>NC_092510.1:32650911-33259482 GCF_047511675.1 Marmota flaviventris | reverse complement strand
TTTTAAATTTAAACAAATCTATGATGTCATATGATGTTTGCAAATAATTAATTTGAAAAGATGATGGAAATATCTAGGACTATTTCTTTTAGGATATGATATGTATGACATTGGTAGTTAGCAGCTGTTATTTAAAAAAAAAACATATAATCATGAAAGTTCAGGCAATTTCAGAGAAGAAGAAGAATACACTCAAGGGGATAATTGCAATTTTGTAAGATTCATTTCCTAAGAATATTTTTTAAGTAAACAAAGGCACGATGTTATAGCAGCCACATCTATTTCATAATCATAAACTCTGTATTCTTGTTATTCCAATCTGCTGTGGAAAATCCTGCCTCCTCCACTGACAGATAGGCATGCTCTACTTACATTGGAGGAGTTTATACTGTGAAGTCAAGGTAATTAACGTGCGTCATTCCCTAGTGACACTCCAGCACCATAGAATCAAGATTCTCAGAATTAACTTTTATTTTAAAACATTTTTAACACTTTAGAGGATGGTTTAAATCTTTAATAAGTCAAAGTTTCATGCGTTCGAATAAAGTCCATTAAAAAGGAATTTTCACAAGATACTAAACCACGAATTTCCTTGGTCCTTACACTCCAGGTGTCTCCCTGCCTTCAAGGAATTGACAAGCCTTTGGGGAGAAAAAAGGGAAGTTAATTGAAATAGAGGAGTTTGGTGCAAAATGCACTGGACCAACTAAACGTGCATTGCAGCTTCCCATGTGAGGGACTGGCCCCCAGGGTCAGACTGGGTCTGAGAGAATTTGGAGAACTAACCTATGGTTAAAAGCCAAGGAGAGGCAAAACCCCTCTGCAGTAATCCAATCATGATCTTGAAAGTGAGTAAGAGTCCCTAGCAGCCTTGCTGTTGTCTGCAAAGAGCAACACCTCCCCCACCTCCAAGGTTTCAGTATCCTCCCTCCTGCTCTTAGAATCCATGCCTGACATTGCTTTATTAGGAACCAAACCCAAATGCATACTATGTATAATAAAATGGAAGGTTTGTTATCTTCTGGGAAATTTGGACCATCTGAGCAAATATCTATTTAAAAAAAAAAAAAAAAAACTAGTAATAACTGAAACTGTAAAACAAAACTGGTGTGGAATGAGGCCAGGCAATCAGGAAACTACAGACTCCATGCTTTATCTGAAGAGGCAGGATGTAGACCTAGCTGGAGACTTCCTTGACTTGTTCTAGTCTAGAAGCCTTCACTTATCATACCAATGAAACATAACCTACTCTTCTTCCCTTCTTCTCTCTCAGGGAAATTTCCATTTGGGGAATATTTTTCTATAAATAGTCTTCTAAACAAAATTTAAAAATCATAATGAGACTTCTCTAATCAAATCTGCCTCCCAAAATAGGAGATAAATTTTAGTGGCTTACCTAATAATAGCAGCAGGACCTACCATCACCATATGGCATTCATGGGCCTGGGATGCTTGAGTTCACCACAGGAGGAAATTCCTTAGTTGAACCACCATGTTGGAAATCATCTCGATCTCAACAGAACATAAAAGGTTCAACACTACACAGTACAGTAAGAGTCTGATCATCTATCTTTCTTAGAAAAGAATATCCTTCCCAATGTATTTCAAAATCAGTTCATCTAAAAAGGAATTTAACCTTGTCATGATGTCCTAAAGCATGGGTCATGCCTGATCCCATTTTTAGAAAGAAGACTACACATTGTAAGTTCTGTACTTGAAAGAAACATGAGTTCCAATACTTCAGTCCTTGACAGGAATCCATAATAGACACTCCAAGGTCAAATTAATTTCTGAAAATGTGTCCTTCTGGACATCAGGGAAGGAGGCATGGTGGATACAGTTCCCATAGAATCTGTAGTGAGTAGCTGTGAGGATAAGCAAGGTATCTTTCTGTGTTGCCAGAGAAATTTTCTTTAATATTATTTTTATCAAGTTAAATAAAGACTGGATGCAACACAAAGGGTTTCTCTTTTGTATAAATAAGATGTGAGATTTTCTGACCTTAGTTGAAACTTCTGAATGATAAAATTATGTAGGCAGAGTAAATAAAAGGTTGACAGTTTTTGAAAACAGGGTCCTGACCTTTTCCCAAAGTCTGGCATATTTGATCTTCTAATTACAGAATAAAATTCCATTTAAAGGTTCAGCTTTTCAGTTCTGTGAGAATTAAGTTGCCAGAATAAAAGCAAACAGTTCATGAAAGCTCTAGAGTGTTTATTTTCTTCTTGTTAATTTAGTCACAGGGGGATGACAAGACCGCCCTTATTGGAGGACCCAGATACTTCAGAAGTCAGAGTCATTCCCATTAAAATTAACATAACTGTGTCTTTTTAACACCCCCACTTTATAAAGTAAGGGAATTCTGTGCTCTTCCTGAGAACAAAGGTATTATCCCATCACTCACCCTTCAGATCATCCCAGTTCTCTTTTAAGTTGAATGAAAACTGATCTTGTACTACCACAGCACCCTAGAACTTTGAACCCTATATGGAAAAGTATGTGTCTTTTTTCTAAACTCCAATTTCTGTTTTCATCGAAATGATTGTTTGGTTTTTAAAAAGAATAATGGAGTAGGAAACTGCTGTTTTTCTTTTGATTAGAAGAACACTTCTTCGAACCACAAAATGGTAAGATGACAGCTTAAGCTGTTAGGTCAACTTACTCTACTCAACATAAAGCAGCAAATAAGAAATTTATGGTAAACAATAGCTGATGATTATAAATGAGGAAAATGCATGGCATTTAGCAAACATTTTATCATCAGACACTATGTGGAAGACTATATGAAGTATTTTACACGACAACTACCTTGTTTTTATTCCCTTTGAGGTATCATTATTGTACAGTATTGCATTTCTACAGTTGAGTTTTTCTTTTGGAAACATTAAAATGATGTCAAATTCACCACTGTTCTTTAGCCACAGAGGGTCATCCACTGCTGTTCCTACAAACACGCCCCACATGGGACTCTAATGGAATTACTTGGGAATAATGCTGAGGTCAAATTTTTGTTCCAATGTCTGGACCAGGTGATCCTCTCCCCACTCAGCATTAGATGATCCCTCGGTGTTCCCTGGATAGACTGCGTCTTAACCACTTGATGTGTCTGGTAATACAACTTTCTAGACCACTCCAAAAATGCTGGATCAGAATCACCAGGAGGGTCAAGGATTCTGCATGCCTAGCAAGTCTCCTCAGACACATCAAATGAAGGAAATCAAGGTTTCTACAGGATTCATGTCCCAAACTCTGATTGCATGTATTACTCAAATGTCTTACTTATTTTTTAGAAGGACACTTAGTCTGATGCAAACAGAATATAAAAATTCTTGAAGTGTGTGTTTAATAATTGTTCCATTATCTTTTGCTGAATATATATTTGCCACTAACATTTCAGAGAAGTTTCTTAAGTTCAAGTCATAGCACAGCATAAGATATAGAACAATGTTTGGGGTATGAATGAGTGAGTATGTATGTATATATGTGTGTGCACACGCAAGACACAAATACTGTTGATTCATTAGCCACATTTCTATGTTCCATCCCATTGAAACTCCCTACTCAAATGATAACTTCAGAAGGAAGAGCAACCCTCCAGGGTTCTATGTCTACAAGAGGAACTTAAGTTTCTTTAAGTTCTTATGTTAGTCTACATGGATAAGCAGAAGAATTTTTATTTTATTCCATTTAACTTACAGGCAGGCACTACTGAAGAAAATGGTGTTAATTTCATAAGTATTTACAAAAAAAAAAGATAAAAACCAATTTGTCCTAAAATACATTTTCTGCAATTTTGATTTTTTTATTTGATCAAATTTAACATAATAAAACATAAAATAGTAAAATGGTTTATTTATGCTAGAAAAAAATGTTCACTGGTGGAGAAAAAAATGCAATAGAATGATTTAACTCATTTCTCAAACCGTATAAAAAAGAGACATTAAGTAACGTGGGGGTAGATAGAACATACTGGACAAGGTAGTAAAGAGTGAGGAATTCTGGTACACTGAAAAATGTACTTTGTGAGTTTATCCATTATCTACCACTTAGGAAGGACTTAAAATCAAATAAATGTTTGGGATGCAGAGCTGATGTGTGCAGTATTACAATAGCAAAGGTCATGAACGGTACAAGGTCAGGACCATGCACACACTGTGGGACTGGCTTCCACTACCACCTGTTCAACCCCTGCTAGGTTCTCTAAGCATACAGAAAGTCAAAGAACAGGAAAGAAAAGCTCTCACTTGAATCAGATCTTTCTCTTGGAAGCAATGCTGGAGGCATTTCTCCCTCTAGCCAACCATTCCCTTTGAAAATGCTTTTCTCTTCCGCTCTTTAATTTCCTGTCTTACTGCAATTATTGGCTCCTTCTCCTGAGAACCACCATGAGCACAGTTGCATTTCATGATTTTTGATGTTATATAGCCGCCTATTCTTTTCTAAGCTTTGCTTATTAATGTCATGCTAATTTGTAATAAATATTAAAGATAATTTATTTGGATCACTTTCACATTCAAATACACACAGCTTAGAAAAACCTTCCCTTCTTGAGTTTCGAACATTGCAGTTAATAACACTGCTATCTGAACACACTAATAACATGAATGACAGGGGTGATATAACTTTCTCATTGCCCTTAGTTATTGAACAGGTATGTATATCCCAGTTTAACCTACAGGGTCATTTTAAATAAAAAGCACCAGGAAATCTCCTCAGTAGGAATAAAGACAAAAGAGTAGAAAAGAAAGCATAGTTAGCATTTTTAGGCCTCACTCATATGCCAAGGAACTCAACAGTGGTTCCTTAAGCACCCACTGGACAAACAGTGACCAAGGGTATTTCAGCTTTGCCACATCCTTGCTAGGAAATGTCAAGTCCCACCATCAGCCCAGCTGTAAGTCTGGACAGGAAGCCAGCTTTCAGTATAGTCCTCAAGACATAGCTTTTGGGGGTTCTCTTCCACTTGTCACCAATGTATTATTATCAGAGAAGAAGTAAGGAATATATCCCATGAAGAGGTCTCACTGTTAGTGACACGCCACATGGAAGTGGATCAAAGCATAACTAAGATATTGGTCAATGCCAGGGATTAGGTGCTCCAAGAGTGCCCATTTGCCCAATGCTCATTCTTAGAAATGGCTGCAAATGTAGACTTCAGGCTTAGGGCTTGGGGTATAGTTCAGCAATAGAGCAATTGCCTGGCATGCAGGAGGCCTTGGGTTCCATCCTAGCTCCGTAATAGACAGAACTCTAGCTAGAAGAAGAAAGTGTTAAATTGTTTCTCTACGAAAAAGAAGTAGAATGTAAACATGTAAATCTTACTACAATTTTTTTTTTTTTTTTTTGGACAGGGGTTGGATACTGAGAATTGAACTCAAGGGTACTCAACCACTAAGCCACATCCCCAGCCCCATTTTGTATTTTATTTAGAGTATGGGTCTCACTGAGTTTCTCATCCCTCATTGTTACTGAGGCTGGCTTTGAACTCCTAAGCCTCCTGCCTCAGCCTCCCTAGCCACTGGGATTACAGGCATGGTTTTGTCTACTTCCCTCCCTCTGTACCAACCATCTTCAGTATTGTTAAAGCCTTACAGATGGAAGTAACCCAGGTCTCTCTCAATATCTGCTAGTCCTTGATTACTCTCATCACTGCTCTCTGCAATAATACTATTTGGACAGATTCCATGTCTGCACAGAGCAGCTGGACAACATTCTTGCTGAGTAGATTTTGTCTAGAAGCAGCCTTGGGCAACATTGTGAAGGAGGCAAAACCTTGTTCTGAGCAGTCTCAGTCTTTGCTTTTCTTTTGTCTTGTTGCCCAAGCCTTCTCCCTATATTTACTTCAGTCTCTGACCCATTAAAACCTGCTCTTAGGCAAGGGCTTGACAAGACCTCACCCAACGTAACTCCAGTACTGTTTACTATAGAAGAATTTGTACCCAGGTCGTATTTGTAATTGATGAGGAGGTTTGTTTCACTCTTATAAAAAAAGGAGGGTGGGAAAGAGAAACAAGTTGTCAAAACACAACACACCACACATTGTGTTATGTGTACAAACATTCAAAATAGCAGTGGCAAGATGCAGGCTGCCTATGATTTGTCTGCCTTCTACAACAAGCAGACATGAAAGTACATTCATGGGCAAATTAGGAGCATTCTCAGAGAAACAAGTATTTTTTCAAAGATCGGGCTCTCATGTGGCCTAGAGGGAACTTTTGAGGTACAAAAGGTGCTGTGGGGGAAACTACAAACTCTAAAGCAATAAAATCCAGTGTTCAACTGATGCATGAAAGGAAAGAAGAGATGTTAAGGGAAAAAATCAATTCAGAGAAATCCTTAATATAATACTAAGATATAACCACAGGCACCTCATATCCACCTCTTTCATTCCTGATTCCTACTATTGAAAGGCACAATCCCAGCCCTGAACCTAAATTCAAGATAGTAACTTGTAGAAATTCCACAAATATCTATGCAGTATTTTCATGCAGAATGGACAAAAACCGAAATAAAACAGAAATGACAAAAAAAAGAAAAAACAACCCAGAAACCCCCAAAGCTTACTTTGGCAGTAGGGTGAGTTTCTTTGTTTCCTGTTGGGCTGTTTGAGTGAGGTGGAAAATAAGCCCAGTTACTGACCTGGACCTGGCTTCACGTACTCAGAGACTAATTAGAATAGACTTTGGACAAAGCTTCTCCTTGAGCAATCTGTTGTCCTGCTCAATTCACTGAGAGGTAATGCGAGAGACCTCACATTTATTTATTATGTATGTATTGTGTGTCAAGTCCTGCGCTGTGTACGTAATGTGTGGTCTCACCATACAACACTGCTATCAAATTGAAGTCTAAATATTTTGTGGATCAGAAAACTGAGGCTCAAAGAGACAAGGCAACTCATGCTTGAACTCAGTGATTACTCTAAATGGAATAGCTTGCAGAGAATGGGTATTGTTCATACAGAAAGCATCATAATCTCATATTTATTGAATATTCATTTCCTGGGTCTACTTTAACAAAGTACCACAAACTGGGTGCCTTAAAACTTCAGAAATTTATTGTCTTCATAGTAGCCTTGAGGCTAAAATTCCAAAATGAAGGTGTTATCTGCAAGGCCCTGCTCCCTTTGAAACCTGTGGGGAAGTCCTTTCTTTCTTCTCCAAAACTTCTAGTGGCTTGCTGGCAATCTTTGGTGCCTCTGGGCTTGCAGCTGTGTGACTGTAATTTTGGCCTTCAACATTGCATGGTGTTCCACCTGTGTGTCTCTTTTCACAGAGCTGTCCTCTTACAAAGATGCCAATCATATTAGATGAGGAGCTTGCTAACTCCAGGGTAACCTTATATTAGCTAAATATATTTGCAATTACCCTATTTCCAAATAATGTCACACTATAAGGTGTTATGCCTTCAACATATCTTTTGGGGTGGGAGTATAAGTCAACAAATAAGAAAATCATTCTTTAATATAATACATAATCTAGGACGTAAAATATTTAAGAAGTTTTAGAGATTAACTATTCATTGTGTTCAAACTATTTGCAAACTAAAAAATTAGAAAAATCTAAGTAATCATTTTATAAAGGATAGCCAACCCTCCATTTCCTTCTAATTTTATGCCTGCTCTCTCTTATGACATGTGCTTTTTAATTGCAAGTGCTATATCTACCTTAATGTCCTGTCTCTAAGGACATTTAGTTTGTAAATTAGCCTCCATGAAGGAAACTGATTAATGTCCAGAGATGAGCTGCCTCTGAGGAAAAACATAAATGAATCTTGGCAATATGCAGTGAAGCCCAGACCAAGATGAGGAATGAAATCTGTTAGGATTCTACAAAAGTGTGTGATGTTCTTAATTAGAAAAATAAGAAATGCAGAATTTACAAAAATTGTTAGAAATATAGTGGGAGCTGCTAATTTTCATATTTTGTCCTTTAAAAATAATGATTTGAATGTCTACAAACCTTTCCGTTCTTCTTACCTATACTGATGCTTTGTCAATGAACATGAGCTAGAAAAAGTCTCTCTCATTACTGCCAACTCATCTGTGAGTAAATCTGAGAATGCCATTGGATTTTAAACAGTATCTCATATTTTCCCCTATTAGTTAAAAACTTCTGAAAGATAATTTTATTATGTGGGAATAAATAACTTTGAGACAACTTTAATTAGCAGATGGGTCTGATTTATAATTGAATGTTTGCATACCAACAATTAGGTCAGTAAATTTTTAATAGGAGCTCTATAGAGCAGATTAAGTAAACTTTTGAATATCTTTATAACAGTACTATATGCCTGGTAAATATTTTCTGTAGATCAGATAAACATGAGTTCAACATATATCCCATTATTTCTAAGTCATTATTCTTAAGGGACAAAATAAAATTAGCTCCCACTGTATTTCTAATAACTTTTATAAATTCTGCTTTAATATATTTCTTATTAAAATATCATACATTTTTGTAAAATCCTAACAAATTTAGTTCCTCATTTCCAACATAAGTCCTCATTTCTAATTAGGAATGAGCTCCCTTTATTTCTAGTTGATCAACCTATAGTTAAGAGGTTACATGTTGGCATCACAATCTTTGTTTCTAAGCAGTTGGTTCCCACTGAGTTCTCTCTCAACACATAGGTTTGTTTTCTCTTCCATCTAGGCAGTGCCTACTCACAGTACCAACAGAAGTCTGCCCTCTGTTATTCCGAGGCATCCTTCTAGATACTCAGCATTCTAAGCAAAAGCCCACAGACTGGAAGAGGGCATGAAGGGGATGGAGGAAGAATGTGCCTAGCATCTGCACATTCAGTCCATCAAGAAGATTCTGAGGAAGCTAGGCACTGTGATGCCATCCTGTACTCCCACAGCAGCTTGGGAGGCTGAGGCAGGAGGATCACAGTTTCAAAGCCAGTCTCAACAATTTAGTGAGTCCCTAAGCAACTCAATGAGACTCTGTCTCTAAATAAAATATTAAAAAAAAGGGCTGGGGGTGTGTCTCAGTGGTTAAGTGCTCCTGTGCTCAATCCCTAGTACCGAACAAAGAGAGAAGGTTCTGGGGAAACGGAAGAAGGAAGACTGAATGAACTAGAAAACACAGAATCGTCTTCAGGATAAAATTGTATCTCAATCAGGTGATTATATTTAAAACCCCAAATTGATTTTTATCAGTGAAAAACATTCTTTGTAAAAGAAAAAATACAAACAATATAGAAGAGCATTAGCCAAAGTTTAAAAGGCATCCTTCTATTATCTAAAGCTGGAGTGTCATATCTTCTGACACGGTCTGAGAATATATGATCATATGCAGGCACACACTTTTCACAGCATGAAAGAAAACATACCATCCATATTATTCTACAACACCCTTGTCTCTGAACAGATCATCTCTCTTCATTTTGAGACAGAGGAAAGATTTATGGATGGATGGATCTAGAGTGTATGTTCCCTCATTTACATGCCAATACCAGGTATCATCAAATATCCAGATCTTTTCCAATCAGAGCAGGGAAAGGGGGCTTTAAAAAAAACTGAAAACATTATAGAGACAACAACAACAGTGCCCATTTAGAGAGTTGCTATCCACAAGCTGATCACGGTATGCTAGCAATTTTATATTTCTCTCTTCTTGTTTCACAGTTTAGTTCTGTTTGTATGATTACAGTGTTGCATCATATAAATATCAAATTATAGAGTTTGAAGAATCCTGGGGGACAGGGTCTAAGAGCATCCAGGTATTGGTGAGAAAGTCCATGTGTCTCCCAAACCCCAGGCTATATCCAAAATCACAAATCACCTTGGAATCTTCCTGCCTCCCCACTAGTGTATGAATCAGGTTTGTGACCATGAGCAAGTTATTCTACAACTCTAAGTTTTGTACCACTCTTCTGTACAATGGAGATAAATAATCCCTATCTCTTGATCTCTGAGTTACAAATAAGGATCAAGTAAAATAATGTACATGAAATTTTCATATTTTCTGGTATGAAGAAATGTAGAACATTGATATTTTTATATTACTATACTTTTTTATTTTTTGGGGGGCTCATATGTTCCGGAGAACAATTTTGAATTCCACAAATTCAAGAAGGAAAGAACCTACTATCATCCCTGAGCCTTGAATATATACAATCCCCAAAACTCGTTTTAAATCAATCGTGTCAACATCACTTCAATAAAGATGTTTCTGAAAGATGGCCAACAGCAAAAATCTCTCTCTGGTGTTCAGAATTGGGAGACAAAGGTCAGCCAGTCCCTAAATGTTCTCAATTCTAAATGTCCTTCTACCTTCAGATGTCTCAAAATTCAAACAGGATCATCCATTGACTTTGCTCACTCGACTTCAGAAGTACAGTTTGCCTTTGCTTAATCAGCAATATGATCAGCTTTTTGTTTTGGACACTGGGTGGTGGGCTGTTCCTTCAGCAATATGCATGGTGCATTTGGAGAAAAGCAAGGCTAACATATGCCTCTCATGTGATGCATAGTGAAATCCACCTCCTTCCCCTGCCCTATTTCCAGAATAAGCTAGGTGTAATGAAAGGAAAACATCTTGGAAAGTGGGAAATAAAAGCTCACTGTTTTCTCAAATTTTATCTTATTCCCTGGAAAGAGAAGAAAAGCTGATTTTTCAGTGGAGAAACAAGGTAGATCAGTTTTTATGAAAATCAGTTTTCTTTGCCACATTAATCAGCCAAGAACAGGAATTTGATTTTGGTCTACATGAATTTGTAGAATTAAAAAAAAAATTATCTACATGCTAAAGCACTGGGCACTAATATTTAGTGGATGGATATCCACATGAATATCCATGTGTCCTCAAAGTTGCTATCTGTATTGCTCACTTATTAGATGTACACATTCCTTAGCTCTAAAAAATAATAAAATAAAAAGATTATTTGCATTCTAGAACAATTTTAGCTTTTATGTTTTAATCCTAATTCTTCCACTCCCAAACTCCACCCTCCGGTGTCTTCAGGGTTTCCTAATGGCTACTACTTTTTCACATCTTTGTGTCAGTGGCCAAGCTGTCCTTCCTGCCTAGAACAACTTTTTCTTCTCCCAACCACCACTCATTTATTAAACTCCTGCTTATCCTCATAAGTCCAAATCAACTGTCTTTTCAAACCCTTTGCCCTTATCCCTCCCTTTCTTCTACAACACTGTCTCAAGTCAGCTTTTGCAAAATGTATCTTGAGTATCTCTCCTCCTCATTTGAGATTATATATCTCTTGAGAACATTTATGTATCATGTGTTTTAAAATCTTTTATCTATAGGATTTTACATATCAATAGTCACATAGTCCCTTTACCTGTCCCATAAAAATTCATCTGTAGCCCACAGTAACTAGAAAGACTTTGAAAAATCAGCAGATTTATTTTATTCTCTAGATTGATTTTGGTGTCATTTTTATACATTTCAACTTACAAACTGATTTCCCCAGTGGTCATCAAAGATGAGCAGATGTGAAAGAGGAAACCAAATGCTTTGTTTGTCTTGACTTTTGAATTAAAAGTCTATAGGATCCATTGTGTCTACAGTTTATAGTACACAAGGAATGAGCAGCAACAGGGCCATGTCATTGTTCACAGTAGCTCACTGGAGCCATGGTAGAAATGGTAATGGAATTCCTATTTGCACTGGGATCTACAAGTTATCCAACATGCTAAACAGAGCAGGTCAGTCCATCCTGCCCAAAAGAACTTATACATATACCTATCTAAATAGTAAGATTTCAATTAATAATTGCTGAGTGGATACTAAACCTTTTTATATTATCAACAATCAAAAGTTTCCCCATGAATGTCCAATATTAAAACTTTTGCCACAAAGACTTGGTAGCAATTAGCTCCAACACAATAATCTTTTGTTCACATGTAAGAATTTTACTTAATTTATGAAGTATCTGAAAACAGAAGTCTTCCAGGTATCTGAGGTCTTTCTATAAGATGGAGAAGCAAGATAATGAGCAGCGGGGGGGGGGGGGGGGGGGGGAGGCAGTATTCAATTTTGTACAGTTACTTGATAAATTTCTGGGAATCATGTCAGAAATTGCTCAGGTTCACAACACACATTTCTTTTTGAAATGGCTTCTCCATATCTATGTAGATACAGATACACAAAATGAATTATCCCAGAATGCCAAGCTTTAGTAGCCACCAAGGTGACTTACTTGTCCTCTCATACAATCCACCTGTTAAATAAACACTGTGATCATGACATTCGCCTGGACAGAAACCCCTGAAACCTGTTCAGGACTCCCTGAAACCTGTAGACTGTCTCCATCTTCCTCCAACCATTCATAGGTTGCTTCTAACCAAGCACCTGATCAAAGTTCCTTTTCTTCCACTAGATGTAAGCTCTAATCCAGAAAAGCAATATCCATTTTCTGAGCCTTTGCTATTTTTCATGCCTGGAGCTCAGGGATAGCTGATTTGGCATTTTCTGTGCCAGGCTGTACTATACTCACCTGAAAGGCTACGAGATGAAAACTATTTTTGAATGTTGCAATTTGCCCATTTAGAGCAGCACTTTCCCAAATGTAAACACTGTCTCTTTTGCTGTGGAGGAAATAATTTTGACTTTAATTTGTTTATATTTCCTTAAGAAACAATAGAACAGTGATTTTTTTTTTTAACCTACCACATCACCAAGGATCAAAACACTTGAAGTGTGAATTCCAGTCACCAGTCACCAGCAGCCTCTGCTTCTGGATAATGTCATGTTTGTGAGTTAAATTACCTTTCCCTTCCTACAGAACTGCTGAGGAGGTGACTCTGGCACTTCACGACCCCCACAGAAATGAATGTACCCTTCTAACAGATGTGGTACTTTCTTACTCTGCCTTTTTAGTCTTAGAATACAGAAAGAAAAGTCAAAAGTATCTCATGTACAACAATAACCTTTATTTCTGAGCTTAAGAAAAGCAGAGTCTTAAATCTTGATGTAAAAATAGCAAAGCACGGATTATGGACCCAGAAGTCCAGAGGGTATCAAGGGTGCTGGCCTTCACACAGCATAGCTGATATTCTCCTCCAATTCTAGATGGCCGAGGGTGAGCGGGGAGAAGGCATGAAGCTTTGCTCTCTGAAAGCAATTTAAGGGCCGTGCCTAAGAATGCTTATGAAAGAGTGGAAATTCTTTCAAACAATGTCACAAAATTGTGCCATAACTTTTTATTTACTTTTGTTGTTAATCAACAAATAATAATTGTATTTCCTATATGGGGAAGTACAACATGGTGTTCTCATACATGTTTATAGTGTAGGATAATTAAATCAGACTAATAATTCCATCATCTCACATACTCAATCACTTCATATTTAAAATTTATTTTAGCAATTTTTAAAATATATCACACACTATGATTTATGATAGTCACTATTCTGTGCATAGAGTACTAAAGCTTTCTCTACTAAGTGAAATTTTGTATACTCTGATCAACATTTCCCCTTTTCTCATTCACTTCCCTCCCTCAAACTCTGATAATCCTCATGCTAGTCTTCACCTCTATGAATTCAACTGTTTTAGAGTCCAGAGACAAGATCATATAGTATTTGTCTTTCTGTGGCTAGATTATTTCACTTAGCCTATTGAGATCTTTTTAAGGCTATCTAGTATTCCATTATATATACATATACACATACACACAGATGGATCTATGTATCTTCATATATCCTTGTCTGTTTCCATATCATATACATATACATATATAGAACAGTGATTTTTTTTTTAACCTACCACATCACCAAGGATCAAAACACTGAAGGGTGAATTCCAGTCACCAGTCACCAGCAGCATTCAGGAGATGCTATTAGGCTATACATCTTGTTTATATCTCCAACTCTCACCTTTATATTCATTTCCAAAACTGAAATTTAAATCATCCATATTTTATTTACATATTGATTCCATATCTTGGCTATTGTGAATAATTACCATTAATAAACATGAGTGTACATTAAAACAGTCATTTTCCCCTCCTATCTTAAATTGGGTATTTAATTTTGCTATTTCCTTATATTTGATATTTACCTTATTTTGCTATTTCCCTATATTTGATATTAACACTTTAGTGGGTATATTGTTGGTAAATATCTTCTCCTATTCCACAGCTGCCTTTTCATGTTGTGGTTGGTTCCTTTGTAGAAACATTTTAGGTTGATATAGTTCCCCGTGCTTATTTTCACTTTTATTGGCTGTGCTTTTTTGGTCATACCTAAAAACAAAAATTTATTGCCAAAACCTGTCATGAAGTTTTTTTTTTCCCCATAGATATTCTTCTCGGAGTTTAATTAGCTCAATTGATTTTACCATCTATTTCAAGACACTTTTTTTGACACTTTGTACAATTTTTATTTTTTAATTATACCTTAATACAGTTGAGAAAAAATGAATTCTGTGTATTTAACTTGAGCTGTAAAGTATCTTTAAGGAGATAATGAGCACTATTTTAAAACTATTTATGGTACTAGAGACACCTTGCCAAAGGTGAGAGAAAATTATTTTGGACTTCCTCATGAATCTACTCCAGAAGTGCTTCCTTCAAGCCTTTGTCATTCTGGTGATGTGCAATCATCTTTCATTTTCCATGCAGCCATCACTTTTGTTCCCTCCCTGCTCTATGAATCCATCTTAAAGTTTTCCACTTCCTGCATTCTCCTGAAAATACCTGCAATAGGTCACTAGGGCCCTTCTTGGGCTCCACTTAAAATCGGATGTAGCTCCCTGTCCTCTTTCTCAGTTCTCATGACTGCACTCCCTCCTACCCACCCACACTCTCAAACCCAGCTCTTTAATGGATCCAAATTTTCCAAAACTCCCTCTCATCTCTCACCTTCCTCTTTCTCAGTGCTTCTTGAAATATCTATTTCCCTCCAGTTGAATTCAGGAGATGCTATTAGGCTACATATCTTGTTTATATCTCCAATTCTCACCTTTATATTCATTTCCAAAACTGAAATTTAAATCATCTATTAAATCTGTCCACACAATATCTCACATCACAAAACACAAAATCCATTTTATTTCCAAAACTTTTTATTCTCTTGTGTTCCCTCAGTTGGTGAATGACATTGTAGTCATTTTTGCAAGAGATCTAAAATGTAGAAGGTCAGTTTGGATTATGGAAAAAGTGCTACTAATGAGTGGTTTGATATTGAAAAGTCTCTTGCTCTTATTGGAGCTCAGTTGCCTTATCATTAGAAGTCATGCAATTCTCACAATTTCAGCATTCATTAAAATATCCACTAATGAGTGTTCAGTGTATAGCCAAGCCATCAAATTTGGATATAAAGTTAATATAAATAAATATACCCACATACATACAAATTTTTTAATAAAAATAATTTTACAGGTGTGGGTGACATTGAAGTATTTCATATTGTGGAGAGGGATGACATTGTCTGGAGTTTTGTAATTTGTTACCATTGTGGGTAGCTTGAATCAGGCTTCCCTTCTAACCTATTTTCCTTCATTCCTACTAAATTAGGAAGTACTATTCACAATTACAGACCACTGAAATATGTATTCCTTTGTTGACTATTTTTAACAGTTTATGATTTATGAAAAGGTGAAATTATTCATGTGTGGGAGAAATAGTGAAATAGATCATCTATAGACTCTAAAAGAGTCAACTGTCACAGAGGCTGTAGGCTCCATGAATCCTACTTCCTCTTCTTCCTTAGTACATGGCTGGTATGTGTTTCCCAGCCTCTAAGTTAGGTCTTGCTGCTGAATCCCAGCCAATAGAATTTGACAAAAGGATGCATTCCATTTTACAATCTAGTTGGTCCATGAAAACTCCCACAGATGATCTGATCAACTGGAGTGAACATGGTCCCCAAGGTTAGCCTGGGCATCATAAACTAGTGGTAGTGAACCCACAAGGTAGATAAGGCCCGGGTCTCTGAATTTCTGCATGGGGGAGAACCATCCAACTGGGACATTCTCACAGAACTCTTGCATAAGAGAAAAACTCTTACTGTGTGAAATCACTAGGTTTATCTGCCACAGCAGCAAGCTTCTCCTTAACACATGCATTAGAAAGTATTTTTATCCATGTACAACTGCTTTGAGTACAGTATTAAACGCATACCCTACAGTTGGCAGTATGTGGAAATAATTTGGGAAAAAATTCCAATTGCAGGTTGAAAATCCCTTATCTAAATTGCTTAAGACCAGAAGTATTTTAGATTTCTTTTGGGTTGGAGTATTTGCATATACATAATGAGATATCTTGGGGATGAGACCCAATCTAAACATAAAATTATTTATATTTCAGAAACATGTTAGTCTCAGAGCCTGAACATCGTTTTATACAACATTTTCAGTGCACCCGAGTTTTGACTGCAACCGCAAGGGACCATATGTGGTATCTATTACTGTAATGTTATATTGATGATCAAAAAATTTTGGATTTTGGAGCATTTCCAATTCCAAGTTTCAGATTTTTAAATTCGGAATGATTGATCTGTAGCTCTAAGAACTCAGCTAGACTTGAGGAAGGGATCAGATGTAACAAAATTTAGGCAACAAAAATCACCACAAATATTTGTGCTCAACAAACTTTTAAGTAGGTGGCTAATTAAGGATCATGGCATATACATCACACAAAGAAACATGGACATCATGTCTCTGGTTTCATTGTGTTAACTGTAAAGAAGCAATACAAAATTATGAAGGCACCTGGAAAAGGCAGAGGGAAAATGTCCAGTGGGCTTCTATTAATTTTTTAACACATTTTAACTTTTGTGCATGGTGTTCTTTAGAAAGATCTCACATTGTCAGCTCTAAATTCCTTTGTTATATCAACTATGTTATTTTATGAGTATATTTGATGAGTAAACAATTTGAAATATTTCAAAAAAAAGAAGAAGAAATGTAGAACAGGCACTATTATCTGAAAGAATATTGTAATAAACATACACACACAAATTAATGTATTGAACTTATTTGCTTTATTTTTAGCATACTTATGATTTCCTGACTTCTAGATATTAATTCTTCATTTTACTGTTTTAATACTTTATTTTGTAGAGTATTAAAATAACAAAGCCAGAAACATCATCGATACCCTCATCCCCAAATGCATTTTTCTTTTTCTTTTTGCCACCTCTGGTCCTTGTTCATGTGCATATTCAATATTTGCATTTCAGCCTTAATAATCTAGATGGAGTTTTATACTGCACGTTTTCTGCTAACATAGCATGTGTATTTTGCCGCATTCCCTCCTTCTTCCCTGTCCTGCTACTGTCCCCTCTCTCCTATTTCCACCCCAATCAGCTTCCAATATTTAGTTACCTAATTGACACCAGACAGTAAAATTCCTGCTGTATTTAGCTATTTAGCAATGCTTGTGGAGCTTTTATTTATTTCCAAAGAAAGTTAAGGTATGAAAAGGAGTCTGACCATCTACACATGGATGTGCTACTGTACAACACTGTTTGCTATGAAGCAAATACACTTCAGTATTGTTGGTTGTAAAATTTTAGTGAAGTCTGATTTTTTTTTAAGAGCCCAGATGATGGAGCCAAACTTCCTAGGTTTGAATGCCAATTTTGTCATTTGCAATGCCCTTTACCCTTTGTATCTTTCTCAGTAAGATAAATCTACTGGTACAGCTTACTTCATATAAGTTTGGGGAAGACTAAAGGAGAAAAAATGGTATAAATTGCTTAAGATGGTAACTGGTGCATAGCAAATATTTTTTAAAAGTTCTCTGAAAAAGAACATTATACATATTGAATAATTCATTTATTTTTGTAAAAAGGAAGCCCCTAAGTTGGCCAACAATACCACTGTATGCCCACTGCACTGACTTTATGAAAACAGCATTAATTATTTAAAGCCTGGTTGCTAATTGGTGGCCTGCAGGTTGGTCCCAGAAGCATCTGGTTTGGCCAGTGTACACAGGTAACTGGATCTGCTTCTCTGGTTTGTATCAACTAACACACACTGAGGAAGATCTTGTTCCAGAAAAACAGAGAAGCCCTGGAGAAGGACAGATCTGTTTAGAAGGCTGTCTTCACCACTTTTAATGTCGCCTTGGTTACACTTTCTAACCTCTCTGTGCTTAGTTCTCCCTTATCTAAAACTCTTCAAATTTCCCCCTTCACAGGAGTACTGTATCTTGTTAATAATGAACATTCAATAACACTCTTGTTCCCCTTTCTCAACAAGTAAATTATGGTCAAATCCATTGTATTTAGTTATACTAAAACATGGCAGACATACATTCCTGTCTACTTTAAACTTTAATTGGATTATTTGTTTATTCAGTCAAAAAATATGTCTTGAACGCCCAATGGGTATCCCCGAATAATACTAGAAAGGAAGAATCAACCTGGAGAGGTATGGTTAATATCCCAGCTCTGCTACCAAATGTCTGTGTGACTTTGGCCATGTTACTTGACCTCTCTGTGTCTGTTTCCTTATCTGTAGAGTAGTGATCGGAGTTCTATCTACCTCTAAGGGCTACTATGTGGATTAGATCAGTTAATGTGTCTAGCACTTTGGCTAATGCCTGGCACACTATTAGGAATTTCATACAAATACTTATTATGATCCTTCCTACCTTCTTCTTCCTCCTCCTCCTTCTCTTATCTTCAAATTCAGTGCCATAGATATCAATATAATTGCTAATAATACCATTTAAAAGATTTGAATGTAAAACGAGGAAAATTATACAAAATTAAGTACTGATTTCTATTTTTACTCTGTGCTTTAAAATAGCTACTTATTCAACTCAAATTGAATTTTGCATGTTCTCCTCTGAACTTGCTTGGGTTTCATGAGGGTCCATGCCTAGGTTTGCTTCTCACCTAATAGGGTAGAGACTGACTGGGGAGTAATGAAGCTGGCAGGGAGAGTAAAGGAGATGGAAAGGCATCTGTGCAAGCTTGTTAGCCAAACACCATTCAAATAAAATGATATGCAATACTGTGCAAAGCGTTAAAACACATTGAGTTGTTTGAGGACAGAAAAATAAAAGCTATACTAATTATGTTCTTTCCAAGTAACATATGTTGATACATCTTGAACTATACACTATGCAGTCGGAACAATATCAGCTCAAAAAGTAATTACTCACCCTTCCCAAATTTACATTTCCTGTAGTGGTAAATGTGATTCATTCACACGAAATAATAAATGTCTTTCACCTTAGACTGTCATCAGAATAGACAAATTAAACTGTCTACCGGTAGTTTCCATGAGAAATGACAAAAATCCCTATGTTTGTACACCTCAATCTCAATACAAATCAAAGTGTGAAAGAGTCACCTCAGGGGAAGAAAATAAGCACAGGAAGCCTTGGCTCCTATTCTAAGAACACTCCTCAGAATCTGAAGGGAAAATAGAGTTTAAAGATGAGGGATATTAGAGAACAGGGGTAGAGAGACAGCATACAGAGTGAAGAAAATACACAGATTTACAAAATGCTTTGCAGAAGAAAATTGATTCCTAATGCACCCAAAGTTTTTTCCATCTCACCCCAAGGACTGCATTACCATGCAAAGGCTGGCTCATACAGCACACTGGGAAGGCCCCTTTGACAGCAGTTGAGTTGCATGCAGAAGCAAAGCAAGGACACTGAAGAACAGCTTAGAGTAGGAAATAAGGAGCTGATATTTCAGACGAGATTGGGCGTGTTCAGTGTATGGCTGTAGACAAGAGCTGGTATTTCAGATTCAGGTCTTTACCACACAGCTGTGCATCTAAAAAGTGACTAGGAATGAGAAACTTGAAATTTTCTACAAAAATTCCTTTTTTTCTTTTTCTTTCTTTCTTTTTTTTTTTTTTTGTACCAGGGAATGAACTCAGGGGCACTTAACCACTGAGCCACATCCCAGCCCTTTTTTATATTTTGTTTAGAGACAGAGTCTTGCTGAGTTGAGAAGGGCCTTGCTGAATTACTAAGGCTGGCTTTGAACTTGTGATCCTCCTGCCTCAGTCTCCCAAGCTGTTGGGATTATAGGCCTGTGTCACCATGCCTGGCTCCCCCTTTTTTTCTTTAATAAAAGGATTATGACCCTATAAAAATATCTAACATGCTTCTAACAATTATAGGCCTAATTCCTAGGATGAATCTCACTTTATTATTTTTTTAATGAGAAAGTGTATTTAGGGTTAAAAATAATTTTTTCATTAAATGGATTTTGTACCACAATCCTTAGCCGTATTTAAATTTTTCACTCCAACACTATCAAAGATGTGACCATTTAAATGTTATCACATTATAACAAGATGATAGCTAAGAACACAAGCCAAAATTAAAGAATATATTGAGATTCTTTGATAGATAATCCATTAAGTCAAATTGGCCATTTTTTCCTAAAATGACTTTTGGCACAAGAGCTAAAGAAATAATTGAGATATCCTGAATAGATCTTCTGATAGATATTATACATTATCTGGTTAATTCTAGTACTATAAATTTTCTATACAGTAATGGATAGGGTATTAACAGAAATTCTGTGAATCAGATATTATTCAAAATGAAAATGAACTTTAAAGTATTTTTGAATATATTAAACAGTTGGTCTATTTAATAATTTTTAACAGATCTTCATTGCCCCTTCTAAAAATCAATATGAAAGAGTAAAGAGTGGAGATATTTCAAGCTTTTCTATTTTCACCAGTTCCCAAATACATGTTAATGTCATTTTATTTATTTTTTCTTAAACTGCTCAAAAATTACATCAATACATTCTTTAAGTTTTTCCACATCCCCAAAACCCTCCTTTCTTGGTCCCACACTTGACCCATGGGATAAGGTGTCTCACATTACAGGAAGGGGGCACACACAAGTTGGGAAGAGCAGGACAAATGCAGAATGTCTTCTCTGATATAAGGGGGTGACTCAAAATGGAATAGGGAGGAAGAGCATGAGAAGAGGATTACCACTAAATAGGGAAGAGAGGTGGGAGGAAAGGGGAGGGAGAAGGGGAATTGCACGGAAGATGGAAGGAGACCCTCATCGTTATACAGAATACATATATGACGATGTGAGACGAAAAAAAAAAAGAAGTGTGTCACATTAGATTGGGTAGAGAGAAGTGATGGGAGGAGAGGGGAGGGGAAGAGGGGAATGGAAGGACAGCAGAATAAAATAGACATTATTATTGCTGTGGGTATATACTGATTTTATGACCAATGTGATTCTGCAACCTGTACACTCAGAAAAATGAGAAGTTATACCCCATTTGATTCAAATGTATGATATGTCAAGATCATTGTACTGTCATGTGTAACTAATAAAAATAAATAAATTTTTTAAAAAAGAAAAAGAAAAAAAAGCAAAAAAAAATTTTTTTTTTTTAATTTTGGGACTGGAGCTTTTGAAACATTGAGAAAACATCAGAACTTGACTTGAATCCTTTACCACAAATCTTGGAAATTATTTCTGTAGTGGAAGATCAATATTTGTGGGGGAGAATAGGTGTTAGGAATAAACACAGGGGACCTCCTATGTCTGCATATCCACAAATTTAGCCACAGATTGCAAATATTTGAAAATAATTGCATTGAATTGAACGTGTGTATATAGTTATCTTTTTCTATAATTATTCCCTAAACACAGTATAACAATTTTTTACAAACCATTTTATCATACTAGGTTTAATTTATAACAATATAGCATAATAATTATTTACATAGCATTTCATTATATCAGGTATTATAAATAATCTAGAAACTATTTAAAGTACACAGGAGAATTGCAAAATTTAGATACAAATACTCCTTAATTTTATATAAAGGACTTCAGCACCCATGGGTCCTGGAACCCATCTCCCTCAGATATCAAGGAAAAACTATTGTTCATATTGCTTTACAGATGCCTACTTTGGTTTGCATTAATGAAATATGACAAACTGAGAGCAGTTTCTAAGAAAGAAAGGAACTTACTTCGGTCTTTGCAGTCAATCAAAATAAATTATTATATTTGTGTTAATGTTATCAGTACTCAGAAAAAGAAAATAATATGAAGTTTTCCTAAGTTATCTCATTAAAAGTATGTACTAACATAAGAGTGGCCAAAATAATCTTCTTTTTATAATACCTGCTAATTTATACACTATAACACCTCCTTTTTTTGTTTCATTTTCCAAAGTAATAATTCAGGTGATCAAGGACTGTAAACATAAGTGCAACCCTCTGTAATTTTCACATTATTTTAAAGTTTTATTACAGATCTTGGAAATCCTTGTAAACTGGATATATCTCCAGTTGTTCAAATTTCAAGACTTGAAGAGAAGCCCATGAAGCTATTGGCTAGTGAAGAATGTGAGTGAAGACAGAAGTTTTAGCCCATCCAGACCCAATGTAAATCATGAAACCTCAGTCCTTTTAATTATTCATAGCCACAGCTAGAAGTTGAGTTCTGGCTGATATCAGAATGGGGAAGGACAATTAGCAAATAATGCACATTTCCATTCTGCTTTGTAACTGTTAAAACCAACTGTTTGCTTTGTAAGAAATAAACTTGCAATTTCTATGCAAATATTAGGACACAAATGTGCATTTCCATAAGCAAAATGATATTTAAACTTAACTCTCTGATGAGGAAACTGATGCCAAAAAATGAATTTTGTGAGTTTTAACCTATAACTGAGAAAAGGAGATTTGAGAAAGCAAGGGAGGGGCTTTTTATTTCCTTCTTTAACACAAATATTAGATCAATTAGGCCAAAACAGGAAGTGAATTTTTTTTCAAATATAATCTCAAACAAAACAATAGCAGGTATTAGAGCCCATCTTGTTTTCTCCATGATATCTGCTAAGTGTTATTATTGCACAAATAAGACCAGTGGGCTTGGCAAATTTTGAGGCAAAGGTAAAGGGTGCCTCCTACGAGAGGTGAGGGAACTACCTATAGCAGAGCCAGCAAACTACTGCCCACAGGCCACATCCAGCCTGCTGCCTCTTATGTCTGACCCATGACCTAAGAATGGTTTTACATTATTTAATAGTTGAAAAAAAAAACTTCTAAGGAAGAATATTTTATGGCACATAGAAATTATATGAAATTTAAACATTAATATTCATCAATAAAATTTTACTAGAATATAGCCATGCTCACTTATTTACATTTGTCTATGGCTGCTTTTGAGTTATAACAGCAGAATTCAGAAATTGTGATAAAAAGCCTAAAATATTTCCTGGTTGTGTTACAAAAACTGTCTGCCAACCCTAGATTTTTAGGAATCCCAACAATAAATCCCTCAGTGCATTCCTCGGCTGACTTCCCCTGGTACCTTTCCTTACTTCTGAAAGACCCTAAGGTTTTGGTCTACTGTTTTCTTCTGTAAGGGGGTAATCTCATCTCTATCAAGCTGATTCAAGAGTAGAATATAATTGCCCAAGATTCGGATATTATTGCTTTTTTACATATAGTTAGCACATAGATCTTGTCTCAGTCAGTTCTGGTTGCTATAACAAAACATCACAGACTGGATGGCTTATGCAACAGAAATCTACTTCTTACAGCTCTAGAAGCTAGAAAGCCTAAGCTCAAAGTACCAGTCAATTCCATTTCTTGTGCAAACTCTCTTCCTAGCTTGTAGATGACCATCCATTTGCTGTATCCTTGCATGGTAGAGTACACACACTCGTCCCTTCCTCTTCTTACTAGCGCATCATCCAAGGTTAGAACTTCATCCTTTTGGCCCCATTTGCCCATTATCATTTCCCCACAGGCCTTACCTCCAAGTGGAGACAGATGGTGGTTAGCGCCTGAGTGTATGAATTTGGGGCATGAAACAATTCTGTGGCAGATCTTTTAAGTGCTGCTTCTGTTCATGATCGAGAACCACATAGGTAAAAAAAAAATGCAGTAAACTCAATCTGATCCCAGTTTCCCAAAGCTCTGAAGGAATCTCACTGTCATTATCCCTTATCCCTAAGTTTTAGCTCTTTCTAAATGGTATCAAGAAGTTTCACTGGTCCTTTACTTTTTTTCTATTTCTATCAGGTACAACTGTTTCAAACCCCATTTTCCTTCAGTTTGCTACTCTTCTCTATATAATCATGGTCCTTTCTTACAGATATGGCAGTATCTTTCTCCATGGGATCTGCATTGAAAACCATAATGCCAATACAAAGTTTCACATCCCCTAAGTTTTACTTTGCTAGGGCTGCTATAGCATAATGCCACAAACTGGGTGGCTTCAAATCAGATGGTTAGTTTCTCACAGTTCTGGAGACTGGAAGTTTGTGATCAAGGTGTTGACGGAGTTGGTTCCATCTGAAGGCTGTAAGGGAGAATCTGTCCAAGGCCTCTCCTGGTATCTGGAGGGTGACTGGCCGTCTTTGGCACTCCCTAACTTGTAAAAGACTCACCATAATTTCTGCTTTCATCTTCTTGGTATTCTTCCTGTGAGTATCTCTGTGTCCAAGTTTACCCTTTTCCTAAGAATACCAGTTATCTTGGAATAAAGGCCCATCTTACTCTGGTGTGACATCATCTTTAATCACAACCACAATGATACTATTTCTAAATAAGGTCACATTCTTAAGTGCTGGGGGTTAGGACTTTAAGCAACCTGATTGTAATTGGGGGAGACACAAATCAACACTTAGCACCTTTTATACAGAGTGTACCTTGAAAGTTCATTTTATAATCTCACTTATATAAATATAGGACCTTAATTACAATGGATTCTACCAAGAGGTTGGGCTAGGAGAGCTTAGCTGGTATGCCAGAGAAATGGGCCTCAGGCTCCCTTCCCACAAGCTTAGGCCTGGACAGACATTATGTCATTTGTTTTTTCATTGAGGGTCTCTGTAACATTGAGTTTCTAATTTCGTTCTCTTGATAAAAAAGATACGAAGAATCAGTGTGCTTTTGTGTTTCCCCGAGTTTATTATTGATACGTATTATATGATGAAAAAATGTCTCCAAGGGAAAACACTGAATCCAATAATTTCAAGCAAAGTCTTTACCATAATGATTCTCAGAACCTTTAAGATATAGATGTGTGTTATGGATGGAGAGCAGGCTGCATTGCTTCCCAAATGTACTTGATTGCTGAGTCCAATTAGGAGGTCGGTCCGTGACTTGAGACCAGCATTCCCCAATAAATGCTCCATTTAGAAGAAAGACGCTTTCAGTATAAATACAAAAATGTGAATGTACATGAGGTTAGTGATAATTATTAACAGAAGCATTTTCTGAGAGGAAAATGGCTGGGGGCAAAACTATTTTAAAGTTTTTTCCTTATTGAGACTTTATAATGTGCTATGAATGATCACATTCAGCTTTAGCATGTATGCATGTATTGTGACAATTCATAACTAGAATAAAATGTGAAGTTTACAGGCATACATTCCAGGAGGTGGAGAACAAAGTTAATAGTAAAGACAAAAATAAGTCAAGATTTCATAACCAAAAACAAATAATAATGCATTTTTTAATCAGATAAGTAAGACCACAATGAGTTTTATGAACAGGCACCTGCAAATGTTTTGTCTGAAGGACCAGCTAGAACATATTTTAGGTCTTGCAGGCCATACAATCTCTGTTGTGGCTGCTTCACAATGGTATCGTAGCGCAAATGCAGCCTTAGACAATATGTACAGAAATAAGTGACCACGTTCCCATGAAAGTTTCTGGGAGAATACTGACATTTAAATTTCAAATAATTTTCATGTGTCTCAAGTTATTCTCCTTTTGATCTTTCTCAATCATTAAAAATGCAAAACACCAGTGTTTGCTTGTGAGATGTACAAAAATAGTCATCAGGCTCGATTTTGCCCTTGAGCCTTGTCAATCATTGAACTAGATATTTGGTTTTAATTCCATCTTTGGTTTCTCATGTTCAGGCTCAGAATAAATAAGTTTCAAAAATATGTTATAGACTCAGAATGATATTACTAATTGTCCTACTACTCTGTTTTGTCTTTTTTTTTTTTCTTAGAGAGAGATAGGCTGTGGTTGTGGCTCAGTGGTAGAGCGCTCGCCTCACACGTGCGAGACCCTGGGTTAGATTCTCAGCACCACATAAGAAAAAATAAGTGAAATAAAGGTATTGTTTCCAACTACAACTAAAAAATAAATATTTAAAAAAAATCTGTTTAAAGAGAGAGAGAGAGAGAATTTTTTAATATTTATTTTTTAGTTTTCGGTGGATACATCATCTTTATTTTATTTTTATGTGGTGCTGAGGGTCGAACCCAGCGCCCCGCGCATGCCAGGCCAGCGTGTTACGGCTTGAGCCACATCCCCAGCCCTTGTCTTTTTTAAAAACTTTATTCTTTCAAGAAAAATAACTGAGATGGAAGCATCCATTCTATGGGATACAAGGATATAGCAGGGCTTTCAACAGATACCACAAAGATTTCCAACTTCAAATTTCCACCAAAAGACTAAGGCATGGCCCACATATATTCTTTTGGTCCAAAATACTTCTTGTATAAAGGAATGATCAATCCATTCACTTTTTGAAAGTCAAGCATAGTCTACCTATTTCTTTCTGGCACAACAAACACATAATAGAACCTGTTTGGCAGAGAAAAGCTTGGTGAAGATTTATATTTACTTTGAAAGTATAAGCCCAAAGCTTCTTGGGTTGTGATTTATTTTATCTTTTCTTCAAATGCTTCATTTTCTGCCTCCACAGTTCAAAGTAAAGTCATTTTACTTGAGGTTATTAGATGCTTTCTCTTAACCATTCTCTCAAAACTCATAATTTTCTAAAACATGTGGAAATGAGTAATTATGTACTAATCCTTGTTGGAAAAAATTGCCTCCCACTCATTTGACTTTTATAAACAATGTCTAAGGCAATCATCCAGCATTCCCAGAAAGAAGAGTCTAAGAGAATAGAAATATTTTATTCTTTAATTATTAATTATTCTTTGTTTGAATAGGAGGAATGGAATCCAGATCTTAACAACGTATTTGCTACATCACAATGTCCATGCACCCCGCTTCACCTGCAATGTTAAGAATAAGAAAATAATTTAGATATTTCTTTAAAAGTTAATGTTTATTTTACAACCTAGCATTTCCACTCTTGGGTATCAGAGTAACAAAAAAGCACTTTCACACAAAAAGTTGCAAATGTTGACGGCAGCAAGAACCAGAGAAGACAACCATCTCAAATGTCCACCAGCTGCACTAAACCCTCTCACTATAGATATCAAATTATCCAGTCATTTTTTTATGGTGACTCCATTCACCATTCTCAGATTTTTATCGTATTATGTCACTTTCCTTTTCAATCTCTGATGGCTCCCTACCATTGCCAGGACACAGACTAAACTATTGACCATGGTACACTACTAAATCTTCTTCATGGATATCATCCTTTGCTCCCATACACCTTGTGTTCTGGCCACAGGGGCTAATAATCCCTGAATATTCCCATACTTCATAATTCCATCTCCCTCCTTCTATTGATTCCTCTGCCTGAAACTTACTTCCCCATCTTGTTCACCTGGAAACTGATCTTTCCAGATCCAATGAAATTGCCTGTGTTTTCTTGTGCTTTCCTTAAGTATTTCCACTTTCCCAGGTGAATTCTCCTATTATTTTATACCTAGAGGCCTCTTCATTATAATCATAATTCTTTTTGTTGCTGATAGCTTTTTATTTTTTAATTTTGCAGCAGATACTTGTCCATCCTCTGCAAGAAAAAAAAATACAGCTCAAAACTGTAAAGGCTGTTAGGACAGGGGACAATGCCTTACTTGTGCTTAGCACAAATGCTTGACAAAAAGTTATGGTTTATAAATTTGTTAATTAATATCTCAGAACACTACTGCCAGCCTTGTTTTCTAAAATTTACTCCTCAATGTACCTTAATAAGGCATTGGATTTGGCTTGCATATGGAAGAGATGTTAGAGGAGACTCATTTTAAAGTATACAAATAAGGCAAGAGTAAAGACAAAGAACAATATATCATGGCCATGTGTCAGATTTTAAGAGGCATTCCAGGAGCCTATTTTGTAGACTGAAAAATTAGTTAGACTTGGGAGCTCTGCTTTGCAATCCACAGTTGCTCAACATCCCAAGTCTAATTTTAGAATCCATGGGATTTCACAACTTCCTAAAGTCCTCTTATTTTGTAGCTTAAGAGATTTCTTCCAGAAGCAACTAGAATTTAATTCAATTTGCTTTGAACTTGTCTTAACTAAATGCATTCTTGGATCACTACCAAAGAATTCATTTTTTGACATCCTTGGGAATTCAAGTAAGACAAGTATTAAGAAACCAGCAAATTTAGAAGGTAGGTTCACTTAAGGATGAAATGAAAGAGAATGAAATAAAGAACTCAGTTCCATTTTGGGGAGGAAGTGATTTTCTTTCTTTGTGATTTTAATTAGATAAAGTGCTTGCTCATTTACTGTTTTCAAGAGTATTCTATAGATTTTGTTTTTTTGTTTTTAATGTCAGCATGAACCAGCATATCAGTGCAGAACAGATAAGTTCCTACTACAAAGTTGAAGGGAGACCTTCAAAGTTATACACAACATTATAAAGAAATCAAAAGGAGACAGAAGCAAGGTGCAGAGGCAAAAATGGCTGCTCCTCCTAGCTGCTGGCTTTATTTATACCAATAGGTTACATCAAAGTCATTGGCATTATTAGTACATTATTGTTCATTGTGTCATTAGGCAGGTTACAAAGTTAGCAACATTATGTAGCTTATTCCTCAGTTACATACTATAGTTGCAATGTGCAATGTTAGAAGCTTTATGTAGCTCTCAAAAAGTCCATTTTCTAAAGTTACTGTTACGTGGACAGGTTCAGGAGCAGCACAGCTTGGTGAAACATTGTTTAGCAAGAGAGTTCCTTTATTCCCAGGAGCTGAGTGTCTGAGATCAAGATGGAGGCTGATACCATTCTAGCACAAAGTCTCCTCAGGGAGGGCATTACCACAGCTAGGGATCCTGAACCTTTGCACAGAAACTTTCCCAGGCACCAAGGGTGTCACAGCCATGAAGTCACCCCCCAATCTCAGACACTGCCCTCCCATTCACTGTCACCACTCTCCACAACCAGAGAAAACTCACTGTCTTGAATACATTTCCACAGTCAGAACCATTACACAACACAGGGGAATGTCTTCCCCTAGTAGCCTCATAGTACAGGAGGGTAAAAGGACATGTCACAGCTAAAGATAGATCAGTAACTAATAGCGTGGAACCAAAGGTCTAGTACATGTGTGTTGTGAAAGCTAAGTGCCTAATGGCTTAAGTAAAAATCCACACCCTGATTGCAACCAAGTTTGAATTTATTGACAGAATTTTGCTCCCAACTAAGGGGACCTATAAATATTCTTTGCTGTTTATGAAAAGATGTGAATATATTAAAAGTGGGAGAATAAGTCCAAATGATTAAATTGTAAATTGGTTTCTAACTAACAGGAATGATAATTATTCTTCTACTAACTTGTGCATTGATTAGTGTGAGTTGATCTCATAGATACCTATCAACAGATAAAATGGATTCAGGGATATTTCTATTTCTTTCTCAAATTATTTGCCTAGTTGTTTGTGAGAGGAAAAAGAACCAAAGATTGTAAATCATTTTCATACTGCACTTGCCTAAAGAGCTAATACAATTATTATACTTTAATCTACATAAAGTAGTAATGTATAGCTATTGTCTTTGTTAGAATGTTCTCAATTTACTATGGGCCTCTATGTTCATATATCAGTACATGTGTCCATACTGGAAAAAAAAAGGCAGTTACTATATTAATTATTCATTCAAGATGAACATAAAGTAAAGAGCTAAAGAGGGGGTACTCATGCATTAACTCAGTTCACTACCTAGCATCCTTGTATTTAGTTAGATCCTCTTTCTGGTAAATTTCCTTGGGGGGAAAAAAAGGTAAAGGTGTCTACCTTACTGTAACTTAATAGCATAGGGCATATACTAGGTGCTCACTTCATGTTTGTAGCATCAAATTATGCACTAATTTACTCATATCACCAAATACTTTCATGGGAAGAACAAATACTTTCATTCTGTCCCCCCCCCAAGAAAATCTTCATGAAAACACCCAATTAAGATGCCACAGCAGTGACTTGTAAATTGGCTTTGTGCAGACATGTTCAGTGGACGTTACTTAAAATATTCTCCCTCTCTTCTGTGGACTATGGATAGTGTCATGGAGTTCATGCTCAACGTTTAGCAAAGACACACCATGGAACAGTCACCTTGTTCCAATTTTGCAGGTACTAAAAGTGTAGGTGGGGGTGGCAGGAGGGAGAAGAGGTAGGCAAGGAATTGAGGAACATTTGGTGTTTATCTTCTATGACTGATTAAAGGACTAAGCATGACCAGCTTTCACTCAGCCACCTTAATCACTACTTTATAAAGCCAGAATTTATGTACATGTTATTTTGTGCAGCATCATCCTTATAATGTGCACAATAAAAATATATTGATTGATTAAAATCATTTAATAAAATATCAGGTTAAGGAAAAATAGAAAAATGTTGACACATAAAGGTCTAATGAAACAGTTTCAAGTCTGGACTGAAATTCAGCTCTACCCATTAAATCTTCTCTATTCCAAATACACAGAGATTCAAAAACAACAGTAACACACTGGCACATAATATGTCAGGTGCTGTACCTACATTGACTTATTTAATAATAATGATAACTGAATCTACATAATGCTTTAGGTTTGTCCATTTTTGAAACCAAATGGATCAAACAGACTAAGTTGAAGCACAGTATAATTAAATAACAAGCCAAATTTCATACAAGTAGTAAACAATAGTGACAGGATTTGAACTTAGGAAATCTAGCTCCCAGGTCCCTAAGTCCAAATTTACTGCTTATTCTCTTGTGATCTACAAAATTTGCCAATGCCTGGAATGAACCTAACTTTTTTATCACAAAAATTTCAGCCCTTCATTTGGTTATCTGATATGACCATAATTATGGTTTAGATATGAGGTATCCTCCCAAAAGTTCATGTTAGAAAATGCAGGAATGTTCACAAATGAGAGCTGTAACCTAAATAGCAGATTAATCCATTTGAAGAATTAGTAATTTGATTGGCTTACTGGGTGGTAACTGTAGGCAAGGCATGGCAGGAATAGTTGGGTCACCGGTGGTGTGGCCTTACAGATTGTATTTTGTTTCTTGCTCCTGGCTTTTCTCTTACTTCTCAGCAGTCATGAACTAAGCATCTTTCCTCTCCTATGCATTTCCACCATGATGTGTGCCTTATCTTGGGCCCAGAACAATGGAAACAGACTACCATGAACTGAACCTCTGAAACCATAAATCCAAAATAAAATTTTCTACCTCCAAGTCATTCTTGTCAGGTATTTTCATCCCAGCAATGAAAAGCTAACTAATATAGAGACTTTTTTTTTTTGTAGTTCTGGGGATCAAACCCAGGGCCTTGAGCATGCTAGGCAACCATCCTATCACTGAGCTACATCTCCAGTCCTTTGGTCCTTCTATGGACATGGGCATTTATCCATTCACTCATTCAACCTAAACACATTTATTGAATCCCTAATATGCACAAATGACTGTGCTTAGAGCTAAGGATACACAGATGATAAGACCAAGTTTACAATCTACTGAGAAAGGCTGACTCATATTCCAATGAATTCTCTATCTATTCAGAATTATACAGAAGCACAAAAAGATGGCTGGTTAATTACCTGTCAGTCAAGAAAACTTTTCACTGTGAATGATCATTTAACCAAGCCTGAAAGGGTAAGAAATATATTGACTGGTGATATTATGACTATATTATGATTGTGCTCAGTTTCCCACTGAGAAAAGTTTGCATTTTTATTTCTGTGCAGGGAATCTATCTGGAGTAACCAAGCTTTATTAAAAGATTTAAGGCAAGTTGGAAGGCTTTCTCATGGTTCTTTTTTGCTATCATGTACTTTCCCAAAATTTTAGGACTTACAAATAATATCAGATTTGACACAAAATAGCATGCATCAATGTATTCACTAATCTCTCAAATGTACATATTCCTGATATTCTTAATAGTCAGCTGTAGGAGGTCTCAGTGATACGGTTTGCTATTTAAGCATATGTGTTGAATTCTTAAGAGATAGCATCAGCTAGCCTAGTCAGTCATAAAATATCTAGACCATTGATTTTTTAAAAAAGTGACTGGTATGCAAGAAACCAATAAAATTTTCCTGAATTCAGGAAAAAACACCATTTTCATTTCCTGCTAACACAGGAGAACTAAAAAATGTACACCTTTTCCACTTTCTGTGTCACTGTGGTTCTTGGCACAAATATAGTATATCAGATATCTTTCTAGAGTTTAAGGAACTGAGACTTAAATACTAATATACTGAGCATAACATAGATACTAATATACTGAGCATAACATTCATCTTGGAACTGGGAACTAGGGAAATATGGGTGAATTTGGGAAAATCAGATTGCTGAGTAGATATTACAGAAAAAGGTCAACAGAAGATGTAGAAGAATGATACAACTCAGGGGTCATAAAATATAACTAAGAGTGGGCTCCAAGGATCTAGAGACTATCTGATAATGGGTATAAAACTTTGTATGTATTCAAAGCTAAAATCCCTGGGATTGACTTTTATGAAGCTTAAACTGGTTTGTATTCTTTCCTGGATCCTCTCACCAAAAATAAATAGTTTAAAAACAGACTGTTTTCACTAGTGAGAAAGAAATTAATATCCCCCATTGTTTTAGAATTCATTTTCATTTTATTTATTTATTTATTACTCATCGTGTTTCTGCCTGGTCAACTGTGTGATAAATGTATATATAAAGTGCCCTGTTTAAAAGCTTTCCCAGTATTGGTTTTTTTAATAGCTAGACTCAAAAGAGTTAACCACAGTTTAGGAAGAACCATTAATCTCATATGTGACACCAGCCACTCTCTGCAAAGACAATATCTAGACTATGAGATACTATGAAAACTCTGCCTTTGGGATATTAGATTACTTTGTAGATATCATTACTTCCTTCTTTGTCCACTATATTCAATATGAATAAATAATGCTTTTTAATTTTGAAAAGCCTGATGCAAAGGGGGCTCATTTTACCAATTGACCTAAATAGGTGTTAGGGAAGAAAAGCTAATCCCACTCCATTTGCACTCAATATCCTTTAATTTATTAACTAACTCAAGGGCCATCTGAAATTTTCTTATTTCCTACCCTGTTCTGAGATTTCAACTTATGCCTTCAGACATTTAGGACCTTCATGGGAAACAATGCAGTTTGGGCAGAAAAATGTGAACTTTGGTCTTGGGTATAAAACTGGATGTGTACTCAAAACTACCTACCGTTCTCTGCCTTGTATTTCCATGTCAACTGCAGTGCTCAATATTCACATTTGGCCTGTGGGTGGCGTGACACAGGGTCTGTCCAGATGTCCACCTGTGGCCATAACATGAGGACAGCAGTGGCCAGGAGATCAGACCTTGGCCATGTCAACACATTAAATTCAGGCAGATTACCTGTGGGAGCCCATCAGGCAGGAAGTAAAGTTAGAGCCGATGTGAGACAAACCAGGAAGTAAAACCCAGGTAAGTTAGAACATGCTTGAGGGAGACAGATGAAGGGGAATAATAGTCCCAGAAGATGAAACTGCTCAGACATTCATTGAGCAAGTATGTACACCAAACTGCTTGAAGTTTAATAACATTAAATGTCAGTTTCCCTACCACTTATATTTGGAATAATTCCTATATTTGAAAGAAAAGAATTATGTTACTTCATCTTCATATGTGATCAATATACCTATCAGGCTGCGTGGCTCTCTGAATGTGCTTACAGTATATTAGTTGAAGCTGAAACTGTGGGGAGTGCTGTGCCCTGCCCCGAGTTGCTCCATTTTATAAAGCAACAGTTTTCCCTGAGCTACTTCATTTTGAGTACAATTGCTAAGACAGAATGATTTGGAAATTTGTCTGAGAAAATAGATAACCAACAGATGTTGGACGTATAGAATTTAAAAGAATAACCGAAGCTGCATAGTGCAATCATAAGGCACAAACTAATAAATTAATTGTGCTAATAAAAAATGATCACTTATGGACTTATCAAATTAAATCAGAAGCATATGGATGCACGGGTGGATCAAACCCATATCATAAAAACCAGGCCTGTGAGCTTACAAAGCATAGCAGACCATCTGATGATGAAATCCCTTTACCTGAAACACTTAAAAGGAGGGGCACCTGAGATAGTGGTACCTGAGATAAAGGGGCACCTGACCCACTGACCCATCATCTCATCAGATCATTTGGAGATTGCTTCAGTAGGTCAACAGGTAAGAACTCCCAACTCTATCCCCAGGGCTTCAGTTTAGTTAGATCTCCCTGTTGACAACGCCCACATCAAAACTACTGTCGGGACCCTTACCTTGAACAGCTGCATGCCTCCAACAAGTTCTTCCACAGGTTTGCAAATCTTATCCGACCAGCTACAGTGATTCCTTTGCATCTGTATCAACTGCCTTTGCTCTCTTTAAACCCTGTGGCCACTGTGGACCCTTTTATAGACATCTTATAACCCATATATCAATTTATAAACTGTGATGTGTGATTGAGTAGTATACATATCAGTAGTCAAGACTGAAATGGATTAAAAATGTGTGATTTCCCTGGTCATGGCTGCCAAGTGAACCAGGAGTACTTGGTGAATTAACACCAATGAAAGTGATGTGTCTTGTGAGTTTATTATTATTCAATAAATTCTGACATTGAAAAGACACAATGTGTCTGGTCTATGTAAATGGCCTAGCTCTTTCACAAAAGAAATTGAGCAGCACACTGTCAATAAGTCAAAAATGGATAAATGACTGAGTGAATGACTAAACATATAATAAACCTGGCTTTCGGTGATCTTAACAGCTCAATCTTTCTAGGATGCTTGGAGTGCAATAAGGACAAGAGTCTGAAGGTGAAAGAAAGTCCCAGTGACAAATAGCAAACATCATTCTGTTAATTGAAGAAGTAATCCTTTGTTTATTTGGTGGTTTCTTTCATGGGGAGGTAGATTGAGCAAACAGATATTCTCAGTGCTCCTGACCAGTCACCCACACATATGCTTTCTAATAACTGAGACAAGCAATTTTAACAATACAAATACACAATTGCTTGTAGGCCAACTCTGCAGCAGAACCCTTTCTCTCCCAAGTTTTGCATTTGCAAAATGGACTTGATACAGATTGCTCATGTTTTTTTCATTAAATTAGAATCCTGTTCTGCATAGATTCCAAGGCAGGAAGATTCTAATTTGAACATAAAATGAAGACCACCTGAGGTTAAAGTCAAGCTTCTGGATTACAAATGCTATTCAGCAGCTTTCCAAGCCTCAAGCCTCTAAGTATACATTCCTCTCTTGGCTTCTGGATTATCTTTCCTCCATATTTAAAAGGTAAATTCAGCTGGGCACAGTGGTGCACACCTGTACTCTCAGCAACTTGGGAGGCTGAGGTAGGAGGATTGTAGGTTCAAGTCCAGCCTGGGAGAGACTCTGAATCAAAATTAAAAATGAAAAGGGCTTGGGGTATGGGTCAGTGGTAGAACACCCATAAAGTCAATTGCAAATATTGGGAAAAAATAAAAATAAAAATGGGAAACTTTATATAGCTCATATCACAGGAAAGTATTTGAGACAACATAGAAAAAAATAGCTACTACTCTTAATTTTTACTAGGTTTCAGAGCTGCAATTTAACCAGTATCACCCAGTTATAATTTCCAGAAGTAACATAGGAAATACAATTGTGTCCTATTAAGGAATAGAACAAGCTATTTACATAGGCACATATTGTGGCAGGCTAAATATCCCTTCCAAAAATGTCCATATTGTCTCCCCACAGCCTTTATATCATCCTATCTGGCAAAAGATACTTTACAGATGTGATTAAGTTAAGGTTCTGAGATGGGGAGATTATCCTGCATTATCTATGTGACCCAGTGTAATCCCTGAGTTTTATAAGATGGCAACAGAAGGGTCAGATTCAGAGGAAGAGATGTGATAGAAGAAGCAGAGGGTAAGAGAGAGATGAAAGATGTTACATTGCTGGAACCAAGAAACACAGCTGGCCTCTTATAGCTACAAAATTAAAGCACTGATTCTCCCTTAGAACCTTCTAAGGAATGCAGCTTTCCTGTTCCATTTTAGGACTCTTAACTTCCAGAATTTTAAAAAATGAGTTTGTGCTTTTCTTAAGCTTCTAAATTAGTAGTCATTTGTTACAACATCAAAAGGTAATATGTGTGTGTATGTGTGTATACATATATATATGTGTGTATGTCTATACACAGACATATTTATACATATATTTATTATAATGAAATTAAAAATGAAATGATGAATTTTTAATAAAATTAAAAGTCAAATTTTACATTTGTATTAGTTATTTCAAGAAACTGAACTTAAAGAACTCCTAACACATTATGTTTCTTTGGAGGCTCAAAAGATTCCTGCTAGCTGTATGTTAAAAATGGAGGCTAGCTTCAGAGAACAAGATTCAATAAATGCTGATATCAACGGGGCATAGTCTAAAAAGAAAGAGGATAGAGCAACTGGAGGGAATCTGAGCTTTCAACCTAGCAATGGACTGGCACCAGCACCATTTATACCCATTGCACTTTAGTCCAGTCTGAGCTAGGTATCTGTGGCACCATCCTAACAACCTGCCAAAGTCATACACACTATTAATTAGTAAATGGTTGAACTAGAAGCTAAACTGAAGCTAATACAATTCCAATGTACAGGTTATATCAAAGCTTTACCATCAGCCTCTGAAACATTCACTACAAGAACATTGTATGTTTCTTTCCCTTACCCTGCCCCCTCTCTGATGCATGATCTAATGCATTTATAAGCAGATTCAATGTGGAAGCACCCATCCTAAACCTGCACCCTCCTCCTTTCTACATTTAACTTTGTGTTGCCTTCCATGCCTTTGCTATGATGAACGAACACTCTCCTCCCCATTATCACACTATTGCCCTGGGACAATGCATACATCATGTTCCTTCTGTAACTAGGCTTATATTTGCTACCTTATATTTCCACGCAGGAAAGGCTGTAAACCTCAAGCACCTTCTAGGATCAAACTGAAAATCCACATGTAGCCAGGAAAAGGCAATCCAGGCTCTTCATTTTATTGTGCCACCTAACTCTTCAACAATTTGCATCATCCTCACTTAAACTGGCATAGGGCAATTGAACCAACAAACCTAGAAGAGATAATGTCCTTTACAAATCAAATACATCTTATATTCTATTTCTAAATTTTTTAACTGATACATAAAAACAAGAAAATTGAACATATTAATAGGGAACCATGTAAGATTTTGATACACACTGTGTAATGTTTAAATCAGCCTTAAGCATTCATCATTTCATTATAGTGAAAACTTTCAAAATCCTTTCATCCAGCTTTTTGAAACATACAGGACATTATTATTACCAGTAGTCACTTGGCTGTGCAATGTGACTTACTCCTATCTAACTGTAATTTTTCCCATCAACCTTTCCCCATCCCCCTTTTTATCCTCCCTTTAAAATTCACAAGGATGACAGAGTCATATTCTGTCAAAGCCTCTATGCCCCATTTTCATTTTGCAAAAGCTGTAATCACTTAAAGCCAACAGACATTCATTTGTCTCCACATAACAATTTGATAATTAAAGTTTCAGTACCAAATATTCATCTTCCAGTCAATAGCAGTTTTAATTATATGCAGATATCTTCAATTGCTCAATTCTTGATATAAGTATTATTTGCAAAATTAAAAGACATTTTAAGATGGGAAGAAATCTTGTTCTACTTTGCAAAGGCATCATCTATGCCATAAAAATAAAAGCCATTATCGTATGCATTATTCCATGGGGAACAGCTTTGATAATTTTAGAAAAGTAACTGCAAATTCTAGAAAACTGCAGAAAGAATTGCCATCTTCCAAATTAAGCGAGGAAGTTCACAAGAAAAATGTGTTTTAAATCAGAGCTAAATGAATCATATGGGTTGTTATTAGCATTAAAAAGTCTTTTAGAATTTGTAAACAAAACAACTTTTCAAAGACCCTCTAACCAAAAAGTCAGGTAGACCTTTGAAATATCATTCCAGGCTCAGGATTTCTCTGCAGCAAAGTTTAAAAATCATTTCCTTTAATTCAGACTGAATGAGCTCCTGTTGACCTACTTTCAGATTCTCAAAGAAAAAATGTAGTATATTAATGAGGCCATTTTTTTAAATTATTATATTACTAATCAGTCTGTAGGGAACAGATATCTCTCAGACTGAGTGATTTACAGCAACAATATATGTTTAGCCAGACCTAGAGATCGGGAATAGGGATGCAGCTCAGCTGGGTGGGTCTAAGCCTAGGAATGAGGCTGCAGTGACAGTGTTGGCCAAGCTGACTTCCTGCCTGCTACTCTCCCACATGCCTGTTATCGGGGGTCTGGGTTCCCTGCCATCTGAACCTCTTTATGGGGCTGCTTAAGTGTTCTGTACAGAGCAGTTGGCCTTTTCCAGAATGACTGATCCAAGAGAAAGCAAGGGAGAAGCCCGGCATCACTTTGACCCAGCCTTGGAAGTCACCATTATTTTCCATTGGTATGTGGGGAACCACACTGGGGTGGGAATACCTGGAGGCAGGCATTGTGGTCATTCAGTCTCAGTGGCTGAGAGTCTGATGACTCTTATGTGTGGGTCTGCTCAGGCTGCCCTAACAAAGTACCACAGACTGGCTGGCTTAAACAACACAATTCCCCCCTCACAATTCTAAAGGCCAGAAGCTTGAGATCCAAGAGTTGACAGTGGTCATTTCTTCTGAGGCATCTCTTCTTGGCTGGCAGGTGGTTGTCTTCTCCCTGTGACTCCCTGAGGTCTTTCTTTTGTGTGTATCTGTATCCCTTCTTATAAGAACACCAGTCACAACGAATTAGGGCCTACCTCGAAGTCCTCATTTTAACTTATCTTTTTAAAGACCTCATCTCCAATATAGTCAAATTCTGAGGTGCTGAAGTTTCGGAAACTCAGCCTATGAATTTGGAAGGGACACAGTTCAGCCCAAAGCATCCTGTTATCTACCTTCTTCATAACCGGCATCCATTGTCCTTGGAGTTATCAAATATTCAAACTACCTACTCAGAAATACATGTGCCCTTCACAAATAGTGAACAAATAACTATTTTGTGTTTGTCTACATATGTGTCACAGGTTTCAGAGAGAAAGTTCTGAGCAGGTAAGGATTACCTTCAAATTCCTTGTCATGGCCTATGGCTCTCCTTATGTGCCCTGGCCCCTGCTAATAACTCCAACCTAATTCCATGTCACTCCACCTATTCTCCCTCCGCTTCAGCCTGCTGGTGGCCCTGGAGGATCTCCACCTGTGTTGGCCTCTGGAGTTACGCTGCTGCAACACTACATGTCAACTTCACTGGCTTATTTGAAACTCTGCTGAAATGGCTCTCTTCAAAGAGAACTTTCCAGACCCCCATTTTATATAAACATTCTTCCTCCATCCCAGCCACTCCCCAAACCTTCACCCAAATATGTCTTGTCATATTATATTTTTAATGGTTTATTATTGGTCTCCCATATTAGACTATGAGATTTACCATCGTGGAGGCTTCATTTATTCTTTTTATTATGTTGACCCAGTGTTATAGTGTATTGTACATAAACTAAGTATTTATTTGTTGAATAAATGAACCCATGTCTGTATCAATTAGGTTAATTTGGGCAGTCTGACTGACAGAACAGAGGAGGAGAAATTAAGGTGGTGCCTGTTTTGTGATTTACATCTTCTGGGTTTCTGATCAGTAATAGAATATGTTTGTTATCAGTAAATTGCTTTAATTACATTGGAAATTGCCAGTAAGTGTTTGTTTTCCTCAGATATGGGACTCAGACTCAGATATTACATCTGCAATGTTAACAGTCAAACACACAAATGGGTGCCAATCTGGATATGTTTCCCAGAAATTCTCAATATTGAAAGATTCAAGTTCATAGACTTGCAAAGGACTTCCTCTTAAGTCATAAAACTTTTGTACATTTCCCCAAAACTAATCAATGAAGGCAGAAAATGATTATTTACTCTAATAAAAATGATATGGCTTAGGATTATGCTTCCTTTTGTGTTGTACATGAATTTTTACATGAAAATAATTTGACATGGTGGTGACAAAATTATTAGATGGATCAGCCACTTTCTATGGTCTACAGATGCCATAAGATAAGTTAATAAACATAACTTACAAAAACACCTTCAGAGACAAATTATCTGTCCCCATCCTCAAATGTTCTGTGTATTGTGGAAATGCCTCTTGGCTGAGATTTAGAGCACCTGATTTCCAGTATCAGGTTCCCATGTGTGGATTGTGGTTAGTTATTCAAATTCTCTGGACATCAGTTTCCTTTTCTATAAACTGAGGTATAATGGTTCAGTCTGTACCATTTCTTTCAATTCCAAAATCTAATCATTTTCTTCTCTTCCTCACTCCACCTTTCTGGGCCACTCCTCCAGACTTGCAGTAGAAGATAAAAAGAAGTAACTGGAGTTGTTTTTAAAAAGTGGTTGTATATAATTAAACAATCCTATTTCACTTTAAAAAACTTTGAGTTTTATTAACTATTTATACCTGCTTAATTTATGCTCCCTAAACCTCCAGAGAATCCTCTGAGGATAAATTAAGTTATAATACTTCATGTCCTAAGAGGTAATAAGATATACATCTATTTATTGGCCCACCTGGAAAAAAAATGCAACCCTCTGTGTAAACAGAGTTACCTGCTAAAATGAAGGTGAGCATATGCTGAAATAATTTTGTGCTGAGCCACACAAGAAATGGGTACAATTAGACTGTGATTTCAAGTCTCCCCAATTCATAGCATTGATCTATTCAGAGTCTTTTAAGTATGCTCTTGAATCAAATGCTCTTTGCTTTTGTGTGAATGAGGAGATAAGTCTAAACATAGTTTCAGAGCATGTTAATATGACTTCAACATTTTCATCAATTATAACATTTAGAAATATCCCCCCCCCCATCTTTTAAGTAGTATTTCCTTATCCAGGTGCACTGCTATAGAAACCTGCTTCATTTACTTATAAGGTAGATGAGATAAGGGATGTGGATAGCAATAGGAAGTCTAAAGTTTATGCATTTATTAGGTGGTGTAGAAGATGATTTCTATTGTGGGCATTTCTAATGGGATTTTAGTGTTTTTGTTGTTTGGACACCAATTTCAATGTAAACATAAATTCTCCAAGCAAAAGATAGAAGACTCCCAAAAAATGATTGGCAGGTTTTTCTCCTTCATTTTTCATGTGAATGGAGTAGGTTACACCTATTAAACTCTAAATGGTCATTGAAAAGAAGGGTTTTCTGAAATTTACAGGTTTTGTAAAAATAACACCTTTTCTGCATTTCCGTAATACACTGTAATGCATTTCTATAAAAGAATAAAGTAGTAGCATTAAATTATTAGGGACACTGATTTTCTCCTCAGTAAATGTAATTTGATTCCATCTCACATAGACAATGAGTAACACCTGCTAAAAATGATGCCTGATTTCTCAGGGATGAAGTCTGGTTTCCCATTCTACATATCATTCTCTTACTCAGGTGAAATTTTAACTTTCTCTCCCTCATCCAAGCATTTCACAATGTACAAGATAAGTTATCAACTCAACCTCAGGAAAGAATTTCAAAGTTAAACCAGGCTATGGTGTCCCCCTACTTTATTTTGTGAAGTCCTCAGTTAAATTTAATCATCTCTTTCCTTCATCTCCCTGGTCTCTGGTCTCAAATTCCCAGTGCTCTAAAATAAACTTTCTTTCCTTCATTCATAATTACTGAGTAAAGACGCCCTTTTCCTAGAATTTCTGTGATTAAATATTATCAATATCACATTAGATATCTTTATTCTTCAGGGTCCATTAACTTTAAAGGGACCTTATAAACTCAATGCATCTCTAATTGGTAGAACTTTAAGCAGTGAGACCACATGAAGGTTACCAAGAAATCAGAATGCCTTTTAGAGTAAAGGGGATCTTCTATTTTTCTTCTTCAAGGAAAGGAGACAGGAAGAAAAATAGAAGAATAACAGCATCTTAATAATCCAAATATGGAATATTTAATATTTATTTTGTGGTGAAATTCCACAACTTAAATTAATTGATATTGATCCCATTTCCCATAAAAGAAGAGCCTTCCCACCACAATTTTTGGTATGCAAAAATTATCAGCAAATTTTTTTAAAAATCACCTTTCTACATCAAAGGTCATGAGTTAAAATAGGGGTTACAAGTTACAGGAAATATTTACCTGTTTCCTTTGAATCAAACTAATAATATAATTCAACAATAATAAATGCAATATACAATTCATTGTTTAGAATAGCAATACACTATGAATTCCTCAAATGAGTTTTTGATGGCCTTTTTTTGAATTAAAAAGGGATGGGAAAATCATACTTTCACACATTTGATCAACTCCAAAACCTTAAGAATACTAAATACAAAAAAATTGTGCATTGAAACTAATTTATCTCACCATAATAGAGTTTCATAGACTGAAATTTTCAAAGATTGCTTTGCCTGTTTAGGTCTTTTTTAAAAAGAGGGGTTTCGTTGTATTTAGAAAATGGAATTAGTTAGGGCAGCCTGTGGAATTTATTCACAACATTTGCTACATGTGAATTTATTTGCTTGAAAGGTTTCATTCTTTTGTCAAGGATTAACTGAAGAGAAGTTTATAGCATCTAAATGTAGCTCAGAGGGATAATTTCATGCATCTTAAAAATCATTACATAAATGTGCAGATTCTTTTTCTCTATGGAACTGGATCAGACTTATATGTACCACATTTTACACCTATGCCAGATTCCTTATTAAAATAATATTTAATGAATTTGATGAATTTAAAATTTTTCTACCTCATCACTGAATCATTTTTTTCTTCAGGGGAAATTTTTCATTATTGCTATAATCTGAAATGAACATCAGGAGAAGAGATTGGCTAGATTACTAGTTCCTGGAGGGTAGGAACTACATCATTTTCACTTAGAATATTTTTAAACAACAAATATACCTTCTTTCTCTTTTTTTTTTTTGGAAACAAAGATAGGAATTTGAAAAATACAATGTCTTTTGTTGAAAACTTTACAAAAGACGTCTTAGCGATGAGGGAAATCATCGGGGCAGGGAAAAGGAAGAGAGAACTGTCAACATTTTGGGGTGAAAGACAAACTCAAACAAAACAGAAGAGTCTGTAGTCTTCCCATTTTAGGATTAGTCTGCTAAAAAGAATTCATAGAGTGGTATCTAGGTCATGCCAGGGCTAAAATTTTAATCAAACTCTTTTGGCTCCTACCAGGATACCACATTTCCTATGTTGAGAATTTCCTATGGTGTATGTAGATCATGCTTTATATTATTAGTTGATCATTAGCCCTTTTATAAACAATGTGTCCTTTTTAAACTATCTTTCTTTCTAAACATATAAATAAAGCTTTATTAATGATTTGGATTACTTGCCTTCCAAAAGAAATGCAAATAGAAGAAAATACCTCAGAATTATCACTCTTTTGTAGGGTTTTAAGTTAATAGCACGTTACGCTACTTCATCCAAATGCAGCAGCCTTCAAACAGAACTTGTATCTCAGGTAACCACATTCTCACTGATTCTTGTTTTACACCTTTAGATTTTAAATCTTCTCCAGGGGTAAGAAGAGCAAAGTTGCCAGAGCTTTTTTCTCCTCTTTCTCTTGGTAGCTCCTTTCTTAATAGTCCTAGTGACTTTTTCTTAATCATGTCCAGACAAAACTCCCATTTGATTTAACAAATAAAAAATAACTCTGGATTGAAATCTTTATCCATATAATAATTGCAATGCACTATATTGCAGTTGTATCATCTACTGCATTTATGCTTCATAAGCTTACTGATTGGACTTGCCATAATAGTTAAACTCATTTGCCAAAAAAAAAAAAAAAAGAGAGAGAGAGAGAGAGAGAGAGAGAGAGATAGAAATATACTGAGTGATATAAACAAACTTACTTTAAAATCAAAGCTTTAAGAAATGGATCAATTTTGACTTTATGCAAATTAATATTGATATTAAATATTCAAGGAAACATCTAGCTCACATGATTTTATTTAGGACATTCACTTCATCAGATATCCAGTGGTGATGTTCATCGTGCCAGTGAGCACAGAGAATCAGAATAACTAAGGTGTATTATTGCTTTTGCAAGGAGGTTTTAAGACAAAAACATCACTCACATTTGTATATGTGTCAACTTGGGAAATCACTTCCTCTTTAAAACTTAAAAAAAAAAAAAAAAATTTTAAGCAGACAGATGTAGAAAGCAGTGTTTTAGGCAAAAGATTCTGTTGTCCCTCAGTAGCATAAGGTACAGGACTCCACACAAAGCGTTACTGTGTCAGCAGCAAGAAACCACCGAGACACCTCCAGCTGAGGTCGCTAACTTCACAAAGTTTTTTTTCCAACGGCAAAAGATTCACTGGACCCACAGGAGGACTTACAGCTCTCCGTGGCTGGTCTATGAAACGGTCAGTTAATTGAGGAAATGCCCAGTTCCCCACACCTGAACAGCCTGTATAATCTTGTAGTACCACTCTGAAAAGTCTCCATCACTACCAGGTTAAATGCAGAGTATGACCTATTTACTTGACTTTTGTTTACAGAATGAAATGCAATGAAGGAATTTAGGTTTTGATGCAAGAATGCAATCTAAGTTGACTCTCTGAATGTTGGTTTTTCTAGTACTCTGTTCAGAATTGGGCATAGAAAGATAAGCCTCTTTGTTGCTATTGCTATTATTGCTATTATTTCTGATATTGATCTTATTTTTATAATTACTTTTTTGTCTTTTTAACTCCTTTTAATGTTAGGCATCAAAAGAATTTTAATATTTGCCTATATATTTAAGAATGTCATGGCGCAGGTGGATTATTTCCTAGTTATTTACAAGATGAACATATGCACTTTGTGCAATATTTCCAGTTGAAAATTTTCAGTGAGACAAAACAACAGTTCACTTTAAGAAATTATTCAAATTAAAGCATAATTTAATTCATTTTCCTTGTTAAATACATATGTAACACAGAAATAATCAGAAGGTCATTATAACAGGAAGATAGGAATAGAGAGTAGAACATGGGATTAGCAAATTCATCACCCAATTAGACTTGTGGCTTAATGTATTTTAAAATTGCTTTCACTTGAATAACAATTAAAAAAAGAAAAAAAAAAAACAAGAATCTATAAAACTATAGACTAAAATGATTGGCCACCAATGACTGAAACATACCAGTCACAGTTCACAGTTGATGCTGTATTTATTTTCACCTTAGAGATAGCTATATGTTTTATAATTATTTTATAATTACTACCACTTCAGCTACTATAGCCATTGCTATCATCATTGCTGCATTACTTCTTGCCTGGGCTTTATGTGAAAGCCTCTTTACTAATCTCTCTGCTTCTACTTTTGCAACACAGTAAACACAGGACTTGATAATGTCTATTTGTATTTTCTGTACATCTGTCATGTCTGTTGGCAATATTCCATATCATTCCAACTCCAGTCATGCTGCTCTGAGGGGTAAAGGAATCGATATCTAGACATGGCAAAAGTCCCATTTGGGGTTGAACCAGTGCATTAAAACCCAGAAAGTTGTGCACTCTACTTTTCATAATAAATTTTATAAAATTATAAAGATCACATCAAAGTTACAAGCCATACTATTTTAATAACAGGTAATTTTATTCAACAAATGTTACTGAGTTCCTGGCATGAGCATAGCACTCCGCTAAGTGCTTAGGGCAGGGAAGTGGGAAGATGTATCAACTAATGGAGAAAATGCAAATGAGAACCACTGGATCCAATAACAGGCAGGATGAGTGAAGTGATTTTATAGTATCACATGGAATTTAGCTTAGTAGTATAGCATATGTTTGTGCTGTGTTCTAAATTCTGACTTGTGGATTAGGCGAAGGGGTTTATGAGAATCAAGATGGCATTCAAAATGGATCTTAAGAAATGAGCAGGACTTTAATCTTGGTGAGGAGGACGTACTAGGTTCCTAGAACAATATGAAAAGAGGCCTAGCTGTCATGACAATGCCAATACTGTACAGAGCATCACTAAGGACAACGTGGGTAAAATAAAGGGAACATTCTGGGAGACGAGTTTGGAAAAGTAGTTTTGTTCTAGACCAGGGAGAGCTATGAATGAAATGTGAAGACACCTGACTTTTATCCTCCAGATCACAGGCAAGGAGTATTGAGATAACGACTAAGATAATTCCATTTTTTTAAGAACACAGCTGAGAGAAATTATAAGAATAAATTATCAGGAAGCAGGGCATGCACATGAGGTAGGCTTCAACCAGGGCAACAGCGGTGGAAATAGAAAGTACAGGTAAAAGCAGCTGAATGAATAGAAGTGACCAATCACGTGAAAAGGGGCTCCAGGAAAGGCTGACTATCATTTAAAAGTGTCTATTCTGGGTAACTAGAAGGATGGTGGCCAAAAGACTCAGGAGACGGGAACAGACATTGAATACATGGGGTTTGGAGTTAATAATGGGAAGAATTCGTCCCAGCTGCCCCAGATAGGGGAGGAACAGGAGAGAGATTTGCAAGAGAGAAGAGGTTAGGGATGTTTGATCAAGCTAATGAAGACTGGCTTTTATTTTCTTAGTAAATTGGAACCCAAAATCAATGGATAAAGAGGAGATTAAAGTATGATTAGGGTTTTAAATAATGCTTTAAAACTTTAAAAATTACACAGTGGAACTTAGGTGGAGGTCTGGAAAATACATTGCTGGGTAATTTGGATTATTTGTGTACCAAATATTCCTTTTATGTGAACTAACAATTGGAGGAAAAGTAGTTCAATGCAACAGTCCTAACACTGTCGAGGTTTTCCAAGAATGTTTAATGTTCTACCCCAGGGATTGCTGGATTTTTTTTTAAAAATGATTTTCAAAAATTTCCCCGAGTGTTTATATTTTAGAAAACAGTTAGAAAAGATCAGACACACTTGCCAAGTCTTCAAACAAGACTGGTCACATTTTGGATTTGTGAATGGACAAAAGAAAGAAATCAATCAATGAAAAGGAGAGAAGTCAATGGACCACTGTATAAAAACTAAATAAAATTACTTAAGGTGATGACCCTTCACACATTTCAGAACATTGTTTCTGGAAACAAAGCCCCTCAGTCTTGGCCATAATAAAAAAAAATGAGATTTTCACTAAACAGAGAAAAAGGAAAAGAAAAGCAAACAGCTTTACACAACAGCACCCAGAATTGAATTGCCCTTATTTAATAGCCATTTATACAAATAACTGGTTTCACAAAATTAACTGACATTTGCTTACAATTACATCAACCTACTTTCAGGGCCTGAATAATAACAGGATTTATTTTGCCATCTCAAAATTGGCCTCTGTAAATTCAAACAGTTCTAATTTATCTACCCTAATATCATGAAGATTTGGTTGTAAGACACTTTAATTAGTGCTCTCTCTGTACTTGGTAGTTAGTTACTACCATTTCAATCTATTCAGGTTTTATGTGCACCACGTAATTCTAGTGCATGGCAAAGCAAATATAGAATACCAAAAGGTTACCTCTTGGAATAGTTAATAAAGCTTAAAAATAGAAAAATAGAAACTCTATTGCAAATGCCAGACTATAGAAAAGCTATGTTTGGGGAACAGTCTACTGAACTCCAAGAAGAATCAATAGGAGTTGCCAGCTCATTATATGTGGGGTCAAGGAAAGGGTCAGAGACAAGCCCAAATTGTCTAACCTACTTGTCTTGGAGATGAACTGGAATGACAAGTCTCAAGGAGTCAGGAGAAAAAGCCAGGAATCCAAAACACTAAATGAGGAATTAGCATTGGGAAGAAGAAGAATCCCATCCCCAAAGATGGGAGTGAAGATGGAGAGACTCAGAGATGAATAATGGGAAGATCGTTTGATGGAACACCTAGAAGTTGAATTTTGTATTCTCGGTGATCCTAGGTAATCAACTCGGAGTAAGGGAACAGCTGCTATGGTGCTATAGTTTGAATCTTAAATGCCCTTCAAAGGCCCATGTGCTGAAGGTTTAGTCCCCAGTCTCTGGAGATATAGGGAGGTGGTGGAATCCTTAGTAGGTAGAGTCTTGTGTAAGTAAATTAGGTCATTGGGGGGCATGTCCTTGAAAGGGATATTGGGATCCCAGCCCTTTGCCCCCCACCCTCTCTTTGCTTTCCAGCCTTTATAACATGAGCAGTCACCTTTGTCACATGTTCTTTGCCATAATGTGCTTCCTCACCACAGACCTAAATCAAGAGGGCCAAATGATCATGAACTGGACCTTCAAATTGTGAGCCAAAATAAACCTTTTTGCTTTTTAAGGTGATCATCTCAGGTATTTTGTCACAGTGATGGAAAGCTGACAAATACATGTGAGGATGGAAAGAGTGGAATGCAAGAAAAGATTCCTTTCTGATGCCTGGCCACTGACGATGGCCTAGGGTCATCTTTTATTGTAGAAATGTGAGACCAAACAACTATGAACTCTAGAACAAGAAATCCTAGAAGCTTAACTCTTTATTTTATAATACATAGTCTACTAGCTAGAATTAAAACTTTAACATAGGTGTAACAGTGATATATTTGAGGGGGATAAAAAAGAAATCAGCTTTCCCTAGGCTGATAGTAAAATCTCACAGGCTGATGGATTTCAAAGGGTCCATGATCCAAGAACATTAAAATTACAGATTTTGCATATTCTCACTCTTGTCTAATTACTGAATTCATTCAAGCTCTCCAAAACCTTCAATAATTGAAAGGTAAGGGTCAGAAATTTTGGTTGTTGACCCAAATCCCATTTACCCTTCTTGAATGCTTTCAATTGGGAAATTCTCCCCACAACCAATGTGACTCAGTGGCAAATTGAAGAGTCTAAGCAATGGTGGAAATCAAATTGCTTTTCCATGGATTAGGGTTAGACAGGAATATGCAGCCAACTCTGGCTACTGAGATCTGAGGGAGCATAGCTAGGTGGTGTCTCCTTCTTCTGGACCTTCTAGTATTTGAGTATGACCCCAGGAAACACAATCATCTAGTCACCATGAGGGCACAAGCCAGAAGACAACACAGTCAGATGGGTGGTAGAAGTCAAAGTCAGAAAGGATACCATTCAGACTCTGTATTAACCAACCTGGACTATTATTCCCCAGGCCCTCTTTCTAGGTAAGAGGACATATTTTTCTTGTATTTTAACTTACTTGGTTTTTACATTTGGTCACTCACTGAAAATCCTATCTGAATTGATTTAAGGGGTCCACAGGAGAGAGAAAGTCCCTTTCCCCAGCCCAGCTAATCACAACTTTCTCTTATTGTCTACTTGATCTTCCCATCAAACCAAGACACTTTCAATGGATCCCTGCTGTAAGTGTTGTTAGTGAGTGTCCAATTATTGCTACACACTTACATGGCCACCTATGGTTGTCAACCTCTCTGAACAATCACATTTTGGAAGAGCTCTCAAGATCGTAAATATAAGCTCTGTGTAATTTGGAAGCAGGCGCTTTGAAAGAAGGGAGCCTTATTGCACAAAGCAAAAGGAAAAACCACTTGAAGATACACAGATAAACATTTTCATGTAGGAAAAAGAGGAGAGAGATTTAATTCAAAGCAGATTATCTCTAATGAGCTTTAAGAAATCCATGATTTGCTTTTAAACAGTAGGCAATGAAAACAATGTTTCATGTGGGATATCCACTCTGATTTAAAAATAGCCCTTGCAAAATTTGCTCATTTCATTTGCAGACTGTTAATAGCCAAACTTGTTGGAAGCATCTTTAAAATGCTATGAAAGAGTTGTCATTGAAAACATGATCGTCTCTTTGTTTTATAAAGTCTCAGTTAAAAATTCTATTAGATCAAATCAAATAAGTTAATGAGACTAACTAAGCTCAAAAGAAAAACTACCAGCCTTTTAAGAAAAACATATATATTCTAAAATATTCATTTACCTGCAAGTATTAGAAATCCAAAATCTAAATTACATGGAGCTTGACATGTTTTTGTATTTCACCCTAAGTGTGTGTGTGTGTGTGTGTGTGTGTGTGTATATATATATGTATATATATATATATATATATATATATATATATATATATATATATAAATCAGAACTTGTCATAAACAAAGAATGATCAAAGAATACAGTTTGAAGGTCCCTGGGTGGAATCATAATATAATGTAGCAACCTGATATTATTGTATGAACTGATTAGAAAGCTTTAAAACATCACCCCCCCACACTCTTTTTTTCACTGAGATATATACATTTAATTTTCTCATAAATTTTAAAGAATGCTATAAAATTTTCAGTTTCCTTTAAATACAGAAGAAAAAAATCATTCTGCTACCACTTGTAGTTTCTACAATTAAAATGAAAAATTTTCACAATGAATATCCTTCAAAGAAATGTTCGGAAGATGTTGTTCTTAGGAAACACGATACAGGATTGGAATTGCATGTGGGAGCTTCTGTGAAAGGGAGGAAGTGCAGAACAGAAAGCCATGCAGGCAGAGAACACAAAAGGAATCTGGAGTTGGTCAAGAATTCCTGAAAACAATGGAGAGATGCCACCAAGTGGCTGAAGAAGGAATTCTTCCACAAGTCAGGAAAGTTTTTCCTAAAACATCGCCATCTGGTGGCTAATTTTGGAAAACATTTTATACTCTTAACACTGTAATGTAAATATTGGTCTTTCTTTTTTTTTTTTTTTATTTTATTTTTTTATTGGTTGTTCAAAACATTACAAAGCTCTTGACATATCATATCTCATACTTTAGATTCAAGTAGGTTATGAACTCCCATTTTTACCCCAAATACAGATTGCAGAATCACATCGTATTTACTTTCCTTTGTATGAAAGTTTTAACTATTCAATCTTAATATAAATCATTTTAAACTGAAGAATAACAAAAGGAATACTATCTTTAGAATATAACCCAACAAATGTTTAAAATAATTATGGAAAGAAAGGAAAGATAAAATATTCTAAGGTCCTAGCATCATTGAAAATGATTAAATACGAATTTACATCATACTCAGTTAATTTAAGGATGCAGTCACATTGCTGGTGGGACTGCAAATTGGTGCAGCCAATTTGGAAAGCAGTATGGAGATTTCTTGGAAAGCTGGGAATGGAGCCACCATTTGACCCAGCTATTCCCCTTCTCGGTCTATTCCCTAAAGACCTAAAAAGAGCATGCTACAGGGACACTGCTACATCGATGTTCATAGCAGCACAATTCACAATAGCTAGACTGTGGAACCAACCTAGATGCCCTTCAATGGATGAATGGATAAAAAAAATGTGGCATTTATACACAATGGAGTATTACTCTGCATTAAAAAATGACAAAATCATAGAATTTACAGGGAAATGGATGGCATTAGAGCAGATTATGCTAAGTGAAGCTAGTCAATCCCTAAAAAACAAATGCCAAATGTCTTCTTTGATATAAGGAGAGTAACTAAGAACAGAGTAGGGTCGAAATATTGGTCTTTCAAATGGTCCATAATTTAAGTCTTGATAGTACCCCATAACCATTAACAGAATAAACCTCATTTAAAAATTTTATAAGATCACTTAAACTAGTGACAGAATCATATGAAATGTTAATAATGGAACATCCTTGCAATTTTATGAGAAATGGGAAGTATTTTTAAACCTAGTTCAATAATTTTAGGGAATTTTTTCCCACAATAAATCCAACTTGAATAGATATTCGCACTCGTATTTAACCTTGAAGCTAGATCATTTTAATTAGTTTACCAAATTGTAACTTTTCCTGCCTGTATTCACGGCAGACTAATAGTAGGATCACAGGTTTCTATTTTTTAAAACTGAATTAAACCTTATAAATAATATAATTTCTTAAAAAATATTTTACTGAAAGTAAATAAATACATAAATAAGTAAATAAATATCAATTGATTTTGCATGATGCTAAGTGGCTCTCCTCACTTAAATTTCATCTATTATTTTAATAGGTTTCTGTATTTGGGCTACAACATATTTATACATGATATAATTAACAGTTAAAGAAATTTACTGTTTGGGCTGGGGATGTAGCTCAGAGTGCTTGCTTAGTATTATGAGGCCCTGAGTCCAACCCTTCACATGGGGCGGTGGTTGGGGGGAAGAAATATATTATTTAATTTTTTTCACACAGCTTTTCCTATTTAATTCTTTTATGAATATAAACATAGTGAAATTTTGTGGTATAAAATTATATATAATGAATTTCTATCCCTGAAGTTTATTTCATTCTAATAAAAAAAAAACCTTCATTTTCTATTAAATGGATTACTATTATAAATGTCTAAAAAAAATATTTCTTGTTATTTGTTGAACTGGGAACTGACCTAGGCATTGGTTATTCAATGATGACCAAAATAGATATATACCCCTTGCCCTTAAGAAGCCTATGATCTACTGTAGGTGATAAATGCTTGAAGCAATGTATTTTTATTTATTAAAATCTATGTACTGAGGATACACCATTCTTGTACCTTGTTCAGGAGTACATTAGTGAGGAAAACAGACAAGGATTCCTACTCTCGAGGAGGGCTTTGAAGTGAAATGAATGTTGTAATAGGGAGCTTCTCTAGGGAAGTGACACTCAAACTTTGATTTGAAACATGAAAAACCACCAGCAGATGGAAGGGCAAGAGCCAGAGCAGAGGGAACAAAATTTTAGGGGCATATGCAGAGGTACTAAGCTGGGAGTAAAAGGCAGATTAGCTGGAGGAAGGGAACAGTGATTTAAGATGGGTCAGAGAGACAGGAGGGGCAGCTCATGGCAGCATCCAACGCTCGTGGAAAGGAGTTTGGCTCAGTTTAAAAGCAATGGGAAACCACAGAAGGAACCTGATCATGGGAGTAACATGGTTTGTATTGTTTCAAAAAGATCAGCACACTCTTGTTTGGAAGTTGGATGGATGGATGGGTAGATGAATGGGTGGATGGATGGAAAGATAGATGGATAAGATTTATCTACCTTTTATTGTTTCTCTCAGAGAAAAAAAAAGTTTTACCATCATTTATGTTGCCCTATAGTTTCCTATAGACTTCATTAATATGGGGTTGATGCTTTTTGACCTGCAAGTGTTCCTGAGATATCTTCATGCACTCAGAAAATCAGAAAGATCAAGAGTTGATGCTCATGTTGCCTCTTTCAGTTACAATCCTTCATTTCTGCATCTGCACTGCCGTTGCATGCTGATCTCAGCCTCTAATGAATTAACTTGGTTAACAAAGCATTAGATAGCCAAAATGTCAAAGTGCTAAGGTTGGATATTTGACGTTAAAGTTTCAATTACTCTTCACATGTGTTAAAATGGAACAGTGACACCCAGATTTATCCTACTAAAATGGCTTTTGCACAACCATTATGAAAAACAGTATGGAGAGGCCTTAAAATTTAAAATAGAACTATAATATGATTCAGCAATCCCAGTACTGGGTATATATCAAAGGAAGTGAAAACAGTTTGTTAAAGACCCCTGAACTTCCAAGTTCATTGTAGCATTAATCATAATTTCCAAGATATGGAAACAACCTATATGTTCATTAGCATGACTGGATAAAGAAAATGTGAAATATATGCCAAATGGAATACTACTCAGCCATTAAAAAGAAGAAAAGTTAGTGACTTGTGAAAACATGGATTAGATAGGAATATATCATGTTAAGTGAAATAAGTCAAGTACAGAATGACATATACTGCATGATCTTATTTTTATATATGGAATCTAAAAATATTAAACTTGTAAACATAGTCTAATGGTGGTTACTAAGGGTCCTGGGAGTCAGGTGTGTTGCAGAGATGTTGATCAAAGAATACAAAATTTCAGTAATGAAGAAGAAATTCAGGAGATTCATAGTAACTATATTTAATAACAATGCATTATAAAACTGAAAATTGCTAAGAGAGATTTTAAGTGTTCTCACAGCAAAAAGGAAATAGGTAGTGGAATGTGTACATTAATTAGCTAGACTTAGCTGTTCCATATTGTACACATATTTCAAAACATCATAGTGTACATGATAAATGAATGCAATTTTTGACATTTCAAAATTTAATTTAAAAAAGGAACTCCTATGGTTTTTATCAAAAGTAGTAAGATCTCCAAAATTATTATTATTTTTTTGGTATACTGGGGATTGAACCCAGGGCCTTGTGCATGCAAGGCAAGCTCTCTACCACCTGAGCTACAGCCCCAGCCTGCTCCAAAGTTATTTTTTAAAGGTTGAATACAATCTGCTAAACATGTTAGCAATTCACATATTTAGATAGACTGTAAAAACTTTATATGTTCATGATGAGATCAAATGACACACACACACACACACACACACACACACACACACACACACCCCTCTAAGGGGAAGAGGCAATAAGAGAAAGGAGAGAAGAGAGCCAGGAACAAAAACTGAGACCAGATAGACTCCTCTATTCTCACTTTCCACCCTGAGAAGCACTACTGGAGTTCCTCAATTACCAAATGGAAGGCCCCATTTCTTTCACAGAGAGCCCTCATTTTATCAAAACCACATCCAACTTTAGATTCTATGATTTCTGTAGCCACAGAGCCTTGGCCAGTCCCATTTAACCACAAGAGGACTGTGTCTTTTCCTATAGCTGCCACCATCCATGGCTCCACCTGCTGTAAGCAAAGGTATCCAGAACCTACCACGGCAACAACCTATGTTCATTTCCACATTCCCACTGCCTTAGGTCGGAGCCATCTAAACCACTGGGTGCTTCCATAAATGGTAAAGCATTTTTCTTGTGTTTTTATTCTGGCGAATTGTCTTTCACTTTAAAAATATGCTGAGTGATGAGTCAATACCTGGGGTCTCCTTCACTAAGACACCAGAGTAAACGAAGAGAATGCTTTACATCCATCTTTGAAGACCTCCCAGTACTAGTTCATCTTAACACCTGTTGTCTAGCCAAGCACTCACCCATTCTGCCCACATCGACCCTTCCTTCTTCACTCACAGATCCATCTTCTCCACATACCTCTGCTCAAATGACCTAGTACATTACATGCCAATTGGTGTAAAATTAATGCTATACACAAATGGAAGGTAAAGAGAGTCAAAACCTTGCCAATAATATATTGCCTGCTCTTGAGGTCTACTCTTACTACTTGAGTCTTTCTTGAACCATGATTTTAAACAGGTATAAAAACACATCTTTGCAACCTACAAAATGTGAAGTTCTGATTATTTTAACTTTGGATAAGTCTTCTAAATCCCGTGACCCATCCATTTTCTTATGCGTAAAATTACAGGTTCTATATGCCCATTTTAATTGTCAAAACTCTAAAAGGTTATTATTCTGAATAAATTCATTATCTTAATTTCCTTTCTTTTGGAGAAAAGCCAACTCCATGGCTTGCTTCTTACAGACAGCTGTTGCCACATTATCTTGTTTTCAAAAATGAATGATCTGAAGCCAACCAAGAGTGAGTGGTGAAATCAAAAGGGGGGAAAAAACCCCTATTTATTGCTGCTTCTTTGATTGCTTTCCAAGATCTGAGATGTGACATATTCAATAGGAATTTCAGTCCCTCTGAAGGCCATTTCTCTTTTTTTCTGTTATTTAGAGATATGGAGACCACAAGAGTGAAAAAGAGATATAGTAAAAAGTAACTTTCAAAGCTTCAAAGGCCCTAAATTTGATTTGAGGACATCTTTTTTAGTAGGCAGTGCAGTTGCCTGATTCAGATGTGTTCCTACTGATACTACTTCCATGGCTGAAGTCATCCTGTGTTAGTAAACACAGACTTGACTCTGAATTCATTATAGTCCTAAATTTTCTTACTCAGCAATGACTATGCCACAAATGCAGGGCACACAGCATTGAAGAACCCTGGCCATCAATCCCTCCAGTATACACAGATGGTTTTCATAAAGTGTGATGAAGTGTATAAGAGAGAAAAATTCCAGGGGTGTAGAGGAAGAAGAAATCGTCAGCTTGAGTGGTCAGGTACTATTTATACCCGATTTGAGGGATGAAGCGGACTTCATCAAGTGGACAAGGAATGTACTTTAAGTAGAGAGGGGAGAGCATGGAAGCCATCACAATAGGCACAAAATGGGATCTAGAAAGAGTTTGATGGGCCAAAACTAAAAATGTGTTTCAAAGCAGCTCTAGCGTACCTGGCCAGGGTGATAGCAGAGGCTGACCATGCAGGCTCTGGTCAGGCACATTAAGGAATTTGTGCCTTGTCTTGTAGCTTGATGTGAATTTTAAGGGTTTGGAGAGACAAAAAAAAAAAAAAAAACAGTATAGGACAAAGTATATTCCACGGAACAATGGTCCTCTCTGTGCTGTTTCAAAAATAATACAATTAGGAAAATTTAGGTATTATAATATCCTCTCAGACATTCATAATGTATAAGTCCTAAAAATGCTGAAAATTCTTATAGTGAAGAATCCTGTGAGCCTAGCCTTGACCAAATGTACCAACTTTGACACTGTACAGGATGAGTGTTGCAGAGAACTCTGGGAAATGCCAAGTAATGTAATTAGGTTAGCATGTTAGAATTGCTTTCAGGTCATCCTTTTAAATTAATGTCACAGATGGCCTAGAGGGGAAATCCCTTAGAAAGTGCTGAAATAGTACAGGTGAAGATGATGAAAGTCTAAGATTGACAGGAAACCAAAAGAGATGGGCCCTTTGATGGGAGCTATTTGGAGGAGAGACCTGAGAGAACATGGTAAATGGTGGGGTGGGAGGTGGAGACAGGGTAAGGGAGAGAGGGTGCAAGACCAACTCTGGGTCAGTGGATGGTGGTGTCATCTGTCAGAAGAAGAAAACAAGGAACAGCAGATTGGGATAAAGACTTGAGTGCTGGTACCATAAAAATCTTTATACCAAGTACTTGATGGTTGGCAATAGAACTCTGTGATAGTGATGATCAAAAAAAAATTATGTGTAAAATAGTTTTTCAATATGATAGCAATAGTATGGGTCTAATTGAGCTATTTAAGACATTTTCTTTAAATGTTTACAATTATGACATACAAAATGTATCGATTTATGTCATAAGAAATTGTGTATTTATGTAGGAAATACCTTCATGAAACTCAGATGAACTTATCTTTGTATTAAGTCTCACTTAACACATATACGTGATTTTTGAAGTTGAGACAAGAATGGTGCCACTGGGCTTTTTGATAGTATCACGTGACAGGACAGTTCCCTCCAATACAGCTATTATGATTTGAATACAAGATGTTCCCCCAAAGTTCTCATGATAATACAGGGATGTTTGGGGATGAAATGATGAGTTTGTGAGAGCTGTAATCGAATCATTTCATCCTAGTTTGAATGGACTGACTGGGTGGTAACTGTAGGCAGGTGTGTGTGCCCTGGGAGGGCTCATATTCCCTGACCTGTGGCCTGTTCTCTCTCTGCTTTCCAGCGGCCATGTCCTGAGTAGCTTTGCTCTGCCAGACCCTTTCACCATGATGTGCTGCCTCACCTTGGTCCAAAGCAATGGAGTCAGCCAAGCACAGAATGAATCTCCGAAACCATGAGCCAAGATAAACTTTCCCTCTTCTTGTCCTAGTTGTGTATTTTGGTCACAGTGACAAAAAGCTAACTAATACAACAATTGATAATTGGGATAATTTTTTTTTCTTTTTAATTCTCACCTAGAGTCCTGATTGCTTAACATCCCATGAACGAATCTTTTCTTTATAGGATACACAAAGCAGGGGGAGGGAGGATTTTGTGTTAAATTGCTCTGCAAGACAATTTGCTGTGCTCACTCAGTAAGTATTTATACCTCAAGAATTTAAAGATTTCTCACCATCTAAAAGCATCAAAACATACATTTTCTAAGAACTATATTTTACTTTATTACCTCTGAGTGGTGTTGCTCAGCAAATCAAAATTAGATAAAAGGCTAAAATTATGGAAATGACAAAAATTCACAGGCATAAAACTTCACGGGCAAATTTTCTAGAAAATTACATGGCAATCATTTATGTAGAAGGCAATGCTCTCAGCTCCCTGCACATATGGACTCATTTAATTCTTACAATAACACCATAAAGACAGTGCTGCTGTTAACCCCACTTTATAGATAGAGACACTGAGGTTAAGTAGGGTATCCAAGTTATTGCAGCAGGTAGCAAACCTGGTACTGGAACCAGGTAGCCTGGCGCAGTGCCTGAGCTCTTGAGCACCTAATTTTGTAGAGTATTAAAAGTTACCCTCTCTTGGTTTTTTTTTTTTTTTTTTTTTTTTTTTGGTACTAAGGATTGAACCCAGGGACACTTTACCACTGAGCTACATCTCAAGGTCCCTTTTTAAAAACATTTTTTTATTGGTTCTTTTAAGTTACACATGACAGTAGAATCTATTTTGACATAATTCTAGGCCTTTTGATTTTTTGAGACAGGGTGTCCCCTAGTTGCTTAGGGTCTTGCTAAGTTGCTAAGGCTGGCTTTGATCCTCTTGCCTCAACCTCCCAAGATGCTGGGATTACAGGTTTGCACCACCATCTTTTATATTTTCATGTTCAAAAATAAATTAACGACTTATAGGATAATGATGATTTGGCATTTACCTTGAGGATCTTTCATTTTGAATTTCCACCCTCCAAATAATGTTACTTTTAGTTAATATGTTAAATCTTTAAAATATATTAATATATAAAATTAATAATTTTATGATATTTTTTAAAATTATAAAACTGTGATTGCTGACCATTAGGTATTGTCACTTATTTAACATGCATTATCTTACTTAATCTTCCCAACATCCATGGAATATTTTTCAGATATTCTCCATAATACAAGGAATCTGAGACAAAAAGAGATAAATTTTCAGAGCCAGGGATCCTGGTGCATGCCTGTAATCCCAACAACTCGGGAGGCTGGGGCAATAGGATTGTGAGTTCAAGGTCAGCCTCCACAAATTAGTGAGACTTCATTTCAAAAATAAAATTTTAAAAAGGCCGGGGATTTATCTCAGTGGTAGAAGGCTGTCCTAGTGTGTGCAAAGACCCTGGGTTCAAACCCCAGTACCCTCCCCCCCAAAAAAGCAGCAAGAAAATTTCTCTGATCTCAGCATTCTGAAAGTTTTCCTCTTAAAAATCAGACTATTTACTATTTGGGGACTCATGACAGATTTTAACCTTAATTTCCTAGTGACAGTAATAACTGTAGTTGAATATCTAAAATCTGTGATTTTACTTTTAACACTACATTTGAAAACACTGAAATAGTTTAAGGAATCTTAGAAAAACTAAAATCAATAATTACACAATTCCCACTGATTACCACTATTTTAAAGTATTTTTTCTCTTCTATTAAAAAGTATTATCCCGATTTTTCACTAGACATTATAGCACAAGTGTTTTTGTAATGATTATTTTTAACAGCTTCATCTTATTTTACTTATAAAATAAACTACAATTAACTTTTCTCCAAGTTTCCTTGCATTCAGAAAATATTTTAAAAATATTAGTGACCCAGTTTATATGAATATTTTCCCTTGTATTGAGATAATCTCAAGATTAAATTTCAAAAGGGAGTAGATAATACAGAGACTGTTTATTTTATTTGAAATTTGCTTCCAAACCCAAGAGAAAGAAATTTCCCCAAATAGAAGTCTTACAAAGACTTCAGAGTCTCTAATAGCATAATTTATCAGAAGATCATTCTTTGAGCAGCAATTCTCATGGCCTTTATCACAGATCTCCATGGAGGTGGAAGTTAACTTTATATGTTTGCAAGGATACATTCCTTAGGTATAAGGAACGCTCTCTCATTTCAGCCTCTGCAGCTCTTAGATTGTTCCCCATAGGTGGGAAAAGTGTAGCCCAAGGGCCACAGGATCAACCAATGGTGCATTCACCCCAGATCTCAAATATGCAACATCTCTTACCTGTTCTCATTTCAGGCAATTCTTACACCCAATTCTACTCCAAAACTAGTGTGATTTACCTTTTATTCACTTGTGAAGATTCTTAAGAAGAGGGGGAAACAAAGTGACAAAGGGCAAAGAACTGAGGAAGAAGACACTTCTTGGATGACAATATACAATCAATCAACAAATAATGAAAGAGTGTGCATCATCTCTAGCAATTAGAGAAAGGCAAATCAAACCTACTCTAAGATTTCATCTAGCTCCAGTCAGAATGGCAGCTATTATGAAGACAAACAACAATAATTGTTGCGAGGATGTGGGGAAAAAGGCACACTCACACATACACTGCTGGTGGGACTGCAAATTGGTGCAGCCAATATGGAAAGCAGTATAGAGATTCCTTGGAAAACTAGGAATGAAACCACCATTTGACCCAGCTATCCCACTCCTCAATCTATACCAAAAGGACTTAAAAACAGCATACTACAGGGACACAGCCACATCAATGTTTATAGGAGCACAATTCACAATAGCTAAACTGTGGAACCAACCTAAATGGCCTTCAATAGGTGAATTTTTTAAAATGTGGCATATATACACAATGGAATATTACTCAGCAATAAAAGAGAATAAAATCATAGCATTTGCAGGTAAATGGATGGAGTTGGATAATATAATGCTAAGTGAAGTTAGCCAGTCTCAAAAAAACAAATGCTGAATGTTTTCTCTGGTGTAAGGTGACTGACTCATAGTGGGGTACAGAGGGGGAGCACGGGAGGAATAGACAAACTCTAGATAGGGCAGAGGGGGATAAGGGGAAGGGCAGGGAGTTAGCAATGATGGTGGAACATGATGGACATATGAAAAGCAGTATGCAGATTCCTTGGAAAACTGGGAATGGAACCAAAGTACATGTATGAAGTACATTTATATAGACACAAATTGATGTGAACATACTTTATGTACAACCAGAGGTATGAAAAATTGTGCTCTATATGTGTAATATGAATTGTAATGCATTCCCCTGTCATTTATTTTTTTAAAAAATCAATAAAAAGGTATATTTTTAAGAAAAAAAAAACAAGGAATGGGGGTCCCCTCTCAGAAGCTGGAAAGAATTTATACCTGCACATGCAGATGGCACCTTGCCCCACCTTCTCTACCATATGATATGACCAGGTAACAAAAGGGAATGACAAGGGCTGGGGTTGTAGCTCAGTGGTAGAGAGTGTACCTAGCACATGTGAGGCGCTGGGTTCAATCCTCAGCACCGTATAAAAATAAATAAAATAAAAAGGTATTTTAAAAAAGGGAATGATGAGAAAACTCAAATAGATAAAATATTTATTTGTCAATTGTACCTCAATAAAGTTGGAGGTGGTGAATATTTCAGTTTCATCAGCATAGGAATATTTTCCTTTTAAAAGAAAATAATAGATTCTGTGTAATCGATGAGACTCTACCAGGTATGCTCACTATTTTGTGAACTTTACATGCACACACACACACACACACACACACACACACACTCTCACTGGACCCTTACAAAAGCCCTATGAGGTGGGCATTGCTCCCACCCACTCTTTGGGTGAGGAAGCCAAGGGTAGAAAGGTTAGGGAAACTCGCTCAATGTGGCCCTTGAGCAGAGTTTAAGTAAAAATGAACTTGGGCGTCCTGCGAAGCTACATAACGATTCATCATACCACTTGCCTTGTTTTCTCCCCACCTTATGAAAAGCATTTCATTTTCAATACTCTACATCCTAAAGCAGATTATCTCTATCCTGAGTAGTTTGAAAATCTGTGTAATGCCAAATTTAAGAAAACATATTTTTAGAGGTGTGCTGATTGCATGTGGGTGTATCATTTCTCATTAATACTACAGAGAACATGTTTAAAATCCTACCACAAGGTGTTTTAACAAAGAAATACATTTAATTTGGATGATAGCAAGGGAAGATATATTTATAAGTATGAAACACCCACTTGATTCTCTTAAATTGCTTTAATATTTTAGTAGGAATTAAGGGAAAAGATGAATTAGAACTTTCATGGCAAAGGTTAATAAACTCCCTCTCATATATTATCCACAAAATATGTTATACATTTGTTAAAGAGCAGAATCATTTCATGATTTTTAAATTTTCTTTGAGCATAATACTGGATTCCTATAGTGGCCAGATCAACTATTAGAATACACTGTCTTTCTGATAGTTACTTAAATTCGTTATATTGTGTGTTAAGATTGTTTTCTCTCACATCCTTTAAAAGAGGAAATCATTTGGACAAGAGGTAGAATGATAAAGTAATAAAAATTTTGCTTTAAATGGTGACTTTTTAGGATGCATAAAATGAACATGTGTGCTAAATAGCTATTGTTTTATTGTCCCATTACATTCTATACACCACCAAAGTTCAAGGCACGTGATTCCAGTCTCTCTAACTTTATTTCCTTTAGCCCATTGGCTTTTTGTTGTTGATGATTCTGTTTTGGGTACTGGGGATTGAACCTATGGACGCCCCACCACAGAGCAACTCCAGTCCTTTTTGAGACAGGGTCTCACTAAGTTGCTGAGGCTGGCCTTGAACTTGCAATCCTCTTGCCTCAGCCTCCTGTGTCGCTGGGAATATAGGCATGTGCCACTATACCTGGCATCCCATTGATGGTTTTTAAACATCACTTTACAAAAGTTGTTCAAGCTTCTTTTACTTGTTTTGTGTCCTCCATGATATGCTACTGGTGAGTTGTGATGGATACCAATTCCATGATATGCTACAGTTTAGAGCTACTGGTGAGTCCACTGCGAGTGCTGAGCACCATGGGTAAAGGCCCTTGAGGTGGATGACAGCCATCTCTCTCACATGCTCACATTTTCCTTTCTAATGTACAATTGGATGAGTTATTTGACTACTTATTATTGTCGTAGTTCCTCCTCACACTGTCACCTCACCTTAATCTCTCTATGTTCCTCTTTTTCCTCTCATATTTTAAATTCAAGTGACCCACTCAATTGAAATCTAACACTGTCACAAGTGTGTCCCATTCCAGCCTCCCTTTCAGTATGGATAACCCATCTTATGAGTAAGTGTCAACCAATTTGTTATGCTGTCCCCTGACTAGAGAGGGAATTGGTATCCATCACAACTTCCAGTCATGAGCAGCTGAGGCCTACAGACCTCTCAAAGTTAGAGTCTACTGCAACCAAAACTGGAATCTTGGGTTTTGGCTATTTCCTGGCTACTTTTATACGTAGCCCATCACCTTACACACCACGACAGACACAGACAGTATTAGCAAACTAAGGCTTTCCGGGGCTCTTGCCTTCATTTTATCCAGCCCTCACAGTTATCTGATTCTGGGCACTGAAACCCAGAGAATAATTTATTTGAAGATGTCAAAATAAAGAAGAATTGAAGGCGGTGAACACGAACTAACCTAGTAATTTTTATGTTTGGAGGGAATGATAAAAGACAGTGCCCTGAACCTTGAGGCTCCAGGAAGAAAGGACCAATCCATTTTTTTTTTTAGTAATTGGAACACACCGTCCATCACTATACTTGCATTTTGTTCTATCTGTTTTCTCTCTGTGATTTTGTTCCTCCCATAATTATTTCCAAGAGTCCTTGTTTCTCTTCCTGTAAGTGGCCAAACAAGCCCAAAAGCATAAAGAAAACTTTTAGGGTGTTCTTTGTTTTTATCATATTTTTATATTTTATTCTATTTTTTGTGGTAAGAACACTTAAAAATTTAAGAGAGTTGAGGTCTCGTGTTAAGTGTACAATACAGTATTGCAGATGAGAGGCACAGTGGACAGTAGATCTTTAGAAGTTATTTAATTTATTTTAAATGAAACTTTATGTCAATTGTTAGTAACTTCCCAGGTCTCACTCTCCCCAAACCCTGGTAATCACCATTCCACTCTCTGATTATGAATTTGACGACTTCAGACACCTCACATTCATGGAATCATGCAGTATTTGTCTGTGACTGGCCAATTTCATTGAGTATGATACTGTTTTATTAATGAACATAATTTTAATCCTTTCAATGTCATGTCTCCTCTCACAAATACACATACACACACACATAAGAAAAAGGAAAAAAAAAGTCATGCCAAATAACAAAAGTAAATTTTAATGTTCTAGGAATCAAACTCAAAAATAAGGAAACAGAAACCAAGACAGCCAACCCTATTGGTCATCTATGGAAAACTCATGGAGAGTGGCAAGGAAGCCAGGAATCCCTTGGCCTTCTCCTCCCCATGTCCCATCTCCTTTGCCCCACTGCCCTCTCCTTCAGGGCTCAGCTTAAGTGTCACCATCTTCGAAAAGACTTCTAAGACTTCAGTGAAGTTAACGCCCACCTCCACTGTTTTGTAACACCCTGGAATATTAAACACAGCATTTATCAAAACTGTAGCAATTAAATTACTCATTTTGCTTAGAAACACCATGGGGGCAAGACCTCTTTCTGTTTCATATGTCAGTGTGGCTCCAACACCCAGCAAATGGCTGCCCCTGGGAGTTCTTGGTAGATGGCTGCCAAAGGAATGAATAAACACATGGATAAATTCATGGATGTCAGTTCCCTGAGTGCTCCAATTCCATCTCTCTCCTGGCACTCCCCAGGGCCACACAGATTCAGAAGGTCAGGGAGGCCTTTTGCTCAGACTCTACCCAGAATCTCTGCTGCTCCCCCAGAGAATCAAAAATTCCATACCTCTCACTTCAAGTGCCAAGACTCACTCTTTTTTAAAATGCCCATAGATACAAGCAAATATCTGTTCACTGTCACATACTCTAAATGGACATGACAGAAGATGGACTTACATGATTTTTTGCTAATATTCCCAGGGGGTGACAAATGATGTGAACAATCATCATATAAAACGAGTCTCATATCCCCAACAGTTACTGGAACTTCTAGGGTACCTAAGAAAAGACAGGGATTGTTTTCCATCTCAGTGCATTTAAGATCTCTTGAGGTAAGTCACCCTGAAGTGTTCATATTCTTTAAAGCTGTTATGGGATTCTGATGAGCAAATGACATAGGAGAAATTTTGCTAGGAAACTTTGAATCCTTCAAGTTGATTATTTAAAATGTTTTCAGGCTATTAGTTCAGAAAATAAGCTTTATTGAACCTAGAATATGTCAGGGATGGTGAACTGAGTGATAGATTTAAGCAACTGTGGTTCTAGAACTAAATGCTCTAAAGGATCCCTGAATACCCTGGCGTGAGTTCTTGAGAACAGGTGCTAGATCTGTGAATAGGGATCAGAAAAAAATCTTGGGGAAAGCAGTATTGTCGCTGAGCTTTGAAGGAGAAATATGAATTCACAAGAAAGGTTAGAGGACATTTCAAGCAGAGCAAACCACACTTACAAAGCAGTGTAATCAGGAAAAGATGTGGTATACTTAGAGGAAAATAAGATTGAGGGGGCAGGCAAGGGTGGAGAGTGAGCCAAAATATGGGACTCTACAATAATAGAGGCATATTCTTTGCCTAAAACTATTTTGAATAAAAGATAAACAACATTTAGTAGATTCACATTTGAAGAGTTGGTACATTGCATTTAAAGACCTAAAAAGCACAGGTACTCCTTAATTAAGAAAGAAAACTATAAATAATCAGAGGAGATTGAGATGTTGCATCAAACTATTATACCTGGAGAAAAGGCTTATTTTGCATACGTGGTCAGGATCAGAGATTGGGAACCTTTGTGTGTGTGTGCTACAGCCTATTACCACGGAAATATTTTTAAAGGCATGGCAAAAACATGTTGAGTATGTTCGGCTTAAGAGAAAAACTGAACACATTCCTTCTGTAAGTCAGTGAACCGTGGCCAGCATCTTAGCACCTGCACAGAGCAACAGAGCAGAATAATCTCATTTGAAGTAAAATTTACTTTTCATTTACTTTGGAGGTTAAAACCACCTTTTAAAGAGCAAGACTCTCCATTGGCCAGTGAGCTGGGAGAGCCGGATATGGAATGGAAAGAAGAAAGAGCTCTTCTTTTGTGTGAATTTTTTAAAAAATGGATTAAAGCCTGCCTTCCAAGAGCATGAAAAAGAACTGGAGAAACTGGAGTGAATGATGCTCTAAGAAACAACAGGGAAGCATCCCACTGCTTCAATGGGAAAGACAGTGGCCCTTGAAACAAGATCTCATAGGAATATTCTTACCTGAGATTCCCTTTGGATTTTGGTTCCTGAGGATGCTCAACAGATCCACCACTTTTATAGTGGCAGAATGGGAGATCAGGGCTGATGAAAATTGCTTCACACTTACTTCCTTGAACCACTTTAATTCTATCCATCAAGTAGAATAAATATGCAAATGTCTCATTTTATCTGAGTTTCCACAGTATGACCATGAAGGGTAACAATCCTAGTCTATTGCACTCTCTTGAGTGTTGTTATTCTACAGGTCCAATTCAGTCCTCTCCTTAGAATTGCACTTTTGTTCTCAATGCATGGTCATGAAGTTTATGACACTGCTTGGAACAGCTTCAACTCTTCCAACAGTTTCATTTCACATTCAAAACATATTACCTTTAGATCTGGGTAATCCCTTTTCTCACTGAACTGGGAACTGCTATTTTTTTTACTGGAATGCCCTTCTCCCTAGGTATTCCATTAGCAGGTTCCTTGCAATCACTCTAGCCTCAGTTTAACTCTGGTTTAGTCAGCTTTATCACCACTGTGACAAAAGGACCCAACCAGAACAACTTTAGAGGAGGAAAAGTTTATTTGGGAGCTCATGGGTTCAGAGGTCTCAATCCATAGACAGCAGGCTCCATTCCTTGGTGCTCAAGGTGAGGCAGAACAGCATGGTGGAAGAGTACGGTGGAGAAAAGTGGCTCACATGATGATCAGAAAGCAGAGAGAGAGAGAGAGAGAGAGAGAGAGAGAGAGAGAGAGAGAGAAGATCCACTTGCCAGATACAAATACATACCCCATAGCCATGGCCCCAATGCCCCACTTCCTCCAGCCACACCCACTTGCCTTCAGTGACCACTCAATTGATCCCATCAGGTGATTAATGCACTGATTTGGTTATGGTGCTCACAACCCAATCATTTCCCCCCTGAATCCTCCTGCATTGTCTCGCATGTGAGCTCTTGGGGGACACCTCACATCCAAACCATAACACTCTCCCTTCTGATGGTAGCCAGCATCCAAGGTGTCTCCTAAGGATCCTCACCTCCTGGCATTCACATCCTGTAATCGTCTTCTCCCCAGCATCAGCATCAATCTATGTGACCAATAGAATATGATAGAGTGATATCATGTAATCTCCAAGGCTAAGATTTAAGATATACTGCTATGCCTTACTCTCTTGGGTATTTTGTTTAGGGAGAAACCATTCAACATGTCAAAAAGACACTCATGCAGCCCTAATGGAAAGACCCATGTGTTGACTGTGCCAACAGTGGTGAGACTACACTACATCATCATGGAAGCAGATTCTCCAGCCCAGACAAGCCTTTGGATACTGGCAAACTCCTAAGAGAACCTGAGATATAACTACCCAGGTAAGTCGTTTCTGAATTCTCATCTGGGAAAAAAAAAACATGTAACAGAAAAAAGAATGGCATTTTTCAAGCTTCTGGAAAAAAAAAACATGTAACAGAAAAAAGAATGGCATTTTTCAAGCTTCAAGTTAGGGAAATAATTTGTTACATGGCAATAACAACTATTATGCCATTTCACGTAGGTGTCCCCTGATGCCCAATCTAACGAGACCTGAACCTGTAATGTATTATGAAATTATAATTTTATTTTCTTTCCCATACTATGCATAGCCTGTTAGCCTCATTTTACTATGTAATTAGTTATTGTCCATCTCCTTCCACTGGATTATAAGCTTCTTGAAGGCAGCAAGTTTGTATGTTTCAATAAGGTTTATGCCCAGATTGTATCATCTAGAGCAGATGCTCAATAAAGGCCCATTGCAAGAATAATCTACGCTCTGAAAATTCTATTTTACATATTTTTTCCAAAGAACATAGGAGTTTGGTTAGTTAGCTCTCTGTCCCAATCAATATGGTGGCTTCACACTTGATGCAAGATTAAGAAGAGTTTTGTACCTAGCAGAGATTGGGAGCCAGGACTCTCAACTATCCTTTGATCAAAACTTCATGTTCTGAACCGAAGAAAAGATGAATGTTTTTTAATAAAAACCTGTGTTTAGAGAAGACTTTAGAGTACAGGAGATCTAGTAGAAATGTACAAGAAATATAAAAGACCATTGTTCAAAACAAGAACAAATTGGACGAAATATGAGATCAAAATTGGACATAATATTAGATCAGAGTGAAGGTAGATGAGATATCATCAGAAAATCAAACAATGAAGAAGTATTTATTTTAATGAGACAGAGAAATAACTCAAATGTAAAACAGGTAATTTTCTAGTTATCTTCAAACTGTCTCAAAGATTTACATCTGATCTGTTATCCAAAGCTGTTTGAAGAGTGTGAGGCAAGAGAAACTTGTCCTGTATCCAAATACTTTCTCTCTTTGTGTAAAATACACATCTTTTTAAAGATTCAACATAGGTACATGGTTTCAGACTTTATAAGCTTATAGTAGGTATTGTATATTCAATTCCATGACCAAAATAGGAAGTTAAAAGATCTACACACATACAACACGCATGTCTCCTATTTGCGCAGCATGTACTTTCACCTGTTTTCTTCCAACAGTTCAGTGGGGAAAACGGAGCTCTTTCTTGGCTTCATTCCAGAAAGCCCTTTCAGCCTCTCTGACTTGGATCCTGCCATCTGTAAAAAGTCACAGCTGCAGAGAGTGCCTTTTAATCACTCTTCTCAACAATGAAGCAACATTATACCCCCACACACCCTCACATACCACCCCCATGCATTCCTGTGTAGTATGATGTTTCAATTATGTTGTTCTAGGAAATATGTAAGTATTCATATGCCTGTAAAAAAATACAAAACATTTGATATGTCAAATCCCAAACAAAATGTTTAAGTAAAATAAAAAAAGATCTCTTAAATATAATATCAGACATATTTTCCATGCAGATAAATTCTGTGGGGAGTTGAGTTAGAAGAAGCTTGAGGAACTAGCCCATAGTTTTCAACAAATGCTAGTAAGAAAATGAGTCTTGATTGATAGATACAAGAAAGAGTATTTTTCTTACCCTCATACCCAAAGTTCACACACACAAATAATTTCCCTATATTTAAAATTATTAAGGCTGCTTTTGTTGTAAGATTTTGCTACTGCAGTCAGCGAGTCATACTGGAAAGGGTCTCAAATTTTTTGACTTTATACATTATCTGAATTTCCCCACTGTGAATACAAACTTAGCACTAGCTCATCAGCTCTGTGAGAAGAGGAAACAGAGAACAGTTCTGCAGCAATCAGAAGAGAGGAGTCTGTTTCTGAGAAGCGGTTTGAAGTGAGGAACACAAAACTCCCTCAAGGAGCAAAGATTGTGAGGGCGGGGGTGCTGGAGTAAGTATGCCAAAATATGAAAGAACCACAAAGGGGCTCCCAGTGGGGCCTGGTTTGATTGGGTAATGACTAGACTGGCAAACACACCTCTGTGGAATTCTCCACGGGAGGTGACAGCATCATCCCCAGCAGCCCCGGACACAAAGAGAATAGTCACTTTTCCACTTGATGAACAGTTAACAGAAGCTGCCTCTTTGAATCAAAAGACATGAAAGAAAGGGGTGAACAGGGGTGTGATGAGAAGAGAAAAAGGATAACGTTCTATTCATTCTCCATCCCTCCTACCTCTTAGGAAGAGCCAATTCAGTACCACTTATTCTGCCCTTCTTGTGCCAGCTGGATAGGCTGAGACATAATCTAGGGTAACAGAAGGAATATGTTATGATTCAAAATTCTGAGAAAAATGAAAGTTGTGCTTGAACATTTCCTTGGTAATTGAGCCTGGCAGGTAGTAAATTTAAATTGAAATGTGAATGCATCACATTCAAATAGTTGTCTGGGTATAGAAGAATTATATTTTTTTCTCATCTATCTTTTTTTCTCTTCAATGACCAAGACATCAAGAAAGAAAGGCCTTGCAGAGAAAATGACACTGTTTTAAAGGTGATTATAATTTCACTTAGCTTAACTCTTTTTTTTTTTTGCAGGGGGGTCCTGGGAATTGAACTTAGGGGCACTCAACCACTGAGCCACATACCCAGCCCTATTTTTTGTATTTTATTTAGAGACAGGGTCTCACTGAGTTACTTAGCACTGTACTTTTGCTGAGGCTGGCTTTGAACTTGTGATCCTCCTGCCTCAGCTTCCCAAGCCACTGGTATTATCGTCATGTGCCATCATGCCCAGCTTACTTACCTTAATTCTAAGCAATGGTAAAAATGCTTAAGAAGATTCAAGTATATATATATTAACACAAGGGTATAAATAAGTGGCAGTCTATTTGTTGATATACTGAACAAATTCCAAATAGGCCAAAATAAACTAATCACTTTTCCTAGAAAAATATCAGATATGATAATATTCATATACTTATGAATTTTCTCATTTATAAATTCATTCACTATTTATTCACTCAATATATATTTAGGGACCCTCGAAGACACAAAAATGAAACAGACTCAGAAGTCCATGATATATAATGAAAAGATTAAATTCAGCCATATCTACTAGTAAAGGCTCATATGCCTACTTGTAGTTTAGACTAAGATGCCATGAAATTAGGTAATTCATGACAGAAAAAACAAATAGGAAACATTATTTACATATCCTAATACTATGCTTCTTATTTTATGTGATCATATACTTACTGCACTACTGTATTATTTATTCAAAATTATGCCCTGTATAAAGAGAACTCAGATATATCATCATAGTTAAGAGAAACAGGAACTGGGATTTAAATATGTGCAGGGGGGCTGGAGTTGTGGTTCAGTGGTGGAGCGCTTGCTTAGCACATGTGAGGCCCTGGGTTCGATCCTCAATACCACATAAAAATTTTTTAAAAAATTAAATAAATGTATAAAAAATAGAATAAAATAAAAAATAAATAAATATGTGCAGGGATGTACAATATAGAATGTTAATCCTATAACAACAATTTCACATAACCAGATGTCTGACACTGAAAGGACAAATCAAAATTTGACTTCAGTGTTCCCCTTTTTCAGTGGGTACACAATTACCTCCAGTTACAGTTCAACTACCACAGAAAAGCCCGGATTTCTACACCATGGTATTGACAAGAAACAGGCCAATGTTAGAGGAAAGAAAAAGATAGCCCTGTCATCTGATCAGTCACTATGAATTCTGTTTTCCTATCTTCTGTTCTTTTTTATTGTTTGGCCCAGAAAGATGGAGATAGCATTAGCAGGCTGAGTTGCCATCAATAAGGTATAATTTCAGTCTGTATTTTTCCATTATGGTTATCATTAAAAATGTCAGTAAGGCCACACCTCGGGTTTATAACATCAAAAGGAAGGTGTTCTTTGGTCCTGAGAACTCTAGAATGTTTACTTTTTTAAAAATTGTATTTGTTCTAATTACTTATACATGACCGTAGAATGCATTTTGATATATCATATGTAAACAGAGTACAACTTCTTACTCTCTGGTTGTACATAATCACACCTGTTGTGTAATCATATATGTACACAGGATAATAATGTCTGATTTATTTTACTATTCCTTCCTCCATATCTCCTCCCCTCCATCTAACCCCAAGTACATCTATTCTTCCCTAGTCCCCACCCTCTTATTGTGAATTAGCATTTCTCTGTTATGATATATCAGAGAAACTATTCGGCCTTTGGTTTTTTGATATTGGCTTATTTTGCTTAGCATGATATTCTCTAGCTCTATTTATATACTGGCAAGTACCACAATTTCATTCTTCTTTAAGGCTGAGTAATATTCCATTGTGTATATATATATCACATTTTCTTTATCCTTTCATCTGTTGAAGGGCACCTAGGTTGGTCCCATAGTTTAGCTATTGTGAGTTGAGCTGCTATAAACATTGATGAGTCTACATCACTGTAGTACACTCATTTTATGTCCTTTGGATATAAACTGAGAAGTGGGATAGTTAGGTCAAATGGTGGTCCCATTCCAAGTTTTCTGGGGAATCTCCATACTGCTTTCCATAATGGTTGCTCCAATTTTCAGCCTCATCAGCAACATATGAGTGAGTGTACCTTTTTCCCCACATCCTTGTCAACATTTATTATTGCCTATTAGAATATTTACTATTAATCTACTTTCCCAAAGAGCTGATTTAGCAATATTATGCCTGTGATGATTTGGAACTGCTAGGAGAGATAAGGAATCTCTAAGACAATGTCAAATGTCCGTGCCTTAGCCAAAGTCATCCTGTCTTTCTCACATGTCTCCCAAGCATCATGCCATGTTTCCTGTAAGTTAACCTTGATCTCTTCACTGGTAGCTTCATAACCTCTGAGTTATATTCTACAGAGTTGGCCATGACCGTCTTCCTTGACTCACCCTGTATCTCTCAATTCCAGTTCCTGTCTATGATATGGGAAATGCCACCTGTTGTGTCTTGTTATATAGATAACACGCCTTGGGGTAGCATCCATCGTTCACAAGTTCTCTCATTGCCAGTGGTTCTGAACAGTGTGCATTCACTCCTTCCTCAGGCTGTGAGTGTGTTAACTGTCTCCCTCCTCGGGTCACCCAAGCTTCAGGCTGCTCCAGGATTTCAGCTCACTTTGGCTGCACTAGTGTCCTGGGCAGAGGTGTCCCTCAATTTATTACTTCTTAGGTTTGACTTCTAAAGTCTCCAAGTACATTTCAAAAAGAGGTATATCTACTCTACAGAAAGCCTGCCCTATGCAGGCCTAGCAATGAAAATTCTGTTTTTATGTGTGATGGAACTGAATGGCTTTACTGAATGAGACCACAGAACATCTGATTCCCTTTAGATTGACACAGCTGAGAGGACTATTCTCCTGCTTTCCACCAGACACAGCTAGTAAGGTGGTCATGGAAGAACACACCAGGCCCTTCATATACTTACAGGTCAGGTAAGGGGTCCCACAAGCATCTGGCGACCTTCCCTTCCTCCAGGAAATGCTGCAAAGGCTAGATAATCTGTCAGCCACTGCCTGGCACTCAAATAGGGAGAATTTCACCAAGAAACTCTTAAAGAGTCAGTCTGCTGAGAGCACCAGAAAACACTAACACGAAAGTCTGACAGTACTTTCTGTACTAGGGTGTCATTTCCTCACATAGAGGGCATAGACTTCAAGACACAAACCTAGGTATACAAGACATATCACTATATTTTTCCATAGTGGAAATTATTTTTTGCTTTGAGCTCCTAGTATACTTTATGGCAGAAGCATAATGTTAGGTTGGCATCTCCCCTTTCACCTTCAGTGATTTTACCTAACTTCTTAGGTGTGTCCATGTTAGGGCCCAGTCCAGACAGGGAAGCCCTTCGGGTTCTTAGTGTGGAAATGCTGAAAACATTTCCATTGAGTTTGAAAGAAAGGCAAAGATACCTGCTATTAACACGTCTGCTCATCTTTGCCTCAGTTTCATAAATAAACTAATGTGAGAGAAAAACGTATAAGACTTGGGGGACTAAATCAAAATAATTTCTATTTAACATGATATGATTATGCTTACAGACAATAAGAATATTTCAATAAATTATTATGACTATTTGTAAGCAAAATTAGGAATAAATGAAGGACAAAAAATTCATGTGAATTTATATTCACCATCAATGAAATTTTAAAAATGAAAACGTATAAAAATACCACCATAAAAAATACCAAAAAATTGGGTTCATGAGCTCTACAGTGAAAATTATAACATTTATTGAAAAACACAAGAGTAGTTGTAGAACTAGAATGGAATATTCAGTAGTTCAATAATGTTATTTGGTCACAAATTAATCTGTAGATTAATTCTGAGCACAATTCCCAGCACTCGCTCACTCGCGTGCTTTCTCTCTCTCTGTGTCTCTCTTTCTCTGTGTGTGTGTGTGTATATGTGCATGTGCATATGCATAATACATGAAACCTGGCAAACTGATTCTAAAATGTATAAGAAATTTCCAAGTTCCAATAATTACATAAAATAAGAAAAGAAATAATGTCATGGGACTTGACTACCAGATTTCAAAATTTACTATAAAGCCATATTAATACAGAATGAGCCTAGAAACAGAATGATGGATAATACATGCAGCAGTTTATAATTCAGAACACTGGAGAAAGGATAAACTGTTTAAAGTAAGTGGTATTGGAGCAATTTGGTATGCATATGGAAAAAAAATCCCTTCTCTATTATGCATGTAAATCAATCCCTGATTAATCACACATACAAATATGAAAGCAAAAATTTTAAAATCAATTTAGGAAAAAAGAATTTTTAAACATTTGGGGTGAGTAGAATATTATTTCTTAAACAAGGCACAAAATAAGCAAATTAAATAGGGAAAAATGGTAAATGCAATTACACATACACACACAAAATAAGAACTTCTATCTTCAAAAACCACCATAGAATAAAGATAGAAGCTATAAGTTTGGATAAAGCAACATATAAAGATTACTATATACTACACAAAGAATTCTATCAAGACAAAGTCAAACACTGTTGAAAAATGGCAAAAAGAAATGAACATGAATTTTTCAAAAGTGAATAAACAAATGACTGGCAGGCATATTAGGGGGAAGAGGGAAAGAGACATTCAGTAAATTAGACAAAGGAAAATGAAGAGAAGGGATGGGGAACAGAAAAAGGAAAGAGTGGGATGAATCCAAAGTAATGTTCCTATGTATTTATATGAATGCACCATAGTGAACCCCACCATCATGTACATCCATAAGAATGGGGTCCTAACTAGCATAAAATATTCCATGCTTGTACAATTATATCAAAATGAATTCTACTATCATGTATGACTAAAAAGAACCAATAAAAAAGATATTAGCTTTTTTAGTAATCAGGGAAATATAAATTAAAATCATGATGAGATACAATTTATTTCAGTAGGCAAAAATGTAAATGTAGAATAAAAGTGTTGCAAAGAATACAGGGCAAAAAATAGTTTCATGCCTTGAATTTGAGTATATGAAGGAAGATTGGAAAATCATGTAGGAAAGTTAAACATGTGTTAGCCTGTGGATTGGGAGATTTACTACTAGGTATTTATCCTTTAAAAAAAAAAAAAGTTTTCCCATGTGTACTGGTATATATATATATATATATATATATATATATATATATATATATATATATATATATGACTATTTACAACTATCCTACTTACAATAGCAATAAAATTGGAAAACCCATATATGTATCTCATAACTAAATTAAGAAATAAGTTGTGACATATCCATAAAGGCATATTATATTATATTATGAAAAAGGATGAATTATAAACAAAATAAATAAGTCTCAAGAATGTAATGCTGAATGGTATCAAGTTACCCAAGAACTCATGCAGTGTGATAATATCATTACACAAATTGTAAAAACAGATAAAATAACATAATACTTAGGAATTCCATAAAAGTGTTTTTTAAAACTTGAAAAAAGGCAAGGGATTTATTAACATGATATTCAGGATACTGAACACTTATGAAAACCTGCATAGGAAAAACAAAAAGATGAGATTTAAATGATATTTTTTCCTAGGGGCAAATTATACACAGATGAACATTTCTCTTTTTTTTTTAACTGCATATGGTTTACTAAATTTTCTTATCTGTGGCCTACATAACTCTAATTATAGAGTTGTTTTGTTATTTTCATTTGTTTTTTAAAAACAGTTTACCATGAGTCATTTCCTCTTGATATTATATTCAACAGGAATCAATTTTAAGCTTGGGAAAAATTAGTGGGACAAATCAAAGAAGGATTGCATTTGGTAATTTTAAACACATATTTGCTAAGAGATGTCGACAGTTTAAAAATGTTGCAATGTGGGAAATGCTGAAGTCTGCAAATGTAATGTAATTACCTATGATATGTTCACATGATCAATATTTTGGTTTGGATCTTTAATGTCCCTCCAAAAGCTCATGCGTTATTCAATGCAAAATGTTCAGAAGTGAAGTGATCAGATTATGAGAGTCATAGCCATCAGTGGATTAATCCATTTGACAGATTAAAACTTTGAGTAGCCTACTGGATGGTCAATGTAGGTAATTAGCAGTGCCTGGAGCATGTCCTTGGGGACTCTATCTTGTCTCTGGATCCTCTACCTCTCTCCCTATGCTTCCTGGCTGGCATGAGCTGAGCAGCTTTCCTCCACCATGCCCTGATGCCAGGGTGTTCTGTCTCAATTTAGGCCTGGAGGAATGGAATGAGCCAGCCATGGACTGAGACCTCTGAAATCAGGAGCCAAAATAAATTTTACCTCCTCTATGTTGTTCTTGTTGGGTATTTTGGTTACAGTGATGAAAAGCTGACTAACACAATCAGGTTAAAATGCAGAGTATTTTGCCAAATAGAAAACGCCTGGAGTTCAGTCTGAACAAAATGATATGACACTTCCAATGATATTTTTTTCAGCAAATATCTATCCTTTAATTAAATAACATGAAAAGTTAAACACTTGATCTATCTATAATATCCTCTTACCCCTGAAAGAGTTAAGCATCACACTCCACAGATGGATTTCAGGAAAAGATGATGTCAAGACAAGGTCAGAGACTTGATTTAAAAAAAAAAAAAAAAAAAAAAAAAAAAAAAAAATATATATATATATATATATATATATATATATATATATATATATATATATATATTTAGTTATAGTTTGACACAATATCTTTATTTATTTTTATGTGATGTTGGGGATAGAACCCAGGGCCTTGCCCGTGCTATGCAAGCACTGTACCACTGAGCCAAAATCCCAGCCCATAGAGACTAGAATTTTAAGTCAGAAGAATATTTACCAAAAACAAAACAAAAAACATAAAAAGAAAAATGAATGAGAAGGAAGACAAAGGTAAAGAGACCTAACTCTACAGAGTGTAGGATAACAATGCAATACAGTCCCATACAATTCCTTCTGGTATTCTTATTATTTCTATTAGTGCTGGTACTGTGGATGCTGCTTGGATGTTGATCACATAACATTAAACATAAGTAATTGCTGTATTCTGTGGGCCCCCTGCTCAATTAATTAAATTTGGGTAAAAGGAAAAATAACCACTGACCTAGATCCTAGGACTTGGAAGTAAAGCGTGGTCCCAGACTGGAAGTAGAGAAATCAACGATTTCTATTGACGTGGTAAATTCCACAGCAGAAAATGTGTAGGGTATCCCACAGAAGCACAGAGCTTCTACATAGCCAAACTAATGTGGTCCAGGAGGCGTCACAGAGGGGATGATGTCAGAGTGGAAACTAAAAGGTATTAGGGAATGCTGAAGACCCAAATCAGAACAAAATGAATATATGCCAAATTAGATGAAACTAGACCATGCTAGAAGAATTTTTTTAATACTCTAAGGAGGAATACAGTGATGATTTTGCCATGTTTGATGGACAGAAGCAACAACTATATATGGCTCAACTTGATAAAAATGAAATAGATGGACAGATTTGACCAAAAATAACCTGGAAACATATGCTTGTATCCTAACATATCCATAGGTAATAAATAGCAATCTTACCTGTCATTGAAAAAAGTCAAAACACAAAAGAAAAAACAGGTAAGAAACAAGAGGTAATGCACAAAGGAAATATCAATGACCAGTGATTTAGAAACATAAATAATCCATTATAATGGTAATCAAAGAAATACAAGTTAAAACAATAATAAAATAGTACTTTCTGGTCTTCAGATTGGTAAAGATCCTGTTTATTTTTCAAGTTCTCTTCCCAGAAAACTTATCCTGTTTAGATACAATAAAAATACCCAGGGATCATTTATGCTCATTATTTTCTTGTAGCCAAATTGTTGAAGAATACCGCATAGTGGAAATAAAAGGAAGTAACTTGGCTTCTTCAACAGAGTGGCTTTTGCTACAAATATTTCCTTTGGCCCAGCTACTAAGTCCAAAATGTGCACACAGGCAAAGAGGGCAACCCCTTCCTGTGAAAGTATCAACAGTTTGGGATGATATCCACTGGGTAAAAAATATACTATGAAAAATAAAAATCTCCAAATATGGATAGTTATACAACAAAGCTCAAAGGTGTGTTGGCTTACTGAGTTTCTCTAAGGCAATAGAGGGTGTAGTTAAATATTTTTCCATCTGGCACTTTTGAAAAATATTTGCAAGAAAGAAACTGAATCTTCAATTAAAATGAAAAAAATCTTCATCAAAATGAAAAAAAAAGTCAAATTGTTTTTCTTTACTAAGCACTGTGTTAATAGAAAAGTTTTGAAAAGGGTGCTAAGCAATTAATGGAGGGTGCTATATGACATGGAGGACTATTGGGGACTGAAAAACATCATAAGAAGAACAGAGGTAGGAACCCTTGAAAGTTCTTGACCCCCTGAAGCATGCTCAGAGAACCATTTCTGAGGCAGGAAAGAGTCTGGGTGGCAGGACTCAGGGTAGATGGAGATCATTCAGGGAACAACCTGGGTTCATGCTTTGTCAAAAGTATTAGCATCTAGCATGGGTGGAGATGATCCCAAGGCTCTTGAGGGAATTTGTGGAGGAAAAATAATAATAATCTATTAAGTCCTCAATATTTATTTTGCTTTAAGAAATAGATCCAGCTCATTCTATAGTCCATCCCTAACTCAATGCCACAAAAGCTTCAGTGTGATTCTTCATCATGCCTTTTTTGCTCCCCCAAGCTAAGGGTCTTGGCTCAAGTAAACACATATCTTCATGAATGCAAAAATAGGAATATTGCTTCCTTTCTTTTTTCATATCTAACTTAAATTTCACATCATAAGGAAGAATTCTCTGACCACCATATATAAAGTGTTCTTTTTTTCCATTTCTTTAAAGCACTTCTCGGATAGACTTGTTTGGGGTTTTTAATTTGTTTTATTGTCGTTGTTTTTCCCTATCTAGAGGATAAGCTCTGTGCAGTCAAGGATCTTGTCAGCACTTGGTAATGTGCCTGACATGATGTTCTCAATCAATATTTCCCAGTGAACACACTGGAGGAAGATGCCCTGACAGACACAATCAGGACTCCAAAAGTGAGGTTGGGAGGTGTGTCAATATGATGAAGACCTGTGTGACTTGTCAAGGCTAGCCTATATCATGGAAGAAGCCAAGGAGGAGGCAGCAATTCAGGATACAAGGGACAGAGGCAAATATAAGCAGGAACAGTGACAGATCTTAAGGGACCATGAAAAAGATTCCAGAACTGAGACACGTACTGGATCAAGCTTGGAATACCTTTCATCCAAACCATTTGTTTATCTATTTTGTTTATTTTCTGGAATAAAGTCCCACTGAAAAGTATGTTGTCCATTGCTCTGTCCCCATTGCTCTGGTGCATATGTGCATTTAGTAAATACTTTACAGTAGAATGAACTCTGCTGGTGGGGAATTAGAGTCAAATCTATCTTTATTGTCACTTTTATTGCTATATACATCTCTTTAATTGTATTCTTCCTAATCTGGAGAGGTATGCTCTTCTTATTGTTTTACAATTTGCTGGATTCCTGGCAATCTTATCAAGTTTCTTACTAAAATCATAAGAATAAAAACAGAAGAAAGGCACATCTGAGGGTCCATGCACATCCTGAGCAATGGTAAGGAACATCCACATGGAAAATTGTAACTAAGCAGAGGTTCACTCATCATAAGTGGTTGAGACTGTGCTGCTATTTTTCAAAACAAGAGGAAATGCCCAAGCACTACAGAATCTGCACATATTTATGTTTGAAATTTCAAGTCAAATTGTGATTTTTTAGAAGCCTGTTGTTTGGAAACATCTGTTACCACCATCTGCATATAAATTCAAAGTTAAAATTAACAGCATGCTCTTTCTTATTTGAGGCTCATCAGCATGAGAACTCAAATCGGTTGTGTCACTTTTCTTCCTTGAGGAATATTATCACACCTGCTCTCATCCCCTCCCAAAGTGAAATAACTCATCTACTAGCTTTCTGAAATATAATCAAACTCCCCATGTGGTTGATGTGAGCAGATACTTTAAGGTCAGTGTGAGGTGTACTTGTCCAAGGGATGGGTGTGTGTAGGTTCTACCAACATCAGCAGCTGCCCCTGGTAAGGATGTCTGTCCTCCTACTCGGGCACGGCCACATGGTGGCTTCCCATATTATTGACCAGTCTACTAAGTCTCACTTTCAGGCCACCTTTTTACTCTTTCTCAGGCTCCATCTTCTGACCCCTTCTCTCTTACCTACAATTCCTTTCTTAGACTCACATATTCCTATGCTTTTAAAAATTATGCCAAATATTCATAATGTAACATTTACCATCATAGCTGTTTTAAGTGTAGAACTCAGTAGTGTTAACCACATTCACATCATGGTACAACTAATCTCCAGAATGCAAAATCAAAACTCTAAGAGTCTGACTACTGTAGATACTTCATGTAAGTGGAGTTTGTAGTCTTTGTCTTTCTGTGACTGCTTTGCTTCACTCAGCATGTGTCAAATTTTTCTTCCTTTTTAAGGCTACATAATATTCTGTGTGCATGTGTATGTGTGTATCACATTTACACACACACATCCATTTTCTTTATCCAGTTGTGTGCTAATGGACACTTGGGTTGCTTCCCTCTTAGTTATTATGAATAATACTGCTATAAATATGGATATACAAATATCTCATGGACAACTTGCTTTCAATTTTTTTAATGTATATCCAGCTCTATTCTTTTAATTTTCATTATACCACTCTTGAAGACTGTAAGACTCTGAGTCAAGTACACTAATATGTCAATCTCTCTATGAGTTCTAATATATCAATATCTCTATGAGTTCTGATGTTGTCCTCTTATATCTGGGTTTTATAATTGTGTCTATGTTCCTTTTTTTATTATAATGCACAACTTTGTCACATGCTCAATCACCAGTGGGTTTACTCAGGACCATTTGATAGGGCAGCAATATATCAGGAAGACAGATTGCCTGGATTTGAGCCCTGATCTGGCACTTGCTAGTCAAATGGCCCTGGGCAATTTACTTCGTCTTCATGGTCTTTAGTTTACTCATCTGTATTACCGTTCTCAAAGGATTATTATAAGAACAAAAGGAAATAATACGTGGGAAATTTAAGTACCCAACAATGCACAGGCTGGCACCTGATATGTTGTCAAACCAAAATGCTATTATTATCTTAGGCTGTAAGCAGAAATACTTGCAAAAATAAAATTTGCATTTTTTGATAAAAGACACTGATCCACATTTATAGTCTGATAGTTCTAACACTCCAGATAATCTGCCTCAGTGTTAGTGGAAATCAAGAATTTCAATTAAAAAATTTTTTTTAAAAAATTGGCCATCCTCACATATGAAGAAAACATGTAGAACACAACTCTTGACATGTCTTTGGCAGAAGGGATTAGTCCAGATGCCTGGTAAGTTCTTTTGACTTGTGTCTCAGAATGTAACAAGCTCTTCATGGATACATTAGCTTGTGATTCTTCTTTTTTTAAAAAAAAATATTTATTTACTTTTTAGGTGTAGTTGCACGCAATACCTTTATTTATATGTGGGTGCTGAGGATCGAACCCAGGGCCTCACATGTGCTAGGCGAGCGCTCTACCACTGAGCTCTACCCCAGCTTTGGTAGACTGCACATTATAGTTTATATCTGGAATCTCTTCCAAATCTCACATGCTGAAGGCTAGTGCTCAGAGGTAGGGGTCTTGGGAAATGATTATTGGACCACCAGTACTCTGACCTCATTAGTGGATTAGCCCATCAATGGATAAATAAGTTGATGGCATTATTGGGAGGTAGTAGAAATTGTAGGAGATGGGGCCTCTTGGAGGAAGATGACAGGGAGTGTGTGTACCTTATGGGGTTTATTTTGTCCCCAGTCCTTCCCCCTACCCTATGCCTCTCCCTGCTTCCTGAGGTGAGCAGCTTTCTTCTGTGACACCCTTTCACAGTGATGCTTCTGCCTTGAAGCCTGCTAGTCATGAACTGAAACCTCTGAAACCTCAGTTTTAGGAGAAAGCTTTTGTATTCAAGACTGAATCCACATTTCCCCCCTCTATTCGGCAGGTTATGTCTGCCACTTTGCAGATTTTCAGGCCTATTTGCAAATTCGAACATTTCTAACTATAAAAATTATATTTCTATAGTTAAGTGATAAATATAACTTAGCATGCATATCCCTAAAATAATCTGTTCAAATTGTTTACTAAATTTTAAGATTGTAGGGGAATCAAAGGAAGGGAAGAAGAATGGAATACAGGAAGAAAGTGAGATTAATCTTATCTAATATTCCTATGTATGTATATAAATATACCACAGTGAATCTCACCATCTAATACATCCACAAGATACTAATTTAAAAAAATAACTTAAGTAGCAGAACAATTGGTAGACAGAAGGGAATAGAAGGAAGGATCAAGGATGGGCAAAAGGGGGTGCCGGGGACTGAATAAGAACAAATTATATTCCATGCTTTTATAATTATGTCAAAATAAATTGTACTGTCGTGTAAATAAAAAGAACCAATTAAAAAAAGATTTTATAGGTTAAAGACTAATGTGTCATACACTACTTAGTACATACAGATAGCAAATAAAAGAATATTCATTTTTAAGAATGATTTTAAAATATATGAGTTTCTAATAAGGAGGAAATAATTGAAAATTAAGTCTGAATTTTGTATTGCACTTCAAAGTACTAAAGTTTTGTCCAAATTAGATTTATAAACTGAAAATCTATCCATGCTTTTGTAAGATTAATATAAACAATATAATTTAAATTCTTTTTAAAAGGTGCTTCTCAATTGTGTAAGCTTTAGGCCCCTCTAAACTCATACCCAATCCCCAGGAGCTGGCTTCTTGTATCTGAAGGTTAGAAATTATCTGCCCAACTCCCTGTTCAAATTACCTGCATTCTTACTATCATCCACTAGAGGTCCCTAGCTGCATTGTGTAAAGAGATGGCTCTTTGCCTCCTTTTCTATTCCTTTTTGTGTGCCCAACAAGCAAGGAAACTCTGAACAAACAGTATAGCTCACAGAGTTGAAAAGCTGCCTATTAGCTCAAACTGCTGCCATCGAGAGACTGATGTGGCAAAAATGTCTTGCAGTGTTTTGCGGTTGCCAATCCTTTTACTTGGCAAACTCAGAGGAAAGCAAGGCCCAGCATGCCCTTGTTTAACAAAGTTGAATGAAAAGCCATTTCATCTCAGGCCTGTTTGGTCCAAATCAAATAATGTCTAAGCTGTCTGGTCCAAGCCATCTCAAGTGCTCAGACATTACACAAGGTTTTCTTTGCTGAGGATAAGCATCAACCCCACCAGTTTCTAGTCACATTTGCTTTCCCTGATGATCTTTGTAGCCTAACTTCCCAGCTAGAGTTTGTACCAAATTTCAGAATCAAACCTGAGGAGTGTCACCTTGACTCCCCTGGACAATCACTCTGCAAGTGCAAATTAACCCTTTTTTTCTTCCTAATTTTCAGACAGTGGCACATCCATTTTATAAAAGTAGAAGACTGACAATGCTACAAAATAATTCATATTTGCCTATAATTTTCCTCCAGATCTTGATTTCCTTCAATAATTATTTCCTCCATGCAAAAAAATGTGATTTTCATAAAATAGTGATTCATGTCATGAGACCTATGATCCAAAAAATCAAGGGCCTCACATCTATTTATGAGAAGGTTTGAGAATATTCCAAACAATTATGAGAAGTCTCTTTCTTAACCCCTGATGATGCATGGGTAGAGAGATGTGGTAATCACTGCAATTGTTTAAGGTGTCATCGAATCAAGTATAGTAGTTTTATAGCTTCCCAATCAGCTTGTTGATAAATCATGATTAACAGTTCAGGAAACTCATATTACACAATAGTAATTCAAATTAAGCTAAGCCAAGGGAGGTCATGTAATTTATTTGGATTTGCAATCTGTTTATTGCAAGAAGCCAGAATCTTGCTGTGATCTGCCCTTCGATGTGCAAAGCTCACTTTGCAGAATCCATCCTCCATAAAAGAGGGAAAACTCTACCCAGAGCACCTATACCCTTATACATTTACTCTTTGATATATAACTAATTATTCATTCTGTTGGTCACTAGTACTCAAAGGAGTTTTGAAGAGAGGGGAAGACTGGGATAATAAGAGGTGTTCACTGACATCAATATCTTAGACACAGGGAGAAGAGACAAAATGAAATAGAAGTCAATATGGCAAGTTCTGTTCATCTCCACCTGGAATTGGGTTAATAGAAATCATATATCAAGTTTTGTAGTCATTATAGTCTTCTCACATTTTATGTAGTACCACTCTATCCCTTGTTTATTGTGTTCCAGATACACTGGCCTTCTTCATGTTTTCAAAATGCCAATTCTTTTCCCCCTGCCTGGATTATTCCTCTCATATCCTCAGATGCTTCATCTTGTTTAATTCAAAGCTCAAATGCCATCTCTCTCAGCTTTCCCTATCCACTCACTATTTACAATCCTTGTTCATTTACTCATTTTCCTGTCTCCCTCTAATCCAATGTAAATTCCATGACAGCAGAGCCTCACAGTTCTTGTTCATGAATATAGACCCCAGAGCCCAGAAATTGTAGGTATCGTTTATTAGGTGCTCAATAGATACTTGTTGAATGGATTAATAAGATTATTCTCAAAAACTTAATATATTTTGAGAAATTAACATAAGAAAAACTGTATCTACATTTACATTATCTGGAGACTTACCATCTAAATTGAGAAATACAGTGCATAAGAGAAACAATACCCGGATGTATTGTACAAATGTCAAAAAGAGGAAGAATTACAGGAGTCCTGAGAAAAAGCAATGTCTTGCCTTTCCTTCCTGAGTCTCAGGTATCTCAGAATAAACCTCGTGAGCTTTTGTGGTTGCATGTCAGATTTTTATAGTGGCAATCACTGTGAGGTTGGGCCACAAAATCCATCTTATTTAGAGAACAGAAAAAGCATTAAGCTAGGTTCAGAAATCTATAAGTGCTTATGGTAATAGACAGTATGCTATATAAATGCTAAACAACTTTGGAGAACTTTATTTCAAGTGTATATTCCCATTTGAGGCAGAGAGAAAGACCTTCAAAAGTCAACTGCTGGAGCCAGGCGTGGTGGTGCACACATGTAATATAAGCAACTAGGGATGCTGAGTTAGGAGGATTTCAAATTCAAGGCCAGCCTCAACAACTTATTGAGACTCTATCTCAAAATGAATATAAAGAGTGCAAAGGGCCTGGGAATGTAGTGGTAAAGCACCCCTATTTCTCATAGCAATAACATGAGAATGGTGTATTTATGCATTTATTATTTCCATTAGCCCATTTAATAAATGAAATGATAGGGAGGTTAAGCAATGCTTAATCCTATATCAAAGATGTAGTAAGAGCTGTGTTCAAACTCTGGAAATAGCCACTCTGCAAGCAAAGTTGTAATTCTGAGAAATCCTAAGTCAAGTTTCCTAGACAATCATGGGCACTGCCAAATTACCCTGAATGTGAATGTCCTAAACAGCAGTAAGCCTATGCTAACTGCTCCTTCTTTTTTCCACATTTATTGGTGCATTATAGTTGTACATAAGGATGTTAGTTGTGTGTAACAACAAATTCCAATATCAAAAGATGAATAGAATATCAAAATCAAAAGATAAGTAGAATAGAGGAAAGGAACCAGGGTGTGGAAGGAGGGGGGAGAGGAAGGAAGTGTTCAGGAGTGATAATGCCCAAATAATGTGATCTGTAGTGTATTTTTTCTATGTAAAGCTAAAAATTTTGATTGTTAAAGTCCACTAATAATATCCATGCACAGCATTAAATTATTATACCATTAAATGTTTATTCATACATAGCAATAAATTAAATGTGCATAGATACAGAGAAACAAAAAAAAATTGCTTATCACAGAAATTTCTCCAGTGAAATGTATGCATTTGGCTTTCAGGGGCATAGTAAACTAGTTTTACACTCACAGACACGGTTCAGCAGCATAGAAGAACTAAAAATTATTTTTTAAATTACTTTAATGCAGGGCTGAGCTAACAGGAAAATGAAGACATTTCTTTGGAGGGCAGAAATGACAAGAAAGAATGAATACAAAGAGGTGAGCAGCACTAAAGCCAGAAATCACTCTGGAGTTTCAGTACTTCCACAGTAACCCAGGGCCTAGTTTGCTGAAGACTGTGTGAGCAGAAAACAGAGAAGAAAAGCTCAGGGTCCAGCAGATGGGAGGTCACACAGAAGACCTGCAGAGAGGAACTTGGAAAGCCTCAGATAGCTGAGCTAGAAAAACAGAATTTCCTATAAGGGGAAACAGTGGGATATCCAGGTTTTCTTGGTCTTTATTCTAGATGAGAATGGGGTTGGAGGGACTTTTCCTAAACACTTTCTATACTGAAACCCAATCATGTATTGGGAGAGCACAAATCATACAACCTGAGAGGCTCAACAGTCACTAATATGCTCTGTATTATAAAGAGGTAGCACCAGACACAAAGTACAAATCCTCTTTGGAGGAACAATTTAACTCTGGGAATGGAGGGGGGGTAAATCAAACATATGGAAGAAAACAGCACAAAATGCAAACTATAGGGTCTGTCCTGCAAATTCCACAAATATTTAGTTTCTCTAAATGTGTTTAATACAAGATAATACTGAGCATGTCAAAGGAAAAAAAAAGAAATTGTTAAAGAATGACCACAAAGTTTTGAAAAAGCAAGGTATAACACTTCTACAGCATTGCTCATAATAGAAATTAGAATCTCCATGAATGAGTAGGCACATGACAGAGTAGGCACATCTGGTCAAAAAAAAAAAAATGTGCACTTAAAAAGAAGATGGAAGAAATGACCCTAAATACAACACTGAGAATCAGATAAGGGCAAATGGAAAAGAAGCTAAGAGGTTGGAGGACAGGATGAAAAAGTCCAACACAGATGTGACAGTTAATCTGAATTGCCAACTTCATTGGATTAAGAGATGTTTAAGATTAAGAGGCTTCTGGGTGTGTCAATGAGGGTGTTTCTAGGAATGACTGGCATGTGAGCCAGCAAACTGAGGTGAATACCCACCCTAAGTGTGGACAGCATAGTCCAATATATTGGGAACCTAGATGGAACAAAATTTGAAAGAATAAGGAAGCAGGACAGGTGTGCAGGCAAGCTCCATTCTTTCTGAGCCAATTCTTGATTGCTGTTGTGGTCACCTGAGCACATCAGACTCCAGCTCCTTCACTCTTGCAAAATAGTCTCTTGACAAGTGATTCTCCAGGGAGTCTCCAGGCCTTCAGTCCTGGACTGGTGCTGCATCATTGATCCCTCTTGCGTGGAGACTCCAGCCACTTGGAGTGAGCAGGTACTGGTTGCTCTGGTTCTCCAGTCTGCAGATGGCTATTATGGGACTACATAGCTTTTGGTTTATAAGCCAATCTAATAAATCTCCATTTTATAATGATACACATATAATCTCAGGATATTTTATATATTTATAAAATCATGCTGGTTCTGTTTCTCTAGAGAATCCTGGCCATTAAAACAGATTTATACATTCAAAATTCACAAAAGAGAAGACAAAATGGAGAGAAACATTTTTTGAGGAAGAAATGACTTTGTATTTCTCAGAACTAATAAGACACTGAGTCATACATTTAAGATGTCCAGGACATCCCGTGAGTAAAAAGAAATGAATCTTGGTATTTGGAACTGTGAAGTTTCACCAAGAAATAATTTTTTAAGTGGTAAATAAAAGGAAAGATGGATATGTGAAATAATTATATTGAATGATGTTTTACTTGCAAAAGTTGAAACCAATATTTTGAATAAATCTTTCAAATTACTGTGAGAGAAAAGTCAACCAAGAATTTCTTGTCTGGTTGAATAGGGTGAAGCGATGATTTTTCAGATCAAACAGAACAGTTTAAAAATCACAAGACTCTAAGACTTTTCTAAAGGATATATGTCAGGAAAAAAAATAACCTCAAGGGAATATAAGATTCAAGAAATGATAAACAAATGAACTTTGCAAACATATGAGTAAACCTGTGTAGAAAAACAATAACACGTGTTTTACTTTTAGAGTTAAATAAACAAGACAAAGCTAAAATTCAGGACAACTAAGTCAGAAAGCAATAAAATTAAAGTAATCAGATTAAATTTTTCTAAAATCCTTATAGTGTTGGGAGGATATAAAATATGGATTAGACTTTGCTAAGTTAAATATGTTTATTTAAATGCATATAACCTAAAAGAATACTCATAGCATAGTATAATCTCTAAGTTATGGAGAATAATGAAATAAACATAAAATTCTGATCATCTCCTGAAAGCAATGCCTCATTTGGCAGGATTAGCAGCATTATGTGCAATACTTATGGTTTGTATATGTCAATGCAAGGATTCAAGAACCAAATATGGTGATAAAAAGTAATTCCATAAGTATTATGGTTTATCACTTTTTCTATTGACTTCAAATTCTTTAAGTATCTTAACCAAAAACAGAATTAGTTAACGAAAGGAATCCTCAATCTTTCAGTAAAGAAATAAAATATTGCTGTTTCCTAATATATAAATATCTGATCAACTCAATAGATGCAAAAGAAATATTTGACAAAATACAGCACCCCTTCATGTTCATTCCCCAACATTGTAAAAGCTATATCAAAGTCAACATCATTTTAAATGGAGCAAAATTGAAAGCATTCCCTCTAAAATCTGAAACGAGAAGAATGATGATAAAAAGTAAATTGAAACTTAAAAGGAAAAGTACATACATATACCTGCACATGACAAAAATAGGTTAAGGAATTAACTTAGGAAAAATGGTTTATTTAAAAGTTGGCAGAAGAAAACAATATCATGGAAACCAGAAGTAGATGATTAAAAAAAATGGCAACAGAAAACAAAAATACAACAGAAAGGATTAATAAAGTAAAAATCCATTTTTAATAAATTGAGTATCTCTAAAAATATTGTTTTTTAAAAAATAGGCAGAAATTAAGGAATGAAAAGTAATAAATTCAAAGGTAAGAAAATATTATAAACAAAATACAATTAAATATAAAACACAGTGGAAAGGAAAAGTCTCAGAATTATATGAATTATTAAACTGACTTAAGAAGAAAGAAAATCTGAGTATTCCTAATAACACTTTTTTAAGTCGGTTGTTTACTGTCTCCTTTCAAAGAAAACATACCCACAGCAGCATTTTACAAGTAAGTTCTTACAAACTGTCAGGGAATCAATAGCCTCACTACACTGCTAAGGAGGGGAAGGGAAGTAATGTTCTCCAAATCATTTTGTAAGTCTAACCTTTGACAGTAACCTCAGACAAATAGGTACCAGGAAAAGAAAAATAACAGGCTACTCCTAACCATATATAAATATATTTATATTTAACTAATATAACTAATCAAACACAGTAAAGAATACCCAAGAAAGTAAACACATTATGACCACATTATGTTTATCTCAAGGAAGGTAATGTTGGTTGAACATTAGAAACAAAAAATGTAATTCATACTGTGACATTTTCTGTCAAAAGGGAGAAAAAAAACATATATATTTGTCTAGTGAAAGCATTCTACAAAATTCAAGAAAAACTTTTTGAAAACTAGGAATCAAAGACAATCTAAGACCTCTTTTAAATCTCTATAAAGGTCATCCACCAAAAAAAAAAAAAGTAAGAAAGAAAAAAAAAGAAATTAAATAACAACCATTGTATTTAATGGTGGAATTTTAAAATCCTACCCAAAATGTCCACTATCATGTCTATACATTATCTTTGATGTTTAAGTCTGCACAATAAGAAAAAATAGAACACACAAATGGTTTGTAAATGAAAAAAATAAAACTTCCATGATAAGGTTATTATGTACTTAATAAAATTTCAAATTATTGAAACTAATAAATGTACATTTTGGGTTTTTTTTTTTTTGTACTAGGAATTGAACCCAGAGGCACTTAACCACTTAGCCATATTACCAGCCCTTTTTATATATTTTATTAGAGACAGGGCCTTGCTGAGTTGCTTAGGGCCTTGCTAAGTTGCTAAGGCTGGGTTTGAACTCACTGCTTTTTAATATAACAAATTTTGAATGAAATTTTAAAATCTATCCTTTATAAATCCAAAAAGGGAATATCTAGGAATGAAGGATTTGCACATCTTAGCTTTATGTAGTAAGTACAAATATATTTCCAACGCAATTCCAGTGAAAATCCCAACAGAATATTTCGCAGAACTGGACAGAAGGGGTCTAAACTTTCTAATGGAAAGGATTAAGAAGATGATGAAAAGACTTGCCCTACACATTATTGAGATTTATTATAAAACTATAGCAGTTTTAGAACTATGGTGTTTTTCCTGGGTTTGACATAGGTCAATGAAATAAGAGCCTAGAAATAGACTCAAGCACATATGGAGATTTAATATATACCAGAGCTAGTACTGCACATCTTTAGGGAATGGATGGAGTTTTAAATAAATTATGTGAAATATTACAAATCCACAGAGAAAGCAAAATAAAATTCTTTACTTGGAATTTACATGAAAATTTATTCCAAAATTTTAACATGAAGAGTTAAAGACTTTTCAGAAATGTGCACAAATATCTTTGACATGAAAAATGTTTTATGTACCAATTTGAAAGGAAAAACAATGATACACATTCAACTACATTGAAATTTAAAAACATCTGTTTATCCAGAAAAAACATAACAATCCCCAAGCATAATACATTTGCTGTACATATGACAAACAAAACCCCAAAAGTATCTAGAATATGTAAAAAACAAAAACATAAAATCATTAATCAGTAAGATAAAGACAAATAACCCAATAGATAAAATGTGAACAACCATTTCCCAGAAGAGGAAATGGGAATGCCAAATAAACATATGAAAAGATGCTCAGTCTCTTTAGTGAGCAAGGAAATGCAGATGAAAATCTCAAGGAGATCCATTTTACACCTGCCTGACTGGCAAGACATGAAAAGGATGACAACTTTCTTGACATGTGCAGGAGGATATAAAAACCCCATGAATTTTCATGTTCCACTGGAGGGGGTTATCATTTGATATCACTTTGGAAAACAAGTTGGTATTGCTTAGCAGAGTTGAATACAGGATATTTTACAAAAAAGAACTCTCAGTATAAGCCTTCAGAAAACTCTTACACATGTATACCAAGAGACCTAAGAAAATGTTCACAACATCATCATCCAGAACAGCAACAGTCCCCAAACAGCCCAAATATCCATCAACAAGGAGATGGAGAAATAAATTGTGATTTACTCACACAATGCAATTCTGTACCAAAGTGAGCATGACTGAATCAATTATATTCAACATGGAGGAATCTCAAATCCACAATGTGAAATGAGAAACAGATTTCAGAATAATACAAACAACATGATCCTATTTGTATGGGAAATTGACAGAAACAGACAAAGCTAAACCTATGTTATTGGGGATATAAAGAAAAGTAAGGAAATGATTATTGCCAAATTTGGATGCAACCACTTTGATAAGGGGAAAGAATAGACATGGAGAAGAATACACACCTAACAGGTGCTATTTTTATAAACTGGATGGTAAAAATAGAGATGTTCACTTAATTGTTCTTTAAACCATACATATGCTCATCGATATACATATCTTTGTACATTTAATAGAACTCATAATTATGCATAATGAAAAAGGGTTATCTCAGCAATATAGGTACCTGAATACAAATCTTTATTAATTCATTATGCAGATAACACAAAGTTTAGCAGGCTAGAACAAGAAGTTATTCTTTCTGAGAAAATGATGGTGGTAAATACCTTTCAAAGTATGGAAATAAAAATTTTAAATTACACCAGGGAGCTGAAGTGGAGAAATTATACATGTAATAGTATAGAATGAAAGCTCATGTCAGTTGAATCTTAGATTTTAGGGGTCTGGTAAGTCTCCTTCTTTGGGCACTTGAGTGACTAGAATAGGCAAATGGTTATAGAAGTGGCACAAAAATAGCAAGAGATATAAGTACAGATGCTCACCAGCTTCCACGTGCTAAGTGCAAATCCTGACTGCTTCACTTGTAATTTTGCTTTTAACCTTCAAAACAAATTGGCAACATGAGTAATGTTTGGCCTTTACACAAAAATGCATTCAGCCATTAAACAAGTACTGAATATATTGAAATGGAAATAATAATAGTGATGATTCTAGAATCACAGATGTCTGTGAACTAGACTAAGAAGGTCCCTACTCCCTTGTAGCTTTATACTCAGGTAGAAGAAAGATTATTGAGTAAACAAAAAATCAGAGTATGTTGGGGCTGCTTTTACCTCAGATGATCTCTCCTAGAAGGTAACATTTGGACCCAGGCAAAGCGACAACAAGGAAGCAGGTTTACAAAAGTCTGGGCAGGGATGCTGAAGGCTGAGGAACACCAAATATGGAAAAACCAAGGAGAAAACAAATTGTGTGTGTTTGACCAGGCTGACCAGCTCAGGCTGAGCCATGGGCTGAGATTAGGGAAGAAGATGGAGATGGTGAAGGTCATGGTTAGATGTTTGGATATTTTTCTAAAGCACTGCGAAATCCCAGGCAAATTATCTGATACATGTTTTATCAGCAGCAACTTGAGTGTTTGTTTAAAAGAATTATGGAAACCATTAGAAGATTATTTCAGGACAAGAGGAAAGAGAGAGCGGTAGCAATAATACCTTGAGAGAGCTTGTTTGGAGGTATATTTTAAAGGTGGAAGGAACGAACTTACTGATGTGGCTCCTAAGTGTGGAACATGAATTATGGACTGCAGGGTCATGCCATTTACAGAGATGAGAGACTGGGGAAGTGAAATTTAAGGAGATGAAAATTGAAACATGCATGAACAAACACAGGATGCAAGTCTTTTCCTTTCTTCTTGGTATCTCCCAGGAAGGAATCAACGACCATCTTTAATGATAATCCTAGCTGGGTAACATTAATAGAGAATATACTAAGGGTTCGGGTAAGGAATAGGGGTCAGCACTAAGCTATCTGTGTTATTAGACTCGTTTAATCAATGGTAAAATAATGAAGCATCAAGCTTCTTCACTTGATCTTCACTAGATCTCGTGGCTAGTCCATGGCAGAGGTAGTTTGCATCCAGGCAGTCTGGTCCCATGTTCTTCACTCCTGGCCACTTCAGTACACAGTGTCACCGTTTCCATAGCACACCTGTGATGGGACTGACCCTCATCCATAATAAAAGGTGAATGGACTAGTTCAGCAAACTAAGAGCTGATAACCAACTCTTCTGTTGTCATGAATGCATTTTTGGAGTCACAGTAGCAAAATGTTCAGTTGGATTTAGAACGTATTAGCCTGCATTCTGCAGGACAGTCCTTGGTAGATCTGTAAACTATATCATCAAAAACAAGAAGTTCAGTAAACTGAGTTGAATAAATCTAAACATGATTTTTTACTAGAGGATGTCATGAGTCCAGAATATCTAAGAGAAGTACAGGATGCAGTGTATCCTAACCATATTTGATCTATAAATCCTTAAAATATGCATTTTTTTTCTTGTTTGGCATGCCATCAGGGAGCATAACTCATAGACCCACCTGAATCAGTCCACCACTTCCTCCTGGGCAGATCGGGAAACCCATGCATTGAGAACTTTGCCCAAACTCAAGGGGTAAAACATGAGTTTATGGTTCTGCTCATGGTAAATTTTGAGCCCCCAAAATAGTCTGGTCCAATCTTTTTCTTACATAGATGAGGATATAAGGATTGCTGGATTTTCATTTGTTCAGCAACAGTATATGACCAACATAGTCCTTTACTAATCCCACTTACTATACTGTCATTTTTTCAATTATGTTTCTCTCAATATAGGAATTCAGAACCCAAACAGATGCCCCATTATGGTCTGGCCAGGGCCCAGTAGCAAACGGCAGGTAGCAAGAGAGGAAAGGCCTTCTAATGTCACCTCCATACTCTCTATCAAGCTCAAAACAGGCCTCCTTCAGAGCACTTGCGTCACCAGGCAAATGTGCATTCACCTGCAGAATAGGTGTGAGTATTTTTGTAGAACCTTCCATTTTAAGGAAAAAAGAACATGGGAATAAGAACCCATTCGACTTATAGCCCACACTGCCCGGCTTTGCTTGCTAGAGCAAACAACTCGGTCTTTGATGCCTCTTATTCTCACCGATATTAAAATTATTGCTCTGAAAAAAAAAAAGAATAAAAAGCACACTGCTGAACTTTGTTTCCTAATGTCCTTCTTGAACTCACAATACTCATTTCTACTCATGACCAGAACTTTCTAGTGTACACTGCATGATGAAAAGCACTGATCTTGCTCACGGTCTTGGGGAGCAACCGACAGGACAGCAAGCAAGGGGTGTTACTATGAGCTCTCTGTGTGTACTAACTAGCTGAAGTACTTTAAGTCAGTCCAAGAACACCAGCACTCTGGAGACTAGTAGGGCGCTGAGATTCTAAGTCTGTGCATCTTCAGTGAGATGTTAATTTTAAGAACAAACAATACGGGGGCTGGGGATGTGGCTCAAGTGGTAGCATGCTCGCCTAGCATGCGTGAGGCACTGGATTCGATTCTCAGCACCACATAGAAACAAAATAAAGATATTGTGTTCACCTAAAAACTAAAAAATAAATATATTTGAAAAAAAAAACACAATACATAATCACCCAACTTCGCTATATTCCTGCTGCTGAGCTAGGAGCTGGTGCATGCCCATCTCTTCATTTTCAACAACTGTCCAGTATCGACAAGTCCAATATTCTTTGTTATCTTAGAGATGAGGAAATTAAAGCCCAGAATTGCTACAATTCCCTCATTTTAAGATGAGAAAACTAATTTCACAGGATGTGCATGTAAGTCCTTACCATGGAGCTTGGATTTTATTCTATGATCTAGATACACGTTTTCTTTGTATGAGATACTCTTAGGCTAGATAATTTTTTCACCAAGACTCTAAACCAAATGAAAATCAGATAAACAGGGCTCTTTGTAAGTACTTAGAGCCAAAGAATTCAGTACTTATATCCTAAAAACTTAGTCATTAAAAAAATAACACATAAATTGAAAGAAAAAAACTTATTTCACTCTGAAGTAGTCACATTACTTACCGTTGAGATGTGTATAGGTAGGTACTTCCCAATTTCATAGATTTTGGAATGAGATTAGATACTGCCACCTTCCTGTCATTTTTTTTTTTTTTTGCTTTACATTTATGTGATACTAGCGACATATCATAGCAACCACTGAAAACCTAGCTTTGTAGATGACATCATTGAAAGGAATATAGCGGATCCATTGTTGAAACTGCATTACCTCAAGCTAGTACAAGGTGCTCAACAGATGTCAAGTATTGTTTTGTTTTCCCCAAATAATTGAAGTATCTCATGTACATACGCATGTTTGCTGCAGTGCCTGGGCACTTTCCTACATAATTTGAGGACCACGGCCCCAGGCAATGAGGATTTACACAAAGATTTGAAGCAGAATGGCATGATCAGATGTACATTCTGCAAAGAGCATCCTGGCCACTGGCTGGAGAAAGGATGGAGATGTCAAGACTGGAGATAAAGAGAATGTTCTAGCAATGGTTTCAGCACTTCAAGAGTAAATCTGGGCAATACTAAGCCACAGTAAAGCTCTGAAAACAGCTTCTTTAATTGGATTATTAGAGAAGATTTTTATTTAAAAAGCCACTTATATACTATCAGAGTATGAATAAAGGTAAGGGGTAGAGGGGGAAAAAGGAAGATATTACTTAAAGTCATTTCATTATATCCTTGTGAAATATGCATTGCCATTGTCAGTACAGCAATTTTGCTAGATAGTACATCTTAACTGGTGTTGGAATAGAAGGTTGGGGTAGATGAAAGATACAAAAGTATTTTGATAAATGAACCATCATTATGTGAGATGTTAACTTTGGGGAAAATCAGATGAATACATGAAAATACTTTGTATTATCTTTAAATTCCACTCCTCTGTAAAATTATATCAAAACAGAAGTTTAAAATGCAAAAATAAAAGCTTTACAAACAAAGAAAAAGTTGAATTTCTCATTGAAAAATCTCTCTCTGTACTTGGAGCTATGAAGAATCAGACATCACAAATACGGCTCCTCATTTCGTGGTTCTTAAAGAACCCTATAATAGTGACATATTATTAATCATGAGGCAACCAAATAAATAGTAACTTGAAAGTTATAAATATTTCAGTATATTCTTACTGGTGGTCAAAACGCATTTTTTAAATTCATGAAGATATGAGCTACTTTTAATGGCTCTATTAGGGACCTGGGATGCCTGCCTATTAATTGGTTAGTAAATTATTTAACTGGATTCATCTCTCCATTCAATTGTAAAATAAACTCATTTCTTAGATTGCATAAGGTATCTTATCAACTTCCTAAAATCTCTTTTATCAAAAAGAGAATTACACATCTAACCTCAACTGTTGACATCTGCTCCTTTCAACTCAGTTCAGCCTGAATGGTGAATATAGGTTTTTGTTTATATGGTTATTTCTAAAGATATCAATATATTTTTAATGGTACTTCAAATAGAACCTGGGAACATTCAGAGGTAGAATTATCTCTGAACTATATCCCCAGCCTTTGTTATTAATTTTATTTTATTTTTCCCTCACATCATCATATATGTATTCTGTATAAAGAAAGGGGTCTCCTTCCTTCTTCCATGCAATTCCCCTTCTCCCTCCCTTTCACTACCACCTCTCTTCCCTATCTAGAGGTAATTTTCTTCTCATGCTCTTTCTCCCTACTCCATTTTGAGTCACCTCACTTATATCAGAGAAGACATTCGGCATTTGTTTTTTTTGGGGATTGGCTAACTTCACTTAGCATAATCTGCTCTAATACCAACCATTTCCCTGCAAATGCCATGATCTTGTTATTTTTTAGTGCTGAGTAATATTCCATTGTGTATAAATGCCACATTTTTTTTTATCTATTCATCCATTGAAGGGCATCTAGTTGGCTCCACAGTCTAGCTATTGTGAATTGTGCTGCTATAAACATTGATATGGCTGTGTCCATGTAGTATGCCGTTTTATAGTCCTAGAAGAGGAATTGCTGAGTCAAATGGTGGTTCCATTCCCAATTTGCCAAGGAATCTCCATACTGCTTTCCAAATTGGCTGCACCAATTTGCAGTCCCACCAGCAATGTATGAGTGTACCTTTTTCCCCGCATCCTCACCAGCACTTGTTGTTGTTTGACTTCATAATGTCTGCCATGCTTACTGGAGTGAGATGGTATCTTAGAGTAGTTTTAATTTGCATTTTTCTGATCACTAGCAATGGTGAGCATTTTTTTGTGTATTTGTTGATTGATTGTATATCCTCTTCTGAGAAGTGTCTGTTCAGATCCTTGGCCCATTTGTTGATTGGGTTATTTGTTTTTTGTTGTTTAACTTTTTGAGTTCTTTGTATACCCTAGATATTAGAGATCTATCTGATGTGTGAGGGGTAAAATTTGTTTCCAGGATGTAGGCTCCCTATTCACCTCACATATTATTTCTCTTGCTGAGAAAAAACTTTTTAGTTTGAATTCATCCCATTTGTTGATTCTTGGTTTTAATTCTTGTGTTACAGGCGTCTTATTAAGGAACTTGGGGCCTAACCCCATGTGATGGAGATTAGGGCCTACTTTTTATTCTATTAGATGCAGAGTCTCTGGTTTGATTCCTAGCTCCTTGATCCATTTTGAGTTAACTTTTGTGCGTGGTGAGAGATAGGGATTCAATTTCATTTTGTTGCATGTGGATTTCCAGTTCTCCCAGCACCATTTGTTAAAGATGCTATCCTTTCTCCATTGTATGCTTTGAGCACCTTTGTTTAATATAAGGTAGTTGTAATGTTGTGGGTTGGTCTCTGTGTTCTCTATTCTGTACCATTGAAATATAGGAAAAGAAGAAATTAAACTAGCACTATTTGCTGATGATATGATCCTATACCTAGCAGACCCAAAAAGTTCTATCAAGAAACTTCTAGAACTAGTAAATGAATTCAGCAAAGTGGCAGGATACAAAATCAATACCCATAAATCAAAGGCATTCTTGTATATCAGTGACAAATCCTCTGAAATGGAAATGAGGAAAACTATCCCATTCACAATATCCTCAAAAAATAAAATAGAATACTTGGGAATCAACTTAAAAAAAGAGGGAAAGATCTATACAATGAAAACTATAGAACCCTAAAGACAGAAATAGAAGAAGACCTTAGAAGATGGAAAGATATACCTTGCTCATAGATAGACAGAATTAATATTATTAATATGGCCATATTACCAAAAGCATTCTACAGATTCAATGCAATTCTGATCAAAATCCCAATGGCATTCCTCACAGAAATAGAAAAAGCAATTATGAAATTCATCTGGAAAAATAAGAGACCCAGACTAGCTAAAGCAATTCTAAGCAGGAAGAGTGAAACAGGTGGTATCACTATACCAGATCTTAAACTATACTACAGAGCAATAGTAACAAAAACAGCATGGTACTGGCACCAAAACAGGCTGTTATTATCTTTATGATAAATAAAATAATAATAATAGTAGTAATAATAGAAGTCTACTTTCAAAGCAAGATATTTAAAAGATGCAAATGACTCAGCTTGGAATGGAGGATTGCTCGTAACTAATTTGCACAACAGCTTGCTGATGTGAACAAAACCACCCGCAAATTGTCAGCATATACTTAGCTTACACTGGCAGATATTAAGAATAAACTCCCCCACCGGACCCAGCACCGCCCCTCTTACTGCAGCCTTGGGCATAAACAAACTAGATTGGTCCAAAGTTAGCCCATATCTGCTTTTTAAAATAATGTCCATATTTTTTTATTGGTTGCTCAAAACATTACAATGATCTTGACATATCATATTTCATACATTTAGTTCAAGTGGGTTATGAATTCTTAATTTTACCACCTGTACAGATTGAAGGATCACATTGGCCATATTTTTTAAATTTTTTATTCTAATTTGTTATATATGGCAGCAGAATGCATTACAATTCATATTACACATATACAGCACAATTTTTCAAATCTCTGGTTGTATATAAAGTATAGTCACACCATTCAGATCTTCATACATGTACGTGGTGGAATGAGATGGACATCATTACCCTATCTTTTCTACCCCAATGCTCCCTCCCTTCCTCTCCCACCCCTTTGCACTATCTAGATTTCATCTAATCCTCCCATGCTCCCACTCCCAACCCCACAATGAATCAGCCTCCTAATATCAGAGAAAACATTTGGCATTTGTTTTTTGGGGATTGGCTTACTTCACTTAGCATTATCTTCTCCCACTCTATCCATTTACCTGTAAATGCCATGATTTATTCTCTTTTATTGCTGAGTAATATTCCATTGTGCATATATGCTACATTTTCTTTACCCATTCATCTACTAAAGGACATCTATGTTGGTTCCACAGTTTAGCTACTGTGAATTGTGCTGCTATAAACATTGATGTGGCTGTGTCTCTGTGGTATGCTGTTTTAAAGTCCTTTTGGTATAGACCAAGGAGAAGGTTAGTTGGGTCAAAAGGTGGTTCCATTCCCAGTTTTCCAAGGAATCACCATACTGCTTTCCATATTGGCTGCACCAATTTGCAGTCCCACCAGCAATGTATGAGTGTACATTTTCCCCCATAGCCTCATCAACTTACTGTTGTTTGTATTCTTAATAGCTGTCATTCTGACTGGAGTGAGATGAAATCTTAGTTTTGATTTGCATTTCTCTAATTTCTAGAGATGTTGAACATTTTTTCATGAATTTTTTTGATTGATTGTATATCCTCCTCTGAGAAGTGTCTGTTCAGGTTCTTGGCCCATTTATTGATTGGGTTGTTTTTTTTTGTTTTTTGTTTTTTTTTTTTTTTTTTTTTGGTGTTTAGTTTTTTGAGTTCTTTATATACCCTAGAGTGCAAGTGGTAAAAATTTGCTCCCAAACTGTAGGCTCTCTATTCACCTCACTGATTGTTTCTTTTGGTGAGAAGAAACTTTTTTAGTTTGAATCCATCCCATTTATTGATTCTTGATTTTAATTCTTGCACTATAGGAGTCTTATTAAGGAAGTCGGGGCCTAATCCAACATGATGGAAATTTGGGCCTACTTTTTCTTCTATTAGATGCAGGATCTCTGGTTTAATTCCAAGGTCCTTGATCCACTTTGAGTTTTGTGTATGGCAAGAGTTAGGGGTTAATTTCATTTTGTTGCATATGGATTTCAAATTTTTCCAGCACCATTTGTTGAAGAGGCTATCTTTTCTCCAATGTATTTTTGGACATCTTTGTCTAACATAAGATAACTGTAATTATGTGGGTTAGTCTCTGTGTCCTCTATTCTGTACCATTGGTCTACCAGTCTGTTTTGGTGCCAATACCCTCTGTTTTTGTTACTATTGCTCTGTAGTATAGTTTAAGGTCTGGTAGAATGATGCCACCTGCTTCACTCTTCCTGCTAAGGACTGCTTTAGCTATTCTGGGTCTCTTATTTTTCCAGATGAATTTCATGATTGCATTTTCTATTTCTATGAGGAATGTCATTGGGATTTTGATCGGAAGGAATTGCATTAAATCTGTATAGTGCTTTTGACAGTATGGTCATTTTGACTCTTGCCTATCCAAGAGTAAGGTAGATCTTTCCATCTTCTAAGTTCTTCTTTGATTTCTTTCTTTAGTGTTCTGTAGTTTTCATAGTAAAGGACTTTTACCTCTTTTGTTTGGTTGATTCCCAAGTATTTTATTTTTTTGAGGCTACTGTGAATGGGGTGGTTTTCCTCATTTCCCTTTCAGAGGTTTTTATCACTGATATACAGAAATGCTTTTGATTTATGGGTGTTGATTTTATATCCTGCTACTTTGCTGAATTCATTTACTAGTTGTAAAAGTTTTCTGGTGGAATTTTTTTCAGTCTTCTAGGTATAGAATCCCATTGTCCACAAATAGTGCTAACTTGAGTTCTTCTTATTCCTATCTGTGTCCCTTTATTTTTTTTTCATCTAATTCAATTTCATTGATTTCAGCTCTGATTTTAATTATTTCCTGTTTTCTACTGCTTTTGGTATTGATTTGTTATTCTTTTACTAGAAGGTGTAATGTTAGGCCATTTATTTGTTGACTTTTTCTTCTTTTAAGGAATGAACTCCATGCAATGAACTTTCCTCTGAGTACTGCCTTCATAGTGTCCCACAGATTTCAATATGATTTATCAGTGTTCTCATTTATCTCTAAGAATTTTTTAATCTCCTCCTTGATGTCTTTTGCAATCCCTTATTCATTCAGTAGCATGTTATTTAGTCTCCAGGTGTAGGAGTAGTTTTTATTTTTTATTTTGTCATTGATTTCTAATTCCATTCCATAAAATTTCCTGATAAAATGCAGGGTACTACCTCTACTTTTTTGTATTTGGTAAGAGTTACTTTGTGGTATAATATATGGTCTATTTTAGAGAAGGATTCATGTGCTGCTGAGAAGAAAGTGTATTTGCTGGTTGAAGGAAGTAAGTCTAAGTTGATTGTATTATTGAGTTCTACAGTTTCTTTGTCCAGCTTTTGTTTGGAAGATCTAACCAGTGCTGAAAGAGGTGTGTTAAAGTCACTCAAAATTATTGTATTATGGTCAATTTGACTCTTAAACTTGAGAAGTATTTGTTATTAGGTTATTCATTCCTTTGGTTTGGAATTCTATTCCTTCCCCTATCCCAATAACTCTTAAATTTGGTCTTTTTATGCAATCCCATATTTCTTGAATGTTCTACTCATGGTTTCTTACCATTTTCAAGATTATATATTTTGTCTTCATTGTCTTATGTCCTGTCTTCCAAGTGGTATAATCTGTTGGTGATGCCTTAAAGTGAACTTTTAATTTGGTTTATTGTTTCTTTCATTTCAAGGATTTGTGTTTGAATTTTTGTTTGTTTCTAGAACCTCTATCTCCCTATTGAAGTAATTTTTGCTTCCTGTATTTGTTTATATAGCTCTTTATCTAAATGATCTTTTGCTGCCTGAATTTTCTCTTTTATATCATCCTTTAATTCACAGAACATTTTAGTTATGTACATCCTGAACTCCTTCTCTGTCATTTTTTCTGTTGTGCTGGCCATGGATTCTAATAATATGGCATCTTGATTTGCTTGGGGTACTTTCCTCCCTTTTCATGTTGCTTGTGTGTCTTCCCTTCTGGCACTGTGGATCCAAGGTATTACTATTTTTACCCTATAGGCTTATAGTGTCCCTGTAGGGTTTCAATACCTCTCCTAGCCAGTCAGAGTTCCAAATTGGGAGTTGCACCCACTAAAGATGGTGATGAAGGTGACCCAAGATGGAGGCGGCTGCTTTCAGTGATAGGCAGTCAGGTCGGGTTGGGGGAGCCAGGTGATGGTGTTGGATGTGGAAGATGTGTTCAGAAAGAGCTCTGTGGCATGCAGTGTGTGGTTTCAGCTGTCTTCAGAGCCTGTGTGAAGTTCCCGGGTGCAGGCAGGCTACCAAGCATACAGGACCGTCTCTGTTGCTGCAGAGTCCCAAGATGGAGTTGACAGGGAGTCCCACGTTGGTACATGGGGGTTCAACAGGAGTGGTGGCCGGAGTTCCCACATGTGGGTACCTGCTGGGTGTCCTGCATAGGAGTGGCTTCTGGGATTTCTGCTCAGGTGGGTGCCCGAAAGGTCTGTGTGGATGCTGATGCTGATGGCACTGCTAGAGCACCCAGAAGTCTTCTTTGGTCGAGTAGTTGGGAGACCTACTCTGAAACTGAGGCCTGGAGCCCTGGACTGGCACGATGGCTGTGATTCCTGCACAGGAGCAGGAATATCACTCGCAGAGAAACAGTATTCTCACTACTTGAGTCCCTCTGGCCCGCCATCTTGGATCCCATCCACATCTGCTCTTTTTCAAAGATATGCCCCTAGATTTGATTGGTTCAGGGGCCAATCAAAAAGGGAATAACCTCATAACAAAACTTAGGCACTGTCGGGGAAGATTGTAACCCCATAGTACTCAGCCTATGAGGAACCAGGGAGGGCCCTGCATGCTAAGGAATGAAGTGCTTGCTGTAACTGATCCAGGTGTGACTTCTCATGAGACATTCCATCTTAAGAGACTGCTGTCTGCTCTACCTTGTGTCACAGAGTCCATTCTTTGGGTTTGGGCAGGTATGCATGTGTCTCACAATTATTTCATTTTGAGACAGGGCCCTGCTAAGGACCCCAGGCTGATCTTGATATTGTGATCCTCCTGCCTTAGACTCCTGAGCTGAGATTACAGGTGTATATCACCACACCCAAAATCCTAAATATTTCCCAATTTAGGATCTTTAACCCAAGGTCAGTCTTTATAATTTAGAAGTGCATTAAAAAATATTTTTTTACTTATGGTTCTTTTTATTTAATACATGACAATAGAATCAATCTTGATATAATTAGAAAAGCAAGAAATATATCTTGTTCTAGTTAGAATTCCATTCTTCTGGATGTACAAGATGGTGGAATTTATTATGATATTTTTATATGTACATAGGACAATTAGATTCATCCTATTGTCTTTCCTTTTCCTATCTCCCCTCCCTTCTCTCCCTTCCCCATTGTCTAATCTACTGAACTTCATATATAAGTTGCCAGTTTTTTCTCCAAATTTCATAATTAATTCCTAGATCATGTTTCTAAAATCACTGTAATCATGAAATGGAAATAAAAGAACCTAAAGCCAGAGATGTCATTTGACAAGATATATGGGATTTAGCTTTTATCTGCTATGACTCAGGTTCACAGATTCACAATGGACCCTCAAACAAGTCTCTAGAAGCACATTGAAATTTAATTCAATTAATTAATATCAACATATTAATCAGTGTGATATCAATATGAATATATATCAATACATACTCCATCACCGTCATATGAATACATACACGTAAGGCACTTCCTATGTATATACCATAAACAAATATAAAAAGAAACACAGGAAAAACAGAAAACCTGCCCTCAAGAGATTGGTATCATGGTGGCATGTGACAAAGTTTTAATTTAGTGCTGACATCTGATTTGATGCAAGGGACCATGCCTTACTAAACTGTCTCCTGAGCAAGTGACACAGGACCCTGCCCAAAAGCACCTAAGTGTTCACAGGCTATGAGCAATTTTTCACTTTATGGATAGGGAAAGCATTCAAAGGGAAATCTATTTCTAAAATAATTCCCAGAAGAGAAACTGATGCTTTGTATATTATTATCTTCAACTCCCAATAGTCATTTAATTTGTGCCAAAGTGTTGTACTCAATTATTATCAAAATTGCTTACTGATACCCAGTTTCAAAGATATATAGTGAATCAATATATTTAAAAATTAACTTTTCACATTTTATGGTAAAATGTTATAAAATTATATTTCTACCCAATCATTTCTTGATTATATGGTTAACGTTTTCCTATAAGTGACTATCTTTTAATAAAACCAGCTTATTCAAATATTGTCTGCCGCCCATCTGATAGAGGGAAAGATGATTTTTTGTGTTTGTTAGTGGATTATAGGGGAGAGGCCTAGTTTTTGAAATTCTAGTTTGGTTATGTACCAGTTGCTTCATTATAAAGTACTTACTGTAAGATCTACTTACCTAGTAGGGACTAAATAAAACATCACATATATATGAACCTTTAAGTAGTACTTGACATACAATGGAGGCTCCGTAACAATTAATTTCCTTTACATTTCTGTGGAAACATGGATTTTCTCCCAGGAGGTTTTCTTGATTCTTAGAAAATCTGATCAATTATTCCCCCTACCAACTCTGCATTGATTGAAATAGCTTTTGTTTTTATGCTCCTCTTTATTCTGAATCATTAGAGATAACTGCCATAGCTTTGGGAATAATAGAACAAACTCCAAATGTCTATATAAAACAAAAAAATAAGCACAATTTGGTGTCACAAATCAACTCCTACACTGTGGGGTTTTAAATTACTTTCCATATAACTGTGGTTTTAAAAATCTGCACAGTTGAGAAATCAACGCAGTTATTTTAATCACGGTTAGAATAAAGGTCATTGCAGAGACTCTAATATGTATGGGATCATAAAAATTTATCAACAAATATTAGCACTATTTTGTGTGAACTTACTGTCACGTTTGTACGTTTAAAATTGTATCCTCAGAGTATTGGAGGATAAAACATTGCCTTAAAAGTCCAAAACCACCCGAACGCTCCACAGAATATTGAACAAAACCAATATGCAGGAACTGTAACACTTAAGCTATTTGAATTCTGAAATATTTTTTGAGACAATTTCATTTCTCCAATTCCCAATCACCTAGTCCATACTCCTTGAAATTAAGGTATTTTCTGGTTCAGGAGAAAAGTGGAATCTCTATTTATTTATTAACCAAAAAGGACAGGAAAGGAGGAAGAGGAGGAGGAGGAGGGGCGAGTAAGCCCTTAGTAAGCAATGTACATTATGAAGAGTTTACAAAGGGAGAAGCCTAATAGGCCACAGTGCCTGCACCACTGAGAAAGGCCAGGGACAAGGCCAAGGCCCAGGAGCAAACTGCATAAACTCCAAGTGGACTGATCCTAAAAGTAGAGGAGCTTGTTGCCTAGCTTACAATTGGGGTTCAGAGAACACCTGGTGGCTACAGGAAAGTCGAGGCAGATGTTCCTGACTTTGGACATCTCAGGACATGGCACACTAGTGGGGATTCAAAGCTTAGGGACTGTGTCAATATAGTTCCCTCCCCCAATGTGTCCCAAGGGAGCCCACCCCGCCCATCCCACCACCATGGTGTTATCTAAGCTTCTTCCTGGACTTACTACCTTATCAAAAGCCTAAACCATGCAAAGGAAGATCAAATAAGTTCCTTTGAAAAAGTAAGACAGAGCTTGTTTTCTACCACCACCAACAGAAACAGGAGCTCATGACCACGTTGAACTTAATTATAGAAAATGAGGTTACATTTCTGTGTATCTGCGTCCTACAGTGTAAATTTTAATAGGTCACAGTGTAATTCTAGATGTTGACTTTTGAACAGTGGTGGAATGGAGAAGCAGCAGTATCCAGTAGGTATCTCAAGAGATCCAGACACCAGGTGGGAAATCAGAGCCGATGAAGGTAAAAAGAGGCAAGAGCCTCTCACACCAGAAGCCGTCATCCCAAGAATTTCTTAGCAATTCACTGTTTTTAAATATTCAGCTCATTAGTGAGAAGAAGAGTTATGCTCCCTGAGTGGGAGAGGAGGGTGTTTGTAAACCCCATAGGAGAAAGCTCAAGTCATGCCCTGAGTGAGGCAAAATTAAATCTAATTACCTAGCTTGTTCCACTGGCTTATTAAAATATAAAGGAAACAGAAAACAAAATTCTATTATCAAAACCTCAAGAGAAAAGGTAAAATATAACAGTTTTCATGTTATTTTAAATAGGTTTTTAACAGAAATACTTAAGGAAAAATTATGTTTATGTTTATTACATTGCATTGATTTTATTTAAGGTTTATTCTGTGAATTATAAAAAATGAAAAACATTTTCGAACCTATATAAAAACATGTGTAAACATACTTTGACTATTGGAACATGTATCCTTGGGACCAATGTAGAAAAGTCCTAGCTTGAAGAAACTGTACACATAATTAATGCAACAGCTTAATGTACTGAAATTGGCTATGCTGCCATGCATAGTCATATAATATGTTACAGAGTTAAAGTTATATTGCATCCATGTTAAATTAACACACTGAAATAAGAGTAATTAGAGTTCTCCAGGTCTGGTTTTGATTTTGGTTTTGTTTTTCACATAAATGTTACATCTGCCATACTCACTGCTGCTTCAAGAAGCTGCAGGAGGCTGCTGTTGGAGACTGCTGTGTGCATCTGCCTCATCTGATGGAGGTGGAGCTCCAAAACACCAGATCAAGTCTGTACTGTAACTGCTGGCTTAAGCTGTGAATGAGAATAGTCTACCCCAAGCATTAGCCACATGATAGATGAAGATTTACAAACCTCAAACAAGTTCCAGCTAGCTTACATTGTGAAGATAATCCTTAAGTTCCATTCTCAATTAAGCCTAAATGAACTCTTCAGGACTCCAAATTTCAAATAGCGCCTAACAGACATTCGTACTCTTATGACAATATAAAGAGTTCTAAAAGTTAGGTCAGCAATTTACAAAGGTTGTTCAGAGCAGAGATCTGGCCAACGATGCTTTCTCAAGGCAACTTAAATACTTCAGAGCAAGGACAAGATTAATGAAGGGGAGGCAGTAAAGCCATGTGCAGACACACAGTTACATAATAGTGCTAACTAGTTTGTTTCTGTAACTTGAGTAAATCTCTAATTTTGATCACAATCTCCTCTCTCTACACAGGATTCCAATAGCTTCTTAAATCCCACCACCATCCCCCAAAATAGGTCTTAAATTTTAGCTGTCACCAAAACTGAGGACTTGGTCTTCCTTTGTGCACTTACTCTTTGCAAGGTCCCTGTGAGATGGGCATTACTTTCCCATATTACAGATAAGCTATCTGGGGCAGGATGATATCAAATCATTTGCCTAAATGTTTTTATCTAGTAATAAGAATACAGGGACAAGTATTTCTATGAAGAATATGTTCTTTTTATTACACTAGCAAGAGAGATATGGACATTTGGTGCAGTAAGAAAACCAACATACGTATGTTTTTAAAAGTTTAATTGCAATCAAAAGGCATTTGGAATGCTGCAGAATCAAAGGAAGACAAAGAACCAAAATTTGACATCTGCTAAGATTCATTAGAATGGAGACTGATCCTTAGACATATTAGTAAAAATAACCTTTCTGAGAATAGCCTTGTAACAATAACTAAATTTATTATACTAAGGGTGGGGTGGAGGTAACCCAAAAATTTCCCTGTGTTGATCTAATTTATTTTAAACTCCCTGATGCTGCTGTTATTTTTCTTTAACCTAAGGGTCTAGTGACTTACCAAAAAAAAAAAAAAAAGAAAGAAAATCAAGTTGAAAAATATCAGCAAAGATAGAGCTATTTGAAGGTAATAGATGCAGGTAAAAATGGCTAAACTGACAAATTTTGAGATATGATTTATAATTTTTATATAAAATTAATTTTCCAGACAATGAAATGGGTTCCAACATAACTAGGAGCACACTTCTCAAAATGATTTTAGTCCATAAGGAAATGTTCATGGTGAATTTTAGGATTATTCTTTAACCTGGTAGAAAAGCTGGAGCTAATGAAGTCACTAAGCAGAGTTTAGAAAAAAGGCGACCTCTGCCCACTTGGCAGTGCTGTCTGTAGTACACATCATCATCACTGAGAGCAGAGGTCCTTGACATGTGGTCCAGCAGTATCAGCATCACCTGGGAGCTTTATTAAAATGCCAATTTTCAGGCTTTAAACACAATCATAAACTCTAGGGGTGAGGTCCAACATCCTATGGTCTAATAAGTCCTCCAGGTGATTCTCATGCAAGCCAAATTTTGGAGCCACTGATCTATGTAGATTTTAAAATATACAATGCCATGCTTCCTGTAGCATCCAATTTAATTAATTGGGAGTGAGCCCCAGGCATTTTCCCCCCAGAAGTTGCTAGGAGATTGTAATTTTTCTGCCAGAGCTGAGAAGCATGAGCCTGTTTCTTATAGGATTTGTTCCAAGTGATACTAATACACATAGTATCCCCTCTGGAAAACAATACAGAAACAAAATACAATCTGGCTGAATTGAATATACTAATGCTCTCCCTCTCAGTAATTCTGACCTCCAGAGAGTTCAATTACTGGGTCCATTCCACCCTGACAAATGGAGTTCCACTAACTAATATCATAATAACAAGGAAATCATACACAGCTTCCAGGATGTGCCCCACTGATTCAACTGTCTTAGAAAATATCACCAGATATATAAAGACATAAGAAAAAGACACTCAACTTTCAATTGTACAAGCACATGTATTTGAACTATACAAAGTATGGGCTTTGTGGATCACAGGTCCCCACCATCCCTATCACACAGTTTGGAATTATAAAATCAGCATCCATTGATTGTTATAAAACACAGGAAAACAATTATATGAGTAAGAAAATCAAGTGGTTCTTGAAATTGCCAATTAGTGAAATTCAAAGATCATCAACCTTATCAAGACATATATTATTAGTTCTCCCTTATCCACGAGATACTTTCCAAGACCCCCAGTGGATAGCTCAAACAGTAGATAGGATCAAATCATACAATTTAATGCCTAGCCCAATTTAACTAAGCATTTACCAATCAGTGTGAGGTATGATAACAAAACTAGCATGAATTTCATTTTCCTTCATAATATCATGGGGAAAAGATTCATTCTTACCATTGCTCTTAACAACCTTAACATACATTTTTTTGTTGTTGTTGTTATTGAGCCAAGGACTTTTGCCTCTTCACTTAGTGGGGTTTTTTTTCAGCATTTGTATTTAATTTTCCTCTAAGAAGAACACTGACAAGTACATTTAAAGATTATCATTTCCCACTGACTCAGAGATAAAGGATACAAAACCAGTCAGTGGGAAAATTAGAATTAAAGATCTAAGAACTGAGGATCTGAAGATGTGGTGCAGCACATCCTGGAAGCATGTTAGAAATGCAGATCCTCAGGTCCCAGTCCACTCTTCTGATCCATCTGCTTTAATGGTCCCTCCAGAGACTTTCAGTGTGTGCTGGAGTTTGGGAACTAATGTCCTATAAATGAACCATTCTATTATGGTCTCTCTGGCCAGGGGAGGAATTTTTTTTCCTCCAAATTCTCCCCAAGGACCAATTGGATGAAAAGGACACATAATAGACCAAGTCAGCTTTTTGATTAATGGAACCAACTGGCTCCAGGTATGGTTTCCATATGAACTGAGCCATGGAAATACATCAATGTAAAGACTTTTCAAAGTCCACAGAAAGATGTTTGATTGATTCTTACTCTCCCCTTCTTCCTTCTAACCCCTCCCTGTCAGTCTTTGGAACTTACCTTGACTCTCATAAGAGATGATTTAATGTCATTATTTAGGGTCCTTCATTATCAAACCTCTTTCACCAGTAGTTTAACTCTGACCATGTGCCTTAACTCTACTTAGGCCTTATTTCTGAGAACAGGTAAGTTGTGTAACTAAACTCGTATCCTATTTATTTTATATCCAACGACTGATTCTTTCTCAATTATGCAATAAGATCAACTGATCGTGGGACCTCAATAAATATAAACTGTCTTTCTGCCAACCACATTTTACCTATGAGCAAAAAATACCCAGATACGTTGTTTGACTTACATTGTGGATCCACAGTGAATTTTCTTCTTTAACAATGAATTCTCAATACTTAATGTGATGGACTTCACATGCAAATCTGAATCTGTTTTCATCTGGATACCCACAGACTGAGGTTGAGGAGCAGGACCATTAGTGTGACTTATGGATTTTAGTTCTTATGATTACATTAGTGCTGACATTTTCACGTAGTCAATTGGAAAGTGAAATATTTCTTATGTCCAAGCTTCTATCAAAATCAGGTAGATAAGATGAGTTCCAGCAGCCATGTATTTTAAGAAAGAAAACTTTTTTTTTAAAGTACAAACTATTCACATATGTTTACTACGTAAGCAAAACATTTGTATTGAAAGAAAACTACTGAAGACACCATTATGGGAACAGTATGGCCAGATTCACCCACCGGCATGGTCAGAATCACAGATATTTGCATGTGCAGCCCCTAGTAGATGAAATAACTGTCTAACCACAGGGTCCTGATTCTCAGCATTGGCTGCGTATCAATGTCACTTGGAGAGATTTAAAAATACTGATGCTTGGGTTCCACCCCCAGAGATTCTATTTTAATGGGTCTGTATCATGGTCCAGATGTCAGGATTTTTTCTGCACTCTAAGTTGATACTAATGTGCAGCCAGGGTTGAGATTTGTTCTCTACCTGAGGGGTATGTGAAATGGGAGTCAAGTTTAGAAGTTTGGGGAGATCTTACCGTGCCTTTATCTCTCTCTCTCAAATTCCTTATTGGATCAGGAATTTTTTATCATCCAATTTTTCAGGGCTTTTGTTTGCAATTCTAAACACAAGAATAACATCTAAAAGGAAAAAAAGTGTCTTGTTTTATACATTAACATTCTCATTCTGCATTTCAAGTTGACAGTTAAATCCTCCTGCAGAGTTCAACTGCCATAAATAAGTACAATGGATGGTCATTCACATACATGCATGGTCTCTCAAGCAGAATGCAGAGAGGACATGGTGTTGCTACTTGGTAACTATCACCACAAGCTTATTTGCTTGATTACAGTTTAGCAAATGGGAAAAGAAACATTTAGGTTGCTGAAATCAAATTATAAGCCTGTAGCCTAAATTCTGGACTGAACAAGAAATCCCTGAAGATTTGATAACTTCTCTGTAATATGACTAACCCATCTTTTCTCTCACACAAGTTCTTGGAGCCCTGGAGCAAGTGATTTGTATTGTCTTACAAAGCTTCCATTTGTAACTATGGTCTCTCTGCAGAGAAATTCTGCCTACATTAAATGAAGAGCTTCTATATGATTATTTTTTTCTTCTCTCAGTCTGATATTTTTATAATGGACATATGTGGTCAATATAGAAAAGTTTCCTCTACTTCTCAGTTTGTTTATTCTTTTCTGTATTAAAATATCAAATTTAGAAAATAAATTACCTACAAATTTATTATTGTAATATGACATCTATAAGCCTTCCATACATTTCTTTTCAAATATAGGTTTACAAATTTTTGAAGTATGTGTTTCAGGATTATTTCCATATTGCTTCTTAGGTATCATTGTTACTGTCTATTAAATATTCCCTTGACATCACTATGAAACAATGTAACACTTTTCATATATGTCATTCACTGCTTAGTTTGCTTCCAATTTTTTTTCACTACAACAAATTCTGCTATGCTGAATATTTTGAGTGTGTTTTGTTCCTGCCTTGTTTTGACTATTTCTTAATTGGGAATAGCAGAGTGGGATTACAAGGTTCATGGCTGTGAGCACTTCTGTTAGTACCCATAACCTTCAAAGTTTGTTTTTTGTGGAACAAAGCAGCGTCCATGAGAACAATAGCTTCCTGTCAAACTTTTGGGATGGGAACATTTTCCTCCTTTTCATTTAAATTTTTATTTATTTTTCCTCTGCTCACTTCTACATTTCTTTCCTACTACAATGTGTGCTTGGATCTTTCCTTGTTTGCATCTCTATTTGCAATTATATAATTAAATTTGGTTTTTTAATTTTTCCTACACATTTAGTTTTTTTTTTCTTGTAAAAGCTGACAAATATTTTCTTTTCATTTCTTTTTACATATTTGCATATTTATTTTTGGAATAATTAAAGATTATTGTAGTAAATTTCATAAAATATGCATCTAATTTTTCCCTTAAACTGCTAAACATTTTATGTTAAACTATTTCCTATAGTCTCTCTTCCCATTTTTTTCTCTCCCCTCCATTTTAGGAGGGGAGGATTATGTGTATTATAACTGAATTTATTCAGTAGTTATCTAGTGTGTTCCAATAATTCATGTCTTTCCTTAGGTAAAATCATTATTTTAAAGATATATTCTGGATGACTGACATTTATAAATTTTAGTTTTCCCACTAGAAGTATATCTATTTACTTAACACTTGCTTTTTATACTCTCAGTTGAGTTTTACAGAAAATGCACATTCTCTTTGCTGATTATCTTTTAGATATTTCATACATATTTGCTACAATGATTGATATTGATATAGTTTCTAGTTGATTCTTACTAGTAAAACATTTAGTTTGTTTAAAAATTTTTTTCTCTTGGAGCTTTTTGTTTTATACTTTTGCTTTTGGTGCTGAGGGATTAAACCCAGGACCTCATGAGTGCTAAGCATGCACTTTACCACAGAGCTATATCCTCAGCCCCTAGAATCTTATATTAAATGTTTTTTTTAACTGTTTGCATTAATTTTCCTGGTTAGTGTAACACTGATTTGGCATCAACATTTCATTTATCAAATTACCCCCAATATTTAAAATATTATATTAAAATCATAACAAATATGTTCTGCATTTTATATAAATAGAAATTTTTATACTTAGCATAATTACATATTACTTTGGAGTACTTGTTAACTAGTCCAAGGAAGTATTCATATATTTATATTTTGGGTGGTTAAATAAATTTGGGTTAATTTTTATTGAGCACCTTTTTCCCTTCTATAAACACAAGCATAAACCCATTAGTTTCTTCCAGTTATATCTCATTCATATTTTAATAGTGTTTAATCGTGTAAACGTTTTAATATAGTTTGACATCCCTGGCCTCCCAAACATCAAGAACATAATTATAGTCTATATGAAAGTATGACATCAACAAAAATTCGCATCTTAAAAAATAAAGCTATGACTATTTGTTTTTGTAGTTTGTCACTGACTAACCTAAGTATAGATCCTCAGCAGGAATTGAGGAGGATGTTACCAAGGATGTTTATAATCTAATTTAAACATCAATTTGTGACTACTAAATTTATCTAGTCTTATTAGCAATTCAGGCAGAATCTAGTTGTCATAACTCTTTAATGATCAGTTATCACTTCATTAAGATGCGTATCCTCAAGGTAGTATTTAACACCCTTAAATTAAAGAAACTAATGATTTTCTTTTTTGCAGGACCAGCTGGAGGTTAGGTAGGACTTTGGCTGACTGGAATGAAAGCTATTTTACACCTCAGCAAACAAAGTAATGGGTGGTTTTGACTTAAGTAGCACTGCTGTGCTCTGTAATTAAAGCTCAAAGATGGACCATAAAACCACAGAAGCAGAAAAAAGTAAATTTTCAATGGAAAGAAATAGGTGCCAAAATTGCTTCTGTTTAACCCATTATGTCCCATCATCCTCTGTGTTGAACACCTATAAAAAACAAATTAAGAAATTCTGTAGGTACCCTAAAGATGAAGGATGATTGAGACATAATGGGTTAAGATTGAATCCAAATCTTCAGGAACATGTGACTACAAAGGCAATTCTAATACACAGGGATCTTGCACTGATCATTCCTTCCTTAGCGTTACTCTCCACGGACACCTCCAGAATATATCATTCACACATGAAAGAACATCATGTCATTAGATGACTGGGGCTTCAACGGGCTATCAGAGTTTTCCACTGAGTAGAATCCTGTCTTTGTCTGGTTACTCTCTAAAGGTGTCTATGTGTTCCATAGCATCCTAGGACCCACCTAATGAAACCAGATACAGTGTGAGATACGTACATATCAGCATCTGAAATTCATTTTTAATATTTTAATGTTCATAAAATAGTGTGCCTTTATCAGATTATTTCTTTTTGAAAAGAATCACAACAACTCATCTATTAGCCACTTCCTTATAGCCATGTTTTGTGTATTGTATCCAAAGAAAGATTTACATTGGTTTCACATATATTCTTAATACAAATATATTCAATGTAGTATTATAAATAATTATATCTATGATATAGCATGTATTTATACTACATACTATAAGTATGCCTTATTTTTTCTACAAAGACTCCATTCCAAATTTCATACGTATTGCAAGTAAAATGGACATGTCTCAATACAGATTTCTTTTTTTTTCCTTTTTTTTTAATTGGTTGTTCAAAACATTACATAGCTCTTCACATATCATATTTCATACTTTAGATTCAAGTGGGTTATGAACTCCCATTTTTACCCCGTATACAGATTGCAGAATCACATCGGTTACACATCCACTTTTTTACATAATGCCATATTAGTAACTGTTGTATTCTGCTACCTTTCCTATCCTCTACTATCCCCCCTCCCCTCCCTTCCCATATTCTCTCTCTATCCCATCTGCTGTAGTTTAATTCTTTCCCTTGTTTTTTTTCCCTTTCCCCTCACAACCTCTTATATGTAATTTTGTATAACAATGAGGGTCTCCTTCCATTTCCATGCAATTTCCCTTTTCTCTCCCTTTCCCTCCCACCTCATGTCTCTGTTCAATGTTAATCTTTTCCTCCTGCTCTTCCTCCCTGCTCTGTTCTTAGTTGCTCTCCTTATATCAAAGAAGACATTTGGCATTTGTTCTTTAGGGATTGGCTAGCTTCACTTAGCATAATCTGCTTTAATGCCATCCATTTCCCTGCAAATTCCATGATTTTTGTCATTTTTTTAGTGCAGAGTAATACTCCATAGTGTATAAATGCCACATTTTTTTAATCCATTCATCTATTGAAGGGCATCTGGGTTGGTTCCACAGTCTAGCTATTGTGAATTGTGCTGCTATGAACATCGATGTGGCAGTATCCCTGTACTACGCTCTTTTAAGGTCTTCAGGGAATAGTCCGAGAAGGTCAATAGCTGGGTCAAATGGTGGTTCCATTCCCAGCTTTCCCAGGAATCTCCATACTGCTTTCCAAATTGGCCGCACCAATTTGCAGTCCCACCAGCAATGTACAAGAGTACCCCTTTCCTCACATCCTCGCCAGCACTTGTTGTTGTTTGACTTCATAATGGCTGCTAATCTTACTGGAGTGAGATGGTATCTTAGGGTGGTTTTGATTTGCATTTCTCTGACTGCTAGAGATGGTGAGCATTTTTTCATGTACTTGTTGATTGTTTGTATGTCCTCCTCTGAGAAGTGTCTGTTCAGGTCTTTGGCCCATTTGTTGATTGGGTTATTTGTTATCTTATTGGCTAATTTTTTGAGTTCTTTGTATACTCTGGATATTAGGGCTCTATCTGAAGTATGAGGAGTAAAAATTTGTTCCCAGGATGTAGGCTCCCTATTTACCTCTCTTATTGTTTCTCTTGCTGAGAAAAAAACTTTTTAGTTTAAGTAAGTCCCATTTGTTGATTCTAGTTATTAACTCGTGTGCTATGGGCGTCCTATTAAGGAATTTGGAGCCCGACCCCACAATATGTAGATCGGAGCCAACTTCCCTGAGATTGTTCAATATAGATTTCTTAAAGGTGAAATCTTTTTACTTAGTGGACAGATGCAAAGGATCCAGGCTATCATTATAACCACATATCACCCACAAAGCAAGTAATATGCTTGGCAACATTCACCATAAATTTCATTTCCCAATCCTTAATCTTTAGTTATTTTCTTGCATTTATAATTTTGGTATAATTCTGAAATAATGGGCATATGAATAACATGCTGTACTAAATCAACATTTCAGAGAAAAACACAACTTGAATACTGAATTCATTGTTTCTGTCATCTTAGAATTATATACTTCCTGAAACCAATATGCTGACATGTTAATTTACAACTGAAATGCACACATATTCATTTTCATCAAAATGCCACGAAAATATCATGGCAGAGTTGACAAAAGTGACAGCAAGAAGAAAAGCTTCTCTCTGCATGCTGTTTCCCTTTTATTTTCTAATGGTGGTTTTGTGGGATTCAAAATTGAATGAAAGATTTCTATCATCATTCAGCCCATAAACTGAATTATAAAAGAACTTCATAGTAGAAAACAAACCTTTCGTTAGAAAGAACTTATCTTTCATAAAAGAAAATAGATGTAACATAAATTAAGGTAGATAGCAAAAATGCTGAGCTATTAATATTTGCAAACCCTCAAGATAAAATATAAAATTAAAATGTTGATCTTAGCCTATCATTCAATATGTTACAGGAAATAAAATAAGCTAAAAGAATAGAATGTAGTATTAAATAAAAGTGTAGCAATCTCTGAAATTAAACAAGGTATGTATCAATACACAATAGGTAAAATTCATTGTAACTTATGATATTCATATTTTTAGATTTTCTTTTTAGGAGGACATATCTCGGTCAGCAAAAAGAACCTATGACAAGTTCAGAAACTAATTTGAAATATACTATGATCTTGGAAGCTGAAACTAACATTTCATAAAGGATGATTTAATAACAGTATATTATAGTCACTGTAACCCATCTAAAGAAAAGAATAGTAAGCTGAAATTTTTAAGGAGAAATCTAGGCCACCTCTTTAGTAATTATAACAGAAAATCTCTAGAGGGTGAGAGGGTAAATTATCAGCCTCTCTTAATTGTAAATAAATATATATTAATATTCAATTCTCACTTCTTTAATTTCATGGCCTCCAAACAAGTTTCCTATCTATAACGTGGCCACTGGAGTGCATCCACTCATCCAAAGGGGAGTGTCTTGCTCAGTTAACTGATCCAGTTATTTTATTAAATGTACTCCCATTGTTAATTAATGAGTGGGAATTAACATTTATAAATCAGTCTCATGTGTCATTGGTCACTATGAATCAATCACTCAGGTCATTTCTCCTCCAGCTGACATGGTCCCATGTTTCAAGCAGAGGACAATGTTCTGAATAGCCCTTTTCAAAATCTAGTCATCAAATAAGGCTTAACCTGAAATAGCTTGATGGTCTTCTCTTTACCAGAATGGAAGACATCAATTAAATGAGATGAAAGAAGTAATCTGTTTATAATCTTATGCTGATTTGTTAACTTTTCAATCTGTTCCTTCACTGGGTTTTACTCTTATAGAACTCCTACTAAAAACAGAAAGATTATTTTGAAATTGTAGTGAATGAACATTTTCCTTTTATTTCTTCATCTCTTCTTCCATAATTTTTTGGAGAGTGATTTTTAAAAAAAAATCACAGAAATGTAATCTGATCTCATTTTAATAATTTATTTTATATTAATTCTTCTAAGAAACAAATGGTTTAAACACTCATCCACAAATAGATACAGTTAAGAAAAATGGTTTATAAGAAGGTTTTTGTTTTGTTTCTATTTTTGTAAATTCGCCTTCCTGTTCAATACCACAAGTTCTTAAAGACACTAGAACCAATTTCTACACTGGAGAAATACATTCTACAAGGGTGTCATTGTTTTTAAGAAAATGTGTCAAACTCAAGTAGAAAAGTAAGATATCTTCAAGTAAGTGCAGTATTGGCAAAAGAATAGATAATTTTATCAATGGAACAGAATAGAGAGATCAGAAATAGACCCATATAAATAGTCAACTGATCTTTGACAAAGGTGCAAAGGAAATACAACAGGGAAAACAGTCTTTTCAACAAATGGTGCTAAGAGGACAGATGTGCAAACAAAGAAATGAATCTAGATACTGACTCCCAATCTTTCACAAAAATTAACTTAAGTCATGATTGTATATGTAAAACTAAAAATCTTCTAGAAGGTAGGAGAAAATCTATATGTTCTTGGGTATTAAGATGACTCATTAGATTCAACTCCAAAGGCACTCACTCTCCATGAAAAATAATTGGTTGGTTTGAATTCATTGAAATTAAAAACTTCTCAAAGACAAAGACAAGAGAATGAGAAGATAAGCTGCAAACTAGAAGAAAACATGTTAATGATATATTTAATAAAGGGCTTTTGTACAAAATATACTCTTAAAATGTAACAGTAAGAAAACAAATAACAAAACTGTGCAAAATATCTGAACAGGCAACTCTCTAGAGAAGATGTACAGAGGAGCAACAAAAAGATATTCTACATCACATGCCACAAGGGATATGTAAATCAAAACAAGAATGAGATATTATTTCACATTTATTAAAATAGCCAAAATTCAGAACACTGATGTCAAATACTGACAAGGATATGGAGCCATGAGTACTCTTCTTCATTGACTGTGGGAATACAAAATAGCATGGCCACCTTGGAAGAGAGTTTGGCAGTTTCTTACAAAACTAAACAGTCTTACCATCCAATCTAACAATCATACTCTTTGCTATTTATTTAAACGAATTGAAAACTTATGTCCATACAAAAATTTAAAGGCATATATTTATAACAGATTTTTGGTATACACAATTAACCAAAATAAAAGCAACCAAGATGTCCTGTAGTCGGTGAATGAATAAATAAACTGCCGTACATTCTGACAATGGCAAGTTATTCACTACTAAAAAGAAGTGAGCTCTCAAGCCATGGACAGGCAGGGAGGAATCTTAAACCCAGTAGTAAAAGTAGTTCATTTGAAAATACTAAATACTATATAACTCCGAATACAGACATTCTGAAAAACTATGGAGACAGTAAAAAGAACAGTGGTTGCTAAGGGTTGGAGGGAGGGAGAGATGAAAAGACACAGCACAGAGGACTTTTAGGGAAATGAAATTATTCTGCATGGTACTGTGATAGTAGGTACATGTTATTATACATTTGGCAAAACCCACAGAATGTGTAACTCCAGAAACTGAATCCTATTGTAAACCATGGACTTTGTATGATAATTTATCAATGAAAGTTCATTAAATTGTAATCAATGTACCACTTGGTGTGGTATATTGATAGCTGGGGAGGCTGTATGTGGTTGGGGCAGAGCATAAGGGGCAATAGGAACTCTGTACCTCCTTCTCAATTTTGCTCTGAATCTAAAATTGCCCATGAAAGATCCATTAAAAAGAAACACAATGCTAAACATTTTAAAAGTAATACCTATAAATTTACATAATGCTTAATGATGTTGATATGTCAATCAAATATTTAATAGACTTGAAAATATTTTATAATTGGTTCCTAAATTTCTGTATTTTTTTAGGAGAGAGGTAATTTTATTTTAAAGGAATGACTTATTTGGTTTTTCTTAGAAGTAATTTTATACTAAAGAAAATAATTACAAGGAAGAACACAATAATACATTAAGATAATATTTACAATTCATTTCAAGATTAGTTGATGTGTGTGTATATGTGTGTGTGTGTCCACAAATAAATCATATTTTAATGTTTAAAATGTGTGCCTCATAGGACTCCTGATATCCCTCATCTTGACTTATTAATTGAACTTTTGTTACATAACTCTTCTAATTGCTTTTTCCTTTTGCTGAGATAACATTGTGCAGGTTTATATTCATTACCTGGATCTCACTGGCTTTAATATAAACAAGAAGATCACAGAATTAACTTGCAGCAATAAATCCCATTTGGCCAGAAGGGTATTTATTTCTCATTGGTAACTTGAAAATACTCAAACTCTTCTATTCCTTCCCACCCCTTTGGTTTTTTTCTGGTTGTAAATACTAGGAGAATATAATAACACAGGGGGAGAAGTCAGCAAGAAGCCAGAACTCCCCAGGCAAACAATGTTTTAGTACTTTTGTTCAGAATTTTTATTAATTTTCATAATTACAAAATATCATATACCTAACTTTTGATCTTATTTTTAAATTATTGTAACTTTTTGCCTGTTAAATTCTTTAGAAACACCACTTGTTGTAGGCTGAATGTGTCACACCAGGATTCAGTAGATTTTTTTTTAAACCAATTTCCTGTGCTGGCCATTACAATGTGAATATATTTTCATGTTAATGCCAGCCTACATTTAAAATATCCCTTGATGGGAGTTTTTTGAAATAGTATTAGATTGGCCTGAAAGATAGTTCACAAAACTGTGGTAAATAAACCATGTACACAATTAAATCATTAAGTCAGCTTGTTCATTGCTGTGACTAAAAGATGTGACAAGAACAATTATGGGAGGAAAAGTTTGTTTGGCTTACAGGGTTAGAGTCTCCATCCATAGACAACAGACTCTATTGCTCTGTGCCTGAGGAAAAGCAGCACATCAGGGAAGAAAGGTATAGAGACAAGCAGCTCAGGATGTGGCCACCAGGAAGCAGAGAGAGCTCTCATCAAGGACAAAATATAAATCCCAAAGACATGCTCCCAGTAACCTACCTCCTTCAGCCATACACTAACTGCCTACAGTTACCACCAAGTTAATCCACATCAGGGGATTAATTCACTTATTGAGTTAAGGCTCGGATAACCCAATTGCTTCACTCTGAAAATCCTTGCGTTATCTCACATATGAGTTCTGGGGGACACTTCATATCCAAAGAATGACATATATAAAACTATTATTTGATAAAGAATAATATATCTGTACTTATCATTTTTCTGAAGCATTCTCCACATATTACTATCTTCCTCATGCCTTAAGACAGCGGTTCTCTTTCAGTGGCCTGTGTGATAATTTCTTCTGCTCTCTAGATTCAGTTTCAAAGTTCTTTTAAAAAATCAGGAAAATATTTTTGCTCTCCACCCCAACCACATTAACCCCTAAGGAATGTGAGGACCGGAGTAATGGAAAGGAATGTCATGATCTGCAGGGACAACTCACACCCTGGGCAGGAGAGGGACAATTTGAGCTGAAGTGCAACCATGTTCCACTTCCAGGCAGAGAGCATGGCACGTGCCACATTCCATGTGTTCCCAGAGGAGGTTCATAACTCAGGAGGGAGGCCACAAGTTAGAGGACTCAATGAATCACATAGGTAGGACATCAAGAAAGGCCCAGCAACTTGAAGGCATTTGATTTGTGGGCCCTGGGCTGTTAGGGGATCCTATAAATCTGTCAATGTGAGAGATTTTGAGGAAATTGGCTTGCCTTTTCTTTGTGGCTGGCACTAAGATCTGTTTGAGAAAAGGAAGCAAAGAAAAAAAATGTGTCTCAAAGTTCAGGTAGTCAGTATAGAGGTGATGAGAAAAAATAAAGCTTAGGAGTCCAGCCTAGGAGAGTTCAAGCCTGCTAAGGGTGTGTTTGACCTTGTACAAAATTACTGGCCATCATTAAACCTCAGTTCTCTCCCTTAGATAATAACTACCTCAAAGAAGTTGTGGGGATGCTTGTAAAGAGAAAGCTGTGTATCTTTTTTTGTTTTAATAAGCATTAATTCCCTTCCCTGCCCCCAAATTCCTTCAATCCTTCTTTTCAGCCTAGAGTCAAGAAAGTGTGAGATCAAGGGGGTCAAAGAACTGTATAAGTCAATATGGCAGTAATTTATGTTCCTGTATGAATTAACTTTTAGGAGTAAATAATTCTACTGCATAATGCAGATATTCATTTTGTATAAAGCCAGAGATTGTTTTTACAGAGAATAGTAGTGGGAAGAGGCATTTTGGAAACTTTCTATGCCTTTGAAGATGAAGAATTTACCGTGACATGTTAAATTGTCTTCCCGACCTTCTTGGATTTCTACTTTACTCAACTATGACTGATTTTAGAGCTGTGTTCTGAATTCCAAACTACATGTAACTTCAACACCATCAAATCCAGCGACACTTGTAGTTTTCTATTAGGTGAACATAAATATTAATTTCATCTAGCTCATTTATTAAGATCAATTTTAGTAAGGAAAAAATGCAGTTTAAAAGGATTCTGCAATAAGTGAAAGGCATTTAATTTACTAAAACAAAGAGGGCATGACCCTACAATGTTTCAAAAAGATTTTTAAAGTGTAAGCTGCCTTTTTTCTTACCATTTTTTTTTCTAATAAGTGGAATATATTATTGTGCTAATTTAAAAACTAGAACAAAAATTTGCCTTTCTTTTGATGTGTGTGTATCAGTTTCATCTATGTAAGTGAAACAGTTTTCTGAAGACAAAATTTGATTTGTAGTTTATTTGGTAGTTAGTTATTGTTATTCTCCCATGGATCCTCTAGACAAGAAATTTTAGGTTTAAAAACGGTCCTTTTTATCTTAATAAATTTCAGCCAATTTATGTACATGTTTACTGCAGAACTTCAAGTCCCTAAATGATGGAGTTACATCTGCTACCCAGATTGAGAAACAGATGACAGAATAGGCCCATTAGTGTAATTAGTTTATTTAAATACTGAATGAACAAAGAGTTTCTCTGTGTGCAAAGTGGGGCAACTGGAAATAAGAAGTGTAATCCTAATACCTACATTCCTTGCTATTGATAATTCTTTTCCATTTCTTGATGTTCTTATTGAAAATCATACTAACAGACACACTCAAAAGTATTCCCAGTAATTCAATCTCTCTCCTCCTCTCATTCCTCAACTGTTCTAGTATTTTATTCATATGGAAGGCAAAATAATGACCTCCCAAAGATGTCCATGTCCTCCTAATCCTTGGAACCTGTGAATCTTTCACCCTATATTACAAAGTTCCCTTTGCAATGTGATCAAAGTTAAGGACCTTGAGACAGGAACATTATCCTGGACTGTGTAGGTGGGCCCAAACTAATCACACAAGTTCTTACAAGAAACTTTCTGTTTACGAGTCAGAAATCAGACACACAGGGTGTTGTCTTTGAAAATGAAGGAAGCCAGGAACCAAGGAAGGGTGGGCATCCCCTGGAAGCAAACAAAGGTTAGTAAACTGGTCCTGTCCTGGAGCCTCCAAAAGGAGCACAGCCTGCTGCCTCCTCAGGGTTAGCCCAGTGATACCCACGTCAGACTTGACCTCCACAAGTCCAAGATGATACATTTTTATGACTTAAGACACTAAGGATGTGGAATTTAGTTACAAGAATAATAGAAAATGGAAAACAAAACCCTTTAGGCCAACTGACTACAAGCTTTTCAAATGGTTAATGTCATTCACAACTCTATAATGGAGCTTAATTCTTTTCTATTGAGGAAATTTATATATATTGAGTCCTCAACTTTTATGCTGTTTTGGTTTCTGTCACTTTACTTCGCTCTCTCCTTCAGAAGACTCCAAGATGTACTTCAGGATGTAATTCTGACCCATCTTATTATATTCACTTTAAGGCCATGTGATACCAAGATTAAAGGTCCCAAAGACAAACATGTGAACAAGATTAATCAATTGCTTCTAGTGAAAAAGGAACTCAGTCATATAGACATTTTTTTTACCAGAATGATAATGTTTTGCTAAGTAAAAGAATTCTGAATGAAAAATAAAAACAATGTCTTTGTGTATTCTATATAGTCAAGAAAAAATATTGTTCAAATTATGGAACAAAAAGTATCATTTTATTCTATTTTTAAACTATTATTCTCACTCTTTCTACTAAAAAAATATTTTACTTAAGAAAGCAATAGCATTTATCAAAAATAGCATTAACCATGTTTATTAAAATTTTGACCCATCTGTGACCACATACTTGAAATATAAAACTTATAAATGCATTCTAGAAAACGTGAAGTCAGAATATAGGACTTCAATATTTCAAATAGAGCAGGACAAGAATGAAGCTTTGTAAGTCATGTTTATTAATACAAAGTTCATGATAATTTACATACACTTGATCACTATTGAATTAAAAAGTCATTAAAAAGCAGCCCAAACCAGGGATTTAAAAATACAAGATGCTAATAATTACCTTCAAATAAATAATGCTAATATTACCTTCAAATAAAATCATGCTCGATGAATACTTTCTGACTACTGAAATGGTATTTTCTTTAAAATTTTACATTTTATACATGTGGACAGGATTTACACAACTGTATGATGATGAGGTTTGTTTACAGAACAATTGAATGTCAAGTGTTTGATTTTTCAATAATTGTGTTCACATCATATACACTTCTTCAATCAGCATGCATATTACTATTTCAGAGATTCCTTTCTCACCAGATAAGGCTCTTAGGAGGAAGAGACCCTCCATTATAAAATAAGTTGTTTGGAATTTGCAACCAGTTACCATTACCAACTGCTTTTAATGCTAAAAGCAGATATGAGAATAACTTTCATGTTTTCTCTTTTTTTTCTTTTTTTTTTCAGTGCACTGTAGTTATACATATTACTTGGCTGCATTTTGACAAAAATCATACATGCATGGAATTTAATTTACTCCATTCTGGTCGCTGGTGATCCCATTTTCCTCTCCTTCTTCCTCCCTTTCTTCTTCTTCCTCTACTAGTCTTACTTTTCATGTTTTTCAAAATTATTTTATTTGTTTTAATTAGTTATACATGACAGTAGAATGCATTTATGCACTTTGATATATCATACATAGATGGGATATAATTTCTCATTTTTCTGAGTGTACATGTTGCAGAATCATACTGGTCATGCAGCCACATATATACATATAGTAATAATGTCTGTTTCATTCTACTATCTTTCCTATTCCCACATGCCCTCCTCTCCTCCCCTCACTTCCCTCTACCTAATCTGAGGTAACGCTATTCTTCCCTAGTGCCCCCCATCTTATTGTGAATTAGCATCTGCATATCAGAGAAAATATTCAGCCTTTGGTTTTGTGGGATTGGCTTATTTCACTTAGCATGATATTCTCCAACTTGGAAGACAATGAAGACAAAATATATAACCTTGAAAGTAGAGTTGAACATGTGGATAAGATGGTAAGAAACCATAAACAGAACATCCAAGAATTATGGGATAACATGAAAAGACCAAATTTAAGATTTATAGGGATATATGAAAGAGCAGAGATACAAACCAAAGGAATGCACAATCTTTTCAATGATGTAATAGTAGAAAATTTCCCAAACCTAAAGGATGGAATGAAAAATCAAATCAAGAGGACCCCCAAATGTACAAAATTACAGAAAACCCACACCAAGGCACATTATAATGAGAATAACCAACACAGAGAATAAAGATAAAATCCTAAAGGCCATGAGAGAAAAAAAATCAAATTACGTATAAGGGGAAACCAATTGGGATCTCAACTGATTTCTCAGTTCAGACCCTCAAAGCTAGGAGGTCCTGGAATGATATATTTCAAGCTCTGAAAGAAAACGAATGCCAACCAACAATTTTATATCCAGAAAAATTAAGTTTCAGATTTGAAGATTAAATTAAAACATTTCATGATACACAAAAATTAGAAGAATTCACAACTAGAAAGCTTACACTACAGAGCATTCTTAACAAAATATTCCATGAAGATGAAGTGAAAAAAAAAGTGAACACCATCAAAAGGAGGATCTACACTAAAGTGACATTCAATCAAATGAGAAACTAAGACAAATCAAAACACAGAAATAGATAAAAATAACAGGTAATATAAATCATATCTCAATAATAACATTGAGACTCACCTCATAGGCAAACACATCCACAGGCTGAAGGTGAAAGGATGGGAAAAAACTTATCACTCATATGGATTGTGTAAACAAGCAGGGGTTTCCATTCTCATTTCAGATAAAGTAGACTTCAAACCAAAGATAAGCAGAAGAGACAAAGGAGGACATTTCATACTTCTTAAGGGAAGGGAAGTATATGTAAGCAGGATATAACAATTATAAATATTTATGCCCCAAATAATGGAACATCTATGTACATCAAACAAACCCTTTTCAATTTCAAAAGTCAAATAGACCACAATACCATAATACTGGGTGACTTTAACACACCTCTGTCACTACTGGACATATCTTCCAAACAAAAACTAAATAAGGAAACTCTAGAATTAAATAATACAATCAATAATTTGGACTTAACACACATATATAGAATATTTCATCCATCAATGAGCAAATATACTTTCTTCTTAGCAGCACATGGCTCCTTCTCTAAAATAGACCATATCTTATGCCAAAAAGCAACTCTTAGTAAATAAAAAAAAAAAAACAGAAATAATACCCTGCATTCTATCAGATCACAATGGAATAAAATTAGAGATCATTTATTTTTGATTAGTGCTTTAATAGATTTATATAAAGGTGGAATTCACTGTGGTATTTTTATACATGCACAGACCATAATTTTGTCCAATTTATTCTGCATTGAAAATAACTTAAAGTGTACTTTACCTTCAGTCCCCTCATCTCTAAAAGAGAGTCACTGAATATGAGAGTTGGAAGGAACTTTGATATTGTTTCCTTCCTGGGTTATACTATTTTTAAAAAAATTTCATTGAAGTATTATTAAAATAAAATAAACTTTTAAATATTTAAAATTCAATTGGATTAATTTTTTGTTTGAAAACAAAACTGGAATCAGGATAATGAGCATCTGCATTATCCCCTACAAGTTTCCTTGTGCCCCTTGGTAATCTAGCCCAGGCCTATCCCTAACCCCCAAATCTCAGCTCCAAGCAACCATGTAATGGCTTTCTGTTACTATAGATAAATTGGCTTCTTTCACTTAGGACAATGATTTTGACATTAACGTATTTTATTCTTTATAGCAGTAGTTTTTTTTTTTCTTAGTATCCCTGTAAATTCTTAAAATGCACGCAAGCCCAACGGGTAGATTAATGAACTGAGATTCTAAGTTATCTCTGCAGCCAAGTACTTTGTGCCTGCATTATTCAGGTTTCTCCAGAGAAACAGAACCAAGAGGGTACATATAGATACATAGATATTTATCGTGAGGAATTGCCAACATGATTGCAGAGAATGAGAGGTCTCACAGTCTCCTGTCTGCCAGCCAAAACCCAGAAAGGTAGTGTCATTTCATATGAAACCTGAAGGCTTGAGAACCAGTGGAGTAAATGGTTTAAGTCCTGATCTGAATCCAAAGGCCTAAGAACCAGGAGCACCAATGTTGAAGGTCAGGAAGGCTGAATGCAAACTTCCTCTGCTGTTGTGTTCTGTTCAGGGTTTTAATGATGCCTGTGCACCATGGTGAGGGTGATCCTTCCTTAACGTCCACACATGAATGCTAATCTCTTCTGGAAATCCACGTGTGCACACGCATGCTCACGTGCGCGCGCGTACACACACACACACACACACACACACAGAAATAATGCTTTAACAAGCTTTCTGGCTATCTCTTAGCTCAGTCAAGTTGACACATGAAATTAACCATGGCAGTATGCTCAAAAGATATTATTAAATGAATATTATATAAAAACGTTGACTTCAGCCTCAGAAATCCCAAAGCTTTGGCAAAAAGCAAATGGCCCACAGAGGTCAATTAGGCCATGGCTATTACTGCATGAAATGGGAAGGGCTTTTTAAGAGAAAACAAAAACTCCTCTGTGCTCTAGTTTGATTTCTAAGATACCTGAAAAAGAACATAATTATAAAATTTTAATATGAGAAGACTTTACATCATTTAACTTTGTTATTTAAAAAAAAATGTGCTACTGTAACTAGAACTTGTGGTAAACGAGAAGTTAAAAATAATTCCCGATGAAGTTTCTAGAAGAATAGGGATTTGAGTAAGGGGGTGGGGTATCTTCTAGAGCATAGTTATCCAGAAACTATTGTCTACCTTAAATTATAAAAGGTCTGCTAACCACAACAACAACAACAAACAAACGCAAGGCAAAGTGAAGCTCTAGAATTATCCTTTCTATAATTCTACTGCTGCAAACATATTTTCAATGTTAATTAAAAAGTGAATACATATTCTATGGTCCAAACCCTGAGCAACTATTCATTGAATAAGAATTCTCTGTTTATGAGAAGAATCTCCAAGAAGGGACAAGAGCAACACGGAACAGTGTAAAAGCAAGAAAATATCAGTGTTGCTCACAAGAGAGGAAAGCACACACCTGTGTCCGTGTTCTCTATCATTTGGTCTTTATCACTTTTCCTTTATTGCTCCTGCTCGGATGCAGCCCTGGCCACTCTTCCCCCATGTCCTTTGCAGATTTAACTAGCTCCACTCAGTGTGTCAGTGCTCAAGTTTCTCTCAGTTCCATGGCTAGTGCTCTTTCTGGAAATCTTATCCAGTTTCATACCTTTAATTCCCACCTACACATGATGACTCACAATTGTGTGTCTTCAACCCAGATAGTCCCTCATAACTCACCTACTCAAAAAATCTTTTTGAGTATTTGAAAGCCATCTCAAAACCGACATGCCAAAAAGATACTTTTCTCTTCCTCCTACACAAAATCCTGTTCCACACTTTTCTCTCCCAATGATTTATTACCTAATCCCACACAGGGGTCATTTTTGACATTTTCCTCTCCCTTGTCCCCCTTGTATACCCAAGCCTGACATCACTATTTCTAGTCTTTATTCCCTGAACACAGCATCTCTTGAACTGGTCCACTTCTACCCATTTCCCAAGTTCCCATCAGGGACAACAACAATTCCAGAACAAGTAAATCCACATCTCTTCTGGGTTCCTTTATTTATTCTCTGAAATGCAATAGCACAGATCTTTCAAAACCAAACCACTCCCTCTTGCTCAACATACCTGAAATCCAATCATCACTTTTAAGATTTCTACCTCTCCTGAGTCGATGCACTTTCCTCCAATCCCAATGACACTAAACTGGACCCAGACATTGTCATCTCTTGCCTAGATGATACCAATTGCTTCAAAACCGATCTCACCTCCAGTCTTTGCCTCTCTGTTTTTACATGTGAGAAGGTTATATATCTTCAGCACAGTGGCACATACCTATGATCCCAGCAGCTCAGGAGGCTGAGGCAGGAGGACCATGAGTTCAAAGCCAGCCTCAGCAAAATCGAGGTGCTAAGCAACTCACCGAGACCTTGTCTCTAAATAAAATACAAAATAAGGCTGAGGATGTGGCTCAGTGGTCAAGTGCCCCTGAGTTCAATCCCCCAAAAAAGTTATGTACCAATCAATAAATAAGAGACTATTGTATAGGCAAAACAAAAACAAACAAAAGATTATGTATCTCCCTGGCTTAAACCACTTAGTACAAATCAAATAGAATATAATAGCAACATGAAATTTGGAGTATACTTAAATATCATTTTCACCTCACACGAGACTCATAATTCTCACTCACTATACCATAAGAGGGAAGAAACAAAATAACATTTACAATTGTATATACTTGCTAAGAATATGTAAAATTTATTATTTTTTTTTCACTGAAGAAATAACAATAGCTTCTGTGGAAAGAGCCTCCTAATAGACATGAGTGACTAGATGCAGGAGATGAAAAGTGTTTCTGAGCTGCTAAGGGGTATAAACTGGTACTATTATCTATAAAGAGAAAAGTCACCATTCAGTAAACATTTATGGAACAGCTTCTACGTGTACATTAATTTTATGAGCAATTTTTAGCATATACAACGTATGGGAAATTGTCCCTATGTTCAAGGTACTCACACTGCTCTTACGAAGACATGAATAATAAGAAAAAGTTCAAAAGAATTCAACTAGAAGATATCACAGAAGGAAAAAAAATGAGGTGGCAGAAAAGAGATTAATAGATTAATATGTAAATCAAAGCTTTGTAGAAGACAAACAGAAGTAGAAAATCTAAATGTCAAGAAAAAGTTCTAGATAAAATAGCCTACTGCTTGAAGCAGAAGCTTGGACTCATGGAAGCTTTCATCAAGATTTTTGGTTGTATGAATGACTTGGATATTTTTTGTTATAATAAGCAACAGAAGTCTGCAATACATTTTAATATTTGAAATTCCATCACATGTTTAGTAGTGGTCTTACATCCCAAAAGATTTTAGATCACTAAAGTAAGCTTTCTATTTGATCATAGCCATCTTAGATGTCAAGAGAGACCTCACTGATGTATTAAGTAAACATTAGCCTGTAAATTTTTCCCAGAAAATTTATTAACAGACAAACCACCCAAGTAGTTAATCTAATCATATTGGTAAAATATCATTAAATATTGTTGTTCAAAAGAAATAATTATTATTCAAAATATTTCTTGTAGGATTTCAGTAAATTACCCTAAGTTATTTAGCATCTTCATATGCACCTAACAATCTAACCTGATATATTAGTCTAGAAAGGACTCTTCAGCAAAGTCTCATTGCCTTAGGTAACAGCCAAGATAGATTCTACCAGCATTTCTGTGTAAGTAAGATGGTTGCAAGGAAAATGTCAAATCCTGTGTCATGAACACCACTTCGGGAACAAGGCTGAGTTGGTTGGCCTTTTCCAATTTATATTTCAGAGTGTCAATGGAGACCATCAAAATATAAACTGTATTAAAGATTTAGCCTAGAATTTCATGAATAAGTATCACATTGACTAGTTTATTTTATGTACCTTATCTCTAAATTTAGATTTATTTTCAGAATGATGTGCTGCACATTTAAGCAATTCTCCCTAGATAACACTGATTTATTTTTTTTCAAGGCAAAGCATTAAATTTAGTGCACTGACTTGATAGAAAGTAGTTAGTTCAAGTAACAGTTAATTCAAAGTTAATACTTCAGCTAGAAAGTATGTTTGCTGATAAAAATTAGCTACTTTTGTTCACCTTTTTGCAATATTTCCAAGTCTTTTTTGTCCTCCACACTAAATGTAAATGTCATGATTGGGCAATATAGCAAATATATCAACATTTGGGAACACAAAATAGCTCTATTCTTTCCCTTTAGTCTCTCACACTAATTTGTGCTGTTCTCATAGTCTACCATTTAAACAGTACAGTCTCGGTTCTTCAAAAACACCTTTATCCTTTATGCCTTGCAGCAGGATTTGGATTAAAGTCTTTAAAATGAGTTAGATTAAATTTAAAGGGAAAAGGCTTTAGTGTCAATTACATAAGTTGGTAAATGCTTCAACTTAGGAACCACTGTCCCCTAGAGTAGCACTTTCTTCTAGTTGAACTCTATAACTCAATAATCTCACACAAATAATTTTACTTCTTCTTCACATTATCCTTTGAAGGTTGTGATGAATGAATAATTATGTATGTGTGTATACATATATATGTATATATACAAAAATACTCACACATATATATATATTTCCCAGGCAGAGGAAATTGATTTGAATATTAACCAAGTCAGTAAGGATAACATATTAGACATGGTTAATGTCTGCACCTTTCCCATCCAAAGCAGTTAATCAGGAATGCATAATTGATCCCAAAACAACAAACATTGAGTGTAAATATCTTGAGAATTTGAACCAAAACAAAGAGACCCCAGTCAGTTGGACATTGTCATTGAAATGAAAGGCCACCATATAATCTGAGGGACCAAGAAATGATTTGGCTAAGTCATATCCAACGTATGACCAAGCAAAAGAAGCCAATTAATAAAACGAAGCTGACATGTCAAAATCAGAGAGAAGATAACATGAAGGAAAGCATGCATACTACAAGAGAGGAACAAAGGGACCTCATTCTTGGTTTTCTACCCAGAACTCTAGAAGACCCTGTTGTACTTTGCTTCCTGATCTTGGATGACAGTGAAATTGAATACTGGGGGCTCACACCAAATCCCTTGGCTTAACCTGGCCTCGGTTGTCTCCATCACACCAAAGCTGCCCTGACTGCAGACCAATAGAGCCCTGACCTGACCTATAAAGGCTCTACACTTTATTCCCAATGCTCGTTGTCATGCACAAAACCAAACTTTCTCTTTCTCATGGATTACATTTATTGGATACCTTAAATAAAGGGAGTGTCAGAATGTGCTCATTTGGTGTGAGTTTCTAATCAATCTATAGATAGAAAACCATAAGCTGTATAATTTACCTATGCATGCAATACAATTACTGTTTATATATTTGTATATACACATCTACCTCCTTATATTTATATGCAAGGATAGATCTACATACTATATATATATATATATATATATATATATATATATATATATATATATATATACACACATACATACATACATACATATATATATGTATATATTTAAGAAAATTATAATTAGGAAAGGAATCATAATTAGGAAGAATTAAGGAGGCAATACTTAGGGTAAAAATGAAGAATCTTAGAAAACATAGGTCTTTTAAGTGATACAAAATTCAGGTTGTGGGTCCCCCTCCCAAACAAAACCAGAAAAACAGACTTTCTCTAGTATAAAAACAAAACAGGTCTCCACATGACTGTGGAACAAGTCTCATGTCAACAGTAGCCATGTTCTACATTTTGAGGCAATGTGGTAAGTGATAAAATGTGCTCATGTTTTTCAAGCACCAGCTTGTAATTATCATGTGACATCTATGAAGGCTGCTGGTTTATTTGTGAGTTTCACACATGCTTATTAAATTCTCACAAAAACCTTGTGAAGAAAGTGTTACCCCATATTCTTGTGAGAAAAGTGAGGCTCAGGGAGACCAAATATCAAGTCAAGGGACAGAGACTGTAAGTTATAAAATCCCCTTTTGTCCAGAGAGAAGACAAGCAGATTACATTTTAAAGACATCCTCTAACCTAATAGGTAAATAATTTGTTATACAATGAAAGAATTTCTTAGAAAGAGTAAGGGCAATAACTAAGTATCCAGATCTTCAAACATGCAGATTCCCTCCTTTCTTCTCAAAGATGCTAACCCTATTCCCTGGCAAAATACACACACACACACACACACACACACGCACACACAATGATGCTGGATTTGTTATACTTTATTAAATGAAAACAGTAATTTGATAATGATTTTTCTGTTGAGGTTTGATTTCTCTATTCTTGTAACATTTTAATAACTAACATAACTGGATCCACCTAGAGATTTCACACATTTGTTGCACATTTGAGAGGAATCTAGACTATCTTTTAGAAGATATTTTCACCACAGCATGAATTCCATCTAAAAAATCAATTCTATAAATGTCATAGACATTACAACATATCTGATGTTATTTATTTCCTCCAGTTCAACATTTGTCCATGTTAGAAAACAGCTTGACTTCCTAGGTTTGAAAGATTTAAAATACAGGCATTGAGTCTAATGACCTCAGATTGTGGGTCAGGTGTTTGCTAACTGTGGGGAAGAACATATACAGTTTCAATTGACAATATGCTGCTATTTTATATCCAACAAAATAGTTTACAATCCTAAGAATCATGACATTTATTGATAGTAGCTCAGAAGGAATCAGGAGACAGAAGACCTCTAGAAGAGCCAGGAAACTACTGTATGTATTATTTCCACTTTTAGATAAGGAAATGAAGGTTTTTCTCAGGTGACCAGAAAATTAACAATATTTATCAGATGCTTTGGTATTACAAGGTTAATTTGCAGATTAGAACCTCTTGAGGGGCAGAGAATGTGTATTTTATTTACCTTTGAATCTGTAACACCCAATAACTTGCCTGACTCAGCACTAGTGTGCTGTTTATGTTGGTTGAATGAGTCACATTCATAAAAAGCAAGAGACTGCTTCAGCATGAGTTATAATAAAGGTGAGGAAGTAGGTGATTGCTATTTTTATAATGCAAACTTTGCCTTCGTGGATGTTGCCATTTAGTGTTCCTAGTGGGTTTGCAAAGAAGCCCAGGTACATCCTTTTGTGAAAGGTAGATGAACAGAAAGAGAGAAACCAGCTGGAGCTTCCCCAAGTCCAGAAACACCTTTCCCACCCTTAGTAACTCTGAGGTTCTAGCAATAAATGAGAGTCCCTTCTCATGACCTTCTAGAACCCAGCAGATGAGAAACAAGGCAGTGTTCCTGTGCAGCTCCCAAGCTCTATTCCTACTGATTGTTCCCAGTAATGACTTCAACTGTCAAGATCACATCAGGACTGTGTCTCTGGACATACTGGCCAACCATGTGCACTGTTTTCACAACCTCCAGTCTTACCGAAAATGCCTTAGTTATAGACTATACGATCCAACCTGGACTAGGTGATAGGATCTGCTGTTTGGAGTTATTCTCCATTTTCCTTGGACCATAGTATCTGCCTTCTTATTGTATTGAGGCATAATATCTTAGCTTTCGTTATGGGGTTCTACAGATTTGATATCAAATTAGAATTCTGTTTTCATCTTATAAGGACCAAGAAATCATTAAAATGAGGCTAGCAATGGAGAGCAATGGGCAACTGTCCAATGCCTTTGTTCTTGTGATTTAATATGCTTGTCTTTCTGAGAATGTCTAAGAACCATTAAACTGGAGCAGATTGACTGATTGGCCACACCATATACCCTTTGTCTCCACAGGTCATCATCCCTTGAGACAAGAGGCAGCGACTTTCTAGGTATGCATGAAAGGATTATATGTGCTGTATGTCACATGAAGGCACTGAGATGAACTTCACTGGGTAAATGTGCTACATGAGATTAGCACTCTGAAGAGATGCAACAATGCAATACAAATTATTCATTAGTTGTCAACCCCCCCAAACGTACAGTGAATGAACCAGTGTTTCAAAAGGTTTAAGTAATATAGTGTGGTTTTTAATTCTGTGTACCAAGAACAAAACACACACTGTTCTCAGGTTCCTCAACCCCCTTTCATCCATGCAACATCCTCTGAATTGCCTTCAGAAGTCACTTTGCTTCAGAAGCAATCTGTGCCTGCTAACATCTCCCTGAGAGGGTCTATCAATGTTTAAAAATGCTGTGATGTATTAATCATCATACTTCCACTGCTTCCCAAAAGGATGTAAGAGGGATGGTTTCATGTGTGCCAGCCAGGTGTGGCACTTAACCTGAAATAGTACAACAGCAACGGCAGCCCTTCAAATAGCCAGTTTGACTGCCCTGGAAGTGCGTAGGTTGGATTCATTTGGGAGATGAACTGCCCTCTGGTATCAAAGAGAGGAAATGATTACAGACGGCATTAGCCAAAGAAGTGGTAGATCACTTTTCAAAGGGAAAAAATGCTAAAATGACTAGAGTGAAGAAGTCAAAGGGTCCCCAAATCCCTGTCTACATTCTGATTTCTCTTTCATCTCTGCCACTTCCCTGGGAGCCCAACCTGGCCAGGTTAGTCCCCAAGATGTTCTGCTACACCACCTCATGTTTCTTTCTGATTATTTCCTCTCCCTCTCCCTTCTCTTCTGGCTGGGGGTATAATGACTGACGTATGGTCTCTCTGAAATCTAAAGTCAAGGAGAAGAATGTTTTTAATTACTTAGCTAACACCCTAGAACTAATTGACCACAACAATCTAGAGGTTGCCTGTCACTATTTCTAAGGGACTGACACCAGGTGTCCTGCAAACAGGTTTGAATAAGTCCACAAATAGCTATTGGAGCAGAATATGATTAAACAATTAAGGGGATAAAACTTAATTCTAAGAATATTTAAAAAATCACAAAAAAAGTAAAACAAATATGAATTAACTTTCCACATATAAGTAATTAAATTCTCATTCAATACTCCTCTGACAAGCCTGGGTAATTATTACAGATTTAAAAATTGCTATTTAAATATATTCAGCACAGAAGAATATCCATTTTTTTTACAATGTCTTCCAATTCTGAGGAAATAAAGTTGATGGAAAGGTGATTGGAATACTGAGTTCTATTCCCAGATGTATATCTCTAGCCCTGTAGTCTAGAACAAGTCATTATTCCTAAGCTACAGGACTACTACCTTTTCATGAGTTTCCTCATCCTTTCTGATGGGAATAGCAATACATGTAACACTATAGCTTATAATCAATTCATATCAACAGTAATGCATATGAAGCAGCTTTCAAAATACAAAAGATGAGACAATTTGTTATTATTATATCTTGTGTAGCATTACAGGCTTCATTTGTATTTTAACAGCTACCGTTGATGCTATCACAGAAGGAAGTACATCTCTATAACCATGTCCCAGAGGCTAAGAGCTTCCATAAGCACATCTGGACAACTCTGAATCCCAATGCAATGTAATAATCAAGAATATGAACTTAATGCAATTCAAAACTCAGCCCTGGTATTTATGGGTGAGGACTCTGACCTCTCAGTTTTAGTTTCTTTTTTGTATAAAATACAACGGAGCTGTTGTGAGGATAAAGTGGGATGAGGCTGGAAAAATGCTCGCTAACATAGTCCCCCTTATTTGTGGTTTCAGTTGCCTGCAGTAAACTGGGTAGTATAGTGCAATAATATAGTTGGATAGAGAGTGAGACCACTTTCATATAACTTATTACAGTATATTTTATAATTGTTCTATTTTGTCACTAGTTATTGCTGTTAATTTCTTATTGTGCCCAACATACAAACTTAATCTTAGGTTTGCTTGAATGGGAAAAAAGAAAGCATAGTATATATAGGGGTCATATCTGTGGTTTCAGGCATCCATTAAGGATTTACAATGTATCCTTGTGGCAAGGGGGACACTACTGTATTGAATCAATGTTAGCTAATATTTGTTAACTTTGCAGCACACACAAACACTAACAGCAACAACCCCCAGAACAGCAATGCAGCACTACTTAATTACCAGCTGCCTTGATAGTTTACTCTCATTTTGTTTATCTCTGAAACTAGCACCGGGAGAGAAGTGATCTTATAATTTTCTGTGTTTCGTACGCCGTCTAATACGACTCCAAACATTCAGTATGGTCAGAATAAAATAGTTTTAATTATCCAATAATTCTTAAATATTATAATTGATCAAGAAGTATTGCATATGGATTACCTTATGGTTTAGATGTGGTGAAAGCTGAAATGTGAGACAATGCAAGAAGATTTGAAGGAAACATGATTGGGTTATAGCCTTAGCCTAATCAGTGAGTTAATCCCAGATAAGATTAAATAAAGTGGTAGGGTGTGGTTGGAGGAGGTGGGAATTGGGGCATGACCTTGGTATATATATTTGTATCTGGAGGGTGGACTGTCTCTCTCTGCCTCCTGGTCACTGTGATGTGAGCTGCTTTCTTCTGCCACCCTCTTCCATCATAATGTTCAGCCTCATGTCAAGCCTCAAGGAATGGAGCCAGCCTTCTATGGACTAAGACCTCTGAAACCATGAGCCCTCAAACTTTTCCTCCTCTATATTTGTTCTGGTCAGATCTTTTAGTCACAGCAGTCAAAAAAAGTGACTAAAACAGATTACTTCAAAGTCATGTAGCTGAGCATCAGGGATTCAGAAAGTGTCTCAAAGGAGCCAACTAAAGGAATTAAAGGAACTTTGATTTATAAGAGATCTGAATAAAATTAGGTAAATGGAGATGTGTTTAAAAGAAGAGTTGAAAACAAGTGCCATGGATGATCAAAATAACCTGCAGCCATAAACATAAATCAATATGTGCCTTTAATTTCTTACATCAAACCAAGAATTTCTAGATTCCTGAGTTGTGTTCTATATTCTTCCTGTATTTTTCTCCTGAGTAAAAAATATGTGCATGGCCCCAGAACTTGGGGATACCATCTTCTTATAACATAAGAAGTTCCTAAATTCTATTAAAAGAAAGAATTATAATGCATTCCACTGTTGTATATAAATAAAAAAATAAATAAATAAAAATAAAAGATTATTCCTGTGCAGAGAGCATTAAATTACTCCAATTTAAGTACTCATGAACCAGTGTTCAAATAACTGTAGAAAATTTCTTGGAAGCATCATCTTCTGAGTTTTAATTTGAAAGAATTGTGGGATGTAAGTTGGCAGACAAGGAAAAATGAGCAAGAAGGAAAAAGGGACCAAATTTAGCAAGACAATAGAGGAAGCCAACCCACTAGACATCACAGTCTGGTAGCAGCTGCAGCATGTTCCCAGCATAGCACCTAAAAATCATCCTCCTTAGGCACAGGCCTGCTGCAGCCTTCTTGCAGGCAGCTCTTGTGTCAATGAGATGACACGTACGAAAGGTTCAACTTGGCTTGACTACCCAGAGCCGAAGCTGCAGTATGAATTCATGCAAAACCAAGTGCCATTTTTTTAAGGTTACACAGTTTAATTACTTTCAAGAACACACAGTAACCCAATTAGGCTAACAAAAACATTTTGTTCATATGGGGCCTTACTTTAATAAGAGAAAAACATTCTTAGAATCCTTATATAGATTCATACATTAATGGTATTACTAATATTCAGAATCTTATACTATTCACCTAAATGAAGGATAATGAGTATCATTTATTGAATGCCAGTCACCTACTAGTTATTATGCTACTAATACAGAATCTCTAAAATGTTAGAATTTATTATTTTGCTAACAGCAAGGATTCAATTTTCATTATAATAACATAGAAAGAAACAATAACTTTGATTTCTCCTTCTCAGAGAAACAGCTGGAGGGTATTTTGAAGGTTAAGAATAAGGTATGTTTTAAAGGTTGTACAGGAGACAAAGATGTGGGGAAGGGAAGGGGGAGAGTCATGCAAGCCATCCATCCCAACAACTGGTACAGCCTAAGAGGCTAAAGGATGTCACCGTGCAGCTGTGCAGACTTCCCACAATGCACTGTTGGGGACACACTTCACACTGAAGTGTTGTGAGTAAGGCTCCCTGGAAGGGCGCAGTACCTAGCCTGTGAGACCCAGGAATCTTGAGTAGGAGGCAGCAACAGAGTGGGATCAAGGACACCAGAGGACTGAGGAAGATTCAGACAATGGGAGGCAGAGGCTGCAAAAATTTCAGAGTCAGAAGGGTCTGCGGTCTTTCCAGGTAGGGTTTTCCTTAGCTACAGGTGTGGCCAGAGCTCATGGAAGCACTGACCTGGCCCAGGTAACTCTCCATTTTTCTAAAGGGATTAGCCTGGGACTCAGGAAAAAAAAACTGATTATCTTTAGCAGGACAAGTTAGAACTTCAAAACAACTATATAATTTTATATCATTTGATTTTATAGAATATCAATAACACTTAAAATAATACTTCATAATCCTCAATATGTATTAATTACAACCCAATAAAAATAATCCTAGATTGGTTTAAAAAGCTTCTTGTGAAAAATATTATATGACAGAAACAAAGAAAGTTAGTTTGAAATAAACTCTTAATAATATTAAAAAGCATAAGAAAATTTTCATTATTATTCAGATAAAATAGCTACATACAAATTTTTCCCAATAGTCTCAATGCTAAGTAGTATTTTATTTCCTAACAGTTACTACATATAGCTGCCACAATTTTCTACTATATTCTACATTCTACATAGACATAAGAAGAGAATTACCAGTTCTTACTAAGTAAGGTTTTCATACATCACTTTATTTAACATATTTTTTTACTATTTGTAGTGTATAAATTAACATTTACATGTTATTGTGCATAAATAGTGTTTATAAATTAAATTCTCTATAACATAGTGAAATCAGAGAATAGAAAATTATGGTTAATTGAATATACTGACCAAAGAGCTTAATCAATATATCTGGAAAACTGATAACCCCTTTACTACAAAAATCACAGGCATATTACAATCTTGAGTTATTTAAAAAGACACTTCAGAATCTTGTTGTTGCATATGGATTTCCAGTTTTCCCAGCACCATTTGTTGAAGATGCTATCCTTCCTCCATTGCATGCTTTTAGCCCCTTTATCAAATATAAGATAGTAGTAATTTTGTGGATTTGTCTCTGTGTCCTCTATTCTGTACCATTGGTCTACCCACCTGTTTTGGTACCAGTACCATGCTGTTTTTGTTACTATTGCTCTGTAGTATAGTTTGAAGTCTGGTATCGCTATACCGCCTGATAAACTCTTCCTGCTTAGAATTGCTTTTGCTATTCTGGGTCTTTTATTTTTCCATATGAATTTCATGATTGCTTTCTCTATTTCTACAAGAAATGCCGTTGGGATTTTGATTGGCATTGCATTAAACCTATAGAGAACTTTTGGTAATATCACCATTTTGATGATGTTAGTTCTGCCTATCCATGAACAGGGTATATTTTTCCATCTTCTAAGATCTTCTTCTATTTCTCTCTTTAGGGTTCTGTAGTTTTCATTGTATAAATCTTTCACCTCTTTTGTTAGGTTGATTCCCAAGTATTTTTTTTTTGAGGATATTGTGAATGGGGTGGTTGTCCTCATTTCCATTTCAGAAGATTTGTTACCGATATACAGGAATTCCTTTGATTAATGCGTGTTGATTTTATATCCTGCCACTTTGCTGAATTCATTTATTAGCTCTAGTAGTTTCTTTGTAGACCCTTTTGGGTCTGTTAGGTATAGAATCATGTCATCCGCAAATAGTGACAATTTAAGTTCTTCTTTTCCTATTTTTATGCCTTTAATTTCTTTCGTCTATCTAATTGCTCTGGCCAGTATTTCGAGAACTATATTGAATAGAAGTGGTGAGAGAGGGCATCCCTGTCTTTTTCCAGATTTTAGAGGGAATTCCTCCAGTTTTTCTCCATTTAGAATGATGCTAGCCTGAGGCTTAGCATAGATAGCTTTCACAATGTTGAGGTTAAGTTCTTGTTATCCCTAGTTTTTCTAGTGTTTTGAACATAAAGTGATGCTGTGATTTGTCGAATGCTTTTTCTGCGTCTATCGAGATGATCATATGGTTCTTATCTTTAAGTCTATTGATGTTGTGAATAACATTTATTGATTTCCGTATATTGAACCAGCCTTGCATCCCAGGGATGAATCCTACTTGATCATGGTACACAATTTTTTTGATATGTTTTTGTATCCAATTTGCCAGAATTTTATTGAGGATTTTTGCATCTAGGTTCATTAGAGATATTGGTCTGTAGTTTTCTTTCTTTGAAGTGTCTTTGTCTGGTTTCGGGATCAGGGTGATGTTGGCCTCATAAAATGAATTTGGAAGAGCTCCCTCTTTTTCTATTTCCTGAAATAACTTGAAAATTATTGGTATTAATTCTTTTTTAAAGGTTTTGTAAAACTCCACTGTATACCCATCCGGTCCAGGGCTTTTCTTGGTAGGTAGTCTTTTGATGGCTTCTTCTATTTCCTCCTTTGTTATTGGTCTGTTTAAATTGTGTGTATCTTTCTGACTCAATCTGGGCAAATCATATGACTTAAGAAATTTATCGATATCTTCACTATCTTCTATTTTATTGGAATATAGGATTTCAAAATAATTTCTAATTATCTTCTGTATTTCTGTAGTGTCTGTTGTGATATTGCCTTTTTCATCCCGTATCTCTCACCATGCACAAAAGTTAACTCAAAATGGATCAAGGAGCTTGATATCAAAACAGAGACTCTGCATCTGATAGAAGAAAAAGTTGGTTCCTACATACTGTGGGGTCAGGCTCCAAATTCCTTAATAGGACACCCATAGCACAAGAGTTAAAAACAAGAATCAACAAATGGGACTTACTCAAACTAAAAAGTTTTTGTCAGCAAGAGAAACAATAAGAGAGGTAAAGAGGGAGCCTACATCCTGGGAACAAATTTTTACTCCTCACACTTCAGATAGAGCCCTAATATCCAGAGTATACAAAGAATTAAAAAAATTAAACAATAAGAAAACAAATAACCCAATCAATAAATGGGCCAAGGACCTGAACAGACACTTCTCAGAGGAGGACATACAAACAATCAACAAATACATGAAAAAATGCTCACCATCTCTAGCAGTCAGAGAAATGCAAATCAAAACCACCCTAAGATACCATCTCACTCCAGTAAGATTGGCAGCCATTATGAAGTCAAACAACAACAAGTGCTGGCGAGGATGTGAGGAAAAGGGCACACTTGTACATTGCTGGTGGGACTGCAAATTTGTGTGGCCAATTTGGAAAGCAGTATGGAGATTCCTTGGAAAGCTGGGAATGGAACCACCATTTGACCCAGCTATTCCCCTTCTCGGACTATTCCCTAAAGACCTTAAAAGAGCGTACTATAGGGATACTGCTACATCGATGTTCATAGCAGCACAATTCACAATAGCTAGACTGTGGAACCAACCTAGATGCCCTTCAATAGATGAATGGATAAAAAAAAATGTGGCATTTAAACACAATGGAGTATTACTCAGCACTAAAAAATGACAAAATCATGGCATTTGCAGGGAAATGGATGGCACTAGATCAGATTATGCTAAGTGAAGCTAGCCAATCCCTAAAAACAAATGCCAAATGTCTTCTTTGATATAAGGAGAGCAACTAAGAACAGAGCAGGGAGGAAGAGCATGAGAAGGAGATTAACATTAAACAGGGACTAGAGGTGGGAGGGAAAGGGAGAGAGAAGGGAAATTGCATGGAAATGGAAGGAGACTCCCATCGTTATACAAAATTACATATAAGAGGAAGTGAGGGGAAAGGTAAAAATACAAGGGAGAGAAATGAACTACAGTAGACGGGGTAGAGAGAGAAGATGGGAGGGGATGGGAGGGGAGGGGGGATAGTAGAGGATAGGAAGGGCAGCAGAATACAACAGACACTAGTATAGCAGTATGTAAAAACGTGGATGTGTAACCGATGTGATTCTGCAATCTGTATACGGGGTAAAAATGGGAGTTCATAACCCATTTGAATCAAATGTATGAAATATGATATGCCAAGAGCTATGTAATGTTTTGAACAACTAATAATAAAAAAAGAATCTTGTTGTATCTCAGTTTTTGTTTTAGATATTTATAATTATTATAAGGAAGAGAAAACTAAAAGCCATAAAATAGTCAATTAAAATAAAAGTTAAGAATAATAAAGTTTATTTAGAGAGATATTTTGCTAACATTTTTTAATCCAAAGGAATTCTCATCCAGATAAGTGATTTTTAATGTTTATATTAGCAGCAAAATCCTTGCTTTCATAAAAAGCTTACCCGATATGGCAATCAAACTAAAACTGGTATTTTATTAGTAAATATATTCACATTTTCTAGGAATTACTCATAGAATAAGTCAATGAGAATATATTTTATTCTGATCAACTACAAAACATGAAATCAGGGGACAGAGAAAAGTAGAGTTACATCTGCTTCTTTACCAATATACTCATATATATCATTTTACTTGCATTAAGTCCATGAAGATCTTGCTTCACACCACTGAGAACTCATGTACAATGTTAAATTTTTCCTTCTAAAAAGGCTAATGCAGGGCTACAACCTTCTAATAGCACATTTAGAAGAACTTAAAAATTATGTGAAAAGTAGAAACTTCACTTAGAAAAGCACAAATTAAGCTTTGTTGGAATTTAAGTTCAATGACTTTTACGTAACATATTCTAGTAGATATTCTTAAAAATTTTTTTTAAAGTTTAATTTTATTGTAATAAAACTTGTATCAAACTTTGGAGAATTCCTAGAGAACTTCCAAAAAACCAAGAGGTATATGTTTAACAACTGATCTGTATTAAATCTGGTGCCTTTCAGGTCTAATATGCTGATTCCATGTGGTAGTTATGTATCCTTCGGGAGGAGTGTGGAAGCATTTGGAATTATGGATCAAATATTTCTACAAAAAATAAGATAAAGATAATTATGATGATATTAAACAGAGATTGCAAACTCAATTGCATTTAGCAGCAGGGAACACAAGTCTTTTAAGGGGACTGGATGAAGCTGACTTAGATAACCCTCTCCCCTTCCGCATGGGCTGGACCTAGTAACTTGCTTCCGGTGAAAATACACAGCAAAATTAACACAATGTCAAGACTATGACTTCTGTCCTGGAAGAATTTTCCCTAGCTCTTCTCATTTTTGCTCTGATGAATCAAACTTTCTTGTAAGGAACTGCCCTATGGAGAGGTCCACCTGAGAAGGACCCAAGGGTGGACTCTGGCCCATATTCCCTTAGAAAGTGAACCTTCCAATAACCAAGGGAGTGGGCTGAAATGATCCCTCTCCCAGCAGAGTCTTAGATGACCTCAACTACAGCACAGGCCATGAGTGAAGCTTTCTGAAAAGCTACTTGGAGCTAGAGGGCCTAACTACTCTCAACTTGGATTTCTGATCCATAAAAACTGAGATAAAAATGACAGTTGTTTTTAATAGTAGCTACGTAATAGAGTGTCAACCGATTTTCCAATTTTTTAAGAGCAGGCTCAAATCTAGATTTAAGTGTATGAAATCGCCTATATCTTTAAAGTAGAAACCAATTTATTAATAGATAAATATGTAGCACAGCAGCATATAACAAATCTGAAAGCTAAAAGAATAGAAAAATCCCATTTTTCGAGAGATACACTACCAAGGGCCATGCCAGAGATGATGATCAAAAGTGAGCATTCATTAATAAACACATGGAGTGAGGAAAATCCTCTAAAACAAAAAAGAAAACTACTTTTCCTGCTACTGATGAAGCATAAATGTCAACAGAGATAGTATATTGAAAGGTCAGAAATTCCTGTTGCAAGTATGACAATCATTAATAAAATTAGAGCCAAAAAAATAAATAACTGAGCAATGCACCAGACACCTTGAATCAATCAAAGTGCTCACATTAAACCTGCTTAACCTTCTGCTCGTGTGTTTCCAAAGAATGGTAATAAGCAAGCACTGGAGAAAACTCAAGGGATTATTTTTTTTCTCTTTTTAAATTTGAAAGACTATACTATGGTTAATATACATGAGTTGCAAACTGCTAGGAGAAAAAGGCCAATTGCTAATACAGAAATGCACTCAGGGATATAAGTCATACTAAAACATTTTAAGACAAAATGTTTCTATAAATTTGTGCCACAGAATTACCATAACATCATCTGCTGTATTACAGATGATGGCTAATCCTGTCTAACCCACTCTCAACATTTCATCCATCACTTCTATGAGAATGAATCCCAAATAGGCCTTTCTATCCTTGACTACGTCCCTGAACTATAATCCTTTATCCCAAATTGTATTTTCTCTTCACTATCCTATTTCTTATTCAACAGCCATCTTTCTCCCCAAATTACCTCCTCCTGCACCATTCCACCACAGCCATTTCTTCCAGTTACCAAATCTGATTAGATATTCTTTAATTTTATTTCTTTAATTATCTTAAATATTACTTCCTTTATATCTTTACAAGAAATGAGAGTGTTTCAAGACTTTACCAGCTAACACCCTACCCACTATCCCATTTTCTTTCCAACAGTTTACTCTATTATTAGCTTATTATATGCTCACAAAATAATACTGAGTTCTTTAGAACATTATTTAAAATAAGATATCAATTATTGATAATGATAAAATTTTATGCACATTACCAAAAAATAAACTCATCATTCAAATTTTAACTGGCATAATGGAATGGAGAGCTAAGAGTTAATAGGAAGGACATAATGGATAACCAAAAAATTATGGATAAAAGCAAATATAACCAACTTCAATGATAGGAAAGTTGATTAGTAAGTTTGTAAACCTGAGATGTGGTCATCACTGTGGGGACCTGGGGTCAGCTCTCCTGGACAAGGTTTGCTAATTATAACAGATTGCAGTAAACTAGGACCCTCCTCTGAAACCCTGGGCAGAAGTTTGACAATCAATTTTTTATGATTATATTTCAAAATATCAGACACTTCTACAAAACCAACATTAAGGAGATAATGCTTCATAATGCTTAAACTTAACAGCTAGTAGTTAAATTTTTATATATGGAGTACTCTAAAAATAAAACATGCCTTTGTAATCTTCCTATTGTGTGACTCATGATGCTACAGATGAAAGGATCTCTTCATGATATAATTCTGAAGACACTTGCCAAAATTAGGCTCACCATTTTTCCATTCAAAATAATATAAGAAATAAATGTCTGCTGTTTTGCCTCTGAGCAAACTGTGTATTATTTGAAAGAATAAGCAAATTAGCATGTTGTAAATGAGTTCTTTTCTGTATGATCATCATATTTTTTCTAATTTTTTGAATAAATTTTGTTAATGTAAGGATTGACTGGTAGGATCTAATATCAGGTAAAATCTATCAGAATCTAGCATGTAGAAACTGATTTTGAGCTGCAATACTAAAAATGTTAATCTTTAGGCATTTTTAGAATTCAGAAGAGATTTATGCTCTTTTGCATGCAACTCTGCATAGAAAGTGTGCAGGAGCATCAGACAAGTTCATTAAAGTCAAAAAAGTGACCATGGGGTCACTAATCAGTCCAGAAGGAAATATCCAAACTTATTATTTCACCAACTACCAATCAATTCATTTAAAACAGAAAAACCACTGGTTTATTAACACACTCCAAGAAGACCAGATATTTCATGGCAACCTAGCTTTGAAAGATAACCTGACAATAATAAAAATCATTTCTCATACCTAGAAAGTGCCAATCAGAGTCGTTAGGACAGTGGTAAAAAGGAAAGAACAGGCACTACAGAAATAATCCCCCTGAAATTAGTACTAATTCTGGCTTTCTGGATTCAAGTAACAGAAGAGTATTTGTACCAGACTCAACTTCTTGACAATAACATAATAACATAAAATTTTAAAATATATATATTTTTCATGTGTTTGGAGAAATTGGAGACTGCCCCACAGTAAACAGGAAGTGAAAAGATCCATCCCTTGGAAGAAGAATATGACACTGTGGAAGATCTCCATGTTCCAGTAGAGCAGAGGAAGAAGAGTGGGTGAGGGAGGACTGAAGAGAAAACCAATGTACTAGGGAATGAATTGACCCAATTTTACTGTTAGGTTGTAAACATATATGAATATTTAATGATAAATCCACTATTGTGTATAATTATAATGCACAATAAAAAATTTTTTCCTATGCCTACAGCCATTCCTCTGAAAGCACCACCCATTCTTCGCAAATGAAGGCCTAGAACTCATACAGAAAATGGCAATGGACTGAGAGCTCAAAAGTCTGAGGTCTGAGGTCTCCAGAAACTACATAAATCTAGGCTGAAAGATAGGAAACTGGGGAGCCCCCCAAATCTGCACAATCTTCTCTCAAAATGTTTAAATGACTCCTTATTGTACACTTTAATTGTACTTAAGACTCCAAGTAGCTTTTGGGGGGAAAAAAAAGATGGAATGCTAAAAGGGCTAACCAGAAACTTCAGCAGCTGCCTACAAATTCAAAGAAGCTTGGTAAATACCTCAGTCATTCCATTCAGTTTCTATTTAATCATAGCCCATGCCATCAGACTAAGGGCAAACCTGATTTAGGAACACTCCAACAAAAATCTGAATCCAAGCCTCCAGGTCAAAGTGATCTGCCAGCAAGTCAACTGTTGGTTAAATCAACACTCAACACCCTTGAGAGGGAAATGATAGAACACAGTCTCCTTAGTGTGTCAACCATAATATCTAGAATATTAATAAAGAAACATGAAAATACAACTGATGGCCCCCCAAAAGATCAGTATGAATAGACCCAGTTATAAGACATATTTAAGAATTTATAAAATATTAAAAAAACAGATGATTAGATGATCAATGTTAAACTATTAGTAAATGTGAATGTGTGAATAAAGAGATGGACATTTTTCCCGTGGCTTGGGAGGCTAACTCAGGAGGACTGCAAATTCAAGTCCAGCCTCTACAAATAATTGAGGACCTAAGCAACATCCCCTGGCTTGATCCCTAGTTTCAAAAAAAATTTTTAAAAAGTGGGGGTGGTGAGAGAGATGGGGATTTCATGGTTTCATAAGAGATTAAAACTATAAAATAAACTAATGGAAAATCTAAGATGGATAAAAATATCTGAAATAAAACACTTAGTGGGTTTTATTAGCTCTTGACAAAAATTCAATACCTTTTATTTATGTTTTTATTAGTGCCTTATAGTTACACATAATAATGGGATTTATTTTGGTATAACATGAAGTTTGCTCATTCTCAATCCCAGTACTTTCCCATTTCCCTCCCCTGCTTCCTCTCCCTAATCCCTTTCCTCTACTCTACTGGTCTTCCTTCCATTTATTTATTACTTTTTAAATTGGTAGGTCATAGTTATACATAAAATTAGAACTCATTGTGATGTATTCACACATGCATATAGCATAAGTTGGTCAATTCCATTCCACTCTTACTTCCCTCACCCATCCTTCATTCCTAATCCCTTAATCACCTTCCTCTACTCCACTATTCTCCTTTTAATTTTCATGAATCCCCTTTATTTTTCTTTCATTTTTTAAATTTGTGCATTATATTGTACATAATAGTGTGATTTGTTGTTACATATTCATACATGTACACAATATAACAATATCATTTGGCTAATATAATTCCCCCAAATTTCCCCTTTTTCTCCCCTCTTTCCTCCCCTCTGGTCTTTGTCCTCTACTCTATTGATCTCCCTTTGCTTTGCATGAAAGGCCTCCCCCACCTTTATTTTCCATTTTCCTCTCTATTTCTACATATGAGAGAAAACATTACCAATGACTTTCTGAGTTTGATTTATTTCACTTAACATAACATTCACATAACATAACATTCACTTAACATAATATTCTAACGTTTCATCCATTTTCCTACAAATGACATAATTTCATTCTTTTTTAAGGGTGAGTAAAACCCCATTGAGTATATATACCACATTTTCTTTAACCACTTATCAGCTGATGGACACCTACACTGGTTCCATAACTCGGCTGCCATAAACATTTTTAACAAAAATTCTTGATAGAAATAGATGAATACATACAGACATACACACACACACACACACACACACACACACACACACACCCTCAGTCTCCATTAAAATCTTACCTTCAGAGGAGAAATTACTGACATTCCTTCCAAGGCCAAGAAAAACGCAGGTATTACAATACTACTTAACATTGAACTGCAGGGATTAGCCAATAATACACTTATACATGAGAAAGGAAGAAAGCTATTCCTACTTGTAGATAGCATGACAGTGCAGATCTAGAAATGCTTAGAGAATTAATAAAACTAACTCGCATATAAAAGAACTAGCCAAGATAGTAAATTTAAGGTTGTTATGCAAGATCAAAATTCTTTAAAGAATGTTAAAAGACTAAAATGAAAAAACAATACACAATAACAACTAAATAAAAATAAACTTAGACAACTTCAAAATACTTATGAAATTATAATACCTTTAAAATATATGAATAGACTTGCATAAATTAAAACTATCCCTTATTGTTTTTAAAGTCTCAAATATCAAAATGTAGGACCTCTTTGAAGTTATCTTACTAACTTAGTGTGATCACAAAATAGTTTTTACAGATCTAGACAAGTTGATACTATATTCAAATGAAAAATAGGCAAGAATAGCTAGAAAAATAATGAAGAAACAAAAACTATGTAGGAAATATACCCCTACTCGATACCTAACTACAAAGCCCCCTTAAATATAATACAAAATTATACTGATATGAGTAGACAAACCAATAGAAATGGAAAGAAGCCCCAAAATAGATCCAACAACTTATGGAAATTTAACATATGATAAAGGTGATACCTCAAATTGCTCGGGAAAAGATACACTCAAATAGTGTGGGGATAATTGTACAGCCATCTGGGGAAAAGATAATATTAGATCAACTCATCATGCAATATACTAGAATAAACTCAAAATGCATGAGATACAAATTTTTAAAATGAAATTATGCAAACACTAGAAAGAAAAAAAGTGAATTCTTTTGTAATTTCAATGCAGGATATGCCTTTCAAATATGATACCAAATCTATATTCAATAAAATTATCTATAGTAACTGATTATGTGCAGATAAAATATTTAGTGTGAACAAAATACCACATTAACAGAATGAAAAGACTGTCCATACACTGAAAGTAAATAATTGCTAATCATATTTCTGAAAAAGAACATATGTCCAAAATATATACAGAATACTCAAAGTCAGTACAAAAATACATGAATTTAAAAATTGGCAAAGGAGTTAACAGTCTATCTCTATTATTATGGTCAAAGGAAAAGATGGAGTTGGAAGAGTAGGAGGAAGAGGAGGAGGAGGAAGAGGAGAAAGAGGAAGGAGGAGGAGGAAGAAGGGGAGGAGGAGGAAAGGGAGGAGGAGAAAGGGGAGGAGAAGGAAGGGGAGGAGGAGGAAGGGGAGGAGGAGGAAGGAGAGGAGGAAGAGGAAGGGGAGGAAAAGGAAGGGGAGGAGGAGGAAGGGGAGGAGGAAGAGGAAGGGGAGGAGGAGGAAGGTGAGGAGGAGGAAGGGGAGGAGGAGGAAGGAGAGGGGAAGAGGAGGAGGAGGAGGAAAAAGAGGAAGAGGGGGGAAAAGAGGAAGAGGAGAAAGAAGAGGAGGAGGAGGAGGAGATGCTGACAAGAAAATGAAGTAAATGCAAAACTGATGATGTGAATGCAAAATGGCAAGGCTAGTCTTGGAAATGGTTTGGCAGTTTCTTTTTGAAAGAGAAACCTATCATACAAAACAGCAATGTCAGCTCTAGGTTTTGACCTAAGAAAAATGAAAATTTATCATCATAAATCTGTACATACATTTTTTAAATTTTTTATTTATTCTAAATACTTATACATGACAGTTGAATGCACTTTAACAATCCTACATAAATGGAGTATAATTTCTCATTCTTCTGGTTATATATGATGTAGAATCCCACCAGTCATGCAGTCAAATATGTGCATAGGGAAATAATATCTGATTCACTCTGCTATCCTTCATGCCCCCATACCCCCTCCCCTCCACCTAAATTTTTAATAGCAAACTTACTCAAAAATCAAAAATTGGAAACTACCCAGAAATCCTTTAGCCAAGGACAAGCTGGTACATCCATAACGTGAAATATTACTCAACAATAAGAAGTAACAAAATATTGATTGCAGTCTGTACATATGGGAAAAATAAGAATTCATACCCCATTTGAATCAAATGTATGATATATGTCAAGATCATTGTAATGTTTTGAGCAACCAATAAAAAAATATTGATTCATAGTAACAAAAATGAATTTTAACCAGTTGTGTTAAGTGAAAGATACTAGATTCAAAAGTATAAATATTATATAATTTCATTTATCTGATACCTTGAAAAAGCAAAGTTATAGGGTTAGACAAGAGAGCTTTGGTTGCCAGAGGTGGAGTGATAGGTCAGGACACTGACTTTAAAACGATGTCAGGATGCATTCTGTGTAATGGGTCTGTCCTACACGAACTGATATCAGATAGAGGGCATCCTACACAGCCTTACACAACTATACACCACAAAGATTTTTTGTATATATAAATTAAAACAAAAACAGGCTGTAGAGAAAGATGGAATTCAGACTGTCAAACTAATTTAACTGAATTATAAATGAATCACATAATCACACAGAAGAAAGTAGGGAATAAAAGTGACTAAAGCATCTTTGAAACTGTTTAATGAACATTATAAAGCTAAAGACAACACCATTCTTGGTTGGTAAACCAATGTTACAGTTTAGTGTTTCTGAAACTAATTATGTGTACACACATATATTGTATACATATACACACACATATGCTAGGGTTGAAGAAATATATAAACACATTATAGATAATGAGAGCCAGATTTATCATTGCAGAAAAAGAAATAACACCTAAAGAAATGGGGAAGAGTAGAATAAACCCAGAAGCTTTGGGCTAGAGTGGGAGGTAACACCATGGACTCATGGTTTTGTTATACACACATATATACAGAGATGAGTAGTCTGTGAGAGCGTGAGTTGGTTACACCCAAGTTGGAAGGAACTAAAGGCAGTGGTAACTCAGGAGCAATCAAACACACTTAGCAACCAGATATTTATTTCTAATGACCACTTTCTAACAAAATGAACTAGGGCTCCTTACTAATTACAACAGGAAAAATGATAACTTCAATGTGGAGAAACTTGGCAGATACCAACTTAACCAAATCAAAGTTAACACTGCTAGTAACCAGAATCATCATGTACTCCATGATATTTCATTGAGAAGAGCACATCACCTCTGTTGTGTTTTATAAAATAATGCACAACCTCAAACTACTCACTAGAAAGTATCAGATGATCTCAAATTGAGAAACATTCCACAAAAGAAGAGGCTAGTACCCTTCAAACTTGCCAAGGTTAGGAAAAGCATTGAACTATCAGATTGGAGAAGATGAGGGAGACCTTATGATCAAATACAATGTGAAATCCTAGGTTGGATCTTAGAAGATAAAAGTGAAACTATTGAAAAAAAAAACAGTAAAATCTGAATTAAACCTACAGTTTAATTACTAGTATACACCAATGAACATTTCTTAGTCTTGGTAGTTTTTATATGTTTCCATAACATGTTAATTTAAATGGAAACTGAGAAAAGGATATATGAACATTCTACTAATTCTGCATCTCTTCTATATTAAAACATACCATAAACAAAGTCAAAATTCAATTGGCAATTTAAGAATAAATATTTGTATGATGTTCACATGTAAGAAGGAAGATACAGATATGGAATGGAGGAAAGTACAGAAGAACCTGATGAGATTCGTATTCCTGCTCTGTTCACTAGAATAGGCGTCCAATTAATACTATCCCAGTGGCAATGAGCTCACTTGACATCCAGAAATTAGTTTCCTAACACGGCATTTCCCTTTAGAGGGGACCAAGGACCCAGGAATCTTTGAAGAAATGAAATATTCCAATGATGAGGTAGGGGAAATAGAAGAGCTTGTGCCATGTTTTTCTTTTTGATAGAGATTGAACTCAGGGGTACTTAACCACTGAGCCATATCCCCAGCCCTTTTTATTGTTGTATTTTGAGACACAGCCTTGCTAAATTGCTGAGTCTGGCCTTGAACTTGTAATCCTCCTGCCTCAACCTCCCAAGGTACTTCTACCATAGGTCTGAGCCATGGCACCCTGTTTGTGCCATTTTTTATTCCAGAGAGGAAAAAAGATGTTGCAAAAATTGATGGAGGTATTTCAAAAGGAATGAAGACTCAGCATGAATTTTTCACTCACTGATCATACCTGGGACAGTTATTATGATCTATTGAATAAAACAGAAATCTATTGTTACATGTTGATTAAATAGAGTGAATGGATTCTTCTTACACATAATAACTGATAAATAGATTTGGAAATCTTCCATTCTTAAACTACTAAAGAAAAAATTAATTGGGGCAAGAAATAAACAGACCATAAAAATGGATGAAATATAGAATAGGTACATGACCTTTACACATCTTTCACAAGTTGCTTATTAATTGCAAGGGAAAACAGTAGCTATATTAGTAGAGAAATAAAAAAGCTAAAAATATAAAGCTTTTAGAAGAATACCATCACCATGTGATTGAAAGATTTCACAGGATGCAAAATACACTGCCTAAAGGCTTAATCAAAATTAAGAACTGTTGTTCATGACAAAAACTACTAAAGAAAGTGTAAATGCATGCCATAGACTGAGAGAGAATATTCGCCATCAATAAACTGACAAATGATTTATAACCAGAATATATAAAGGACTCCTGTGATTCAAGAACAAGAAAATGAACACACAAGTTTTAAAAATGGCAATATTGGGATAAACATTCCAAAAGAAGATATATGAATATATTAAAACTATATAAAAGATGCTGAAAATTACTAGATATTAGGGAAATGCAAATTAAAACCATGCAGTGCATCACACACTCACAAGAATGGTTCACACTAAAAAGTTGACAAAAGCAATTGGAACTCAACTTGATCAATAGACTTTGGAGAATTGTTCAGTGCATTTTTCTTAAAACATTTGCTTATTAAAACTTAACTGAATAATTTGACTATATTCCCAAAAGAAATTAAAGTATATTTCCTTAAAAAGAGTTGCACAAGAACATTCATAGCAGTTTTGTTCATAATATCCTCAAATTGGAAAAAATAAAGTCTACCAATAGATACACAAATTATGATGCTCATACAATGGACTATTATTCATCAATAAAAGGGAATCAATTATTCATACATAAAGCAAAAATTGATCTCCAGACATAAAATCAGTACATTTTATTACATGCAAATTAAAGACCATTTTTTTTTAATTTAAAAAACAAATGTCAACTCTTCTTGTTATGCCTTTTTTGTACTATACTTCTTGCATCTCCAGCTCTATGGATCTAGAAATTTTTACTAAGAACAGAAGTGCCTGCTGCTTCTACCTTTTTATGAGATAACTTTAAGAAATACAACAAAATAAGCACAAAATCTAGCATAGGGCCTAATTAGCTTCCATCAGCTGCATACTAAACCCACATCTGATTACCCACAGGGAGCTCAAACTCTGTGAAGGAACCAGTGTCACTATCAGCCATTGTGAATTAGAAGAACATAAGAAAAAAAAAATCTAAGAAGAAGAACATTCTGGGAAGGAGAGGAGTCACTGGATATAAGCCAAAGGAGGGCTGGGGATGTGGCTCAAGCGGTAGCGCGCTCACCTGGCACTACGGGGCACTGGGTTCGATCCTCAGCACCCCATAAAAATAAAATAAAGATGTTGTGTCCACCGAAAACTAAAAATAAATATTAAAAAATTTTTTCTCTCTCTCTCTTAAAAAAAAAAATAAGCCAAAGGAAGCAGAGAAGAGATCACAGGAAAAAGGGGTTGGTCTCAATAATAATAGAATATTACAAGACACGAAAGTTAAGATGAGGGACAAAGGGCATCTCCATCTTGGCATCTGGATTGAAAAAGAACCAAAGGGAGAACTACCAGCTGTATGCACAAGGGATCAGAGTTGGGGTAGGGTACCTGTCTGCTTTAGGAGAACTGCAACTGTGGGGAGGGTGCTGTCAAGATACAGAATCTGTTTTCTAATTATCTGTGCATGGATGATTAGGATATAACTTTGCTCCCATCACTTGGCAAAGAACTGTGGCACAAACCATGAGCAAACACCAATGTGGGAAATTGACATTTCTGACATATTGGGAAGCCTGGTTATTAAGCAAATCCCTAAAAATGTGTGGGAGAATGGGAAGTCCCTATAAAGAAAAAGGAAGTAATGTGTGATAACTTTATATTCTGCTTTTCACAAGACAGCTCCAATGAATTCCCATTGTTCAATATCACACCTGGTTTACCATGTTGGTGATTAAATGATATCCCCACTTGGACAATAAGTTGTATGGCCATGCAAGCATAGAACATTGCTATTAAGGTTTACCATGATGGATGTACAAATGTCTGATATAAAATAGGCATTCAGTTAGTGTCAGTTGCTCTTGTAACGCTCCTTGGAATTCTTTTTTCTCATGAAAGCCCTGTAAGCATCTGCATTTTTTTCTTCCAGAGAGTTGGCACTTTCATCTTTTGTTTTCTGCCTGGGCATTAGAAGGTCTTTGTCCATGGCTTTTACTTAGGTCTCTTCATTTTTTTTAAAGTTAATTTACTTAGCACTACTGAAGTGCACTATTATCAGGAATAGGAGAGAATGGTGGAATTTAAAAGGTTTTAAATTTTTTTATGGATACAATGGCTATATAGTCTTAAATCCATAAAATATATTTTGGATTAAATAGCTTAATTTTTATACACTAGACAATAAACTAAACTACAGCTTAACATGACTTTTAAAAGAAATTAATTAGGCTAAAAATTAAAAATAAATGTTATATTTTAATAGGTTAAATTTAAAGATATGTGACTTGATTTCTCATTTCTTGAAAAGTTCAAAAGGACACATACACATACACAGTAGTAGGCTCTCCTTCGGTTGAGGAAAATGTTAAAATAAATGAGTGTAATGAGTTTAATGGGTATTTTATTTCATAGAAATTATTTAGAATTATTATTAGAACAATTATTTAGAAAAATAAAATTATTTAGAACAATTATATTAAAACAATTATTTAGAAAAATAAAATTTGTCACTGGCTATAATTATTTACAGAGTTTCCAGTTATAGGTTTTAAAGGAAGAATTACTTTTTAATTTTTACTTTTTAATTGCCTTTATGGTTAAGAATTTAAGAATTACACAAACACACTTTAGTGAGCAATGGTGGCTAATAACTGACTCCAATTTTAATGATTATTCAGAGGTTACACAGAAAAAAGTTGTATGGCTTATTAGGAAATTATTGCCATATGTCATGTCTATTTGACTTTTTTTTTCTTTTTGTGATCATCTCCCTTTGATTCTTTTTCAATCCAGATGCCAAGATAGAGATGCCCTTTGTCCCTCATCTTAACTTTCACGTCTTCTATTATTCTATTATTATTGAGACCAACCCCTTATCTATATTACTTGTCTATATATTCTCAGGTAGTTGTAACTGTGCTAAGCACTTCAGGAACATAATTCATTTAATTCTCCAAATAATTCAGAAAGAAAAATGTTACCTTTTCCATTTTTACAGAGAGACTATTTCAAAAATTCTTCAGTTATTCACTTTGATAGTTTGATTGTTGACTTTTCCGAAAACAATTATTTTTGACAGATAAGAAAGGTAGCCATTCCTAGAATGGCTACTAAATCTGTTTTTGTGATTTTTGCTAAATAAAGCTATTGAAGAATAGTTAGGTTAACCAACATGGACAATTGAAACAGCTAAAATATCCTATGCTTTCAATCCCAGCTTCCCAGACTTCATGTGCATAATATATTTGAGAACATCAGATATATTAGATACTTCAGAAAAGTACTTATTTTCTTAGAAGATTGGCTTCTCTAACAGTGCTGCAGATTAGAAAATTAGAGATAGAAATTATGTAAATCCAGAAAGTTATCTTAGATCAGTATTATATGGCTCTGAAATTACCTCTCTGAGAATACAGATAAAACTCCTACCAATATTTCTGACTGAGAAAAATTTAAAAAGCATGTCTTCAATACTAGGACTTTATACTGTGTTGAAGTCTCAATAGAGTAAGGGTTGACTGGTAGAGAGAAAGGAGAAATCTACCTTAAAACACCATGGAAATACAGATTTCTAAGGCTTCCCCAGAACTGAGCAGAGTCCGGCTCATGGAGCAACTCACAGCCAAGAATGCCAAGGAAGAGAAATTCCACCAAGGAGATTTCAGCATGGTGTTTGGAAAATGATCTTCTTTAATGGAACCTGGCTTTTTAAATCCTAAGATATTCTACTTGACTATAGTATATTAACTTTGTGAATTTTCCAGAAACAAAACAATATAAATCAAAACCTATATTTAAAGTTAATGTTCTTTCATAGGTTCATTTAAGCATGATTCCAATAAAAATTCATTTAAATGTCTTCTTTTGACTAATGGGAGAATGTGTTTGGAGGGTAGCTATCTATCAATGTTGTGGAATGTCTCTCCTACATGATTCCTATATTGCTACAGAATTAGGACCCGTTCAACTCCCCTCACACAAATTACCCACTACTCCATTCCTCTATTTGCCTCTGAAAGAAGGAAAGTGATAGACTGGGAAGTGCGGAACCATCACCATATATATATACAACATTCATACTGTATAGCACATACATATATGAACCTTGAAAATATCCTGCATGGAAGCTACAAAATTTACTCTCTGGTACTCATAATTATCTACTGTCTATCAATAGACTGTAGAACATATCAAATTGAGTTTGTTTTTCATCTTCCTGTTTATGACTTGCCCTATCTGGAGAAATTATCATGAGATATGAATACAAATGAACAAATAGCTTATGTAGTCTAAGAAAAGGAAAGTGAGAGTTTAAGCACTGCTTCCATTCAACTTGTGAAATTATTCTATGTCAATTGCTGATCAATCATAACATGAGGATTGTGGGTGATTGCAAGAAAATTAGTTTTGCAAAACTTCAATGGCTCCATTTCCAAACTTTTCAATACTGTGGCCACTGGATCTCTTTAGGAAAGTTCCAGTATTAAAAAAGAACAGTATAAATTCTAGAACTACAAACAAATTTCCAGGTATTGTCTGATGAGTCCCTGAATATAGTAGGGTGAATACCACTTCCTTTGACTGAGATTTTACTTACATATAAAAATATTTATGGGGCCTTAAGTTTGCATTCTTAATTTGACAATTATTAAACTGCTGGCTCACATTAAGATTGTCATCACATTTTTCCTCACACATTTTTCACATGAAAACTTGTCAAATATAGTTGACCCAGTTCAATGCTTTTCCATTAAATTTTGAATTTTTCCATTCATTCTAGTTCAATTTATTTTGCTGATTTGTGGGGGTTTTTTTCTTCCATCTTTTGTCGTATGAAGGCACCCACTCTCGTCATCTAACTTCAAATCATTTGTCAAGATTTATGTCATCCCCTAAATTTAATAAGCATTGTCTTTAATCAGCACAAAGGATGTGTCTTCTGGTGAGAACATCTGAAACTTCAATGATAACTGATGAGGAAGATACATTGGGATGGAATGATTTTATGTACATACTCATGATCAGGTCATAATGCTAACTAACCCCATAAACATAAAGCAAACATCTCTAAAATTTCCTAGAAATTAAGAATGACTAAAGGGATTTTTGTTTGTTTTGATTCAGAATTCAAGGTTGAAAAGGCCAAGCGTGTGACAGGATCTGATTGGGTGATCGTTTAGTTCAATAAGTAATGCTTTGAAAGATGATTGTGCTGAGCAGGCCTAAAGTTAATATGAAACTATTTTTCCTGTAGCCAATTTACTTGGCAACTTTATATAAGATCACTGGAACTAGGAAATTCCGGATAATGGAATACAATCAGAATTTGATTTGGATTTATTATGACTAACCAGTTGTCTCCACTTAGAAAAAGTCACTCTTAGTGCCGATAATTAGATTAGATACACAGTGTTTGAGCTGTAATTGGACCAACATGTTGCTAAGTTGTCTTTGTTTTCCTTTTCCTTTCTGAAACGATGGTTCTATAAGATAATCAGTGAAGATGAAGAAGGTAACTATAAATGACAAAGACTAATATATATTTAAGTAAAAACTTGACATTTAGGTTGTTTCTAATATAAAAATCTATCTTAGGAGAAAGAATAAATCATGCAATTTTAGACAGGAAAATACTAGAATTCAGTGAAAGTGAAGTGATTTATATGTGTGTGTACAGATAGATAGATAGATATTTAAAATAAAATGTTGAACAAGAAAAAGCTTGTGAAAGATACATACAGGAAGCTGTAATTTGATATTTTAACAATACAAAATTACAATATATTTTTAGTGTTATACACTTACACAGAAAAATATCAAGTTCAATAATAAAGATTATAGAAAGGGAGCAATGAAAAGGAAGGAGAAATTGAATTAGAAGTATTTACGGTGAATAGTGTACATACAGATGCACATTATTCATTTTACCATTTTATATATTAGAAAATTCCAAAACACAGTAAACAGTTGTAAGGTTTTTGAAAAGGAAACCTCCTTTAAAATATCTCATATAAGTACATCCAAAGCAACTCTACATACACAATGACTTCAGATATTCACTGTAATGAACAATGGATTTTTTTATCTTTAGAAAAACCTGAAAATAGCATAGAGCTATCACTGAGACAAGTAAAATTTATATTTCCTGATTATATTCTTTTGAGGTGATTTACTGGTAAAAATAGGGTATGCTATCATAGTATTTGACCTATGAAATTCATGAAAAATACTTACAAATGGTGTCACAACATTAACAGGCAGTTGATCTCATGTTCACATGTGGACGAAGGCATTTAATTGAGCATTACTCATCCTGAGATGCAAGCTGGTCACTAGTCCTTGAGAGTTAAACACTTTCTAAAATATTTTTTTTCTTCAAAAAACAAGGAAATATGTCCTGTCATGTCTCCTCCAACTTGTGGGCTCTCATATGACCCATGTGCTTCTAGACTGTTTACAGAATATCTAGACTTTGCCTCAGACAACATCCAAATCTCCCCCAGAGCAGAGAGCCCCCGTGGAGGTCATAATCTTTCCTACCTACAAAGGTCCCTTTCCTGACCCCTTCCAATGGAACTTCCAAGCTGGGCCTCAGGACTACCTGACTCCTTACAGGTCTCCTGGAATCAAATCAGCCTGGCATCCAAACCACTTTGTTCATAGTGTGAATATCATGCTCATCGGTTACCACCCAAAGCAGAATCTCCACTGATGCTTAAGCATCCAGATAGACACGAGTCCTAAGCATAAACCTGGCTCTAGGTTCTTAGCACTTGTTCCGTCTACTAGAAATACTTTCCTTTCTTCTCCCACTCCTTTCACGTTCATCCTTCAATTTACAGCTCAAATGCTACCTCTAAGATGCCCCACTCCTCTCCATCACCCACAGGTGTTCTTACTACTCCTGCTTATCTCAGCATGTTTCACACTGTATTTTAGATGCTGTTTAACTTCCTGTGTTCTGACATACTGAAAACCCTGTGAAGGCAGGACCTGGGCTTCTTGTGATAAGCTATGTCTTAGAGTCTGGAACTGTATGTGACATTCAGCAAGCGCACAATAACTATGAGTAAATGAGTAAGTACCTAAATTTGAGAGAGGTGCAAAGTCATTGCTGTGCCCTAGCTTTTCCTTCCCACCTACTGTCCACATTTCTCCATGGCAAGCATTAAGAAAGCCAGGATTAAGGGCAAAGGCCCACGAGGCTATCTCACCACTGGTCATGTTGCCTTTGGCAAGTTATTTCAACCACATGTGGTTCTCTTTCTCCCCCAGGATTGTTTGAAGAGTAAACAGAGCAATTTGCATAATGTATCTGCTGAAATATGTCTTTATTATTATACTTGATAAATACTTATATTATTTTTATAATGATCCACCATATGTAATTCTAAACTCAAAATCAAGCGACTTCTTTATAAACATTTAACAGTTTTATGAAATAAAGCTCTCTTCGATGTTGAGGACTGCCCATCCATATGAATCATCAACCACATGGTATTGATGAATACAAAGTTGCAAATGCTCTCAAAATGGTAGTTTCCAGCTAGAAAGAAACTTAGAAAATACCAGGTTCAATGTTAAAAATAAAAAAATAAAAAGAATGATCTACCTAAACAACAGAGGGTTGATGACAAAACTGGCCCCAAACCCAGCTGTTCTGTCTTTCTATAACTCCTGACCTTTCATCTGCAATAACTTATGACTTCCTCAAGGGCCACTTATCACCTGCAGTAGCTACAGTTCTTCTTTTACTATCTCCAATTCTAAAATGTTTTTTCACTTTTTGCTGACATTTGTGATTGTGATGCATGTAAGTTCTCACCAACAGTACCTGCTATCCCTCACTCCGGGGTACAGGCAATGGAGAAGAACATAGCCAAGTTGTAATAGGCCATGCAGAAGTCTTGCTATGAGACAACAACTTGTCCTGCAACCAGAGAGGGCCCTTGATAAATGTTGTTTGCAGACGTACCCTGTCAATTCCTGTATCTTGCCAGTTGGCAGACAATATCCATACTCCCCGCATTTCAATGACCTACATATGCATTAGGTATGCCACGTTCTTGTGATGTTCTTTGCTTTGATTTATGGATCCAGAGCCATCCTTGATATTAAATTCATAATTCTAAGCTCACTGTGGATACTTTAAACAAGGTTCTGATGAGGCTTGCTTCTTAACCTATGAGACATTTATAACCAGGCATTTTCCACAGCTCATTTTATCCAAATATAATTATTTGTCCTTAAACAGCCTTTTAAAACAAAGAAATTTTATTTCAAAAGATACCTGAGTAATAGTTAACCAAAAAAGGCATATTAACTTTTCAATTCATCCTTTTTTTTAACCATCAACTTATAGTACATATATTCTTTATAACACTATATCATCAATCTTAATAAGTCCCTGTAACTAAAATATCTTATCCTACTTATTTCTAACTTATCATCTGTTGCAATTCCCACCAAGAGGATAATTGTATCCCATATAAAATTCTCCCATTGAATAAAGGGCCTTAGTTTCTATTTCTGTCCCTAAGTTCTCCAAAATCCTGTTTCATTTTGCCATGATGTAGTAGAAATAAGTTAATAAGAAACAAGTAGAAATAAGATTCACTGAAACCACAAATATCCTTTGTGGCTGTTTTCCCAAATGGTATCTCTGCTATTCAGGCTAAACTATTTGTTTTTTATTCATTGTCATGTCTGTCTTAATTCTTTGAGCTGCTAATCTTTCTTAAACTCCTAACTACTTCTTTTCAGATGTGTCTCAGTTTCAAATTTCAATAGAATGTAGCAGTCATTGAAGCCTTTGTCATCTATTTCTATGTTTCTACCTTCCAATCTCATGGTACAATTGTACTCTGTGGTCCCCAGTATTGGTTTAATTGTGTTGTCTAAAGAGATGTGACTAATTCCTAACCCCTAATTCCTGCTAATGTGAACAGGTTTGGCAAAGGGGTCTTTGCAAGTGTGTAAATTAAAATGAAGAGTTTAATTAAAATTAAATTAAAATGAAGAGTTTAACCCAATGCCTAATTTCCTTAAAAGAGAGAAATTTGGAACTAGACTCACACAAAGGAGACCATGTAGGACAGAGGCAGAGATTGGAGGGATGTTTCTATAGCCAAGAAATGCCATGGATTGGCAGCCACCACCGGAAAGTAAGAGTAGATTCTCACTCAGACTTCTAGAAGGACCCAAACTTAGCAACAGCTGGATGTCAGATTGATAACTCAATCTGAGAGATTAAGTTTTTGATGTTTGAAGTTACCTAGTTTGGGATCATTTGTTAAGGTAACCCATTGAAACCAAAATGATCCCCTTGTAGTATTTTGGGACCATGTGACTATCTCTCTCCAATATAAGAAAACTGTAAGAAACACATGGAATCATTGTAGGCAAGAGCATTTGACTTCCAATGGGAGACCTACCTCTGGCTTGGATCTCTAATAAACTGCAATGGATGTGGATATACTGTATGATCTAGATTGAAACCTCTGGTATTACAAAAACACTGATATTTAGATTTTTTTACCTTGGTAAAGCAAAGATATTATTCCCTCTCCCCTAAGGCTATGTTGCTGTGATATTCTCTAAAAGTATACAATATAGTGATAAAATTTAAGATTTTTTAATAGACAACTAAAATTTATATTAAGGTCCAAATGATCTGAACTACTGCACTTAGAAAAACCACAGTTCAAGAAAAAAATCTTCTACCTAGTGGCTTATTAGACTTAATTATATTCTCATTCCTGAAGAAAAATCCAAATCGTGAAATTTCAGGGAATAACCAGTGGGTACAATCAAGCCTACACAGTGATGACATTTAGCCAATGGAAACGGATACATTGACTGTGGCCTGTGTTTTGAACTGAACCATTTCTGTGTGAAGTCTTTGAAAACTTTTTAAGTTAGTGTCTCTGTATTATGGGATGGCAAAATAGAGAAGTGGTTAGGAGGATGAGCTCGAATTCAAATCTCAGCTTTTTCCCACATATATGGACATGTTATTTCACTTGGCTAAGTCTTCATGACTTAGTTGTCATGAACTTCTCATGACTATAAAATAAGGGTAATAATTCCATTAGGTTGCTGTAGAAATTAAATGAGAATTTATGGAAACCACTTAGGTTGGTGTCTGGCACCCAGTAAATTTCAATCAATGCTAGCAATTATTATTTATTATGAACACTATAACTTCTGATGTAATAGCACAAAATTTGGAGAGTTCTACCATTTTCTTTGTATTATCCATATTTAGTTATGAATCTTTTTAGCTTCTTTTGTATCTCATCTCTGAACCTCAAACAAAGAGATCAGTAAAGAAATCAGAAACCACAACATAATTAGAGTAAGTGGGAAAAGGAAAACTTTCCCAAGGCAGCTCTTGCCAAGCCATGATATTAGTTTGATGAGATCCATGAAAAACAAAACAGTGAAAAAGGACAGCAGCATATAACTGAGAGACCCCACTCTACTGCAAACCTGGCACTGAGGGTCTCTCCCAGTACCATGTATGTTCACTCTGGGAAAAAAATTCTAAAAAATGAACATACAACTCAGTTACAGTTTATCTCCTTGACCTATCTTTAAACATTTCAAGTTTTACCTCTTGCAGAATCAATATTTCTTGTGTAGTGTGTTATTTCTAAAGATGCAAAAGGAACTGTGTGAAGACACAATTTCATGTCATTTTTCATCCAACCAAAATGATAATGATTCCTAAAAATCACATTCAACATTCTTCAAGTGACACTGTTTCAAACGGTGAGAGTTGTGTAATTTGACAAGGAACCAAAGCTCAAGGATAAGCAGAGATGTTGTACTGTACTAAATTCACAACCATCCTCCTGAGCACAAAGATAACACTACTGTCCTCTCACATTGGCATCAATTCATCTCCATCAACAATTTCTGGTCCAGCATCTAATTAACAACAGTATGCATTAGCCAGATGTTTTGCAGGAATTGAGAACACTGTCTGCAGTCATGTCACACACCAAAATTTACAGGCCTTCTCTGCAATACAACTCATTCCTTCTGTTCACTGCAGCTATGCCCTAAGTGGGCATACCTACTCTGCCTCATAACCAAGTGATAGGATATCTTCAAAAGAAATGCACCCTTTTTTTATTCCCACTTTTTTCCCCTTAGTCATACAGAGACAATTCAGAGCCAAAAAACTGGTCAGTTGTACAATTTTTCCCATGCATCTGTTATAAAGGCTAGTGGTTCCAAAAGCACTTACAAAGCAATTTGAAAGATGATATTTTATGTTTCATACAAATTACAGCTTGTCAAAATGGTCTAGATTATACTCACTCCATATTTTCATCCCAGTTTTTAATGCAACCATGACCTTGGGGAATACAGAAAGTGAAGAAATGAGAATATAATGGGAGTAAATTTTTTACTATATAAATTTTTTTTCTCTGTAAAAGAACACAACATTTCCTCAAAGGAACCTACTTACTAACTAGAAAATATAACAAACCTGTCAATAAATTTGGAAGTTGGGGTTCAAATCTCGTTTTTGATAAAATAGTCTGAAAGATTAAAAACTACCAGAATAACAACTTCCTTTGTTATTAAACATTATCATTCTCAGTAGTGGCTTGTTGTTTTCCCTTTTCTTTATTGGCTTTCTCTGTAAACAATCCACTCATTGGTAGCTTTTAATGAAGCAAGGTTATAGGCTCAATTGCCACATGGATCTGTTGATTCTACATCAATTTCAAAATCACAGACTTATAATCTTTAGAAAAGCTATTGAAAAATTAGTGTTATTTTTCAGCCAGTGCTAAGTAAGATATACAACTGGATGAATACAATCCCCAATACAGGAAAAACAACTAACAGTCTACCCTACTGGTTAGTTAGGATATAATCTCCAAAATCAAGGATATCTATTTGCTCAAGCTTCCCATTTTCTTCAAATTAAATGGGCCTAAGTCTAAGTGCTTTATTATATATTGACAAGTCCTCTAATAAGATTTGCCACATTTTAAGCCCTGGATATGAAAGGTGCTGAAAAGAAAAGAAGGAATATGAAATAGGGTGTAAACCAAAATACCAAGAAAGAATAACAAACATGACAAGGTAAGAGGAGTGTGCAGAAGTTTTAAAGCTGAGATGTGCATCTATATTCTACCACAAAGTACCTTAACACAGAGAAATAAAACTTGTAGTTCCAACGATATAGCTTTATATCATATATTGATATCATACATTGCAATACATAGATGCTATCACCAAACATATAATTGCCAAACTTTCTGCGAGCTACCATAATATCTGGATATCATACATTGCAATACATAGATGCTATCGCCAAACATATAATTGCCAAACTTTCTGCAAGCTACCATAATATCTGGATATCATACATTGCAATACATAGATGCTATCACCAAACATATAATTGCCAAACTTTCTGTGAGCTACCACAATTCCTCATGGCCTAAATTTTCCTAAAAATAATATATGGCTTTTAAAACATCAAAATAAATTCAAATAGAGTCAATAATTCAATCATACATCTTTTGATTCTATGGGACCCCACTGGATTTCTTGAAACAAAAGCTAGTTATCATGTATGTAAGGATTAAGAACTAGGATTTGGGATTGAGTAACTATTGCATCCAAAGATAATTAGGGGATAGTAATCAATATATAAAAGAAGAGGCTTGGGGCTTGAATGTGAGACAGTGAATCTGTTAGAATTAGCCCAACCCATTTAGTGAAGAGTAAAGTATTTTTAAATTAAAGGAGGAATTTAGGGTTTTTTTAATACCATATTTGAGATGATCAAGTATGGTTGCATCCATGAAGAAAGGAAATTTTTCTTAATGTAATGTTTTCCAGATTCATTCATGTTATTGCAAATGATAGAATTTTGCTATTTGGAGTGAGATGGGGGAATAAATACTGCATGATCTCTTTCAGATGTGGAATTTATAAGTAGACCTCACAGAAGCACAGAGTTGAATGGTGGCTAGTACAAGTGGAGTCGGGAGGAAGGAGTGAGAATCTGGTCAACAGGTGCAAAGTTATAGTTAGATGAGGCAGGAAAAACTCTGTTCTATTGCATAGGGTCACTAGCTCACAATGTCACATATGTTTCAAAATACCTGCAAGAAAATGTTTTGAATGTTCTCCTCACAAGTTAATGATTAAGGTAGTGGACATGCTTATTACCCTGATTTGATCATTACATAATGATACAATGTTTACATGTGTTGAAAAAAAATCCCTTTGTACTCTTTAAATATGTATGATTATGTGTCAATTAAAAATAAGCTAAATCTTAAAACTTACTTAGGAGAAAGCCATTTGAACAAAAGGAAATTTTGAATGGAAGTTACTGAAACACTGACAGAAAAATTTTAAATATGCCTATACAAATGCTTCAAGTTGACTTAATCCCAAATTAATCTTAAACATAATTTAAATGGATACCTTAGGACTCATGCTGCCCTTTATTATTCTAAAACACCAATAATTTTAATCTACTACATGAGTTTTTAGTTTAATTGTTCACGACAAATATTATGGTTAACCACTCATAGCTCATATTATTCCCATATTTCTTGGGTTCTTGTTTCCAAAAATTTTTAAATGTTCTTGGAGCTTCACTTTAAGTTAAAAACGTCACTATTTTCAGGACTCAGAATAATGAGTGGTCACACAGGTGATACTTCCTGAATATCAAGCAAGAGTGCCAGAATGGTCTGAGGTAGGGCTAACAATTAAGCATCATGGTAGATTTCAGTCATAACACAAATGCCTACAATGTCTTACTGTCTTCAATTCATTTTGGAGCTTTTCATGGCTGTTCTGCAGATGAATTTTTTCATAGAAGACTTTGCAATTTAGGGTCTTTGAGACCCAATTTTATAATATCCATAACACTCAGATGTCATAGCTAACAACTAAGGAGAGAAATGATGCTCACTGTACATGAAGCCTTTAAAAGGAAAAATGAATCTAACTTTAGATTTCTGCATACCTTTGTTTTGCATTTAAACTCAAACATCTGGTCAGTCAGCATGTTTTCTATGGAATGTTTGAAGAGAACATGTTTGTTGTTAAATGCAACTTGCAAATTTCCATGTTGTCAATTTCTGCCTGCTCTAATCAATTTCGATGGCTGCTGCCTATATATGTTACATCCTAATGTAATCTTGCTCATTTGGCACAAGGGATATGTTCAACTGTGTCCTATAGCCTACCTTTTCCTCCCATATGAAAGCTATTTTTTAAAAAATGAAAGTCAAAGTGCCTACATTTGCTTGTGATACGATTTAAAAATCCAAAAATCCATTTATTTCCCTCTAATTTTTTTTTTTTTTTTTGTATTGGATGTCTTAGGACCCATCAACTGAGCAGCTCAAAGAACAATGGAAAGGAACAAAGCTGCTCTGTCAGAAGTTCCCTGGAAATGGGCTAAACCATATGGCTACATAATGTGTTTTGAGATTTGTGGTTTCACTTTAATAATGAAATCAAGAACTTCAACAAGAAACACAGCATAGCAGTGTGGTTAATATAAAACTTTGGAGTTTGATATTGAAACAGAATAGCATTGTGTCTGATATGGTTTATTAAACCAGACCATTTGGGTTCAAATTTTGGGTGTCACCTCCTACCTATGTGTCCTTGGGTTTAAGAAACTTAAATGTTCTGTGAATCAATTTCCCCAATCACAAAATGACAATAGCAAGAGTAGCTATTCATGAAGTGGCAGAGTAGATTCAAAGAACGGGATGATTTATAGAAAACATACTCTAAGATTGGTGCATGATAGTGGGAATTTGGGTTTTTCCTTATTGCTAGCAAATAATTGCTTATTGTTTATTATCCCAGCAGCAAAGAGAATACCTGGCACTTGGTAAGAATTAAAAAAAATTACATGAAGGCAAAAGAATGAAGAGTGTTGATGGGAAAGTGGCTGACATCCAGCTACAATAAGTGTTACTGATTATTATTTTTAGCTTTTTCATTCATTAGCATCCTAATCTTTACTTCCCAGTTGTGGGACCTCAAGGTATCCATTTAATTTCTAAGTTTCTCTTGGATATTAGAAAGCAGTGTGAGATGATGGGAAATGACCTGTCCTAGGAGTCTGGAGTTCCATTCTAACTCAACCAAGTGCAATTATTCAAACTTAGACAAATCATTTTACTATTTCACTAATTAACTCAGTTAATGAGCTGATAGAATCACTAATGACAAAATTACAACATTCATAATGTCATTCTAAGCACAAAGATCATGAGAACTAAACAATAAAGTATTAATAATTTCAGAAGGATATATTAATTTCACTGAAATTGGCTTAAAATAAATCATACTTGATTATAAGGCACTGGGTGACATCCTACAGTTGAGATTAAAATGGTAACAAAGATTCAATTTCCAAATTATTTTAATCTCTAAATTAAAAATAGCACAGATATGAAGTGAATTAATCTAAAAAGTGCTGCTCTCATGGGTTTACAATCAAGTAGATGATTCACACATAAAATGATATCACACACTAACTCTTACAGACTGGTTGCATAGCATCATCTCTTTGGATTCAGATAAAACAACCTATTAGTAGTTCTCTGACTGGTTGCATAGCATCATCTCTTTGGATTCAGATAAAACAACCTATTAGTAGTTCTCTGTAGAGTAACCTGAATTTTTATGAAGTTTATTAGCCAGAGCACAGCACTATACCATCAAGGTAATATTTTTTTATAAATTATATGGTGTAGTTTGCATTAAAATTCTCCAGAAAAATAGTCAAGAAAGGTTGCCAGAGTATTGAATTATGGAAGCTAAATAATATACATAGAGTGGTTTGTATTATTCTCTTTTTGTATATTAGAAATTTTTCATACTCTTAAAAATAAGACATTAACAAATCTTAACTGTCTTTTTCTGAAATGATATTCAATTCCAAAAATTAATGTATCGGTACATTAAATGTCTCTATGATTGTTTTATTGAAGCATTATAAATATACATAGTGGGAATCATTATGCCATATCTGTACATCCACATAATTAATCTCATTCCCCTGTACTTTCCTTCTCCCTCTCCTGCTTTCCCTCCTCCATCTGTTTGGTCTACTCCACTAACCCATCTATATTATTTTAGTAAGTGCATTCTAATTATTGAAAGATCATAGCATAAGAATAAAATTTAACTCTCAATCAGAGAGCTTTAGGAAAATTAAATGAACATGTGTGGGCAAAATAAAAAATAAAGAGAAAGGAACTGGAATAATTGGTTCCCAAGATGGAATTGTTTGATGACACATATTTGGTTCATGCTTTGTCCTCCTGACTGACTACAGCCAATGCTCTTGAATAGGTCATAGTAGCTAAAGGAATTTTACATAGGAGGGCTTCAGGTATGGCCAGCTGGCTGGAAGAGGCAGGGTGTGTTCTCTTGCATCTGTGTTCATATACAAGCTCCCTTTTGTGACTTGACTGTTTACTGGTGATCTCCCTGTAGCATTGTCACAGCAATGGAGAAACTTCTGGCACATAAAAAATGTCTTTCATTGTTTCTAGTGTCTATGTATTATTCCATATGAAATTACTCTTTTAGAGCCTAGACACTTGCACTAAAAGCTGATGCTAATTAAACTGTATTTATTATAGAGTTAGAGGTTTTAGTCATTTTTCCGTAACCAGTATTAAATATATTTGAAAAATAAAATCTTGTCCTTAAAAAAAAAACTTGCAGTCCAGTGGAAGAAAGAGTGTAAAAAGAAATGAAACAGATTATAGAATCATAGAATGCTCAAGTCAGAGCCTCTTCATTCTGCAGGTTACAGAAACATGGTTCAACAAGGAGGTGATTTACTTTAAGATCACCCATCACTTAATGCCACAATGGGATGGAGCCTGAATCACTGATTTTTAGGTAACTCCCTCTCTGCTGCTTTCATCATGCCCACAGATGAGGCCTTAGAAGGCCACACTCAACTATATGGGGTACTGAATTAATTTTAGACAAGGTTCCTCACTCCCCCATCAAAGTCTGTACACATGGCTTGAACATCTCTCATTGCAGAAGTTTAAATTTTTCTTATTCAGGAATAGTTAGTTATAAAACCAATGCACCAAGATGGGGTGCGCTTATAGCAATTAGTAACATAGACCCAAGGATACTGATTTCTGGGAGAGCAAAGCCTATGAACAGTAAGGATGCTGACCTTCAGAATAGCAAGGAGGGTTGTGATACCAGAAGCTGTTAGTGAACACAAGAAAAGCTCTAACTCCTTAACTATTTCCTAGGTAACCATCCCCACATGCTCATATTGTTGCCTGGTTGAGCAAATTTCAACAAGGAAGCCAGTGTACTTTGCTCTCTAAAATATACGAGAATTGGAATTAAAGTTTCAAACTACCTATCATCAGAAAGATCTCCTGTATTTAACATTATTCCTGTCTCTATGACTACAGGTAAAGCTTTTGAACAAAATAGATAACTAGACTTATTAACTTTTAATTAAATACATTTTCTTCTATCGTAATGAATTAGATCTAAAGTTTCAAATTAAACAGTATCTGTAGCCACTAATAAGATACTTAAGAACACAGATACAGCTCTAATTACTACATGTAATTTAGTTTAAAACTTTTAAGGATAAAAAAATTAAAATAATTACTATGGAATTAAGCTTAGTGGGCATGGGCTTGGAAAATCCCAGTGGCATTTCATTGGGATTACTTAAGACCAAAGAATGAATCTTTCATTTAAAACAAGCAAATAAAAAGCAAAATCATTTCCAGATCAAGTCTTGGAAAATAAGAAACCTTGCTAAGGTTGAAAAATCAGAAACACTGTTCTCATTTTTCTACCTCTACTAGTACTGAAAGAGCCTTTGGATACAATTTTCATAAGGCAAAATTTCTTCATATTTGCTCCAGTGGAACCCCCAAAATTACTATTGAATAGTTAAAAGCATATTAATATTGATGGCCAGCAAAAAAAGAAGACACTTGCTATTATTTCCAAGAAACTCTTATTTTCAGATTAATAACAACTAGTCTGCCATCATTTCCTGGTGTGGAAATACAATTGTTACTCTCAAGTCCTATCTATATAGTCAAATAAGTAGTCCATCTGCCAACAGACATAGAGTTGTACCTTTTTCCCCCAAGCCAAATTGAGATATTTGCCTTTAACTGAGCCATTGCCCTATTCTTATCATGTATTAGAGTTTTATATTATTGTAATTGACATGAAATTTCTGTGGTGAAGCTATTATTATTCCCATTGTAGAGATGGGAAAATAGAGGCTAGGAGGTATTACCAGGTTAGTATGTGGTAGAACCAGAACATAGAGTAACTGAGATCTGCATTTCCAACCTTCACAGTGATTGCTTTCCATACACATGTTGCTTAAATATGATTTTCCATAGAAGTGTTTTCCATAGAATATGAAGTTGTTAAAAATGCTCAGTTCCACCAACTTTGTTTTTATAAAATAAATAAAACATAGAACTATAAAGGTATACTATGGAAAAATCATAGCGATAGAGGAGCATTCAAAAAGAAAAAGAAAAAGGTAGGCTCTTGAGTTCATAAAGAATATATAAAATTCACATTGTAAAATTAACTTCATTTGGATTCACTGCTAGTTTCATTAAATTTCAATGATCACCACCACCTTTCCTGGCTTGGGGTAGTCTGGTTTTGAAAAGGTATCCCCATGCTATGTCATCAATAAGGGAGTAAAATCTATCACTCACTTCAAATGTCATTCAGTAGGCTAACTTGCTCAGGGGACTGTTAATGTGTCACATAATAATGTGATGGATGGCTTTCAGATACTGTTTTAAGAGTCCTGAATCAGTAACATAATGATACCATTTAGACAGGTTAGTTTATATGTCTTTCAATCTACAAGGAAATCTTGATAGAGGAGACTGAAGACATCATAGTTAAATCCTACGTCCAAGGGCACACAGGTCTTAAACAGCAGGGATGACATTTAAACCCAATCCCCGATCATTCCAGCTGCATTCCAATGACATGCCACCATACTGCTCCACATGTTTGAACTATATATTAAGTTTTATTTTCAACTCAACAAGTTGTTTTTTTTTTTTCAAAAAGCTTTCTGTCCCTAGTCATCCACAACAAATGCATCTGCCAGAACTAGAAGCTCACAGTCCCATACATATATGGTTTGTAAAAAAAAAAAAAAAAAGAAAATTAGGCTAACTTGTTCTCACCCATCTAATCTCAGTTTAACATTGCACTCCCTCTGAGAATTTCTCTCCCTTCTGGCCAAGAAGGCTCAGGTACATATTTCCATAGGCCAGAGCACATCCCTTTAGATTTCTGTTTTCTGCTGATGTCTGCTACCCCACTGGCTTACAAATTCTGTAAAGATAGACCTGATCCTAGCTTAGACCCTACTGTGTCCCCAGGCCTAGCACATAATAACCGTACAAAAATATTTATAAGATAGATGGAAAATACTAAACTTAAGGTTTAAACTTAAGGCATTTAAGGTCATTTGGTTTTTGAAAGCTATTTTCTTAATAACAACCAGAAGGAATAGTAAGACTAGAAATTTGATTTAGAGCTGTCTCATAATGAGAAATTATGCTTAAAAAGGAAAAAAGGAAAGCAAAATATATGGGCTATGACAACAATAAAAAATGAGTCGGGCTCACATTTACAGAACCAAAACCAAACCAAAAACATGTCATTCTCGGGGCAGTCTTAACACATTTATTCATTGCTCTTAGGATGTATCAGTTAAAAAAAATATATTGGAAACTAATTCTTGAACCATTTAGGGACACTTTCAAAGATAACACAAGACATATGCAGTCACTGTTTGTGTATGCCTAATTAAATGGGATCCTGGACATTTTCAACCACTAATTGGTCAGGGTAAAATGTGTGTGTGCTGAGCAGATTACCTTAACACATCTGCCTTTAGCAGTGTCAGGAAGAGTCATTAGAAGAAGGTTGGCTAATTTGTTTGCTTATCTCAGAACCCAAACGGTCATTCCAAATAACTTAAAGGATTATAAATCCTCTTAAGAGTTTAACATGAAGTTCAGAGCTAAGCTAAGACAGAAAGTTATTTTAAAATCTTCAACCCTAGGAGGTAGAGGTGGTAGGAATCCCATGAGACAAAACAATAAAAGAATATTTGTATCTAACCGCTTGAAAGTAGTATGTCTCATTAAATAAAATATCTTTTATCATCCTGGGAAATTACTGACCCATGATGACAGAGAAGTCCACAATTAAGCAAAGCAGTAAATGGGAATCACTAAAGATTTACTCAGACACAAGAATACATCCCTTTAAACTGAATAATCACAGGAATGTTCATAAGCATTTGCCTAGGGGGGGAAAATCTATTTTTTGAAGAAAGTAAAATAAAATAATAAGATACAATCTTGTTTCTCACTAGAATCTGCTCATTTTAACAATGTAGAACCATGGACAAAAGACCCGGTATTATTGACACCAAGTCAGAAAGGAGAAAGAGGAAAAAGAAAGGTACAGAAGGAAATAAGCTAACAAGGGACTTAAGAGCAGAACTCATTTCTCCTTTAGCTCAAGGGAGATGACAGGCAAAGTCCCCACTTCCTTCACCATTCTGCGACCCTAGAGAATAAATGAGCAAATGGAATTTACCTACCCACTGCCACTGGTTTATAACGAATGGCTTTTTTATATTAAATTATGTAACCGTGTGCTTTTGGTGAGTTGTTTTCCTACTAAGATGACTCAGGCTCTGTATGAAGATTACAATTAAGAATTATTTTTCAGCCAGCAATGGTGGTGCATGCCTGTAATCCCAGCTACTGGGAAGGCAAGATGATCACGAGTTCAAAGCCAGCCTCAGCAAAATGAGGCACTAAGCAACTCAGTGAGACCCTGTCTCTAAGTAAAATACAAATACCGAATATTTTCTCTGATATAAGGAGGTTGACTCATAGTGGGATTGGGAGGCAGAGCATGGGAGGAATAGATGAATTCTAGATAGGAAAGAGGGATGGGAGGGCAAGGGAAGGGGCAGGGGATTAGCAAGGATGGTGGAATGTGATGGACATCATTATACAAAGTACATGTATGAAGACTTGAATTGGGTGTTAACATACTTTATATACAAATAGATACAAAAATTGTGGTATATATGTATAATAAGAATTGTAATGCAAAAAAAAAAAAAAAGAATAGCGTTACCTTAGATTAGGTAGAGGGAAATGAAAGGAGGGGAAGGCAGGGGATGTGGGGATAAGAAATATAGTAGAATGAAACAGACATTTTTACTTTATGTATGTATGTGACTGTATGACCAATGTGATTCTACAATATGTATACTCAAAGAATGAGAAATTGGGCTGGGAATGTGGCTCAAGCGGTAGTGCGCTCGCCTGGCATGCGTGCTGCCCGGGTTCAATCCTCAGCACCACATACAAACAAAGATGTTGTGTCCGCCGAAAACTAAAAAAAAATAAATATTAAATTCTCTCTCTCTCTCTCTCTCTCTCTTTAAAAAAAAAAAAAGAATGAGAAATTATATCCCATCTACGTATATCAAAGTATATAAGTGCATTCTACTGTCATGTATAACTAATTAAAATAAATAAAAAATTAAAAAAAAATAGGGTTGGGGATGTGGCTTAGTGGTTGAGTGGCCCTGAGTTCAATCCCTGGTACCCTTCCCCCACCAAAAAAAAAGAATTCTCTTTTTCAGTAGTCAGGTCACATATTGGACTGATCTTCATAGTGTTTCTCTCACTGTATAATAATTCTCCCTGTAAGGTGATTTCATTCAAGATATTGCTTTCTCTTAGAGCCTGAAAATTTCCCAAAGAGCAACCTAATTGGAGTAACTATACAGATAGCAACCTGTAGAGTATGATTTTAGGAGTCCTAAAGGGTATGAGTGACTTCACAAAAACTGTCGCTTAAAGAGCTATGTTACAAGCCATCTCTTTGATTAGGGTCTCTTTGTTATAGTGGGGCTGGGAAAAGTTCCCTAAGAAATAGAGTTGAAGCTAAGTAACCATGGATTCTCATTTCTCATCCACTTCCATATTTTCTACCCAGGTGGTCTGAACTCATCACTTCATTTCTGATCTCAGCTTCCTTAACTGTGGAAATACCCCACTTCATTCAACACATAAGTATGTTGCACCTATTTTCTAAGACTGGGGGCACACTGGCACATAAAATGAAGCTTATTTTTCTATAAGGCTACCAATTAAATGATATAGCAGAAAATATGCACATCTTTTATATGACGTTAGTGTGATAAGTGATATGAAATAAAATGGACAGAAATGGAGATAATGGATGGGCACCACGTTAAACAGGAACGTCTGAGGTTACACATGACATGAAATGTGACTAAAATGAGGAGAAGTCTCTTAAAGGAACTTTGCAAAGATTGATCTTAAGGGTCTAATAGGACAGTCACTTAGCCCATAATAAGCGCTCCAAAATATAAGTTGTCATATAAATCTTGAGTTCATTTCTTTATCATTAAGGATGAATATTATAATACAAGCCTGTTGTTACCTGTAGAACACCCTAACACCTTGTCATAGGCTGGCTTTATCCTGTATGGTTTCCTTGGAACAGGGCAAAAATGGAATTAGAGAGCATGAGGGAATGGAACTTTGTGATGGCCCTGGGGAGCCGAGCTCAGAGGTACACGAGGCTTGAGACACATGTTGGCTGACTTGCTGGGGAGCATGTTGGGCTCTCAGCCCCTCCGCCTAAGCTGGGGTCTTACTGCACAAGTACAGAGCGTTCAGGTGGTGCAGAGAGAGAACCATCATCTCCATACCTAAGCTATCTGCATAACCAGTTTGCTTAGGACTTACCTTGTACAGTTTTATAAAACTGTCTTTGTATCTTAAGAATTACTGTCTTACCACATCTCTCCAAGAGAGCATTCTCCTAATTATTTGTTTCATAGGGCAATGGGTCATGAGAAGATTTTTTTTTTTATGTTTAAATTTTTGTTATTACATGAGAGGTCTACCCTAAATGAATTCATTAATTTCAATGCAGATTAATCTCTAATAGAAATAATTTGGTAGTGGTGAATTCATACATTCATAACTTTTAAAAGATCATTATTAATTCAAATGGATGTATTATAGATGAGTTTCTACCAACAGAAAGAAATTGAAAATCTTCATAGGGCAAATGATTCTGTTTAATTGACTGCTTTAAAAGTGTCAGACAGAGGCCCTAACTTTTATATGATGGATAGAATTAATAAGGAATCTTAGTTCTTTTAGAACTGTCTTATTTCAGCAAGAAAATCAACAAAACAAAATCACTCTGAGAAAAAACATTCAATGCAATCTTAAAATCCAATTTTATTCCTTAAAATAATACTTGGAAAAATCTGAAGAAATTGGCAATGCCTTCCCCCAGGCTACGAGCACATTTTGAGAAGACTATATATGAATAATCAAAGAGTCCACGCATACACAGTGTTTGGGGAAGGCTTGCATAAGAACAGCTGATCACCCTGCAGTATACCTCTATCCCAGATGAGTGGGACAAAGCCACTAATCCTCAGAAGAACTTGAGGAGGAATATTTTATTACTATATCCAATTTATAAATCTGGAAATGCACATTTGCTAAAGTTCAGTGTGCTGAAATTCACCACTAAATGGCAAGTTTGTAAATAACATTTTGTGCAGCTTTTTAAAATTTTTCTTTTGATTAGGAATAAAGCTGTGCAGCATATAATATTTTAAATAGTTACAGGAAGGGGGAAAAAGCCCCTAAGTTCTAGTTATGGGTTCACTTCTTCAAACCCATTTTTAAAAACCTATTTTCTCATTCAAAAATATCTAGTTCAGTTCCAAACTTACCAACACCATCTAATAAGAAGCAAAAGTGCTCTGTAAATCCAAGAGGATAAGGCATGAAAATCGGCAATTTTCCCATGATGTTAAAGTATTGCCAGAAATTCCATAGGGAAGTGATGGCCTCCCCTGGGGAACAAATGCAGCTAGTGTGTGCACTGCCCATGGGGAAATGTTCAATTACTCTTAAGATAGTTACCAAAAAAGCAACATCTATCTTCCTGGTAGATACTTACTCTTACTACAAATGTTTCTATAGTTGGTCTCTCAACTTGCTATCTTAGCCTCTTTGTAAGATAATATACATTCATGTATCTATACACACACATACACACAAAATATGTATTTAGGTTTATTGACTGAAGAAGTGTCAGTAACAAGGGTTGCACCTAAATCTTTGGGAAAGAACCATGATTTTAGAGGTACTACAGTGACCTTAAAATAAATTCTTTCTCCAGTAAATTGTGATGAGGTTACCAATGGTGCTATTTCCTCTGATTGTGAGCAAAATTGCAGAAACTGATTTGGACCATCTGATTACTTGTTTGACAGCTGCAGAGTTGATCCATTAGCTTAAGGGAACTACTGCCACACAGACCCTTTTGCTAACAAACCTGAGTGATTGGAAAATTCCCTGGCAACCTGCCAAACTCCAGGCCTGAACCTCCATATGAATCCTAGTGACAGCAAAGAAATTTCTCCCAAGAACTAAAGGGGAAAAAGTTCTGCCAATGGATTTCTTCTTTGTTTGAACTGAGGGAGGAGGGCAGGGCCCTACCTAGTAAATGGAAAGTACCCCAAGAACAAGGATCAAGTCTACCTTGTTCAATCCTCTTTGCCCAGCAGGAAGCAGAAGGGCTAGCACATAATGATGTGCTTTAAAATGTTGAATGAACAAATGCACCTGCAATGAAATAAGAGGTTCTACTCTATGCAAAGCTCCTGAATATTCATAAGCTGACTCTGAGCTAACAAAAAGTAGGAAAGAAGGCAGAATTTTTTTTTTTTTGGCAAGGGTCCCACATTAAAAAATAATATATGATTGTGTTTACCATTATTTATGCTATGACTTGTTCTATTAAATTTAGAAATAGAAATCAGGATTTTCTAACACTCTCAATGAAGCCATAAGTTGTTCTATGTCCTGGAGTTTTCTGAATAACTTTCATCAAATCACATATTGTTTTGACCCTACTACAAACATTGCTACACTGCAATGTAGAATATGGTCACATCTTTAGCACATATACTCATTCAGAGGTATCATGAAATAATGTAAATATACAGCCTGTGTACTTTAAATTATATGCTTGATCCAACTATCTCACTTTTCTTCTCTTTCCTTTCCTTTCTTGCTTGAAAAGAAAAAAAAAAACGCTCAATTCAATAGCTAAGTTTACTGGTTGATTTGCTAGCTTGACAGATAATGCCTATTTGCAGCACCCACTTAATACAATCTAGTAGTAGCCAGACAATAATAATCTAAACTATATATAGTTTAATTTTCATATTTTAAACTTAGGTAATGTTTACCAACAATCCATGGTCCATTTAAAGTGGGGGAATAAGATTGTCAAGACAGAATACTTTTTTAGTCTTTTAAATTCTAGGATCTTAGAAGGAAAGAAAATGTAAAACTCAAAGAGGCTTAACAATCACAAGTTCAATTTGCTCACTGACTGAAGCCATTTCAACAGTAACAAACAACCCATCATGGGACAATAGGATATGGTCATAGTTGCTGTTCATACCTGAGAAGTGCTTTGGAAAAGACAGCAGTAACAGAGTAGTCAAGTAGCCTAGATGTCATAAATACCTATTCCAGGCCAAAGAGTTCTACTTCACTGAAGACTTCATTTTTTTCATGAAATCTCATTCTTTCAGATTATTCCCTTCCCGCCTCCCTTCACCAGCACCACCGTACTGCCATATTGGTAAGTGCCTTCAACAAACTGTATCCAAAAGTTGCATTTATAATTTCAAGCTGAGGAAAAACAATAAAGACATAATTTCAGAAATTCTAAAAACAGATTCAGTGTGGTATTGAAGCACAAATAAACATTAATCCCATTTTTTTAAATTAAGGGATTTCATTTATTTGAGTGGTAACTTTAAAAGTCAAATATTTTATTATCCCAAATACCTAGAGCATTGCTTTAAGAATATTCACAATGGGGCTGGGGATGTGGCTCAAGCGGTAACACGCTCACCTGGCATGCATGGGGCACTGGGTTCGATCCTCAGTACCACATAAAATAAAATAAAGATGTTGTGTCCACTGAAAACTGAAAAATAAATGTTAAAAAGTTCTCTCTCTCTCTCTCTTCTCTCTCTCTCTTTAAAAAAAAGAATATTCACAAATTCCTCAAAAGAAAGTATAAAATATATCACATAGTTTTATGAGTATATAAATTGCTACCAACATGTAGCAATTTTTAAATTCTGATCGCTTTACCCTAGGAAAGTGCAGAAAAGTGAGCTAGTTGGATTAAGAATGTAGTTTAAAGTACACAGGCTGTATGTTTACATTATTTTACATTATTTCATGATACCTCTGAATAAGTATATGTGCTAAAGATGTAACCATATTCTACATTGTAGTGTAGCAATGTTTGTAATAGGGTACAAACAATATGTGATTTGAGAATGTTCTTCAGAAAACTCCAGGACACACTGGTAAACTAGCAAAAACACCAGCAAAGAGCTATTGAATTAATAAAATTTTCCTTTGTGATTTCTTTTTTCATCACAAAGTAAACAATTTTTCTGCCTAACAATGTAGTTGATCTTCATTATAGACATTATCTGTTTTATGTGAAAATATACAATGACATCAGATTGAGTCAAAAATTTGGATTGCCTTTAATTAATGAAATTTTTCTTATTTAAAATGGAAGGTTAATTTTACTGCATTTAAAAATTATTAAACCGGGCTGGGATTGTGGCTCAGGGGTAGAGCACTCGCCTAGCACGGGCAGGACCCGGGTTCAATCCTCAGCACCACATAAAAATAAAGGTATTGTGTTGTGTCCATCTACACCTAAAAAAAGTAAATATTAAAAAAATATTAAACCATCTTTTAATGTGTAGAAATATGGAATTATGAATCATGAATTACTATCATATTGCTCTTCAAGAGAATTCAATGTAACATTATTTTTGCCTTTTGGGGTCAAAGTTTCACTTTATTAGTAAAACTTAAATAGCAGTTTTTAGACTGCATATCTATTAATTTTACCTGTGTCTTTCTAAACCTCAAAACATGGGAAAAATTCCCTTCTCATCACCTATAAATTATATTTAACACCCCTACAAGAGCTCCAAATAATCACCCATTTTAAGGTCAGGCTAAAACACACTTTATCTTTTATTATGTATGTATGGATTATGAAGATTTTAGAATAACTAATAAATCAAGATAGAATAAGATTTAACATGTAGTATTACTTATAAATAATACTTTTGTTTTATATGTATCTCTGGCCTTAAAACAATTGTATGCAAGAGTTTTAGTAAACTTAGGCGTGAGAACAAAGAAATGTTTTGGTTAGGTTTATGAAAAAAACTAATCCTTATGATCCTTAACAGAAAAATACATAACCTATAATAATGGACTTTAGAAATTAAAAAAAAAACAAGATGGGTAAGCATATGATTGATTATAAGTATGGTTGTATAGACGAACATTCTCTGGCTACAATTAGATTGTATTAAATAGCTGTAGCAAGCATTCATTATCTGGCTAACCAACTAACTGGCAAACTAGCAAAACCACCAGCAAAGAGCTATTGAACTAATAAAATTTTCCTTTGTGATTTCGTTTTTCATTTATGTGTTGTTTATTTGAGATTTTCTATTTGTTAAATAATTCCTTTTATTTAATGTTTCATTTGTAACAAATAGAAAAAAATCCTCAAGATAATACAGATCAAAAAAGGAAATTGGAAAAAAAAGTGAATTGAATGTAAAACATAAGACATACCAAAATATGTAGGATACTTAAAAATCCCCGCTTAGAAGAGATATTCTTTTTTGCAACATATGTATTTAAGACTATCTTTTAAAAATTTTAAAAATAAAAATCAATAAACTATCTTAAGAATTTAAAGACCCACAAATTAAGCCCTCAAAAAACTAGGAAGAAAAAGGCAATGAAAACTAGAACAGAACAGAGATGAATGCAACAGAAGTATATAATCAGAGAAATTATCAATGAAATTGTTTACCTGAGAATAAAATTACTTCCTAACAATGCTGGTTAAAAGGGGAAAAGAAGGAAATACTAATCTAATACCAGGAAATCAAAAAAGGATATTGTATAAATACAAGCTTTTGAAAAACTATATCGGTACACTCAACATAAATGAAATAGACTACATATTTAATAAATCAAAACTTGAGAAAATGAAAAAGCTATAGCTTCATTTCTAGGTAGGCAGCGGCTGGGAGGAGGCTAGAGTGGGTTTCTGAGTTGCAGGCAATGGTCATAAATCCCATGGTTATAAAGGGGTTTGAGTAATTATCTTCTACATTTATAATGTGTATACTTTTTTGTATATATACCATACTGCAATAAAATATTTCTTTAGGGGAAAAAAATCAAACCATGCAAATAGAAATTCCCTGACAGAACTAGAATCTCATTCTCCAAGCAGACTCATTTTCAATATCTTCTCCAAGCACATAGACTATAATTTTTAATATCAGTGGTGAGGGGTTAGGAGTGATAGTCCAAATTCTTCTGAGTTAAGCTAGAAGGATTTGAGAAAAGGACATGTATATTTCATCATTTTCATTTAAGAGTAAGGGAGATTGAATCATGATGCAGCTTTACAATTTTTAAGGCCAACTCTTTACAACTCTAATAACACTTTTCCCCTTGCAAGTAATTTACATATTTCTTAATAGGATTTTATTTTAAATCTATTTCATTGTGTTTCATCATTCCCAGTAAATATATAAATAATTCAGATAATTTTCTAAAAGTTCTATATTCATAGCATGTTTAAAATGATGTCTTACCCTCTTTCTTTTCTAGTTACTACAATGAAAATGTAAGTATTTTATTTTGTGCAGTTGTTAGGATTGGATAGAAAAAGTATACCGAACTAACAGCAGTGTCTAGACACAGTAAGAGTTTCTAATTACTGGATATTGTATCATCATCATCATCTTGCTCATTAGAATCATAATTCCTTTTCTCCAAATAAAATGTATACATCTAGGTTCTTTACATCAGATTACATAATACAATTTATACTGAATTCTACAATAGCACATTAAGGGAACAGAAAATTTGGAGATTGTGTTTCTCTTCTTGAAAGCATGAATTAAAAGTAAAATGCTTGTACATGTAAGAAGACACGAATTGGTGTGAATACACTATGTATACAACCAGAGATATGAAAATTTGTGCTGTATATATGTAATAAGAATTGTAATGTATTCTGCCATCACAAATTTTAAAAATTTACATAAAAGTAAAATGCTTGTATTTCTTCCTAATATTTAAATTTTGAATTTTTAAAAATTTTATTTGTTTATTTATTTATTTTGATCTTGACATATCATACATTTGAATCAGATGGGATATAATTTCTCTTTTTTTTCTGAGTGTACAGGTTGCAGAATCACATTGGTCATGCAGTCACGTATATACCCACAGCAATAATAATGTGTATTTTATTCAGCTGTCCTTCCATTCCCCTCTTCCCTCCTCTCCCCTCCCATCACTTCTCTCTACCCAATCTAATGTGACCCACTTCTTCTTTTTTTTTTCCCTCACATAGTCATACCTGTATTCTGTATAACGAAGGGGGTCTTCTTCCTTCTTCCATGAAATTCCCATTCTCCCTCCCTTTCCCTTCCACCTCTCTTCCCTATCTAGAGGTAATTTTCTTCTCATACTCTTCCTCCCTCCCCCTTTTTGAGTCACCTCCCTTATATCAGAGAAGACATTCAGCATTTGTTTTTTGGGGATTGGCTAACTTCACTTAGCATAATCTGCTCTAATGCCATCCATTTCCCTGAAAATGCCATGATCTTGTTATTTTTTAGTGCTGAGTAATATTCCATTGTGTATAAATGCCACATTTTTTTTATCCATTCATCCATTGAAGGGCATCTAGGTTGGCTCCACAGTCTAGCTATTGTGAATTGTGCTGCTATAAACATTGATGTGGCTGTGTCCCTGTAGTATGCTGATTTTAGGTCTTTTGAGTATAAACCAAGAAGATGAATAGCTGCGTCAAATGGTGGTTACATTCCCAGTTTTCCAAGGAATCTTCACACTGCTTTCCAATTTGCAGTCCCACCAGCAATGTATGAGTGTACCTTTTTCCCCACATCCTCGCCAGCACTTGTTGTTGTTTGACTTCATAATGGCTTCCATTCTTACTGGAGTGAGATGGTATCTTAGAGTAGTTTTAATTTGCATTTCTCTGATTGCTAGCGATGGTGCATTTTTTCGTGTATTTGTTGGTGAAGTTTTTTGTATTAATCATGAAATTTATTTTTATCTCTGTCACTTCACTTTAAATTATCTCAAAGAAGAAAACATAGAAGTCAAAAGGCTATGAAAAATGTACTAAGATGCTAATCATAGATATCAATTTTTATATAGCTAGATATGCAAGTGTTACTATAGTACTTTCCAAATGAGAAACGTTCTTAAAGAATTTACAAAAACCAAAATTTGATAAATGGCAAAACTATACAAATAACGTTTTTGGAGAAGCCAAATTGTTAGTTCCTGCCACTACACTAAATTGCATTATATGGATAAAAAGTTTCAACATAAATGACCATTAACAATGTACATTAGCCAAAGATTCTTTGATAACAGATCACTATACCAAATCTGGAATATATGGGCATTTAAAATCCCTTAAGAAATTATCCTTCAACCTTTTTCAAGAGCAATCATTTGAATCATTTTAAGAAAGGATCAGCCATATGGAGGTTCACATTTATGTTTCTTTAAACCAAATCTCAAGTGTAGGCTTAATATGAAATATCATAATTGGTCTCATTAAATTGCTTGTATTTGATAGCCAAATAATACAACCCTTACTCAGAACCAATTCACTCTGAGCAAGTCATTTAATAAATCACCATGCCCAGAGCTTTTTAATCTTAAAGTGTTTGTCTTTGATACCTTATTTTCTTCTAAGTATGATTAGTCCAAGATTTTATTCAAGTGTAACACACATATTAATACTCTTCATCTGATAATGCTATTGTTAGAGCCATTCCAAGGGAATGGAGAGTTTGGCATAATTTTCCTGGTTCTGACAAAAGAAAAGTGCTATTAAATTGATAGTCACAGAAGACCCAGGTTTGATGAGACAAAGAATCCCACTTAGTTTTTCTTCGCATTTTCAGATACTTCACTTTGATGCCCTTTGAAGTCTTTTGGCATGTTTCTATATTATCACCTAAATTATCAAGATATTAGAATATAATTTTAAGAATATCTTCTGAGTTAATGTCTTCAATCACTTAAGTGAAACTTCTTAGTTAATTATATTTGCTAAGTAAAAAATAGATTTGTTTGTCTAGAACCCAAGTAAGCCCAGCCTTTACATTACATACCATTAAAACATATATTATTGAATAATTATAAATTATATTAACCATATTATGAATATACAATGCCTATTCCATATTACATATACACACACACACACACACATCTATATGATTCCATTCAATACACAATGTGTACAATTATCTCTGAAACACAGTGATATAATTAGATTTCTATCTTCTCCTTTAAAGGTCTAGCAATAATCATGAAATTTATTTTTATCTCTGTCACTGCACTTTAAATTATCTTTAAAATTAGAATTGCTAAGTGCTATGAATTTGAAGATGTAAATACTAAAAATTCACAAATTAAGCAGCCAAAAAGTCAGTATTGTCTGTATTTTAGATATAAATATCTACGACGCAATATATTATAACTATTGTTATCTTGACCGGAAGTAGGATGTTTCTGTTTCCTTGTTGTATGATACTTAATCTCATTTGAAATTTAGGTAAGCACAAAATATTAAGAGGCAAATTTGTGATATTAGAAAAATATCAAAGCTTAATTATCTCTCTAGAACACATGACAGGATAGATGTGCATTGTTTGAGTAGGTCTTATGTAGATACAAAATACTGAAGATCGTTACTTGGAATAATACTTTAGATGATATCAATTTTTCTAGAACAAAATAATGGCTGCTCAGCCTTATGAAAGCATACATTAATTCTCACTGCTTTCACAAACCTTCAATATAGTCAATCAACTAACTGGCATTTATCTGCTCAATTCTCTCACCAAAAACACCTGTAATGGGAACATCTATTTTAAATTATGCTTTTAGAAATTGTATTTACCATCTGCTCAGTGTCCAACAGTAATTGTACAGTGAAGAGGGTTACCACTGACTATCATCCCCGCCCACAATAGCCAACTAGCAAAGATAATTACAGTCAAAGAAAGTCAGCCCAAAGACAAAAGCTGCTTGATTTTATGACTGGCTGGCTACAGAGTGTTCTTTGCCACTCCCCATAGAACATATTCTTCTTTCTAGAAATTGTTCCACGTTATTTCCCTGCAAGGTCTTTGGAAAGTAACCATATAAGACAATGATCAGTAAGTTGTTCAATATGGATGGATGTTCAAAATGAATGAAATAGTGTAATTTAATAACACATGAAGCAGTAGGTTGAATATTGTATCTTTTTTTTTCACCAATAAGGTTTTCTAAGGACCAATAAATGCAAATTCTATTCTACATTAAATTTTAAAAAACAAAACCCTAAGTTCTATCCACACAAGGAGATCAGATCCCAAGCTCTATCATCCTCCCAATGTGGGCATCAGGACTTCAGTATTAAAAATATGATGGATTGAGGGTTTGCAGAGTATCCCAGATAGAACACATGCCTATCAGGTAGAAGGACTTGTGTTTGATCCCCCATTTTACCCTTCCCCAAAAAATAAACAAGCAAAAATAAGAAGTATGAATTGAATTGTTGCTCAGCCTTTAACATTTAATAAAATCCTTAATCTTTGAGAACCAGTTAAATTTAACCTAGTGTCTCTACTTATGTTAAACAATGTACTGTTGCATTTTTAAAAGATACTAAATTATTAGGTTAATTAAAATACAATTTTAAAAATTAATTGATACAAAAGGTTTCTGTAAGCTTTCATTCCTCCCTTTCCTTCCTCCAAACCAACTCTCCTCCAAACTACACATAATATAGTAATACCACAACTGTTCCCTGGAAATTTAGTATATGTAGAATATACAAGTGGTCTGTTTTGTTATTTGGGCATGTTGTCCCTTACCCATACTCACACTCAGTGCACATAAATGGCAACTCCTTTTCAGTTATTAATCCAATGTCCAATTATAATTAAATCAGCATTTACGGGAAAGCTATTTAGTGCCTATGACTTTGTTAATTTTACAAATCTACTAAATGGATATTTGATTCTACATAATTCAAATCATATAGTAAATCCAAAGAGTCTATCATTTGAAATTTATTCTGAAGAAATTCCCCAAATAGCACATTCTCTCTCTCAATCTCTCATGCTACAATATTCTTCCATTTCTATATTTCTATCACACTTTGCAAGATAGTTTGTTTCTTCTTCATCTTTTTCAACCTCCTTTTTAAGAAGCTTATTCAACAATTACATATCATGGAATCTTTTTCCACCAGTCAATATCACCTCATTAAAAAAAAAAGTTTTAAAAATAGTATTTGTACTATCCTTCAGCTTACATTATTATTGATTGATATGTGTTCTATTAAACTTGGATGCACTGAATATTAAATATATAATAAGCAATTTATATGATTTTGGGAATACCAAAACTCTGTTTCTCAATATTTTTTGATTGTTGAGACAAAACAGACATCTTTCTGACATCCTTTGGGTTTTCATTATGTTAAGAGATAAATGTTGATGCCACTATCAGAACAACGACTTCATTTTGACACCAAATTTGAATCACTTGGGGATATTTGTAAAAAAATGTCTAAAATAAGCTAATTGACTTGGTGTGAATGCTGGGTGATGCAACAGCTTTGCAGATGATTCTCAGATACTCGTGGTTGTAAATCACTACCTACAGAATGTTTTTTCTTTTCCAGAGTTCACTTTTTAAATCCAAGGAAATATTTGGTCAGACTTTATTGAAAGGCCATGAGATTATGTTTTTAGTAGAAATCGAACATGCCCTGACCCTAATGACTTTAAAATCTAACAGGGAAGGAACTCAAACAGTCTATCTTCTGGTACTGTTCTTATAAAATGTATCAAGAGAAGCCACAGGGTCAGCACGTCATTCACTTCTACAGTAGATTCCAGTAATCCCAGATATGTCTAAAGTTCTCTTGTTAACCTCTTTGCCTTGCCATGTGTTCATTCCTTGATCCCTGGTTCTATTTTTGTCTAATTTTAAGCTAAGGCAATGCAAGGCAGATTCTATCAATCTCTTTCTGACAGTATATATGTACTTGCCAATCAAGAAATAATTTCAAATTATTAGGGTTGAGCATCCCCCATATTAGAAAGAACCCTAGTTTTTCTTTGATGTGCAGCAGTCTTCTGAGCTATTTGCCTTAGGAAATTCCTCCAAGGAAATGATAGGCTGCTAAAATATCACTGATATTCTTTGGAGCTTGATATAGCAAGTCATGGACCAAAATAGAATGTGTACAATGTACACAACAAAGAGGAAACAAAAATGATTCACAAATGCTTTAAATCTCTCCCTGTGTTCTAAGAAATCACTCATGCTTGTGAATTTGTAATATTGCCAATTAGAGCATGAGTTAACCCAAGTCTCAAGTACCATGATTGAGGATGGGAAAATGTAAATTTGTTCTCATTTTGGCTAATCATGTCACTGACTAATGAGGGTGATAGGTTATCCTGGTCCTGGAGAAGCAGTAACTAACTCAGGTCCACTCTTCCTGAGGTACACAGGTCTTCCCGGGACAGAAACTATCAGCAGAGTCCAGAGGTATGGCTAACATCTGGTTATTATTTAATATGATCTTATTAAATAAAAGTGACTTTACTTAAAAGGTTCATTTCCTTTGAGCCTTCTCTTTAGTTTCTAAATCATTCACGCACTACATCATAAATAAAACCTATTTGGCAACTTAGGATCTAGGCAGGGAAAGAGTGGTCTCATGACCTTTGACCAAGACCTCAGAAGCGCTCAGCATCCTGACCCAGAAGTGTTCACAATTTAACATGGAAGAAGTTTGCAGCTTAGCCAGGTAATAAAGGAGAGAAGGTATAAAAATGAAGGGCTAGAACTACTCTCAAACCCAGCAGAAGGATATTATACACACATTGAGATGAGCAGAGTGAGTGAGGTAAAGGCCAACTATGGACTTAATATAGGTCATCATCACTGCCCTTAAGCTTCACCCAAAAAGAATGACACCAAATGCCCCCATGCAGCATAAGCAGTTACATTATATATGACAGAACCTACAAGAGCCAGATGAAGTGCTACAGGAGAGGAAAGATTTTTTTTTGCGGGGGGGGGGGGGGGGGGCGCAAGAAGCAATATTAGAATTAAATATTAAAAACTAGAGACATTCAGATTGGGAGAACAAACAAAAGAATATTTATCCCAGATGAAGAATGAATATAATAGAAATCACAGAGGTAGAAGATAGCGGGTGGTACAGCCTGTGGACCAAAGTGAAGAGGGAAATAAGGCTCCCCATAAAAGGTCAAGTCAGGATGTGGTCATTTCAATGACTGGGTAAGGCCTTTGGGTCACTTAATGCTTTCCAGAAAGGATGAAGTGGAACTCCAGACAACTGTCGAGTTCAAAGGTAAAAAGGTATCTGGTTGGATTGAAAATCAGCATGAAATCATTCTTATTGCTAGCTACCATGTATTAAATGTATTAAATGTAGCTGTGTATTGCTAGCAGTGTACGTGTACTAGAAACATAATGACAAAGCCACTATTAATTATGCTCACAGGTATGCAAACCAAGGCTCAAAAGTTAAATTTGCTCAACAAACAAGAAAATTAATATTTGAATGTACGTCTATCTCAGAGCCCATGAATTCACTATACTACATTGCTTTCTCTAATGTTGGGATGCCTTTAGTTCTGGACCAGGGGATTACTAAATATTCTCTGCACGTTCTTCATCTTTTGTACTTCTTACCCTTACTTGGGTAAGGAGACAGGGTATTATACTCACGGACCATTCACCAAGACATAATCCATAATATCTTTTCTGAAGACAAAGAATAGACATTAAAATAATATCCACTACTATTTTGGTAATCTTTTCTAGGATTGTGAAAAGGGGCATTATTATTTACTTTACTTGATATAAGCCCCAAACAGTATTAGTGTTAAGTGGACACTGGATAAATGTTATATAATTAGAAATGGAACTCATTACTTTAAAAATATTTTAATTAATATCCCACATGTGTAACATTCAATTTTGCTTTTATTTTTGGTAGCATATAAAAGAAATTATTTTCTCTAATGTTTGTCAATATTTATGTTACTCTTAACTCATACTGATTTACAAACACACACATTTATGCAGATGTGTATATGTGTGACTTTTCATTCTTGATACTTTGAAATAAATGTCATTTCTGGTGTGCTGCATATGTTGTGTTTGCTTTTCCAGATTCTTTTCCCACCCTTCTTTTCCTTCTCTGTGCCCTTCAGGACTGATCTCTATGGATTCCCCCTATTTGTGTCTTTGTCCTATGGCTCAGGAGACCAAGAGGGCAGAGAATGGTTTGCTCTCAGCTCTTCTATGACGGCTCCAAGTTAGTTTCTGGGCTCCTCAATGAAAGGTGGCAGCTCCTGTCAGGGGGCCTTTTCCCATAGCTACTCTAAGTTCTTGGATGGCCTCTTTCCCAATGCCCCTTCTGACCAAGGAGGTCTAACTGCTCCTAGCCAGTACTAGCTCTGACCAGCCTTCTTTGCTTTTCCTAACTCTACTCAGTTTTCTAAATTTAACATTCCCTCACTAGCAAAATCAAATCAAACTTACAAAGCAGATCAAAAAAAAAAAAAAAAAGAAGAAGAAGATTACACAAGCATCTGCCCATGAAACAAAACCAATGTGTTCGCTAAGTGTTTTAACCCCTAGGCAAAAGGCCAGTGTTTATTTATTTATGGGGTTGAGTAGATCTTTCACTAATATCATCTATACATCATTAAATATGGAGGCAACAAACTATAAGTCAAATCCATTTCCTTACATTTAAGTTAGGGTTTTCAAAAGACAACAACAAAGCTATAACAAACTGAAACATAAGAAGAACTTGCGTATTAGTTTAAAGTATTCTATTCTATGAATGCTATAATAACCCTGTCTTCCTGATGCAACAGAAGTAGGCTTCGATATTTTATGCATTCCAATAGTTGCTTTATCTTCAGAAATATTAGGAAGTTTAAATAACACCATAGTTGTTTTTATATTTGGAGGTGCTGCTCCCTGAAATAAATGTTTAAATTTCAAAGTCAATATATTTGAAAAAATCTGCATTCTTTGAGGTTTTTTTTATTTCAAAAATTCTGTCAAAGGAGTTATTTGCAAATCAATGACCTCTTTTGTAAAACAAATATTAAGGAATCTTACTTTCTCTAAAAGAGCAGAACAAATGGAATCTCTTATTTTGACTATGTGTTTAGAAAAAATAGAAAGTAAAACGTAATTGAAAAGATATTGATTTGGCAAGGATTTTCTTCTAAAATAACCCAATAGGCTTATAAAACAAAATCTCATGAGCATACATTTCCCCATTCACACTGCTGTCGTCATGGAGACCAATCTCTGGCACATTTGATGGTGTAACCTACACATCTTTCTAGCCTGAAAATTCCGTTGTTGCCATGGAAACTGCCAGTCAGTAGCCTTTCTATTCCTTGATGCTCCCATAGATACCACTGAAATTTCAGCTATGATTTTCCTAGCCCTTCACAATCTTAGGGCTTTTAGGTACTGTCAGAAAACAAAACAAAATTCTTTGTGCCTTGTACCTAAATGTAGCAGTTTATTTTGTTCCATCAAATTCTATGCAACGAACACAATATTAGGAATGATTTATTTTAATAGAATCCCAGGTGATCCTTAAAATTGTTTAGGTACTCAAGAGTTTAAAAATCAAAGATTTCTAATGTCATTTTAAAAGAATCAAGTCATAAGTTAGGGTTTAAGTCATTTTTCAATTAAGCAAAATCTTTCAAATAAAAGAAAAAAATTTACTTAATGTAATGGAATTTAAGTTTGTTGAATATTATAAAATGTTGTCTTTGGTAATGTATTCTGCTGTTGTGTATTTGAAAAAAAATCAATAAAACTAAAATAAATAAATAAAAGTATATTATTCAAAGAAAAATGTTGAGATAACTTTTGAGATAACTCAATGGAGACAGTTACACTAAATATCATTTGAGGAATGAAAAGAAAAGTTATACTTGATAAAGGGAAAGATAAAGTTCTAAAGCTTGGAGCAGCACATGGGGAGCCCTAAATCTGGATTACAGAGGTTTGTTCTTGAGGTTCCAGAAAATACTCCCAGAATATGAGGTAGAATATTACATTTGTCTCTTCAGTATTCTCAAAACATTAATCTAGAAAATGAATTTCTGAGTGGTAATTAAGTTATTTCTTTAACAAGTACTTATAAAAAGGAAAGTTTAAATGTACATGAAACTTGTACATGCCCCAATCAAAAACTAATACTCCACAGGGTAAATCTGATGTACAGAACTTGATTGGCCTGGCATTTCTTAATCTGAAATAGAAGTTTACTTTTAAAAATCTTAAATTGACACAAAGATCCACATGTCTAACCTCTCATAAAATATTGGAGGACCTAAAAACAATCAGATGAAACTTCCATACACCTACTCGTCAGCTTCTAATCATATTACAAGCAGACCATAGGAGAGAAATTATAAAAATGAAGGGCTAGAACTATTCTCAAACCCACCTGCAGGATATATACACGCATTGAGATGAGCAGAGCCCCTACCATTCCCAATTATATTACAAGCAGACCATAACATTCATTCATTTTAAAAATTAGCCCTCATCTAAAATAAAAATGTATCTGTCACTAACTACATTGACACTCAAATTATCTGTTATTTTTAAATGATTCTTAATTTTTTTATTTATTTTTTGGTATTGGTACCACTGAGCTACCTCCAGGCAATTTTTAATTTTTTTTAATTTTTTAAAATTTTGAGACTGGGTCTCACTAAATTACTGAGGGTCTCACTAAGTTGCTGAGGCTGTCCTCAAACTTCCCATCATCCGGCCTCAGCCTTCCAAGATGCTATGATGACAGGCATGCACCACTGCACCCAGATATACTTAATATATTTAGGCATAAAATCATCAAGAAATAGTGATTCCAAATTCCATACCATACCAACCAATGAAAAAAAATGGAATTAAGAATGAGTCCAAGATTTCTGAGTTAGTTGAGAAAATAGGTGAAAAGTGGCATGCTATTCTCTAAGAATACAGGAAGGGAACACATTCTAAGGTAAGAGAATTGATGATAATAAATATAGAAAAGTTGGCCTTGTAGTATCTGTGCAATACTAAGGTATTGATACGTCTGATTGTCAGCTGAACGTTGGGGGTATGTATATAACTAACATTCGTTAATTTCCATACTGGTAATGCCAAGAAAAATAAGACCATATAATATTATTTAGTGTATTAGTACTACTAGATCAGCCATTATATATTTGGCCTGTATGTTAATCCAAGGATCAGACCTCAAAATGTAAATTCATAGCAAGTAATTTTAATATTAAGCCAGGGAAAATACTATAAAATTATTGAAGAAAATGACAATGTTATATAAAAATTAGTTTAAGTCTGAGTTTATCATGTAGCTGGCTGACAGACATATACACAAATACAAACATTTATCCTTTCCTAGTATGTGACCTTCCATTGGCACAGAGAGCAAACGCTGAGTGACAGTCAGGATGCTGGGAGACGTGCTGATGTGCTGCTTCTCCTATAGACAGCACCCACTCAGCACACGGTGAAGTTCTTCAACACAGCAGTGGAAGTTGGGTCGAATTTTTTCAGGAAAGAAACTGCAATTCAACAGGTGATGGGAGGGGAGGGGAGGGGAGGGGCAGGGGGATAAGAAGGGCAGCACAATACAATAGACACTAGTATGGCCCTATGTATAAACGTGGCTGTATAACCAATGTGATCCTGCAATCTGTACACGTGGAAAAATAAGATTATGTACCCCATTTGAATCAAATGTACGATATGTCAAGATCATTGTAATGTTTTGAGCAACTAATAAAAAATTTTAAAAAAATATGAATAAAATGAAATACATAGTTATAAAGGAAAACAAAATCTATTAAAATTAATTTTAAATATTTAAAAATATTAGACCTGGCAGTAGGTATAGTATTAGACAGTCTTTTACGATAATGATGAACATGAATATCTCAAGAGGTATGCAAAAGTCTGTCATATGAAAACATCTTCAATTCCTTTTTATGTAACGCTAATACTATGTGGTTATTGTGTCATTATAAGAAATGCTAAATTTCAGATGAAATTGGTAAAAATAAAGTTCTCATATTTTTTCCTACCAAAAAAAAAATAGCTCAATGATCTATGAGTTTATAAGGAGACAAATCAGACCTGACTTGAAATTCGGATTGCATAGGAGGGCAATGCTTTTTCCATTATGGATGGAATGTAAGCAAGCAAGAAGTTTCCTCAGCAGACTCAGAACACCAGAGCTACAGGCTGTCAAACATCATGATTTCTGAATTCTAAATCCTTGTGGTCTAATAAAACCAGATATCAGAAGCTGATTTATACTTTGATAGCAGGGAATTATCTGTAGGCTATCTCTCAGGGAAGGAGCTCATGTGGGCAGATGCACAGATGGTCAAAAGTGACAGGACCCTAAATATCACATTTTAATATAAATTAAAATGGCATTTTGCATCTATAAATTGAGTCTATGAAGAGATTTCTTGAAATGCAATACGAGAGAGAGAGAGAGAGAGACACACACACACACACACACAACATCATGGAAAAAGGAAAGTTAATGCCACAATATCTCAAATACCTGATATCTATATACTTTACTTTCAGTGTAGTTGGCAAGTGAGAGAAAGAAAAAAGTACCATTCTTTTAAAATAATGTTCTTCATTGTTTTGATTAAATATTACTTCTTATTTAAATGTGTATAACATTAATGTGAGAAGTGAAATGATTCAGATTAGGCCTTAACAATTTTTTTCCACAAACATCAGAAACCAAAGTACCATTTCCAGAGGTGACCACTGTTAGCATCAAAATACATATTCATTAACACACACACACACACACACACACACACATATATACACACACTAAGACTGGCACACACAGGTTTGAGGTTGTGGCTCAGTGGTAGAGTTGTCTCACATGTGTTAGGCACTGGGTTTGATCCTCAGAACTACATAAATAAATAAAATTAAAGGTATTGTGCTCATCTCCAACTTAAAAAGTCTTTTAAAAAAAAGACTGGCACACAGATGTACAGGTATTAATTCCTCTCTTTGGATAAAAGATCATACTGGACAGATTATGTTATAACATGTTTCTTCACTCAAAGATATGTTGAAAATATATTTCCACATCAAAATGTATATTCATCTACATTCTCCAATAACTTTTCCATTGCCAAATAATATTCTTTGGGCAGCTCTGTTTCTAAGAAGTTAAAGGGTTCTTTTCCTGTCTTCAAAGAAACCACAATAATCAAAGGCTTGTTAGTCTGGGGTTTGTGTTCTACTGTCAGGAAGATCTTGGCAGCTCCCACTGTATATAGTTAAAGAAAAAGAGGAGCCACTGGTTACTTGATGAACCAGGGAAATCTTTGGGCTCACCTTTCAGGCTTCTTTTCACCATGTCACATGTAAACACATATAGGCACAAAAGTTTAAGAGAATAAAAAGTCAAAAAGCATCATTTCTTTTTTTTTTAACTACAAAATCTGACTATCTAATCACTTTTGTCTGAGGGAGCTGAATTAAACTCAGACTATGAGAAGCACTTAAAATTGAAAAGTGAAAATTTTACGACGATCCTTCATAAAATTTCTGAGACAGAGCCTTTGAGTACGTGCATGGAATTTGCAGTATTAACTCAGACTCATAATATGGAAGGCACAAAGTCAAGTCAATAACAGCATGGAAAAATCCCCTAAGAAAAATGCAAGTCATTAATGGTGAAGCAGAATTAATTCATGTTCCTATATGTCTACCTACTTCAGCCTGGAGAATAGTTGATATACTATGTTAGGGCCTACAAGAACAATTTACTGGCTTCTAAATTTTTAAACAGCTCTACATATATCAGCCAAGGGAGACTTTAGCTTCAGAGAGAAGTTATTTAAATCCTAACAACAAAAAATTTTGTCTTCAATTTCCCTAATGTGGCTTTCACATCCCAGGAGAGATTACCCTAATGATGTGAGGAAACGCACATTTGCAGTCTAGAGCCCAGGGATCACCAGAGTCCACTGTTTTTCAGAAACCCAAATGAGAAATCTGGGGATGTAAACTAATGTGAATAGGTCTGACCATCAGAAAAGTATCAGATCCTGCTGTAACAATTATAGCAAAGCAATAACTTCTTATAGAAAAGAAAAAAGCACAAAGTGATATATGATAATAGGAGAAGGTCTCATCTCCATCTAAAATTAACCCATATAGAAATCACAAAACATTTTGGACAAAATGAAATTGAAAAAACACATAAATATATAAATGTATATTCAAATACATACACCCATACATATCTATATGCATCTTCAAATGTAGATACAAGCATAGATATTGATATATATAGAGAGATACAGATATCAATAGATTCTATTTCTATGAGGAATGCCAATAGATCCATCTCACAAAACAAAGCTTAAGGCAAAAGCTACTAGGAATTCATTCATTTAAAGAAAGAAAAGAGGAAGTCCAGGGGAGAGGAAGAATAACTTAATTGTGTCGAGTTTGTTATGCACATCTACAAGGGAAAAAATAAAATCAACATAACAACTGAAGTTATGACTTTGTTCATGTGAGTCAACAGTGGAACTTGGCTCTGAAAGTTACTTTCATTTTGTTGCATATAGATTTCCAGTTTTCCTAGCACCATTTTTGAAATGGCTATCTTTTCTCCAATGTATGTTTTTGGCACCTTTGTCTAATATAAGATAATTGTAATTTTGTGGGTTAGTCTCTGTGTCCTCTCTTCTGTACCATTGGTCTACCAGTCTGTTTTGGTGCCAATACCATGCTGTTTTGTTACTATTGGTCTGTAGTATAGTTTAAGGTCTGGTATAGTGATGCCACCTGTTCACTCTTCCTGCTATTTTTCCAGATGAACTTCATGACTGCTTTTTCTATTTCTATGAGGAATGCCATTGGGGTTTTGATCATAATTGCATTAAATCTGTATAGTGCTTTTGGTAGAATGGTCATTTTGATAACATTAATTCTGCCTATCCAAGAGCAAGGTAGATCTTTCCATCTTCTAAGTTCTTCTTTTATTTCTTTCTTTAGCATCTGTAGTTTTCAGTGTATAGATCTTTCACCTCTTTCATGGACTCCCAAGTATTTTTTTAAGGCTATTGTGAATAAGGTAGTTTTCCTCATTTCCCTTTCAGAGGATTTGTCACTAATATACAGAAATGCCTTTGATTTATGGGTGTTGATTTTATATCCTGCTACTTTGCTGAATTCATTTACTAATTCTAAAAGTTTTCTGGTGGAATTTTTTTTGGGGGGTCTTCTAGGTATAGAATCATATCATCAGCAAATAGTGCTAATTTAAGTTCTTTTCCTGTGTGTATCCCTTTAATTTCTTTCATCTGTCGAATTGCTCTGGCCAGTGTTTCAAGAACTATGTCAAGTAGAAGTGGTGAAAGAGGGCATCCCTGTCTTGTTCCAGATTAGAGGAAATGCTTTCAATTTTTCTCCATTTAGAATGATGTTGGCATGGGGCTTAGCTTAGATAGCAGTTTAACATATCTCAACATCATAAAGGTTATCTCTCACCATGCACAAAACTCAACTCAAAGTGGATCAAGGATCTAGTAATTAAACCAGAGACCCTGTGTCTAATAGAAGAAAAAGTAAGCCCTAATGTTCATTATGTCAGATTAGGCCCCAACTTCCTTAATAAGACTCTTTAGTGCAAGAATTAAAATCAAGAATCAATAAATGGGATGGATTCAAACTAAAAAGTTTCTCCTCAGCAAAAGAAATAATCTGTGAGGTGAACAGAGAGCCTACATCTTAAGAGCAAATTTTTACCCCTCACACATCAGAGCACTAATCTCTAGGGTATATAAAGAACTCAAAAAGCTAAACACTAAAAACACAAATAACCCAATCAATAAATGGGCCAAGGACCTGAAAAGATACTTGTCAGATGAGGATATACAATCAATAAATAAATATATGAAAAAAATTTTCATCCTCTCTAGCAATTAGAGAAATGCAAATCAAAACTAAGATATCATCTCACTCCAGTCAGAATGGCAGCTATTATGAAGACAAATCACAATAAGTGTTGGCGAGGGTGTGGGGAAAAAGGTACACTCATACATTGCTGGTGGGACTGCAAATTGGTACAACCAATATGGAAAGCAGTATGGAGATTCCTTGGAAAACTGGAAATGGAACCACCATTTGACCCAGCTATCCCTCTCCTCGGTTCTATACCCAAAGGACTTAAAAACAACATACTACAGGGACACAGCCACATCAATGTTTGAAGCAGCAGAATTCACAATAGCTAAACTGTGAACTAGATGCCCTTCAGTAGATGAATGGATTAAAAATGTGGCATATTGGGCTGGGGATGTGGCTCAAGCGGTAGCGCGCTCGCCTGGCATGCGTGTGGCACGGGTTCGATCCTCAGCACCATGTACAAACAAAGATGTTGTGTCCGCTGAAAAATAAAAAATAAAAATTTAAATTTAAAAAAAATGTGGCATATATACACAATAGAATATTACTCAGCAATAAAAGAGAATAAAATCATGGCATTTGCAGGTAAATGAATGACATTAGAGAAGATCACGCTAAGTGAAGTTAGCCAGTCCCAAAAAACCAAATGCCTAATGTTTTCTCTGATAAGGAGCCTGATTCATAGTTGGGTAGGGATGGGGAGCATGTGAGAAATAGACAAACTCTAGATAGGGCAGAGGGAAATTACCTTGTGATGATTTAATAGATCCACCACTCTAGATCTCTATCTAGAAATTCACTAATTAAATCTGTTAGTCAGTTACTGATTGTGAAAATGCTTATTAAACACTTCATTTCTATGGTCCAGGTTCTAGGCTTGGTTCTGCAGATGCAGTTGTGAATAAAATCATCATGATCTGCATATTGGAGTTTTAAATCCAGCAAAGGAGGAGATATGAAGCATTAAACTACATAATGACTTTTACATTGCAATTGTTACAAATGCTCTAAGGGAGAAAGTATTACCCAATACTTTCAAGATATTTGTCCTAGTGAGTGCAGGGGAAATTAAAGCTCAAGCAAAGATTAAGAGAACACTTGAAGTTAGCTAGAATAAAAGGAGCAGCAACAGAATGAAGAGGCAAAGGGTGTTGAGACACAAGGCCAGAGATAGTTATTAGGCAGATCCAAAGGAATAGAACATGTATAAAGAACATGAACTTCTCTCTATATAGCCTTGATTGCAAATTACCCTCATTTGTCACTAAATTCCCCATAAGAGCACTTTTGCCTGAATAATGAAGAGGAAGGAAATGAACATGAGTGTCTTTTATGTACTAAGCGCCATCTTTGGGGTCTTCATATGAGTTTTATCATTTGATCCACTCAACAGACCTGCAAGAAGAATATTGCCATTATTTCTATTTTATACAAGAAGCAAACTAAAAAGATGAAGTGACTTATCTAGACTTAGAACTCAAGTTCAGATAGCTGACTATACAATGACACTCGAGCATCTATAATTTTCTATTTCTCTCTGTCTTGGGAAAAAAGTTTATTGGTAAAATAGATTTTTCTAAGATCCTATCTTTTCTCAAAAAAATATTCTCTCTAATTATAGTTATATAATGTTTATTATTCATACACTCAGATTAAAATGACTTTCAAATTCTATTTTACAGATAATAATCAATCTATATTAATTATTATTTGAATTTTTCATGTGAAGGATGCTAAATAAGTTAACACTAAGCCACAGAATTTTTTAAAAAAATCATTTGGGGAGGTTGCATAGTTTTCCAAATTGGAAAAAGAATTCTTTAACTATTATGTCAAACCATTTAAAACTGCTGACATTAAATCAATGGACAAACCAAAATGGTAGGGATTTTTTTTCTTAATACAGCTCAATTTAATATCTGCTGCACTTATGCAGAGCATAAGAAATTTCTTAGAGCATCAAAGGTTATTAATTGTGTGTAGCTCCTTTATCTTGCTGAAGAGACAGGTATAGTAGTTAAAACATTTAAGGAATTTAATTGCTCAATATAGAGACATTTCAAGCCATAAAGGATTTCCAACTGAAGGCAGAAAACCAGAATGATTGGAGAAGAACTTCAAGACAAGACAGAAGTCACTTCCATCTACTAAAGTGGCAATGGGTGGCAGGGGGACTCAAGATAAGATTTAATTTCTGGACACATATTAGGTACTAACATTGAACCAAGAGGATGTAGAAAACCTAAACAGATCAATAACAAGTAATGAGACTAAAGCAGTGATAAACAGCCTGCCAACAAAGAAAACCCCAGGATCAGATGAATTCTGAGCTGAATTCTATCAGAACTTTAAAGAACCAATGCCACTGCTCCTCAAGTTATTCCATAAAATAGAAAGGGAGAGAACACTTCCAAATTCATTCTATGAAGCCAGTATCAACTTCATACCAAAACCAGATAAGGACAATTCAAGGAAAGAAAACTACAGATGAATATCCTTGATGAGCATAAATGTAAAAACACTTAATATTAGCAAATGAAATTCAACAACCATTAAGATTTTACATCTTGATCAAATTGAATTCATTTCATAGAGGTAAGGATGATTCAACAAATGAAAATCAATAAACCTAATATGACATATAAAAAGGATTGAGGACAAAAATCACATGATCATCACAATAGATGCATGAAAAAGCCTTTGACAAAATTCAACACCTACTCATGATAAAAACCCTTGAAAAAACAAGAGACAGAAGGAACTTTCCTTAACATTATAAAGGCCATTTGTGACAAACAGAAAACCAACATCATACTGAATTGAGAAAAACAAAGCATTTTCTCTAAAATCAGGATCAAGACAAGGATGTCCACTCTTGTCATTCCTATTCAATCTTTGAAATATTAGCCAGAGAAATTAGGAAAGAGAAGAAAAAGGGATACAAAAGTAAAAGTCAAATTGTCCTTGTTTGCAGACGATATCATCCTGTAATAAGAGGATCCTAAAACTTTTAGAGCTGATAAACAAATTCAGCAAAGTAGCAGGGTAAAAAAAAAAAATCAACATAGAAAAAATCTGTAGCGTTTCTTTGCAAATACTAAATACGCTAAGAAATAAAAAACAATTCCATTCAAAATAGCTTCAAAAAATAAAATACTTAAGTATAAACCTAACCAAAATACAATAGATCTATACAAGGAAAATTACAAAACACTGAAAAAAAATCAAAAAAGATACAAGATGGAAAGATATCCATGTTCATTTTTTGATAGGCAGAATATTGTTAAAATAGCCATAATACCAAATTGAGATATAGATTCAATGCATTCCCCCATAAAAATACTAATGATATTCTTCTCAAAATTACATTAAAAAATCCTAAAACTTTATGACAGAAGACCCATAAAAACCAGAATAATTCTAAGCAAGGAGAGTAAATCTGGAGGCATCACAATCAGAACTTCAATTATAAAAATAGACTTGTAGATCAATGAAATGGAAGAGAAAATAGAGACAAACCCATACAGCTACAGTTATCTGATTCTTGACAAAAGTGACCCAAAAAAACTTACACTGGAGAAAGACAGTCTTTTCAACAAATGGTGCTGGGGAAACTGGATATCTATCTGTAAAGGCTGAAACTAGATCCTATCTCACTCTGCACAAAAGTCAACTCAAAATTAATGAAAGGCCTAAGAATAAGACCAGAAACTTTGCAACTGCTAGGAAAAAAGCATAGGATAAACACTGCAACATATAGGCATAGGCAAAAGCTTCCTCAGTAGAATTCCTATAGCTTAGGAAATAATACCCAGATCCAATAAATGGGATGGCATCAAATGAAAAGCTTCTGTATAGTAAAGGAAAGAGGATGAGGAGAGAACCTACAGAATGGGAGAAAAATTTTGCCAGCTACCCTTCCAACAGAGGATTAATATCTAGAATATATAAAGAACTAAAAAAAATCAACACTAAAAAAACACCCCACAAAACAAAATAAATAATTCACCCAATAAATGAGCAAATGAACTAAGCAGACATTTCTAAGATGAAGTAACACCATTGGTCAACAATTATATGAAAAAATGTTCAACATCTCTAGCCATCAGGAAAATGGAAATCAAAACACTGAGATTTCATCTTATTCCAGTTAGGTTGGTAATCATCAAGAATACAACAGCAATAATTGCTAGGGAGGATGTAGAGTAAAAGAAATTCTGACACACTGTTGGTAGGAAAGTAAATTACTACAGACACTGGAAATAAATACAAAGGTTCCTCAAAAGACTAGGAATGAAACCTACATATAATTCAGTTATATCATTCAGTGGTATAGCTTCATTCTTTAAAGAATTAAGGTCAGCATACTGTAGAGCTACAATAGCACATTTCATAATAGCCAAGTCACAGAACCAGCCTAAGTGTCCATCAGTGGATGAATTTTAAAAAAGATGTGGGATACACACATACAGGTGCACACGTGCATGCACACACACACAAAAAAAAATAGTTTTGTTCAGGCATAAAAAACAAAAATATATGTAATTTTCAAGACAATGCATGGAAATAGAGAGCATACTGTTAAATAAATAAGCCTGACTCAAAGTAAAAGGTTGTATGCTTCCTCTCAGATGTTAAGGCTAGAAAGAAAAAAAGTGTATTGGGGTAGAGGAAAAGAATTAGGAAAAGAAAAAAGGGGGAGATCCAACATGGCGCGAGAGGGGAGGCAGCACTTTCAGTACCTCCTCAACAACGGGGTCAGAGAGACGCATGGATACGCTTAGATTCGACCTGCTGAGAAACTCCTAGCAAAATTCCACTAAAGAGAGATCGGCCGGGAATCGGTAGGATTTTTGGAGGTGACAGTCTGCGCAGAGGTCCAGACCCGCCAGCCGCTGCCCGCGCGACTCGGCGACTGTCGGCTGCCTGCACGCGGCCCCCGCGTCAGGGCGGATAGCCTCCGAGGCGCAGCGCAGCAGGAGCGGTGCAGGGACTCTAGGAAGAGGTCTCTAGCCAAGCCTTCATGAAATAGCAAACCGGGAGCTGAAACCAACCAGAGACAGACCAGTCCCACCCCTCCCTTCGGACACTCCGGCAAGGAGCCTGGGGCCCGCCATAGCAGAGTGGTGACATCACCAGAGTTCTGCCGACAGAATTCCTTCCCAGCGGAATCCACATTAGCAGGTGTGTGACTCCCACCCCCTCCAGATACAAGCAGCCAGGAAACCACCGGGGGCGTGTCTGTAGGGAAGCAGAGGGGATTCCAGATCCCCACCTCCCCTTAACACCAGCGGCGACACCCAAGATCTTAGCCGCCAGTTTCTGGGGGCGTGCCCACCAAAGGGGTCCGGAAAAATTAAACTGTTGGTTCCCAGATCACCCCACCACAGCACTGGGGCTTAGATGAATGACAGAGAGGGTGTTCATCATTCGGGATATAGGACACGCGGTGGGGCTGCAAGTGTAATCAGATCCTTGGGGAACTGCCTCTGGTGAACAGGACCTGGCTGGCTGGCTGGGAGGAGGAACAGGGGGAGGGGCCGGATAAGTGAAAGGGCTCTGGACTAACAGGATTGAGAGACTCCCAGGAGCCACCTTACAGGGATTTCTGTCAGCACATAGAGGGCAGAAGCTTGGCTCAGAGGGCACAGCTCCGCCTATTGGAAGAGAAGAAAATGGGACTCAGCCATTGAAGAGGGGATGCCAGCATGGCAGAGATCTGATGTCATTGGAGAGCGGCCGAGGAGAAAACTTCATCGGTGCCAGCGGCGACGGAAACAGTTGGTCCCCTGGTAGGGAGGGTGAGTCACAGATACCCGAGTCTCTCTCGCTTTGTCGTCGAGCCAGAGGGGAGGAGCGGGGCTGCCGCCCGCGCCCGCAAGGTAGGCAGACCTGCGACCAACCTGCAGATCAGGCCCAGCGGTCTGCAGGCGTGGTAGGAGGGGCAGGGCAGAGCCACCGCCCGCACCGGCAAGGTAAGCAGACCTGCAACAGACCGGCGGATCAGGCCCAGCGGCCAGCCAGCGTGGTACACACTTCACCCCAACTGGAGTAGGGGCAGAGCAGAGCCTTCGCCCGCGCCCAGATCAGGCCCAGCGGCCCGCCTGTGTGGTGGTCAAGTGACCCCAATTGGAGTGGGGGCGGAGCGGAACTGACACCCGTGCCCGCAAGGGGGGCAGACCTGCGACCAACCTGCAGATCAGGCCTAGCGGTCCCCGGGTGTGGTAGGAGGGGCAGGGCAGAGCCTTCGCCCCCACCTGCAAGGTAGGCAGACATGCAACAGAACGGCGGATCAGGCCCAGGGGTCCGCGGGCGTGGTAGACACCTCACACCAATTGGAGGAGGGGCAGAGCAGAGCCCCCGCCCGCACCTGCAAGGGAGACTTTTCAACTATACAAGAGCAATATAAATATATAGGGGGGGAAAAAATTTCAAAAACACAACAGTTTCACCAAGAAGAAAGAAACGCAAGCAGTATGAAAAGACAAGGAAAGAAAGGACTACAAGCAATGCAGGTCAGCTCAACTTTAGAAGAGGTAACAGCTGCAGCAGATGGAATGTCAGATAAAGAATTCAGGATATATATGCTTCAGATGATCTGGAGTATCAAGGAAGAAATTAGACAGCAAAATCAAACAATGAAAGATCACTTCGACAAGGAATTACACAAACAAATCCAGGAAGCAAAGGATCAACTATACAGGGAGATAGAGGTTATAAAAAACAAACAAACAGAAATCCTAGAAATGCAGGAAGCAATAAACCAACTTAAAAACTCAATTGAGAGTACTACCAGCAGAGTAGAACACTTAGAAGATAGAACATCAGACAATGAAGACAAAGTATTTCAACTTGAAAAGAACATAGACAGCTCAGCAAGACTGTTAAGAAACCATGAGCAGAACATCCAAGAAATATGGGATAACATTAAGAGACCAAACTTAAGAGTCATTGGGATACAGGAAGGTATAGAACTCCATACCAAAGAAATGAGCAATTTATTCAATGAAATAATACGAGAAAACTTCCCAGACTTGAAGAATGAGACAGAATCCCAAATTCTAGAAGCCTACAGGACGCCGAATGTGCAAAATCATAAGAGATCCACACCTAGACACATTATAATGAAGATGCCCAACATACAGAATAAGGAGAGAATTTTAAAAGCTACAAGAGAAAGGAAGCAGATTACATTTAGGGGCAAGCCAATCAGGATAACAGCTGATCTTTCAACACAGACTCTGAAAGCTAGAAGATCCTGGAATAACATATTTCAAACACTGAAAGAAAATGGGTTCCAACCAAGAATTGTGTATCCAGCGAAATTAAGCTTCAGGATGGAAGATGAAATTAAAACCTTCCAAGACAAACAAAAGTTAAAAGAATATGCAGCTAGAAAACCATCTCTTCAAAACATCCTCGGCAAAACATTACAGGAAGAGGAAATGGAAAATAACAATGAAAACCAACAGTGGGAGGTAGGACAGTAAAGGGGGGTGGAATAATCAAAGAGGAAAACAAACCATGTTTAGTAACATAAATAAACAAATATGGCTGGAACAACAACCCATATCTCAATAATAACCCTAAATGTTAATGGCTTAAACTCACCAATTAAGAGACACAGGCTAGTAGAATGGATCTCAAAACAAGACCCAACAATATGCTGCCTACAGGAGACGCATTTGATAGGAAAAGACATACATAGGCTGAAGGTGAAAGGTTGGGAAAAATCATATCACTCATATGGACTTCGGAAACAAGCAGGAGTGTCCATACTCATATCAAATAAAATAGATTTCAAGCCAAAGTTAATCAAAAGGGATAAAGAGGGACACTACATACTGCTTAAAGGAACCATACACCAACAAGACATAACAATCATAAATATATATGCCCCAAACAATGGTGCAGCTACGTTCATCAAATAAACTCTTCTCAAGTTCAAGAGTCTAATAGACCACCATACAATAATCATGGGAGACTTCAACACACCTCTCTCGCCACTGGACAGATCTTCCAAACAAAAGTTGAATAAGGAAACTATAGAACTCAATAACACTATTAATAACCTAGACTTAATTGACATATATAGAATATACCACCCAACATCAAGCAGTTACACTTTTTTCTCAGCAGCACATGGATCCTTCTCAAAAATAGATCATATATTATGTCACAGGGCAACTCTTAGACAATATAAAGGAGTAGAGACAATACCATGCATCCTATCTGATCATAATGGAATGAAACTGAAAATCAACGATAAAAGAAGGAAGGAAAAAGCATACATCACTTGGAGAATGAACAATAGGTTACTGAATGATCAGTGGGTTATAGAAGACATCAAGGAGGAAATTAAAAAATTCTTAGAGATTAATGAAAACACAGACACAACATATCGGAATCTATGGGACACATTGAAAGCAGTTCTAAGAGGAAAATTCATTGCTTGGAGTTCATTCCTTAAAAAAAGAAAAAACCAACAAATAAATGATCTCATACTTCATCTCAAAATCCTAGAAAAAGAAGAGCAAAACAACAGCAAACGAAGTAGAAGGCAAGAAATAATTAAAATCAGAGCTGAAATTAATGAAATTGAAACAAAAGAAACAATTGAAAAAATTGACAAAACTAAAAGTTGGTTCTTTGAAAAAATAAACAAAATTGACAGACCCTTAGCCATGCTAGCGAAGAGAAGAAGAGAGAGAACTCAAATTACTAGCATACGGGATGAAAAAGGCAATATCACAACAGACACTTCAGAAATACAGAAGATAATAAAAAATTATTTTGAATCCTTATACTCCAATAAATTAGAAGATAGTGAAGGCATCGATAAATTTCTGAAGTCATATGATCTGCCCAGATTGAGTCAGGAGGATATAGACAACCTAAACAGACCAATATCAATCGAGGAAATAGAAGAAACCATCAAAAGACTACCAACTAAGAAAAGCCCAGGACTGGATGGGTATACAGCAGAGTTTTACAAAACCTTTAAAGAGGAACTAACACCAATACTTTTCAAGCTACTTCAGGAAATAGAAAAAGAGGGAGAACTTCCAAATTCATTCTACGAGGCCAACATCACCCTGATACCTAAACCAGACAAAGACACTTCAAAGAAAGAAAACTTCAGACCAATATCTCTAATGAACCTAGATGCAAAAATCCTCAATAAAATTCTGGCGAATCGGATACAAAAACATATCAAAAAAATTGTGCACCATGATCAAGTAGGATTCATCCCTGGGATGCAAGGCTGGTTCAATATACGGAAATCGATAAATGTTATTCACCACATCAATAGACTTAAAAATAAGAACCATATGATCATCTCAATAGATGCGGAAAAAGCATTCGACAAAGTACAGCATCCCTTTATGTTCAAAACTCTAGAAAAACTAGGGATAACAGGAACATACCTCAATATTGTAAAAGCAATCTATGCTAAGCCTCAGGCTAGCATCATTCTGAATGGAGAAAAACTGAAGGCATTCCCTCTAAAATCTGGAACAAGACAGGGATGCCCTCTCTCACCACTTCTATTCAACATAGTTCTCGAAACACTGGCCAGAGCAATTAGACAGACGAAAGAAATTAAAGGCATAAAAATAGGAAAAGAAGAACTTAAATTATCACTATTTGCAGATGATATGATTCTATACCTAGCAGACCCAAAAGGCTCTACAAAGAAACTATTAGAGCTAATAAATGAATTCAGCAAAGTGGCAGGATATAAAATCAACACGCATAAATCAAAGGCATTTCTGTATATCAGCGACAAATCCTCTGAAATGGAAATGAGGACAACCACTCCATTCACAATATCTTAAAAAAAAATAAAATACTTGGGAATCAACCTAACAAAAGAGGTGAAAGACTTATACAATGAAAACTACAGAACCCTAAAGAGAGAAATAGAAGAAGATCTTAGAGGATGGAAAAATATACCCTATTCATGGATAGGCAGAACTAACATCATCAAAATGGCGATATTACCAAAAGTTCTCTATAGGTTTAATGCAATGCCAATCAAAATCCCAACGGCATTTCTTGTAGAAATAGAGAAAGCAATCATGAAATTCATATGGAAAAATAAAAGACCCAGAATAGCAAAAACAATGCTAAGCAGGAAGTGTGAATCAGGCGGTATAGCGATACCAGACTTCAAACTATACTACAGAGCAATAGTAACAAAAACAGCATGGTACTGGTACCAAAACAGGCGGGTGGACCAATGGTACAGAATAGAGGACACAGAAACCAATCCACAAAACTACAACTATCTTATATTTGATAAAGGGGCTAAAAGCATGCAATGGAGGAAAGATAGCATCTTCAACAAATGGTGCTGGGAAAACTGGAAATCCATATGCAACAAAATGAAACTGAATCCCTTTCTCTCGCCACGCACAAAAGTTAATTCAAAATGGATCAAGGAGCTTGATATCAAATCAGAGACACGCCGTCTGATAGAAGAAAAAGTTGGCTACGATCTGCATACTGTGGGGTCGGGCTCCAAATTCCTCAATAGGACACCCATAGCACAAAAGTTAATAACTAGAATCAACAAATGGGACTTACTTAAACTAAAAAGTTTTTTCTCAGCTAAAGAAACAATAAGAGAGGTAAATAGAGAGCCTACATCCTGGGAACAAATCTTTACTCCTCACACTTCAGATAGAGCCCTAATATCCAGAGTATACAAAGAACTCCAAAAATTAGACAATAAGATAACAAACAACCCAATCAACAAATGGGCCAAGGACCTGAACAGACACTTCTCAGAGGAGGACATACAATCAATCAACAAGTACTTGAAAAAATGCTCACCATCTCTAGCAGTCAGAGAAATGCAAATCAAAACCACCCTAAGATACCATCTCACTCCAGTAAGATTGGCAGCCATTATGAAGTCAAACAACAACAAGTGCTGGCGAGGATGTGGGGAAAAGGGTACACTTGTACATTGCTGGTGGGACTGCAAATTGGTGCAGCCAATTTGGAAAGCAGTATGGAGATTTCTTGGAAAGCTAGGAATGGAGCCACCATTTGACCCAGCTATTCCCCTTCTTGGTCTATTCCCTAAAGACCTAAAAAGAGCATGCTACAGGGACACTGCTACATCCATGTTCATAGCAGCTCAATTCACAATAGCAAGACTGTGGAACCAACCCAGATGCCCTTCAATAGACGAATGGTTTAAAAAAATGTGGCATTTATACACAATGGAGTATTACTCTGCATTAAAAAATGACAAAATCATAGAATTTACAGGGAAATGGATGGCACCAGAGCAGATTATGCTAAGTGAAGCTAGCCAATCCCTAAAAAACAAATGCCAAATGTCTTCTTTGATATAAGGAGAGTAACTAAGAACAGAGTAGGGTCGAAGAGCATGAGAAGAAGATTAACATTAAACAGAGATGAGAGGTGGGAGGGAAAGGGAGAGAAAAGGGAAATTGCATGGAAATGGAAGGAGACCCTCAGGGTTATACAAAAGAACATACAAGAGGAAATGAGGGGAAAGGGAAAAATAATACAAGGGGGAGAAATGAAGGTCAGTAGAGGGGGTAGAGAGAGAAGAGGGGTGGGGAGGGGAGGGGAGGGGGGATAGTAGAGGATAGGAAAGGTAGCAGAACATGACAGTCACTAGTATGGCAATATGTAAATCAATGGATGTGTAATTGATGTGATTCTGCAATCTGTATATGGGCTAAAAATGGGAGTTCATAACCCACTTGAAGCAAAGTGTGAAAGATGATATATCAAGAACTATGTAATGTTTTGAACAACCAACAATAAAAAAAAAAGAAAAAAGGGAGGAACTAGATTGAAATTGATCAAATTATGTTGTGTTCATGTACAAATATGTCACTATGAAACCTACTCTTCTGTATAATTATGATATACCAATGAAAACTTAAAAAATAAAGATGCAACTGAATTAGAATCAACTCACAGGGATTGCAAATTCAAATGTTGACAAGGCTTGGGTAGGAACTACAAAGAAAAGCTAATTAAAATAGTCTAATAACAGAAGTTAGAAGGAAAGTGGTCAACTAGAGGGTGTATGCCCCACATTCAGGTACTGAAATTTAATTTCAAAAACAAACACTGTACTATAAAAAAAATCTTCTGAATTGGAACATCAGATTTACATCTATGAACTTTGGTTAGAGTGAAAATTGAGAGGCTACTAGTAGAAAAGCAAAGAAAAGGCATGGAGAAAGAGACCAAGGCCCCATCAGATGGGATGCATAGGCCAAAATGGCTAGGAGAGATACAAGTCCCAGAAAGCAAGCTAGGCATGTATGAATGTCCCTGAACATAACACTACCAAGTTTGAACTGGACAATTTAATGTTGCCCAAATGAGTCTCAACTCTGTATGGGTCTTTTCCATATTAACCTCTCTACTTTCAAAATCAATTGCCCCATTTCTTCCATCATCTAAATTCTGGGGGGTTTTTTGTTGTTGTTGTTGCTGTTGTTATTTTTTGTTTGTTTGTTTTGAGATGGGGTTTTTTAAAGTTGTATCTTCCACCAAGCCTTCCTAATATTTTTTATTCAGAAGGAATTATTGTCACTCTGTCCTCTCATATTCAAAAGAACTTTCTGTGTCTCTCTCAAAACTTACAGGACCTACTATTTCACACTGTAGTTAACTATGTGCACCCTGATTTTCCTACTAAGCCGTGAGTTTAATAGCCCACATCTAAATCATGCTTGTACCCTCTAGAGCATGGAGAATGGCATTTGAAATAGGTTAGTTGAATCTTATTCAACTGAGAGCACTTTACTCTCCAGCAAATGAAGAATCATTAAACGTTTTAGAGTATATGTGTAATGTGATCCAAATAATGTTTTAGAAGGTTATTTGGTGGGAATATGGAAAAATACAGAAAGAAAACAAATCTAAGTCATAAGTTACTGCCCTACAGCAATATAAATTAAGAGAATAAATGAATCATAGCTTATTTGTTTTCTAAGAAGAATTAGATACCAGGGTTCTAACTGACTACTGAGAAGAAGATATGACTGGGTGGCTTTAAATCTGGGGAGACTGGAGTAATGTAGAATAAAAAGAGAGACTAATTCACACCAAGAAAGTTAAAAAAAAAAGTGAAAAAACGTGAATTGAATTTTAGATCTATTATATGTGGAGTTTCACCTGTAGTTTATTCATATATGAACAAAGAAAATTTACATCCAATTCATTCTACTGTCTTTCCTAATCCCATCCTCCTCCCTGTTCTTCATTCCCCTTCATCTAATCCAATTTACTATCCTACACACACACACACACACACACACACACACACACACACACACTCGTTAGCATCCACATATCAGAGAGAACATTTGACCTTTGGTTTTTGGGGGACCGGCTTATTTCACTTAGCATAATAGCCTCCAGTTTCCATTGCAATTAAACAGTCAAGAAAATGCACAGAATTGAAGTTTGAGAATGATTATAGTGTTTCAACGGACTTTGAATGGCATAGTATGATATGAGAAGCACCATATATTGTGAACACAACATTTGTTTTTTTTTTCTCATGTCCCAGGAGATTTCCTAACCTAGGCTCAAAAGTATAAAATAGATGAGATAATGACAGGCATGAAAAGAAAAGGGAAATGCTGGTAAGTGCTATTTAAGAGTGTCTGGTAAAGCTTCACTTTGGGGGTAGAATATCAATTACAAGGATGAAAATAACTAAAAGATAAGAGAACATTAGAGGAAATCTTTGGATACTTTTTAATTGAGCACCAAGCCAGCAGAGTCCACAGAGAGAATTATCACCAGATCATGACAATTCATACCCTTCCAAAGCCACACAGCAATTCCATCAATAAAAAGGTTCTGGTACAATGGCCCGGAATAAACAAACTCTAAAGATGGCCTCAGGGTGTCAAATAGTTGGCAGCAGTACACCACCCAGCATGCCAATCATCAAGTTGCGTAGAGACCAACAAATGACAGACATCTCAATTCTACCATTAATTCCTCCCCTAACTTTCCCCATATCTAAAAGAAAATTCTAGCTGAATAATTGGAATTCATACTCCAGGATCTATATTTCTTTAAGAGATCTATAGATAGTCTTCAGGAGGTCTGGAGACTGAAAAAAAATTATGTATATATGCATATCTGCCTTTTTCTGAGAAGCAGAAAGAGATGCCGGAATACAAGAGATTAGGAACCACTACTGAAAGAGAAAATTAGTAATGCCAATGCATTTGGGTTGATTTAACATAAGATGTTTCACAGAAAGCTGTAGGTAGAGCTCAGTAGTGGAGCACTTGCCCAGAATGGGAAAAAAAATCATAGAACTGATAAATGAAAAATATCACAATTGTCTCAATCATCCTTACTTAATATTTAATTGATGCATTATAAATAAAGAATTTTCAATATAATTGTAAAATATTTTTATAATTTTAAATGAAAAAAGTAGGAAGCTCAATTGGCTCAGCATGATTTCAATCATAGAAAATATATTACAATAAAAGAGCCCCACATTGTTGAGGTAATTTTTGTTACTTTTTCAAAATATTTGGTGTTCTCCAAATTGTCATAAATGAGCATATATTGGATTAATAGTATAATTGTATATAATTTATAAATATACATGGAGACTACAGGTTTCCAAGACTAGTTGTGCAATATTTTTTCCATCTGGGTATACTGGTCAGCCAAAAATGGGCCATTCTCATATTTTTCTGGAAACTCACCAATTTGAATGTTGTATTTTATTGGTGCCTAATGCTGTCCTCACACAGCCCAGTCTTTCTAATGACATATGATCTGGCTTTTTCCAAGATTTTTTTTCCCCATTAATCCACAATAAAGTTTCTCCTGCTTAACTGAAAAACTCAGATTGAGAAATAATTTTCAGTGAAAAATCCAACCTATCCTTTTAAAGCACTCATGTCAATGTATTCTTCTACAACATGTTACATTATCAATAAATGCTTCACTTCCTACTATGTAGCATAATTCACTCTTCCTGGGAAGCTCAGTAGTGGAGCACTTTCCCACAATGTGCAAGGCCTGGGTTTGATTTCCAGCACTGAAAAAAAAAATTCATAGAACTGATAAACGAAAAATATCACAATTGACTCAATCATTCTTACTAAACCAGGACTACTCACAGGTGGGTAGCATGTCCAAATATGGCTCTTAACCAAGGGCAGTGCAAATATTTTAGAACTGTGTGGGATTTGATCCCTACTTCAATCAGGAGATACTGCTGTCTATGAGACCAGGGATACTAAACATTCTGTAATGCCCAGAGCAAACCCTCATAATGAAGTCCTTTACTACCACATTGCCAAGAGCACCTCTACTGAGAATCACTGAGCCTTACCAGTGCTCTTCCCATTGTGTCCTCCTTTACTAGAGGGCTCAAGTCCAAATCCATCTCCTCCATGAATCTCCCCCCAAAACACTTTGGCACATCCTTTATCTGTATAGAAATCCATTGTGCACAATTCAGTACTTAATTATGTGATTTTTTTCTAAAAAAAAAAAAAAATTAGCAGCTTTATATGTACATCCTTTGCCTTCTTCAACTGTGGGCTCCTGAAGCATCTACAACAATCAATACTAGGAAATTTCCCCTAGGAAATTCTAAAGACTACCTGAATCAATCAATAGATTATATTGGGAAAGGTCAGATATCACAAAACCACCTCACTTTCTGGAGAGAATGCGTTTTGAAAGAAATAATCACATGCCAAGATGCCCTGGGATCATTTCAGTGGTGTAACAGATACCAGCAGCATTGTACTCAAGAAGAATTGGTGCAAAAGTGAAGGACCAAACATCAATAAAACATTTTCCTTTATATTTTTTGTAGCTATTAACAAATTAATAGACATTTACATCAATATTTTGATTAGACACCCAAATGTTGACTAAGGTCTTAAATTCCAGCCTAGTTAATTCTTTATCATCATAATCAAAAGCACTGACTGGTACAAGTAACTGTGCTGGGCAAGCTTCGTATCAATTAAAACTGACCTAAGGTCTATCATTTAGTAGTTTTCCATCAAGTTAATAAGAAAGTAAAATTTTACCACGCATGAAAATAAAGCACTGAAGTTAATTTTATGAGGCTACAATGACAGGGTCAGGGAGATAGAGGTTTGAAGCCAAACAAGGAACAAGGAAGAAATTGCATGCTATAGAAAAAGCATGGTTAAAGTGGAAAATACCCCCCTCTCATCAGAAAGGTAAGACATGGAGTTACAAAATCTAAAATTTTAGAAGTTGATGTTCTGGAATCAGGAGAGTTTCCACAGGATGTGAATTTGGGAAATGCATTAGGGAAGAGTGGGGACAAAAGTCAAGGAAAGCCACTGTTGAAGAAAGCCATCTAAAAAAGGCAGAGAAAACTGAGACCAGGAAAATGAGAGATCGACTTTGAAGGATTTGGCAATTCAGTTTTAATTCCATAACCAATGGAAAAAACTACTGGGACTACTAAAAGGATTTAAACATGCAGGTGACAAGCCATTTTTTAAATTGTGTCCTACACCCTGGCTTGCAACATTTAGAAGTAATCACAGTTTATTCAGAGATATGTGTTTTCTATATTCAAGTTTACAAACTTTGCTTTTAAGAAATATTGTTCAAAAACATTCTTGATGTACAAAGGGTTATACATTAGTAATAATTATCAAAGCACATCTTTATTTAACAAACCACTTTTAAGGATACAGAGAGTGACACAGTTTGGTTTTAAAGACTACAAAGGAATTACAGCTTTCAGAAACTTTTAGTTCTTATTTTAAGTGATAGTGACAATGGAAAAGAATATTTTAAAATCAGAAGACCACAGCTTTAGATACAAGTCATATTATTACACTCTCAATGGAGAAATTTCGAACATGGGAGTACCTTTTCAGGAGAATGAAGCTTCCAAGAACCAAGACTGGATAATTAAAGTCAACCTTTTTAATAACATACCTGAACCTTATATATAGTTGAAGGAAACTATACGCAAACATTTCTTTGGAGAGGGGGCAATGTTTATCATTATACCTAAATATGATAATTTGTGAAATTGGGAAAAAAAGTCTCATGTCACAAATAAAGATAACATATTTCTACACAAAGAATTAATTTAGGAACATTAGTGTAGATAATTCTAAATAAAAAATGATACAGGGCTGGGGTTGTGGCTCAGTGTTAGAGTGCTTGCCTTGCACATGTGAGGCACTGGGTTCGATCCTCAGCACCACATGAAAGCAAATAAAATAAAGGTATTGTGTCGATCTACAACTAAAAAAATACCTAAATTAAATTAAATTAAAATGGCACAGCTGGCAATCAGGATAAAACCATGACCCTCCAGCTTTTAATACTATTCTAATACCTGTTTCCCAATGCCTTAAAGTAGAATCACACTTGTCTTTTCATTTTCACCCTCAAGAATATAATGTCTGAAATCCAAGAGTCTGAAACCATATCCAAATATCTGATTCTTGACACCCTAAGGTCTGCAAATATTAAATACAACACCACAGTGACAGAGTGTTCATGGGATTAAACCTTAAATAATGCAAACCTCACCAAGGGAACATTTGGGCATTTTCCCCTTGCATGGCTTTCTTTATATACATTCTTTTCAAAGCAGAAATAATGACAAAGAATTTAAACTCTGGCACTAATACTCTAATCACCTAAGTCAGAGGAGCTTGAAATCCAATTACAGATGAGAAAATGAAATTTGAAATGTGGTGACCTAAACTCTCATGAGTCTAACGTTACAACACATTTATGCAGAAGTCTCATTCTTCTACCATAAAGAGAATGACTGAGAAAGGGAAAGATGGAGAATCTATATTATATATTCCAGAATTACTGAGCAAGTTCAAACCTCATTGGATTCATAGAGAAAATCTTAGTTGACAGAAATTGCTTTGAAATGCAGATCTGAGCCTTGTCTAATAGACTCCTTTCCAAGTCAAACTCTCATCCAAATGTTTTGAGTTTTCCACCACAGCATGTGTTGTCCTAGCAACTTTAACCAGGTTACTCTATTTAAGTTGTGTCATGCATTTACTGAGCAACTGTGCCTTGATCCCTAGCCTGTATCAGGCACTAGCATAGCACTCCTATGGTTTCAGTTGTGTCCCTTAGTGATTCATGTGCTGGAAGCTTGTATGGAGGTGTAGGGACTTTTAAAAATTGGGACCTACTACAAAGTAATTAGGTCATTGAGGGTACAGCCCTCAAGGTATTAACAGTTTTCCAGGGACACTATTTAGTTCTGGAAAGAGCTACATATTATAAAAAGAGTGATGCTGGTTCCTGAATGTCTCTTAATTCCTTTTCTCTTCATATCATCTTTCATACCACCTCCTACCATTGTGATAGGCCATTGCCAATGAGGACCTCAAGAGTGAAAAATGGGGCTGCCCAATCTTGACATTCAACCTCCAAAACTGAGCTAAATCTCTTTTCTTAATACAGTAGCCAGCATCAGGTATTTTTCATAACAGAAAAAATAGTAGTACAAGCACTAATAATCTGATCATCATTGGTTGTTCCATGATAAGCTGCACATGACATCAGTTTAATTAAACCCGCCATTCCTATGTAGTTTTAGTTTCTCCTTTATCCTAAAAATTCAAAAATTGCTCCTTGAAAGGGTTTTTTCTTTGTTTTAAGCTAGAACAGTGTCAAGGAAAAATGTTAGGTAAATAGTGAAAAGTCCAGTTCCGGTACCGGTTCCATCTTTGTCAGCCCATTACCATGAGCAAATAACAACTTTTTACATTTCCCTTCAAATATAGAATAGGGTTCACACACTACTGTTTCTCCCACAATGTTATTACAATGATTAATAACACTGAGTCTATAAATCACTTTGTTTTAGCTGTTGAGTTTATGAATCACTGTAATAGTTTTAGCTATCACTTTTGCCCCATTAATCCTAAACTCATAATAGTTATTTTTCTTAAAACCAATAAAATATATAATAAAAGATTTTTGTTCAAGAATAGAATTGTTGGGAAAAACATGGCAGAACCAAATGGTGAAAAATTAGGGGGATGTTTTGTTTGAACTAATAGTAAATTGTAAGATGTAATATAATAAAGCCAAATAAGCACAGTTGATTGTTCTTGTTGATGCCCAGCACAAAACAGAAAATATCCAAGACACTAAGAAGCAAAATGTAGAGTAACATAACAAATCCTTACTTCAGGGAGCTTAGAGTCCAAGTGGAAAGATCTACATAAAAAACTAGGTTTTATATGGTTACAGTAAGTACAGTTAAATTACATAATGTACTATCATAGACAAATAAAAAACTACAAAGACATCTTTGAAATGAGAACAGGTTATCTTAGAATAAGTAGGAAATAGATGTTAATTTAAATCCCTATACTTTCTTCTATTTTCCAGTAATTTTTTTTTTATTGAACACGATTTATTGTTTTTCCTGGACAGGATATAATTACACACACACACACACACACACACAGAGCCTCAATTTGTGTTGGATAACCACTAATGTCCTTTTTAAAACTGACTACAGTGCTATGTAGTTATCATGAGGAAGATCAAGTTAGATGACAGAATCGTATAAATCTAACTCTGGTTTGGGACATATGCTGATGTTTATTTTATGGATACTAGAAGTTTTCTTTCTGGGGCTAACAACAAGTATTTGAATCTAATAAAAAAAAAACACAAATTGAGATATTTTTATATTATACACAAAATTTACTTTGATATTCACTAGGATGATCTGGAGATTTTTGCTACTTATTCCCTACTTACTTTTCTTCAGTGTTGAAACCCTGTTCTCTCCTTAACTGGGTGAAAAAAGGGTCGCATAGGAGATAAAAGAGAAATCATAGTTAAAATACTTTGAGATGAACAGAAAATATTTTTAATCTTTAATTTTTTACACTTTAATTTTTCAGAACTAATTTTTTTTTAAATCATTGCTAATTCTTAAAACCAAGGAGCTGTCACAGTTTACCATGTCTGGTAAAGAATTACAATTTCCTTTAAAATATTAATATTATGCAAAAAGAAAATGGTTTGGTCCTACTTTTAAGCATTAGGCAATACATTTTACTAATTCTTATTTTAAGCAAATTTCAGAATCCAGAGGCTTTTATAAAATGAAATAAGTAACTTTGAGTATAGATACTCAAAGTACAACAAAGAAAGACATTCTAAACATCATTAATAAAATCAATCAAATGCTGATTAAGAATGAAGGATATGGCCAGTAATCTCCATATAGACAGAACAGGGTTAGGTTTTATAAGTCTAAAGTCAATTTGGAAGTTTTCTGTTGATGAGAAATATGAGGATTCACTGCATGTTCAGGAAAAAAAAAGTGATATTCTGAAAGTGGCATTTTAAGAAACTTCATATGCAAGGTGGTTGGAGAAGTAACTGGAGATGTGAGGCAAATCATGAGGCTCAGGCACAGAAGAGCTGAACTTGAGCAGTGACAGAGAGAAAGACAAAGTACCTCTCCTTCCAAAAGATACTAGACTCGAAGATTTCCAAGGCTATGTCAAAGTAAAGTCAGTCCTCAAACCTAATGATGGACTATTGAAAAATTTAGGAATTCTTTCAACATAAATGATTTATCCAGCTGAACAGCCTTCAAATTCAGGCAAAGATTGAAATTCCAAAAAGTTAACAAATCACTCACAAGTTATTGAGGAGAGTTCTAAAAAGCACACCACACATGCCCAGGGTGTAGGTGCTAAGGTGATAGTTGGTCTTCATAGCAACTCTGTTTCTGACAACTTTCAGCCAGCAAGGTTGAAAGGAAGAAGGAAATGAGTATACAGGCAAATTGTCAATTATTTATCACAAATTAGGATCAGCATGCAAGTTCACTAGCCTAGCACTTTACTGCTTTCTTATGTCAAAAATAAATTGAAAAGCAAACTATTTTACATATCTAATTCATTTTTATTTATCAAGACAATTTTTTAAATTATTTGTTCTTCCTAGTACGTGATAGTAGAGTCTATTTTGACATTTATACAAACAAGGAGTATATCTTATTCTAATTAGGATCCCAGTCTTGTGGATGTACATGTAGAGATTCACTGTGGTATATTCATATATGTACATAGGAAAATATGTCAGATTATTTTCACTGTCTTTCCTATTTCTAGCACCCCTCCATTACCTTTTGTCTAACCCATTGAACTTCTATTATCCCCTCCCCTACCTCTTGTTATGCATTAGTATCCAGTTATCAGAGAAAACATTCCACCTTTGGTTTTGTTTGGGAATTGGCTCATTTCACTTAGCATGACAGTCTCCAGATCCATCCATTTACCAGTTAATGTCATACAGGCATTCATCTTTATGACTGAGTAATTTTCTATTGTGTATACAAAACATTTTCTTTATCCATTCATCTATTGATGGGTACCTAGGTTGGTTCCATAGTTTAGCTATTGTGAATTGTGCAAAATATAAAAAGATGGTATGTTTTAATAGTGGATATTAAGAAGTACAGTAAGTATAATAATCTGAAATTGGAGAAAAGGAGTCAAATTTGATCCATTTCTGTCAGATGATTTTCTGTGTCTTCCAGACCTATTCTTCAAGTTCTGCTAGAGCTTGTCTCTCAACTTCCTTTCTACTCAACTATCCAGAGGTTGCACAAAGGTCTTGTCATAGAAGTACCAAAAATCTATATTTCTCCTGTTGTCTCAATGATATACTGGCAGGTGTTTCCAAACCTATATTTATCAACATCCTTTTCCAAACTATTACCCCCAGAACACTAGATTTAAAAAAAAAAAATCACACTTAACCAACTTATCCTATCTTAAGAAATAAAATAATAGTTCATATTGAATTATTTCAATTTAATGACCACTGAAAGTTGCTCTCTTTGGTAGGGACAGTAATTATTTTAAGCAAACTTAAAAGAGTGTATAGGCCTAATTTGTGTTATCTGTATGGCAGGGAGGCCACACCTTTCTCAACCACAATCCATGCTGATTTGGCCTCAATTTGAACCTTCCACTAATCTTATCAGCTTAAACCAGATTGTTTAAAAAAAAAAATGAATCACAGAGCCAGGGTGCAGAATTCTGTTAATGAAATTCATCCATCCACTCAAAAAATATTAACAAACCTTCTCCACCATTAAAAAAAAAATTAGAAAGAGATTAAAAAAAAAAGATGCAGTCCCTGTTCTCAAAGTTCTGTCTTGTGAAAGAAGGACATAAATCATTTCATGAGTGTAGAGTGCTCCGTTACAGGTAAAGACTGTAAAGACTCACCTTGTAGGTAGACTCACCTAGAAGTTTGACCCAGAACTTCAAGAAAACATTTTAGAAAAAAAAGGTTGGCAAACTATGCCTACAGGTCAATCCAGCCAGACATTTGTCTTTGTAATTAAGTTTGTATTGGAACCCAGCACGATTATTTCTTTAAGTACAGTCTACGCCATGTGGACCTCATCACAGAATGCAGTTACTGTCTGGCCCTTTGAAGAAAGGCCCTTTTTTTAAAGGGAAAGGGGCCACAGAGGATTTAAACATAGGGTTTGCCCATCTCAGCTGCAGAAATACAAGCAAAGATAGAAAAAAATAAAAGTTGTTTTTTTTGTTGTTGTTGTTGTTGTTGTTTGTTTTTTCTGGGAGTTACTTGTGGTCCAAAGTGGGTATGAATTCAGCTGGGAAGATAACGAAAGACCAGATTTCAAAGTACTCCACACTTAGGTGGTTGAAAAAAATCTCAGTGATTACCATTTTGAATGTTGACTGTTTATTCCAGGTATTGTTATGCTAACTATTATCTCACATTATCTTATTTACACTTCCCCACAGTTCTGAAAACAATAACCTTTATTTAATGAATGAGCAAACAAATGCACAGAGAATTAAGAAGAGGTTACATAGCCAATGATGACAAAGGAGGGGGCTGAACCCAGGCAGTGTGATTCCCAGGCTGTCTCCCATTTTCAAGGCAAACATGTTATTATCAACAGTCCTCCGGAGATGCCATCAAAAGAACTAGGACCTTGGAACCCCACAGATTACTGCAAGATAAAAACACGTGCATCTCCCTAAGGGGAATTAAGGATCCACAGGAATCAAATTTAAGTAATTCAGAGGACATCAACAAGCTGGCACTTTCTAATAGCCAATTAGGAATATTTCTCCTTTCAAAATCCTGAAAACACAGTATATATAAAATTCTGAAAAACAGATGAAGAACAAGCTAGTAGGATTAAAAAAAAAGATGAGTTTTAGAATCAGAAATGTCCAATTTTGTCCTACTAATGAAACCTATTACAAGTTCAGCATGTTATACAGGAAACAGTGACTCAGAGCGGGGGCCTCCTCATCTATACACTACACAGGGCTGTGACACACATCCATAATTGTGAAAATGGTAAAAACATCTAAGTCCTTAGCATGATGCCTAACACAAAGTAGTAGCTCAATGATAGGTGCCTTAATTGACTTCGGGGAGAACTGTCCAACACAAAAGAAATAAGCAGGTGTTCAGTAATTATTCCATAAACATTTTCATCAGGAAATAACTTCAGCTTAAAAAAACAAAAAAGAAATTTTGATGAGATGCATCTCCACTTGAACAACATACCATAACTTTTTAGACTTGAAATCATCTAATATGTCTTTGTCTTACTCATCTTCTCTCTCCTACAACTCCGTTACTCAAATTTGTTCAAACCTACCTTACGTATCTTAAGTCTCTCCTCCCCGATCTTGTCCTTCTGCCTCAGGTCAGATAACATTAGTCCAACTAAGAGATGGCCAGGGTCTATCAATTGCTGATTATTTTTCCTGCCTCCTTTCCTTTCCACTCCTCCGCCCCATTCTCCAAATTGGCTGATGGTACATTAATGTGATGTCACTAGTCTATTTCCAACCTCCACTGGTCCCTGTTGCACAGAGAATGAAGTCAGCTTCACACAAGAATTATCACTACCTAGCCCTCCTCTAACCATCACCTCTGCTTTTCCACAAATCAGCTTCTTTTGTACAGCTTGGGTTTTGCACAAGCTATCCTCTCTGCCTGGGATATGCTTGGCTGTTCAATACCTGGGGGTGCGGGAGAAGGGAATGCTCTGGATAAAACAAATATCCCACTGTCCTTTGTTCTGTCCTCTTTAACTTATTCAGAAAGCATTTGGTCCATGATCTCTCCAGCTCTTGCAGTACTTGGCTACTGTCCACATTTAGTATTCCTGTATTTTACTGTAACTCACATGTGTCACATCTAAACTCTGTGGGATACCTTTAAGTCATGGATTCTGTCTGATTTGACTTCACAACATCTTGTCTATTTGTCTCATACTAATTATCAGCAGATATTTGTCAACTGTTAAGTGATAATTACTACTTGTCTGTCTTCATAGATTCTACCATCATATAAAACAACTTTATCCTAAGACCGTTAAACTTCTGTACCTTCTTAGTTACTGTGCATATATAATGGAATATACAACATCCAAAAAATGAGGAATTTAAGAAAGAGCACAAGTGATCATTAAACATTGTGTTAGATCGGGTAGAGATAAAAACAACTGCCCATATCTTCTAATTCCCAAAGGTATTTAGACACTAATTGGCAATTGCCAAGTATTCCTTGCATGGAAATGAGATCTTACCCTGAAACTCCAACCATACATGTGGATGATTTTCCTTTCATTAAATGTTGTGCAAATAGATCTATGCCTTTTCGTTTAGTAACATGAAAAGACAAAGCTTTCATCACTGTAAATTCAGAGCCCTGTTGGAACAATTTTTGTTTGTTTTACATATTGAGTTCTATTATCATTGCTTTATAACAAAATGTCATTTTATGAATTTCATCTCCTCCTGGTGGTTCTCTTTTTTCACGGTGCTGTGTAAAAATTATCAGTTCTATTTGTCTTTATCCTCTGCACCCAGGCTGCTTCAAAGAATAGTAATTAATATTTGGCAGATGACAACTAATACATATTCAAAACAGAACTATTTTACGGATGCCAAAGGCTAAGAAAGCATCTATGTACCTATTCTTCATTGTTTCACATCTAAGTACAGAAAGAGTCAAAGGCAATAGAACAAAAACAAGAAAGACAAAGCCTTTCTTCATTGAATATAGCGGTCTTTTTAAACTATAAAAAGTTGACAAATGAAAAGATCCAACCCTACATTTTTAGCGTTCCATCTCTTGCCTAGAATAGTACCTAGCTATAGGGAGTGCTTAATACATATTTATTGAATGAAAGAATAAAGACATGAATGAAGAACAATGCAAAAAAGAAACACAATACAGTCTCTCTCTTTAGAAATACAATCTACAGAAAAGAGAAACGATAACTAACAAAGATCATCCTTAAGGAGTAAAGGGAACATGAAAAATGTTGGGAAGGAGAACCCTTCAAGGGAAGGCCACATGTGAGGGCTTACTTGAATAACCTTGGCCAGCCTCAGTAGTCAACTGGGTCACACCTTCCAGCTCACCCAGTGAAAAATACACCACACAGTAAAAGCAAATCAGTCCTTTTAATAAAGAAATGAAAATTCTATCCATGGAAAAATCTGACTAAAACTTCTCCAGAGCTTTAGAGTGACTTGAAATCAACATAGCATCACCACTTTGCTTTGTTGTAGTAATGTCATCTGTGTCACCACCTTCATGGACCACATCTGTAATTTCAAGTGGATTGGGGAACTTTCTTTGGGGACGCTGAGTACCCTTAGAAAGTACAAAAAGTGGTATTGCTTCAGGAATCAAGGAATGAACTCTAGAAACAGAATGTGGAGTTAAGGGGTAAAGGTTTAGAGCAATGGTTAGGGCCAAGATAGGGGATTCAAGGATCAGTTTGGGGATTCCAAAGAAGCTCTGATCCACATTGAAGGAAAAGTTTTTGTTGAGTAGGGGCACTGAATATGATCTACTTATTAATTTGTATGGAAGACATGGCTTAAATATGTCAAACTGGCTATTTTCTCCTATTTGGTTTTCATGTTCTATATTCAGCTCAGAGTTCAAAAGTCATTAACAACCCACATTTATTGAGCAGTGAATATATGCAGTCCTAAGTGCTTATATACTTCACATAATATAACTTCAAAGTTAGGAGACAATTTTTATAATTGTCTCTTTTCAATAAGTTAAAAAGTACTTTGCAAGCTGAAATTAACCAATTTTTCCAAGATCATAAAATTAGTATACGGTGATAATGGGATTTATACATAGGCATTCAGGTCCCCCAAACTACACCTTTAACAAATCTTTCATAGAGAATCTTGGTATGTGTTCAATGGAGAAATGAACTTGCTGAGGGCTATGGTCTGATGGCTCCTCTAAAATTCATGTTGGAAACTTAATAAGCACTGCACAGTCTTAGCAGTTATGGTTTGGGATATCTAGGTTGTGAGGGCTTTACCCCTACGAATGGATAATGCCCTTATAACAGGGCTTGCAGTAGTGTGCTCACCTACCATGTTCTATTTCCAAGTGAGGACATTCTTCTCCTCAGTGCTCAGAGTACCTTGTTAGAAGCAAATAGAGCCCTAGCCCGTCAATGACTTGATCATAGGCTTCCTAGCCTTCAACACTGAGAAATAATTTTCTTTTGCCTACATATTACCTAGTCTCAGATATGCCATTATAGCAGTATAAAACAGACACTGAGCATCTTTCTGATGGGCTCAAACCATATCCACTGACATTAATCTAAAATGGCTTTCCAAGTGCGACCTTTTACTTTGTAATATTCACAAAGCTAGAACAAACCATAACCTTTTAACTGTGTTGTGTAAAAATAAAATTTAATTTGCACCATTGTATTGTCATCCTTTGTAATGTATATGGAAGCTCTAACCGGTCACATGCCAGCTGCATGTTCTGTGGTCTACAAAGCTGAAAGAGACTATAAAGATGGGAAAAAATGATACCATTACAGGGCATAAGCCAGCATCTAAGTGAGACCATGGAAATGAAATTTTAATATGATGGATCTTATTTCGGCTACATCAATGCCTTATTACAAGAATCAGTTCATCATAGCAATAGGTTGTTATAATTTGATGTTATAAAATAGACTTGATGTTGCCACTCTTAATAGCTTATTCATTGATTACCTCTACTTCTTTTCACAAAGGGAAAAACAGAAGTGGAAGATGTAATGAACCAGCTTGAAATAAAAAGAAATATTATTTTCTTGACTAAGTACTGTTAAAAGGCCTATTCTGTCCTATGATCTGTATATGATCATTGCATTGAGTCATAAATATAACATAGAATTGATACATTGGTTAACAACAGTTTAACAATATTTTAAGTTGGTACCATCAGGTAAATTCTCAGGTTGCATATGGCATAACAAGGCATATAGGTCTTGTGTTTAAAATCTTTACTATCTTATGAGACAGACAAGATACTAACACAAAGTAGAAAAAACACAACTCTTATAATTATTATGAATGACAACAGACACTGACTTATTCAATATCCTTACCCAGCCTTTTCTGAATAAATATATTTCAAGTACAAAATGTGTATGAAAGACCATTTCTTTCTTTTTTTTTTTTTTGAGAGAGAGAGAAATTTTTAATATTTATTTTTTAGTTTTCAGTGGACACAACATCTTTATTTGTATGTGGTGCTGAGGATCAAACCCAGGCCACATGCATGCCAGGTGAGTGCGCTACCGCTTGAGCCACATCCCCAGCCCCCAAGACCATTTCTTTTGATGAGAAAAAGAGCAATGCCATTAAAACAGCAAGGCTCATCTTTTGGTCATTACTGTAACTTGACTAAGAGCCTCCAAAGATATGAGGTCCTAATCCATGGAACCTAGAAATAATATCTTATTTGGAGAAAAAAGATCTTTGCAGATATAACTAAATTAAAGATCTTGGGATAGGAAGATTATCTCAGATTATTTGGGTGGGCCTCAAATGCAATATGATGTCCTCGTAGCCACTGATGTGGCTACAAGCCAAGAACACCAGTGCTCAACCAGAAATGAGAAGATGCAGAAATGTCCAACAGCCTCTGGGGAGAATGTTGCCCTCCTGATAACAGTATTTCAGCCTGTGGTGGTAATTTCAGACTTCTGGCCTCCAGAACTGTTAGAAAATAGATTTCTTTTGTTAAACCACCCAGTTTGTGGTCCTTTGTTACATTAGCCAACAGGACCACAATATAGGCATGATTAGCTTCACATATATCTTCAAATATATTTTTCTATTTATCTAGTCCTAGTAAAAATAACCTTTAAAAAACTTTTTCATATATCATAAATAAATCAATTAGGGTGATACTAAATATGCTATTAAGGAAATAAAACCTCAAGTTTCAGAGCTAAAAATAATTACAGACTTTTCAAGAATCTCTAACCCTTGGCTGCTGTATCAGCCATTAAATTCTTAATTTCGAAAACAGATTAATTCCAGCTTACAAAATACTTCACCTCCCTTCTGTTGCTGCTTCAGTGAGAGTTCTCTCTGCAGCCTCTTAGAGGGAATTCAAGAAAATCTTAGCAAGGAGGTCTCCATCACTAATGGCCTCTCTAGATTCAACATGTAAAGATTTTTATAAAATGTAAACACTAAGAATAAAATAGCATTACAAAAGAACTGGGGAAGAAAATCCGAGCATACTATTTCCCATAAACCTACTCTGAAAAAAAAAAAAATGGGTGGTAGAAAACAGTGAATTCCTATTATTGTTTGAGGTCTTATACTTTGTATACAATCAGAGATATGAAAAATTGTTCTCCCTATGTGTAATAAGAATTGTGATGCATTATGCTGTCATATATAAATAAATAAAATAACCTTAAAATAATCTTGTAATATTTCAAAGAATTTTTTACTTTCCATTAGTGGACAATAAGGCTGAGAATTTTCCCTCTCAATAAATGAATGCTTAATATGGAAGTGTGGGATACAGAGGATCAAACTAAGGGCCTCGTGCATGCTAGGCAATTGCTCTACCACTTAGTTATACTCCCAGCTCCTGAAAGTCCTTTATTTCATTAAAGGGGAGAAAATAGACATGTCCATTTTACCTACCTACAGAATCAAGGGATTTTTCAGGATCTATCTGGCAACTGTTAAAAGTTGTAGATCAATGAAAAAGATTTACCAATTTAGAGCAGGTATTTAAGAAAGCAGGAGAAAAGTTAATACATTAGTGTGATTTTTTTTTTCCTACAAATTTTACTAGACTCATAATCAAGTGTTAGAGTCTGTAAACAAGTCAAAATAACACCTGGCATTTTGCCAGGGGAATGTTAGAGTTCATAAACAAGTCTGGATGGTGCCTGGTAAAATGCCAGAGGGAGTGGTTTGAGAAGTAACAAAAGCGAGCCATTAAGTGGGGAGATTCCTTATTGGTTGACTGATGTATCTAGTTTATGCTAATTAGATAAGCTGTGTGGAATGTATAAATACCGCTCCTGTCCTGCAATAAACGGCTTCCACTCCTGCTGTATCAATCTACACAAGTTGTTCGTCACACCCCCCCACCCCGTTATTTTGCTGCAGCCGGACTGCGGCAATCAAGTATTAAACAAAATATTTAAAAATATTTAAAACGGCTTTTTATATTTGATAAATTGTCAACCAATACAAACAACTTTATCATGTAAGAGGATTTTTGCTGTTTTAACATTCCCCCCAAAACTCACAGCACAAGTTATTTAAAAACACGAGGGTTGTCTAACTCTTGTTCCACAATTTAAATACTTCTTATTATAAGTAGAAAAATATAACTGGCTTCCTGAATAATTTCTTCATCCTACATCATTGTTGATAAATACAAATTAATGTTTATAGATGTATTTTAAACAGAACCTTACTCATTAAAAATATAACTGGTCAGTGCACCATGATGTTGCCATTTTAATTGCAATCACATTTAAGATAAGGTTCAAAGTGTGGAAAGGACAGTGTCCACCTATGATTTTTGTAATTTTATTGAGGTATAACTTATATAGAATAAGATGTGATTTTTAATGTACAAATCAAAGAGCTTTAACTAAATTATACATTTTTGAAAGGACTACAAGACATAGAGTACTGCTATTGCACCCAAAAGGTTGTTTTTGCTCCCTACCAGAACATTTAACCCCCACCCCCAGCCATATGTAATCATTTACCTACTGTCACTCTAGATTAAACTGCTCTTTTCTGGAGTTTCATATAAATAAAATCATTAATTAAGTACTTTTATATTTTCCCTCTCAGCATATTTTTAAGATTTAACCATGTAGAGTCTGGGGTTGTAGCTCAGTGATAGAGCACTTGCCTAGCATATGCAAGTTCCTGGGTTTAATGCCAAACTTTAAAAAAAAAGATTTAAACATGTAGTTGCATATCAGTATTTAATTACTTTTAACTGCTGATTATTTCATTATATATTGATACCACAATTTATTATTTATATATTAATGGACATTTGGGTTATTTCTAGTTTGGGGCTCTTACAAATAAAGCAGTTATGAACTTTCACATGATAGCCTTTGTGTCATAAAATTTTATTTGACATCACAAGGCCATAAGGTAAGTGTATGAATAATTTTATGGAAAACTTTCAGGCTGTTTTCTTACATGTTCTGAAGTATTGTACATGTTTAGTCTCACAACCAACATATCTAAATTTCAGTCTCTCCATAACTTGCCAATATTGACATGTTTCATCTTTTTAATTTTAGTCAAGCTATTGGGAGCCTAGTATAATTATATAATTATTGTTTTAATTTGCATTTCTTTCTGGTACTAATGATACTGATCAGTTTTCATGTGCTTATTAACCATATATTTTTTATGAAGTTCCAACTCAAATCTTTTGGGGGAACAATGACCATCCATTGTGTTAAAAAATAACTACCGGGCTGGGAATGTGGCTCAAGCGGTAGCACGCTCGCCTGGCATGCGCGAGGCGCTGGGTTCGATCCTCAGCACTACATACAAATAAAATAAAGATGATGTGTCCACTGAAAACTAAAAATAAATAAATAAATATTAAATAAAAAATAACTACCCATATCCCAGCCCAGTGCCTACCCCAATAGTAGCTGAATGAATTTCTGTTGGTATTTCAAAATCTTATGTCATAATCCTGTGAAATCAGTGCCCTAATCTAATTTAATGGACTAGGATATAGCAAAAAAGAATTATTAAAAACAGATACCTGAGGAGGATGTAAAAAAAAAGTAAAGTACCAGCAAGATGGAAATATGAGAGTATATTATCCTGGGCTTTATTATTTCACATAAACTTCTAAACTGGAAATACTATTTTCTAAGAAAATGACTTTATAACATGAGACATGATCATTCTGTAAGCCAAATGTCAAACAATTTCAGTGCATTTTTATCTAACCACTTCTGCCTTCCACAAAAGCTGTTTATTCTCCTAAAACAAATGATTATGTCCTTGATGAACCATTCCTCTTTGTCATCTGTCAGTAGAAAACACCCAATGGAAAAAAAATTCAACTTGGTTCTTTAAGTTTTAAGAAGATTAAAAGAAGGACATGGGAAAGACTTTTTAAAGGAAAAAATAGGGAAACCATTTTCTGAAACAAGATGAGCAACTGTTGCTTATAATTCAGCTTTAATTGTGCATTTTTAAAGAACCAATCAATATTTGTTAGCTGTCTGATGGACCGTAATGAGCCCTGGGAATTCTGGGTCCAGGCACCAATTTCTACCACACTGACAATAGCAATGTCTTGTTTTGGGACGGCAAGGAACAGAAAAATCCTGGCAAACTACAACAAAAGGGGATCTTCTAAGAGGATATCACATCATCTCCAAGAGGTTCAAGAACCTGGGAAAGACAAGAAGGAACTCTGAACATAAGAAGCTGGAAGTTCAGCAGATCTCTATGGAGTGGAACTGACCTCTCGCAGTCTCCTGGGAGCGGGCCTCTAATGCCCATGCTTAGGGTCTGATCACTGCCTCCATGACTAGATATCTGGGGTACCACATGACAGCCCTGAGAGACTATCAGGGGAAGAGTATTAGTGTATTGTCAGAGAGGGGAAAGGTCCTGAGCAGTCAGAAAATAATCAGTCTCCACATGACCTCGGGGAAACTAAATATCAGGATCTATCAAACTCCACTGAGTTACACACACACAAACAGTGCTTTGAAAGCCATAAGGCCCTCAACACATGAACTTAACAATGCTATGACTTTCAAGGGGAAGTAGAAAAACAGTATGCAAATATGAGGACATAAAACTGAAAAGCCATCATAAGATGTGAAAATTTGGAGCCTTTATGGGTTTTGTTCACTCTAATATAGCATCTAATTTCTAGAACAATTTCTCTCCTGAAATAACTTACAGGACCAGTAAACAGAAAAAGCTTCAGAGTTAGGATTTAATGCAGCACAATTATCGTAGTAGTAATGTGTGAATAATGTGTTTTTTTCCAAAGATCATTTTCTTCACATAAGAGACATGTTCCCCCCACAAAAGAACCAAGAAAACAAATGGCTGCTCAAATGTTTGAGGAATGAGAAATTTATTCAAATATTTAGAAGATATCATTTTCTAGTCGCTTTATTTGCAAATCAATAGTTACCTCTTTGCCTGAGGAATGGAGTTCTGAGGTAATGTATTCCTAAGCAAGATGAAAAATTAGGTATCAACTCAGTTAATTTCTATGGGCCACAAATCTTGGATTCTTTTAATGTAACCTTCATAAGGTGTTAATGGCAACACAGAAAACCCAAAACATTTGCAATAAAAATTGTAAACAGGTACATATCACAATGTATGCATCATTCAAAAATATGACTTTCTTGGTGTTCATATTTCAGCACATTTTTCAGTTAAAAATTTGAAATACACTTTTACCAAATGTTCTGATATAAAGCATCCCAATTCATCTTATTTCCTTCCCATAATATTGGAAACTAATGATTTATATTCTATATTAATGTCAGGATAATAACTATGCTCTTACCTTGATTGAGATACATATTTCAGATATAATTCTGATGTTCTGAACATTAAAGCTTCTGACACTTATTCAGTGAAATCTTAAAAAAATCTGATTCTTTTAAATCAAACTATGAATATGTTATTAATAGGCAACCAGTCACTGTCCATTTGACTTTACATTTACATTAAGAATTTTCTGCTATGCCTCATTCTAAGAAATGAGTCATGGTTTTCATATTTCAGCTCTCATTAGCATTAGCCACTCTCCTTATCAAGAGTAACACAGCACAGGAGAGAATAAAGGATCAGAGACAGCACAAGAGGTGGTGTTGTGGATGGAAAGGCTGGTGTGGAGGGGGGTGACAAGGAAAATGCTGAGTGTGGGAATGTGACATTGACTCTGCTGAAGTTGTCTTACGTACCCAGCCTCTGTCTACCATTAGTTCCCCCATATGTGAAATTTGCCATCCTGGAGAGTCAAGGTGCTTTTCCCTAGTCTTATCATTTTTCTAAAAATATACTGTTCTTTGTTGAACATGCAATATAAAAGTTCTAAAGCAGGCTCTTCACAGTTACTCATTGAGTTTTCTCCCATGTATGTGTGAAATATGTGTCAATAAACTTCTATGTGTTCTCTTATTTACCTGTCTTTTGCTACGGCAGTCTCAGATAAGAACTTAAAAGGGGAAAGAGAAAATTACTTTTCCTTCCCTACAACAGCAAATAATAAGGTACAATAATATGACTATGCTAACATTCTAATATATATAAAAGTAATTAGTGTTGAACATGCCAAAGAAAATGTGAGAATTATTTACTTAGTTATAAATAGATACAGCAAGCAATACTATCTGGATGTTTTATTTAGGACAATGGTTTTCTCCTTTGACTCAAGGGATCATCCCTTTGAGACCTTTCAATCTTTATGTGCTGCTGGGTTAGGGCCAGGTAGCAAAGGGTTGTGACCCCTTGACCACAAGCCTAATTTCCTAAATCCCAAAACAGATTTTATAAAAACCTGAGGTTTTACTAAATAGTTTGAAAATCCTTGCCCCCTTATCCTTCACAGATAAGGGAACTTGACAGATGTTTCTAGTAGTAACATCAAAAGACTTCCAAATGAGCTAAAAGCATTTCTAGGATCAGTGAAATTAAAAAGGACTCCAAATGAGACACATCAGCTGACCCAAGTCATAGTGCTAGGCTTGGTTTCTTAGAAACAGTCTTTAAAAATTATTTGGCTGATAATTAAAACACATGATTTTATATTTTCCAGTATCTCTGAACTTTTAAAATAAGTACATGTTCTAATCAGATCCCATTTTGCTCAGTGGTAATGTAAGAATAATTTCTAAACTTTTTATCAGGAAGATAGGTGACCTTTAAGAGCCTCAGACGCTCATTACCACATTGAGATGCAGAATCTACAAAGCGAAACCTGCTAGGTCCAAACATCAGCCCAGTAAACTGAAAAATGTATTCTATGACCATCGTCTGTGAGCTCATGATTAAGAGTTTTGTTCAGTTCCCAGCACTTTCATTTCAGTCTAACATTGTTCATCTCCCAAAGCAAAAAAAGAAAAGAAAAAACCTGGAGAGAAACTCCATTTCCTGCAGTAAGTTGCTTTCACTAACATTAAATCACTTCTCAGGTTTGTAGCAGAGTTTGATTTTGAAAGACAAATTTAAACCGAAAACATTTTAGGAAATAAACAGGAAAGAACCACTGAAGGCCGGAAAATCCATAAACAGGATTATTTTTTTTTTAATGAACTGCTCTTTAAGAAAAGTCAAATTTTACCATTTTTGTTTTCAAGGTCCATTCTTTTTGAGACCATGTCATCATGTGACCTGCATAACAAGAGATGCGAACATTCCATTTAAGCAATGAAGAAAGCTGGCTTTCTGAGCAACCATTCCTTTGTTTTCTGAGAGTAATTTACTGTCACTATTTTCTGCAAAACTAAAGAACTAAACCCTGGTACCATGAAAGCAGTTTAAGTTTGTTTTCTCAATATTTTATACTCATTACTGAATCTTTGTGGGTAGAAAACATTATCTATGCTCTTCTAGAAATAAAAACAAAACAGTATGCTTTTTGAAGGCTATGAAATTTAAGAAGTATATACATTTCAAGAAATTTAGAAGGGCAATTGAGGATACTAACACAATAGTGAGGTAATAGTTGTCTAATCTATTTAAGAAAATCTCTGCTATTTCTAACAGTTTATTTCTTCCTAATTTCATAACAGCTCCTAATTTCATAACCCACAGAGAAGCAATATTTTCTTAATGAAGATAAAATCATTAAAATGCCAACCAAGCCTTGGTGTAACTAACCTACTTTCTTCATCTGCTTTCCTCCCAATCGGGCAACAGCTCTACCATGTCAGTGATGACTTGATTAAAGTGGCTCAATAAAATCAAGCTACCCCAGCTTCTAGACCTTGACTGCTCCTAACTGAAGCAAGCACAGCTCCATAGCTTTCCAACATTCCAGCGTCTGCTTTTGGTTTCTACCCAAAGCTCATGTTGTTCAGATTTTTAAAGATGCCTTATAAACTACCTTCAGCATTGCAAAAAATCAAAGTTCCCTACAGAGAATTCAACTCAGTTGGTCTTCTGTGAATACCATTTCTTTATTGCCTTATACAAAAATCCAACAATCTCAGGTGTCGATTTGCATTTATATTCATATATATTCATATTTTGGTATCCTATGGCAAACAATTATATGGTATTTTTTCTACCAACTTTTAAAAATAGATCTGGATTCAAATTCCTTTTTCTCATGACAACATTTTGATATACTCATATTGACCACACACATGGCCAACACACTGTGCTAGATATCAGCAGTTATGTGTGTATAATCAGATTATTTCTCTGTCTCTGGCAAGTTAAAAATCAAAGAAACAGGGCAGGTAAAATTTAAGGATAAGCAATATGATAAGGTAGGATGTAGTTCGTTTCAAGCATTATTGGCAATGATAAGTTTACCCTGGTTCTCTCTTTTCAGTGAGTCATTTTGCTTTTTGTGTAATTTTGTTTTATACAGGACCCATCTGCTCTGCCCTTCTAAGAGTTTGCATTTTGTAAGTTTCCATCTCTCTTCCACCATCATTCTCTCCCTATGATATTCTTTCAGCACACAAGCATACCCTGGTATTAGCTGCAAAGAAAAACAGTACTTTGACTGCATATGCCCTCCCAGCTACCCAGCTCATGTTCTGTTCTCTGGTACATTCTCAATAGGTTGAATGCGGTCATCATCTTCACTCCTGCACCTCTCATTCATTTTTCAGCCTACTCCAATCTGGCCTGTGTCCCCATTGCTATCAAGTAATTGCTCTTGAAAATTTCACAAACAATCCAAATTGCCAAATGAATGGGTTTCCTAATATCTTCATCCCTTTTATCTCAGTAGCATTTAACTCTTGCTAACTTTTTCTTTCCAGAAAGTCTCTCCTCTCTTGACCTGTGTGACAATTACCTGTACATGTTTCTAGTTGTTCTGTTTCCTTGGATGGCCCCTCTATGGAAGAGGTCAACAGAGTTCTTTCCTAGACCCCTTCAGTATCTCTTTGTGTAACATCATCGTAATTAGTCTCACTCACTCCTAGTTTATAGAAAAATATAGATAACTCTGACATCTCTTAGGGCTCCAACCACATAGATTCAAATAACAAACTTGATATTATTATTTTAAAATCAACCTGTTTCATATTGGGCTTTTGACTTTCCTCCAAGGTCAGTTTGTCCCCAGATCTTCATGATTTCTGCGAATATTCCAATCTACTCAGCTGCCCATGCCAGAAACTTCTGATCATTCTCAATTCACCTGTCTCTCAACATTCGCAGGCACCCTAACTGCAAACCCAATTGTCCCTGTTACCGAAACACATTAGGAAAATCATTCAATTTCTTCCCATCTCTACAGTCACCAATCTGGTCCCGGCCTTCATTGTGTGCACCAGTTTTTCTCCCTCCACAACAATCTCTTCTTTTCTCCTCTTCCAACTATTCTCCACAAAGTATCTAGAGAGGTTCACAGTATTCCTCAGCTCACATCAATTCTCCCACTGAAAATTCTTCAACTGATTCCAGTCATGCTTAGAATAAAATCCAGACTTCCTATTTCACCTCCAAAAGTACTTCTGGGATTCGGTCTGAAAACAGATTTTACAGAAGGCCACATCATCTGGCCCTGTGTTTCTCCTTAAATTCATCTGCTACCTCTGTCCACCTCATACTCTGGCTCCAGCCTACTGTCTTCATTCAGTTTCTCAAACAGGTGAATGCCTTTCCTGCTTAAGATTCTTCTGCACTTGCAGTTCTCTCCACCCTAAATATGCTTCCTATAACTAGTTTTTCCTCTACCATTGTAACAGCTTCAATGTCAACTCTTCAGAGAGGTTTTCTCTAGCCTACCACTGAAATCATACCCCTCTGCCGGTTCTTCACAATTATATTTTCATCTATTCATTTACTGGACTGATCTGCACAAGGCTGGCCGTGACCACAGTGTCTAGAACACTGCTTGGCACATTATAGGCATGAAACAATAATGTGTTTAATGGTTTAGTCGACTGTATAAGAATATAAGAAATGCTACCCATAGTGAGAAAATCGACAATCTCTCCAGTCCTATTAGCCCTTTCTTCTTTTAGGGTTTTTAAAGTTGCTTTTTTAAAAATTATTATCTGCCATGTCATTCTCTACTATTATGATGTTCACATATTTTCTAACTTCCTTTTCCTCAATGAGAATAAGAATTATTCTTCAAACTGTACATACCAAGAGAAGAAATGAGGTAAAGTAGGTTTCTCAGGATGATGCAGAATGTCAGGGATGAAATTCAATACTAGCTTGAAATTCAAAACTAGCTCGAACTCCAAATCTTTCCTTTTTGGTACCAGGGATTGAACCCAGGGGCACTTAATCACTGAGCCGCATTCCCATCCCTTTTTTATTTTGATAAAGGATCTTGCTAAATTGCTGAGGCTAGCTTTGAATTCATGATCCTCCTGCCTCAGCTTCCCAGGCTGCTGGGATTACAGGTGGGCACCACAACACTTGGCTCAAACTCCAGATCGTTCCAAGTTGTTTTTTTGTTTGTTTGTTTTGTTTTGGTACTGGGGAGTGAATCCAGGAGTATTTAACCACTGAGCCACATCCCCAACTCTTTTTTTTTTTTTTTTTTTGTATTTTATTTAGAGACAAGGTCTCACTGAGTTCCTTAGGGGCTTGCTAAATTGCTGAGATTGGCTTTGAACTAGCAATCCTCCTGCCTCAGCCTCCTGAGCTGCTGAGGTTACAGGCATGCGGCTCAAAGCTGCTTTGATTACACTCAGGGAGGGATCATGGGCATTGAGACCTTTTAGGTGCAAAGAGTCCTCATACTTTGTTTTGTTGCTGCCATCTTTAAATTGTTACTGCCTCAATGTGGGGCTTTGCATTTTCATTTTGCTCTGGGCCCCACAAATTATGTAGCTATTTCACAGGTTTTATTATGAAGAGCTTTAAAGTTTATTACTATCAGCCTGGCATTCTCTTTCTTGCAAGAATTTAGGATCTAAGTACTCTAAGTGATTTACCACCATATTCACAGTTGCAAAGCATTCACCAAAATGTTAAGGAAAAAAAAAACATTTCCAGACCTAATCCCAGAGGTAATTCAGTGTTTCTTTTTCTCTGTCTTGAGAAATGCCTGCTATCTTCTTTTTATTCCTGTCATTAAATCTGTTCTCATCCTTGAATAAAAGATTACCTCCCCACCTCCATTTTTTTCCTTTCCCATGAAACTACATTATTTTAAAAGTTCATAGATACCCAACAAAAGGTTTATATAATGTGGTATTGCCCCTGGTTAGCCCATTATTCACAAACCCACTAAAAACACAAATAACTAAATTGATTAATTATACCTTAGAGAAATAACATTGTCTTATTGTAATTTTTTCTTCGGTAGTCAGTGATTCTATCCAATACCCTGGAGTCCTCCAGATGGTTGTTAGTGAAAGTGGTGATATTCATCTGTCCTGTAGCCCCCCCTACCCCAATTCTCATGCAGAAGTTCTTATAAGTCAGTGGTTTTCAAAGCGTGACGCCCCAGCATCCCCTAGGAACTTGTTAAAAATGCAAATTCTCAGACCAGTCCTCAAGTTTATTTATTTAGAAAGTCCAGAGGGTGGAGCCCAGCAACCTGTGTTTTAACAAGCCCTCCAGATGATTCTGAAAATTGCTAATATTGAGAACCACCATGATAGATAACACTCATTAAAATATATTCAGATTCGGGTTATCAGCTAAGTCACCTGGGGATCTTACGGAACTCCAGTTTTCCAACTCTGCCATAGAGATAGAAAGTCCGCAGGTATGGCATGGTTCATCCAAGGATTCTGCATTTTTAAGCAGTCCCCAGGTGATTCAAAGAACCCATAAGGTTTGGGAGCCGCGTTCTCCAATGAAATGACTATTTGAAATCATTTCATCAAAAATTTCATCAAGAATTATTGGACCAGTGTATTTGTTGTAGTTTTTTTTTTTACTGTTGTGTGTGTGTGTGCGCGCGCGCGTACACACATATGTATCTCTGATGAATCTCTACAGAGCTTGACAAATTTGATCCACACATACTTGTTATGATGTTTTTGGCATGTTTCGTCAGCCAATTTGCAAGTGATACTAGCCTAAAAGCTTCTATTAATGAAAAACACAAACGAAAAATCTACTGATAACAATAACAGACAAATTTATACTCACACCTGACTCCTTTTAATCTTTGAGCACATACTGAATACCTTATACTTATCAAGTTGTCCCAAGTTGCAAGAATTGACTGCTTGGCTTCCTTTAAATAGAAAGATCCTTTCAAAACAGATTTAAAGAACCCTTTATAAAGGAACCAATGTTTGCATTACACTGTACCTCATTTATCAGTTCCTTTTTTCCTTCTGGGTATTGGCCAGAAGTAAACTGACATGAGAAAAGACTTTGACTAAAAGTGCTTTGGGGGGTTTTGTTTGTTTGTTTGTTGATTTTGTGGGTTTTGTTTGTTGGTTGGTTGGTATGGGGATTGAACCCAGGGGTGCTTTATCACTAAACCACATCTCCAGTCCTATTTATTTTTTTTTTTATTTTGAGAAAAAAAAAAAAGTTGCTGAGGCTGGTCTCAAATTTGTGATCTTTTTGCCTCAGCCTCAAAAGGTGTATTTCTACTATCCTTCTCAACTCATTCCTCCATGTCTTCCTTTTATATTCTTCAGAGAAATAAGAGTAAATATCTTTCCTGAGAGCTCATTTGTCAAACTTTGCTCCATATTTCAGAAAATTTCTGAGTAAAAATTAAAAATGCTCTACCTTTTCTTCAATTCTCTATACTTTTGTTTTTTGAGGGTGGGTACTAGGAATTGAACTCAGGGGCACTTGACCACTGAGCCATGTCCCCAGGCTTATTTTTGTATCTTGTTTAGAGATGGGGTTTCACTGAGTTGCTTAGCACCTGGCTTTTACTGAGGCTGGTTTTGAACTGGTGATCCTCCTGCCTTAGCAACCTGAGCTACTAGGATTATAGGCATGCACCACTGCACCTGGCTCTCTATACTAGAGTACAGAATGTGAAACCAGGCAGCCTGGTTTCAAACCAAAAAAAATATATATATATATATATATATGACATTGAGCAACTTAATACCTCTCTGAGTTTCCTTGTGTATAAAATGGATACAAAGAGATTGCTAAAAAGAATAAATGATTCCATATACATAAATACCACAGTAGAGTTTCTGACACATGGACTTCAATAGGTGTAATATAATTAGAAATCCTGTCACATGTTCTTTTCAATCTGCTCTTTGCAGTTTGATTCTGCAAAGACACAGATTATAGAATCCTGAACCATGTTATCCTGCCTCCAACAAAACATTCTGTGATTCTGTTCTTGATTTCTACAATACTTACAGTCTATATTGCAAAACCTAGGGTTGTTTTTGATGCCCTGTATTATTCTCTAGTTGCTACACTGCTCCTCCAGTTATAGAGGAGCATTGAGCACATAGTTTTGGTTTCAGATAAACCTATATCTCCCTTCCCTCTGCTCACTCTGCTCCAGTCTTTTTTTTTTTTTATCTTATTGGTTTTCAGTGGACACAATATCTTTATTTTACATTTATGTGGTTCTTAGGATGGAACCCAGTGCCTCATGCATGCTAGGCAAGCACTCTACCACACGGCCACATCCCCAGCCCCTTTTGGGCTTTCTTCCATTCCTCAAACTTACCAAATGCTCCTATACCACAGGGCACTTGTGCCTACTGTGGTCTCTGCCTTGACTGCACTTCCTCCGGGTTGGTGTCTCCGTGGTTTGTTCCTATGCTTCATTCTGGCATCAGCTCAACAGAACCAAAGAGCCTTTCCCTCCAGCTAAGATGGTGACCCCCCTCATTCCCTAGTTATGTGCCTTGCTTTATGCTTCCTCATGACACACATAATCACTAGACGGTTCATTATGGACTTATTTACTAGCCTGTGTATATTTAGCCAGTCCATACTGGAATATAAACTCCACAGGGTTGGAATTCAATAAAATTGAAATGGTAATTGTTAGCCAGTTTGTTGTGCACACAGAACAAGACATTATATAAAATAGTGAAATCTTTGTAAATATAAAAGGAAAACGTGAAAAAGAAAATTCCGAACACACAGCAAATGTTCATTTTCTCCCTCTTCTCATCAGAAAAGAAGAGGGTGGGTATGTTTTGCTTTTCCTATATCCCTACCACCAATGACACCCCACAATCAGGGTCCCAGAGACTGGAGAAGAATGAATAGTAACTCTTCCATTTTATGGTCACTATTTAGGTTAACAGTAAAAATCATCACATTTTAGTTAGATTTTTTAAATACTTTGTTATGAAGATGTAAAAATATACTTTTTATAAGAACACTGAGTGAGATTAAATAAGAATGCTTGTGAAATGGAATTCTTTTGAGTAAATGATTTTTCTAGTTTATCAACTTATTTTCTTTAACCCACTGCTGTTGAACATCTTTCTCTCTGATCTTAATGCAGTTTCTCTCCTTAGTAAAAAACATGAAACATAAATCCAGCTTCATCTTATGACTGAGCATAGTTTATTGGTTGAGGGTCATTGTTATGGACACCAAATTTCATTTGATATAATTGAAGATACTGAAGATACAGATTATTGGCCTGACTCTATTTTAACCTGGAGACAAACCAAAGTGATTACTTTCTCCAATTAAAGTAGTGAAGGTTCATAATTGTCTCTTGTTTGTCACATTTTTAATAGTAGATATTTCACACAAAAACAATCTATTTAACAAGAGTTTTGTATTAAGTTTCACTTGATAAATTTAAAGTTTTTTAGTTTGTTATTAACATCACAAAGAAATAACCAGTGTTAAATAAGCAATACAATTTAAAATTTGAAAAGTGATTCCATACTAAAAGTGATTTTTAAAATAATTCACACAACTCAAATTAAATTGCCCTATTCTCACCTAATAATAATAACGAAGTATCATCAGTAATTCACAAGATTGCTAACAATATATTTTCATTGCTTTCATTATTAAATAATGCCTTGACTTGGTCTCACTATCTATAGTAACCCTTAAGCACCTTCAAGTGCAAATCATCTTTCTGAGAGAAAAGATGCACATAAACTTGGTGTTTTTCTAAACATCTTGGCCCTAACTCACAAGTCAACAGAGTACTGAAACAAACAAACAAACAAAAAATTAAACGGTGATTACATTTGAATATCTCGGCTATCATTTCTGAGTTGACTTTGGTAAGAACTGACTTCACTTCTCTGAAATTTAGTTTCTTCATCTGTTTTGGACATCCAAATAAAACCTTAACAGAATGATGTCAAGATAACACAAGAGATTATTGAAAGTGCCATGTATTTAGAAATGCCAGAATTATGTTCATCCCCACCCCAATCCCCTCTGTCCAGGACATGAAACACCTAAGTTCAGAGCACTTTCACTGTCCTCTGTCACTTCACACACAGTCACTGAGTTTCCACAACATGTCAGGCATTAAGCAAGATTTGGGGATACTCTGACAATGAAAATACACTCTTTTCTGAAGGAGCTCCTAAATCAAAGGACTAGATGATATTCTGACTACATATGATTTTGTTTGATAATCAAATATTTCCCCCAAAAAGAAATAATGCTCAGGTTTCTACAATATGTATGATTCACAAACTATGTTGTAATATAATACCCAGTGAATTACCTCACTGCTCAGATCAGTGAAGGACTGTGATATAATCCTACTAGCTCAGTTGTCTGTCTCCATCAGGGCACCAAAAGGCACCAGTTACACAAGATGCAGGATGATTGCAGAATGTTCTACTTCCCCAAACTGCATTTAATGGATAATGGAACAAAAGTAGGACTGAACCATTGCTTCTCTTTGGTTCCTTCTGCATTTATTTTTCATAGTCTATTCATTTGGAGTGTTTGCTCTAAATAACATGAATTAAGCTCTTGTTTTAGTTACTGTTACCACTGCATTCTATAGTTACATCCAATAACTTGATGATTCTTTTAAATAATGGGTTCTTTTAGTACCTGTAATCCAAATCATTCCCACATTGTCCCAGGTCCTAGTAATTTGAATCATCATTGCTTATCTTTTAAGAAAAACTAATTTCATTTAGAGCTGGGGTGTCAAACACTTTTATATGCTTAAAAGCTCATATTTTTCTCACAAAATGACTGCCAGTAATTTAAAATAAAGGAAAGTGATTGTAAAGCTTATCTTTTTGTTTGAAATGTGTCTTTACATGGAGAGATGACTGCCATATGAGGCCAGAGCAAAGGGAATAGATCTTACTCTGAAACTGGGTAATGGGTTGAAGACAACAAATGTTTGGAACAATTCTACTACTTGCTCTCAGTAAATCTTGAAGAGCTTCACAAAAGGCTTTGTACATACCACAACACAATATAAGAAATACAGTGCTGGGCTGTATAATATCTCAGTGGTAGAGCCCTTGCCCAGCATCTTCTATTAGACCCTGGATTCCATCTCTAGCACTGAGAAAAAATAAAAATGAAGAACAAGAAAAAAGAGACAGAGAAAAATATGATGAATCAATGAATATAGTCTACTCACTAATTTCCTTAAATTCAATCATATAGAAGATATCATCATCATCATCATCATCATCATCATCATCATCATCGATCCCTATAGCTACAGCAAAACCCCTACCCAGGAATGATAAAGGGACATGTTTCTGTCTTGAGCCCAGGTCCAAATCCTGTCTTCAACTTGGTTCTGTGACCTTGCTCTGAATCCAGTTTTTAGCTTTCTCTAGTTCCTTCTCCACCCTTTTCTGGTCCTTCTTTGTAATTACCAACTGCAGAATTTCTGAGCCTTCATGAATAACCACCTGCATAGAACATTTATCAGCTTTGTATTTACAAATACTTTAGTTTATTTTTCCCTAATTCTGAACAAGTACCAAAATTTCCATTTCAAATTGTTCCCCAAATGCACAAATGACTGTTGTAGATACACATACAAGCATGTGTGCTACAAATGCTATAGACAGGGGGTATTCTCTCTCTTCCTGACTTTCAACAGGACAACAGCAGCTCCAGATCAGGGTTCCTACCACCACCTAATTCTTTGCTTTCCCAATCAGGAGACTACAGGAACTTTGGAACTTTCCTAAAATTCATCAGAATATCCATGTGCTATGGGGTGTTTCCTAAAAATCTGTATGTTGAAAGCTAACCCCCAATGTAAGAGTCTTTAGAAGTGTGGCCTCTGGAAGGTGATGAGGTCATGATTGGGAAGCCCTTATAAATAGGACTGATGCCCTTACGGAGGAGAATTCAAAGGAATCCCCACCCTCATGAAACCCTGTGAGGGTGGTTACAGTGAAAACACTTCTGCCTATAACGTTTCCCTCACCTGCCACCAAATCTACAAGTACCCTGATCTGGGACTTTCCAGCCAGAAGGACATTTATTTCTTACAGTTCATAAACTGCCCAGCCTATGGTGTTTTATAATAAAATCCCAGACTAAAACACCATGACAGACACTCTGGGGAGAACAACCTACTTTCTGAAGTTTATAGCTCAGTGGTTTTCACTGCCTGTGTGGTTGAGGCAATCACAGTCTGCTACCCTAGAAAATTATTATCAACTACTGTTTCAAAGATATACTTCCTTTGGGGTAAATATTTCTTCAGTTTTATTTAGGGTAGTTTCTGTGTACAGGGCCTCAGTTTTCTAAACTTCTTCACAAAACCACACTTCCTTAAAATGGCACAATTTTTAAAAGAAGGAGAGTCTCAACTTCTCACCTTATTTGACATGAGCATTGAAAACAATCCATTGCCAGGTCCTTGTTGAGTGCTAACTTTTCACCCTTCTTTCTTTCCTATTAACAGTGATTTATAATAAGTATCTATTGTTGTGATTTTTATTTGTCAGTATATACTAGGCAAAAATGGTAAGAGCTCTTTTTAAAAAGTACTTCTGATTCAAGATTCCCAGTTTAGGGTTATTTTCATTTACTAAGAAGGAAAAAAAACAAAAGGCTGGTTTTATGAAAAAATAAATAAAATTGACAAACCCTTAGCCACCCTAATGAAAAAGAGAAAGAAAACTCAAATTACTAAAATTCATGATGAAAAGGGAAATAATATAATAGTCACTATTGAAATACAAGAGACAATTAGAAACTACTTTGAAAATGTATACTCCAGTAAAATAGAAAACCTAGAAGACACCAACAAATTTCTAAAGGCATATGACCAACCCAAACTGAGTCAGGAGGACATACACAATTTAAACAGATCAATTTCAAGCAAGGAAATAGAAGATGCCACCAAAAGCCTACCAACTAAGAAAAGCCCAGGACCAGATGGGTTCACAGCTGAGTTCTACAAGACCTACAAAGAAGAATTAATACCAATACTCCTTAAGTTATTCCATGAAATAGAAAAGGAGGGAACCCTTGCAAACTCCTTCTGTGAAGCTAGCATCAACCTGATACAAAAACCAGGCAGAGACACATCAAGGGAAGAAAATTTCAGACCATTATCCCTGATGAACATTGATTCAAAAATTCTCAATGAAATTTATACAATTATTTCTTGTACTTTAAGAGTCTTTAAGGAAGCTGGAGCCTAATCTGACGTGATGAAGATTTGGGCCTACTTTTGTATGCAAATTGCATATAAAAACATATTAAAAAATAGTACACCATGATCAAGTGGTGTTCATTCCAGGGATGCCGGGTTGGTTCAACATACAGAAATTAATAAACATAGTTCAACACATCAATAGAGTTAAAGATAAGAACCATATGATTATATCAATTGATGCAGAGAAAGCATTTGACAAAATACAGCACCATTTCATGTTCAAAACACTAGAAAAACTAGGGATGGTAGAAACATACCTCAACATTGTAAAAACTATTCTAAACCCAAGACAAACATCATTCTAAATGGAGAAAAATTGGAAGCATTCCCTCTAAAAACTGGAACATGACAGGAATGCCCCTTTTTTAAACCAATTCTATGGAATATAGTCTTCAAAACTCTAGCCAGAGCAATTAGAAAGATGAAAAAAATTAAAGGGATACAAATAGGAAAAGAAGAACTCAAACTATTATTAGCCTAGAAGATTATTATCAACTATTGTTTCAAAGATATAGTATCCTGATGACATGATTCTATACTTAGAGGATCCAGAAAACTTCTAGAATTAATAAATTAATTCAGCAATGTAGCAGGATATAAAATCAATATCCATAAATCAAATGCATTTCTATACATCAGTGATGAATCCTGTGCAAGAGAAATTAGGAAAACTACTCCATGCACAATAGCCTCAAAAAAAAAAAAAAACTTGGGAATCAACTTAATAAAAGAGGTGAAAGACCTCTACAATGAAAACTACAGAAACTAAAGAAAGAAATAGCAGAAGTCCTTAGAGGATGAAAAGATCCCTCAAGCTCTTGAATAGGCAGAATTAATATTGTCAAAATGGCTATATTTCCCAAAGCACTATACAGATTCAATGCAATTTCAATTAAAATCCCAACATCATTCCCTATAGAAATAGAAAAAGCAATTGTGAAATTCATCTGGAAAAATAAGAGACCCAAAATAGACAAAGCATTCCTTGGCAAGAAGAGTAAAGCAGAATGCATCACAATATCAGACCTTAACCTGTACTACAAAGCTATAGTAACAAAAATGGCTTGGTATCCGCACCAAAATAGACACATAGACCAATGGTACAGAATAGAAGACACAGAGACAAACCCACATAGATACAGTTGTCTCATATTAGACAGAGGCACCAAAAACATACATTGGAGAAAAGATAGCCTCTTCAACAAATGGTGCTGGGGAAACTGGAAATTCACATGTAGCAAAATGAAACTAAACCCCTGTATCTCACCATGCACAAAACTCAACTCAAAGTGGATTGAAGTCCTAGGAATTAGACCAGAAACCCTGCACCTGATAGAGGAAAAAGTAGGCCCAAATCTTCATCACGTCAGATCAGGCTCCAACTTCCTTAACAAGACTCCTAAAGTGCAAGAAATAAAATCAATAATCAGTAAATGGGATGGACTCCAACTAAAAAGCTTGTTCTCAGCCAAAGAAATGATCAATGAAGTGAAGAGAGAGCAGACATCTTGGGAGCAAATTCTTGCCACAGGCATGTCAGATAGAGCACTAATCTCCAGGATATGTAAAGAACTCAAAAAACTTAACAACAACCAAAAAAAACAACTCAAACAATAAATGGGCTAAGAGCTGAACAGACACTTCTCAGAAGATGATATACAATCAACCAACAAATATATAAAAAAAGTTCAACATTTTTAGTAATTATAGAAATGCAAATCAAAACTATTCTAAGATTTCATCTCACACCGGTCAGAATGGCAGTTAGCAAGATTACAAATAACAATAAGTGTTGGCAAGGCTGTGGAGGAAAAAACACACTCATACATTGCTGGTGGGACTGCAAATTGGTACAACCACTCTGAAGAACGGTATGGAGATTCCTTAGAAAACTTGGAATGGAAATACCATTTGAACCAGTTACTCCACTCCTCAGTCTAAACCCAAAGGACTTAAAAACAGCATACTATAGTAATGCAGCCTCATCAATGTTTATAGCAGCTAAATTCACAATAGTAGCTCAACTGTGGAAGCAACCTAGATGCCCTTCCACAGATGAATGGGTAAAGCAACTGTGGTATATGTACACAATGGAATATTACTCAGCACTAAAATAGAATAAAACTATGGCATTTGCAAGTAAATGGATGGAGTTGGAGAATAACATGCTAAGTGAAGTAAGCCAATCCCCAAAAACCAAAGGCCAAATGTTCTCTCTGGTAAGTGGATGCTGATCCATAATGGTGGGGGTTGGAGAGAATGTAGGAACTCTGATTAGGCCAAGGGGAGGGAGTAAAGGGGAGGGGGCACTGGGTAGGAAAGATGGTGGAATGAGACAAACATCATTACCCTAGGTACATGTATGACTACACATGCGGTGTGACTCTACATCATGTACAACCAGAGAAATGAAAAGTTGTGCTCCATTTGTGTACAATGAATTGAAAAGCTTTCTGCTGTCATGTTTAAGTGATTAGAACTAATTTTAAAAGCTTTACAAAATGGTAAAAATTGTATTTTGCAACATCTATGTATAAAATATTAAATGAAAACATCAAAAATGTTATTTCATCTGTATAGTTTTGATTCAATTAATCAAAAATTGAAAAATACATCCTTTATTCATGAGTCTAATCAATTGGTGGGCCAGTTTTACCAACATTTAAGCAGGCTAATAATATAATTAATATAAGTTTAGTATATTTATAATATGAATAATATAGTAAATATATATATATTGCTATCTAATATATTATCTCATGTTCTATACAAAATTTTCCCTCTCTATATAACAAAGAAATATTTCAGAAATCTTTTTCACATTTTTTTCTCCTGTAATGTTTGAGGCTTTACCTTGTACATAGTGGTTGGTTGTGAAAATGCAAGTCAAAACAAAACATTTGTATATCCACGTTTACTAAGTGTCCACTAGCAAGGAAAGTTTCCACTTCTGCAGCTATGAATCCAATACTCAGAAAACAAGAGGGTGCAATGAGTTCTCATTATTTTGTTGTGTTGTCTGCCCTCAAAACCTCATCACAAAGAGATGAGTATTCATCATGGAGTTTAAGGCACCTCAGAGAGGATGTTTGGTGCTATTATAAGAGAACCCAGAGAGATCCCTCACCCCTCACACGAAACCATGAGAGTTTACAGCACAAACATGGCTGCCTAAGAGGAGGGTCCCACCAGTCTTTGAACCCAGAGGTGCCTTGATCATGGACTTCCCAGGCCCCAGAATTATAATAAATAAAGGATCTTTCACTGCCAACTTCATAACCTCGTCTGGTAGAGTTAACAAACCAAACAGTAATATTCTAATTCCTGTGCAGGCAGAATAGAGGCCTCCCAAGAGGGTCACCTTCCCATCTCCAAAACCTGTAGATATGTTATTCTGCGTAGCAAAGGGGAATTAGGGATGTATGTGGAGTTAAGGTTCCTAACAATCTGACTTTAAAATAAATTATTCTGGCTTATTCGGGTGGACTCAATGCAATCAGGATGGTCCTTAAATGTGTTTGAGAGAGGCAGAAGAAAGAGTCAGAAAAAAGCAATGTGATGAAGGCTAGAAGGGACCAAGGGATATAGGTGGATTCTAGAAGCTGGATAAGGCAAGTTGATGGATTTTCACCCAGACACTACAGAAAGGAAAGCAGCCCTGCTGGCTCCTTCACTTCTAGTCCAGGGAAAACCATATCAGATTTGTAAACTACAAAGCTGTAAGATAATAAATTCATGTTGCTTTTTGCCACTAAGTTTATACTAATTTCATGGCAGCAGCAGAAAATTCACACAGTGCCCAGCATTTTTTTTTAATTCTGAAAGCCAACACTTTAATACAGAAATAATTTGACAATGTGTTTTTACATATTCCATTTCTTAATGAGATTTTTAACTGACCTCCACAATTAAATGGCCAAATATTTTCTGCCAGTGGAATGAACACAATGACCTAATTAAAATCTAAGGTCTGACAGTACACTAACATGCCAACGCTACCACACAGCTGAGTTCTACTTTATAAAAACCATCTCCCAAGGATTTATCTTGAGTTTACTGTCTGAATTGTAACTCGGTATAAGCAAATAGTTCATGAGGAGAGTTCCTGTTTTCTAAAGCTAATAATTGAAAAAAGGAAAGGTCTATAGTAATGTAATTCTTTGTATCATCATTTTGCAGTCCCCTGGTGAAATAATTCATACTGGTCAGGAATCAGCAAACTTCAGCCAAGAGCCATTCTGTTCACTGTTGGCTTTTCTTTGCCTAGGAGGTCTGAGTGATGTCTTAGTGAATAATGTTGAGAAAAATCAAAAGAAGAAGAATATTTTGTGGCATGTAAAACCTATATGAAATTCAAATTTCAGTATTTACAAATGATGCTTTATTAGAACACCATGGTGCCCGTTTATTTCCAGAATGTCTATGGCTGCTTTTGCTCTATGACAGCAGAACTGAGTAGTTGTAAGAGACCTGATGGCACATAAAACTTTAAATATTTACTCTTTAGCCCTTTACAGAAAAAGCTTGCCAACTCCTGCTCTAAGCAATAATCAATGGTAGCTAACCCACAAAATAAGAGGCAACCAGATGCCTGTGAACTATTCTTGCCAAACAAATCAAAACTGATCAAGGTCCCTGGTTAAACTCCCAGTTCATGGGAAATACAACGAACAGAGGAACATGTAAGATGACACCTCTGGGGTGTATTAACAAATTATATAACGGGAGAAACTCTACAGGATAAACATATTTTCTCTGACAAATAATTTTCAAAGAAAAAAAGATTGAAATAGGAAAGCTATAGATTAAAAAGGACCATTACAATATGCCATTTAAAGCTGAATTTTTATTCAAACAAACTGAGGGCAAAAAAACAAATTATGAAATAATCAAAAATGTAATCCTAACTTCCTATTTGTATGGGCATTAAGAAATTAATTTATTTTAATTTCAAAATAGTGTTACACTTTTGTTTTATTTATTAAGGGACCCTTAGGGGTATAGGGATGTAGCTCAGTGGTAGATCTTCTTCTTAGCATGTGCAAGTCCCTGTGTTCAATCTCTATTAACCAAATAAATAAAAAATACAGAGCCCTCATCTTTCAAATGTTTTTAGATAAAGTGATATAATACCTGAGATTATCTTGCAAATCTGGAGGGAAGAAATAAAAAATTGGAATATAAATTGAAGCTAGTTATAGGCTTATTATTCTATTTCCTCTACTTTTGCATATGTTTGAAATTTTCCATAATATACATATTTTAAAGGGCATTCTTTCTCAAAGGATTTCAGCTTCAAAAGAGAATAATTTTATAACGATGATTTATCTCAAAGCATAAAGAAACCAATAATAAAATGCCAAAAGCAAAAGGTATGCTGTATCTCAATATATATGAATTTCACATTTTAGTTCCAAAAATGTCAATAAATTTACCTTCAGTAAAAACATATAAGAATAGGGATTTCAAATAACAAGATTTGCTATGGAAAGCAATACCTTTGAAAAGACAAGCTGATTTTATTTTTTTAAAGCACTTTCAAAACCACAAGTCCCATGCAATCATTAGCCTTGTATTTCCTTTTGGCTTTACCCAACAAATTTCTAATTTCAGAAAAAATAAATATTGTAAACAGTATTTCCCTGTCAAACCAGGGCAGCTGCTGCTTTAGATACTTGTCATAATATCTCCAGTTAACTCTAAGAGTTACTTAGGTAACTGCTTTCATTTAATGAGTAGCTCAGACCAGACTGAACTAGCTATGCATATGATATATGTATCATTCATACTTCATCTTGGGGGCAGGCATTTCCATCCTCATTTTATGATGAAAGACCTAAGACACAGAAATATTAAGTTGCAAAACCAATGAATGAACAGAGTCAGAATGCAAATTGATGCTGTCTAATTCGAATGTTTATAGAGTCTTACATTGGCAGACTAGCACTGCTGCCTTTTATCCCCTTGAAAAATGTTGTCTCAATTTAGAGATTAGGTCTAGACAAGCTTACTGTTAAAGGAAAAAAAAAAGTCTAAAGAAGGAGAAACCTCCCCATCTTTGTGTCTTCAAAATAACAACATCAGTTCCTGAGTTTAAACGCTTTCAAAAGTATTTGCAAGTTAAGGAACAAAGAGACAAGCAAAAAATTATGTTCACTGAATATATGGTCTGTAATGGCAAAATTAATTAATTAATTAATTAAAATAAATTTTGTCCCTAAGGGAATAAACTATATGTAGTATAAACATACTTTGGAAAATATGCTGCATCTATATATATAATCCCTCAATATACCTCAAAAAGCATAATGTTGAATTGAAAAATTATGAATAATGCATACTATACAACACAATTCATTTTAACCACACATAGTCACAATAGTTACATATCTTTATGAGTACATCATTATGTAATAATACATAAATATGTATATTTTTAATTGTTTGAGAATGAACTTTGATTTGAGAGTATTTCTTACCTTTAAGGAAAAATATCAAGAGAATGGAAGGGAGATTGCTTAGCTATATTTATAATGTTTTCTTTCTTTTTAAAAGATATGAAGAAAAGACAACAAATTATAAACCTTTATTTAATATATGTCAAGATTATGACAACCCTCTTCATAATATTGTCTATAATATTTGTATATTGGAGACTATTTAAGCTTTAAATAAAAAATAAACTGCTATAAATATGTTTCCTTTACAAGAAAAGAATCCTGAGTGAATATTAAATTCAGTAGGTAAGGAAGAAGGACTGTTCTAATAGAAATGGTGAGACATCCAAATTATTCTGGGTTAGTTTTTCATCCCTATGACCAAAGTGCCTAACACAAATAATTTAGCTGGGAAAAAGATTTATTTTGCTTCACAATTTCAGAAGTTTCATTGCATGGACAGCTAGTTCCATTGTTTTGGGCCTGAGGTAAGGCAGAACATAATGGTAGAAGGCTATTGAAGATGAAAGTTTTTAAACTCAAGGCAGCCAGGAAACAGAATGTGTGTGCAAGGAAGAGGTCAGGGACAACATATAGTCCCCAAGTGCAGACCCCTATTGACCAGACTCCTTCAGTCATGTCCCACTTGCCTACAGTTTGAACCACCACCTCTCAGTAGTCCATTCAAATTATTAATTCATCAAATGGATTAATCAATTTAATTAATTAATTAATCCATTGTGGACATGCTGCTTTGGAGACTGAGATTTTTATCACCTGAGGGTGGGGAGTTCTGAGTTGTTCGTCAGTGGTAGATCACTTGCCAGGCATGCATGAGGCTTTACGTCTTGATTCCTCAGCACTGCACAAATAAAAGAATGCTAACATATGACTTTGTGGAACAGTATAGATACAAATCAAGAGATCTTACTGAAGTTTAGGTAATTTCCCAAATCCCTTGGTATATTTGAAGAGGTCATAGAAAGACATAAAATGATATTTCAGCAATCTCTAAATTATTGACAAGGAAAACCATAAAAATACATATTTTCTTGCATGACAACTTGAAAATTAATACACTAACATTAACATTAGCTAAATATTACTAAGTAAAACCTGCAAAAGAATCAATAATCAGGTCCAACTTCCACCAGGCAAGTGTATGAAGACAAAGAGATAAGGCAAAACTGAATATAAGACAAGAAAAAGTAGGTCTTCAACTCTCCCATAAAACGAATGACACCTCCCCTAAGCTGAATGACTAATTTTTCACTGAAATTATCTCTTCTACTTATCTAAAATTTCTTCTCCAATAAGTTCTTCTTTCCCAGGCTGGGGATGTGCCTCAGTGGTAAGTGCCCCTAGGTTCAATCCCAAGTACCACACACACACACACACACACACACACACACACACACACAAAAGTCCTCTTAGCCAATCAAAATGTTCAAATCTCTCTTAGCTTACAAAACAAGATATGTCCACCTCTATTTTTTTCCTTAATAGACTAGAGTCTGAAATCCACCTTATATGAATTGGATAGTATTACTTTTATTAACGTACTTATTAATAGATTAATTTATTTGAGTGCTTACTTTGTGACAGGTACTGTTCAAGGCTCTTGGTTGTATTAGTGAACAAAACAAAAAAATCTCTGGGGAACTTACATTCTAATGTAATAAATAATGGAAGTCCTAATGGGAATGCAGGAAATAGACAATTACACATGGTATGTACTTAGGTAGGTGTGTGGCACACAGCAAGCACTGCATAAGTGTCTGCTCTTACTGTTGTTACCTCTCTTTCCCCTCTATTTTGCCTCCCCTCCACTGTATTCAGGCATCTGCCTTGGTGACTCATTTCAAATGACTCTCCAAAACCTATCAATGCTTTCTCTCTAAATTGCCAGATCCAAGAAACTTTTTCTTCCTCATCTTCTGAGAATCAGGCATCATGTCTAGGAAGCTTTGCTCAAAATATCCCATCACTACCTTTAAAGAAGCATTGACTACTTTAAAGTTTGCTCCAGGTATCTGACTTATAAAACCTAGCATCAGAAATCTCTGTCTTGTTGTTTTACTTAAGCTTTCCTCCATAGTTAACTTCTCAGTTCTACTAGGGAAGCTGTCTAATACCTACCATGGTGCCTAACATTTTTTAAGTGCTCAACAAATGTTAGAATAAGTTTCTATAAACATTTTCTCTAATTCTTTCATTTTTGCTCTACCAGATCTCCTTTGGTTTTGCAAATGAAAGAAACAAAAAGTAAAATGAACACAGAGACCATCACAGCTGGTCTAATCAAATGAATATTATTATTATTTTTTGCTATTTATATTTTTAATGATTTGATTGTTTTTAAAGATCTCAATAAATAACGGCAGGAGGAACTGTTCTAATATATTTTGGAATAATTTGAAACCAATTTAAAACTATTGCCATGCAAATATATTTTATTCCCCAAATATAAAATGCTTGAAATATATGTTTCCTAATAGAGTCGTGAACCTCAAATTGAAGATGAAATTAAATTAATTAAACTAATTTTTTTTGCTATGGTAATGTTAAGGGAAAAAACCCTATTAGTTATTAAATTAATTTATTAGAAAGATATTTCAGAAATGCTTAAACACAATGGACCATTATCAGAAAATGTTTACTTCTTCATAAAAAAAATCATGATAACAAGAAAATACAACAGTATTCCTGAGCAATACAATATTGTTCTTTTCTTAATTTTTTTCAGCACAGTGAGACAAAAATCAACCTGTCAAGAAATGGTTTACTCAGTAATGGACTAGCACTGTAGGAGATTCGTTCTGCTTTCACCAGGGAAGCCCTTTGTATATCAAGAACAAACTATTAAGGGTTGAATGACACTGCAATAGCATGTTAGACACCGAAAGGGGGAAAAAAGGATTATTCTCACCAAGTTGCACTTGGTTCTACCACAGTCACCATGGAACCTTCCATCCACACAAACCTCAAGCAGGCACTGAGCTGACAAGAGTTTTTCTGACTTTAGCCCTGAGTTAAAATCAGCTTTTTCTTATTCATTTTCAGATCCTGAGGTATCCACCTTTTTGCAGGAAGAACTGGAAGTCATGTACTAGGTCCATTCCATGTCACAAATGGAATGAGGCTTATTCATGGGTTCTCCCCTGCACACACAGCATCTCAAACAGTGAGGGAAGAGTAGATCTGGTAACCAGCTGAGATGGACCTGCCTACTGTGGAGCACTGCTGATTTTATATACTCACTGCTGCTTCTATATGCTCTTAGTTGCCCACTTGCCTGCACAAGGTGTGACAGTCTACGGTTGGCACCTGCTGATCAGGGTAATTATAGCATTAGTGGAAGCAAGCATGCTAGCTAAGGTCGAAAAACAAGTCTAATTACAGATACTCTATCACTTCACTCCTTTGGAACTGTTTCTTCTTTTCTTCTTATACAAAACTTCCTCAGAGATTAAATTAAATTTGCATCTATTTGAAAACAAGTCTTGAAATAGTTGTGAGTCTAGAGGAAATCACCTTTTAAAATTAAAAACACATAATTCTGAATGAGCATTTGGTATTTGTAACACTAGACAGCACTTGCTGAATTACCTTCAATAGTTCTCCACGCATTTCTGTGCAGCTAAAATCAAAAATAGGAATGACAAACACAATACTTAAAGGAAAAATATGAAATTGAGATCTTACAGAAAGAAGTTTTAAATTATTTTTATGCCTATTGACAAACTCGACAAAACATTATTTAAAACACTAATATCCAGAAACTTAATTTGTAATCCAAAATTCAGATATTTAGCTTTCATACTGTTCTAATAAATTTGACATAAAATTCATTTGTTTATTTTAAAATACTTTCTAGATTTTAAAACAATCTCTGACCAATCTTAGAGATGAACAGTTTCCAAGGAAGGAATATTATTCAATTCTACCTCACCTATTAGAATTTTTTGATTGGGGTATAATTTGCCTACCAAAGCAATATAAATTCATAAAACTTCCATTAGGATTCCATGAACCCTAAAAAGAAGAAAGAAAAGTGACTTGCAAAAATATTTTCAAATCAACAAGGATTGATTTGTTGGGAATTCCCACAATTGTGGCCCCGACTTGAAAACACACCTTTTAAATGCCACCGTGAGGACTCAAAACAGCTACTGCCCCTTCTCCAGCTAGTGCTCCTTCTGCCAGAATAGAAGCAGATCCCAGAGAGCTCTGGCCAGGGATGGCACACATTGTCCTACGCCAGGCCTACCATACTCCCTGAAAAAAACAGAAGACCACACTCTACACACCAAAGAGATTGCCAGGAATGGAACTTCTGATTCTAATATGGCCATCAAAATCAGGGAGCCACTCAAACTCTAAGAAAACCCCTAGTTATCTAGACCTAAGTAAGTAGGAAATCTAACCAAAGTTGAGTCAAACCTCTCCTATATTTCACATTCAAAACGCTAATGACTCAAATCATAGAAAACAGTCCTCTGAGCAGCCAAGATTGTGACAGAACTCTCATTGCTGAAGTAAATATCTTCCATTTACCCTCATGTATGCTTGTTCTTTGTGAGAATGAAAAATAATGCAATTATTCAGTTTGGGTAAAGTGTCATGGGCTTTGCCATTCCCTGGGAATAACTTTAAATGGAAGTGATTTCTAGACTCTACTTAAAGCACAGAAGATAGAAACAAAGACTGCTTTAATAAAACTACTACATACTCATTGTATGTTCTTGAAAGAAATGAGAAAGATGTAACAAAGCCCCCATGTTTTATTTTTAACCAAATTTCCCCACATTTATCTATTTTGCTTTTAAAGGGAAGAAGAAGATTTTTCTTCAAGTGATTTTTATCAGAAGGGAAGTCACAGTATTTCTGAGTATAACACACAATGAAAAAGATGCCCAGCTACATCACAGAATATCTTATTCATCCATAATAACAAATGAAAAGCAATATTATTTACATAAAAAGCTTTAATCTCTAGAGTTTAATCTATTTTCCTGACACAAAATACAAATAAAGTTGAAAAAACACCAGCTCACCTTAAGTGGGAGAAAAATTGTTACCTTGAAGATTAATTAATAACTTTTATGAACTTGTCTGCTGCCATCATTATTCCCTCCCTCTTGTTTGCAAAAATAGACTGGATGTTTACTAATGAAGTCAAAAGTTTTGTTAACAACTAAAGGAATCAAATCTTGGCTAAAAACTATGATCCCAGGTGTAAGATTTATAAAACCTAATTATCTTCAGGTTTTTCTTGTTGTTTTCATTGTTATTGTTATTCTTGTTTAGACATGGGTCATTAAAATCACAGGTAGGAGATGTGTTTTTTATTTTTAGAACAAAATCCTAACCAAACTTGCCATGCAATATGAGAATAAGAACAGGATTTTGTCATAACTGGTTCTTAGCTGAATTAGTAATGTTTCACTTAACAAACACTCTAGAGTAATACAGCACTGTCGTCACCCTAAGAAAGCAGGAAGACAGCTACTTTCCAGATGTATCTGGTTGTCATGGCATCCTCTTATGCCCTCTCACACTTAATATTTTAGGTAAGAAATCTGCAAGCTATTTAGTCTAACTTATAACATAGTTATATGAAAACTGAATATGTTTCTCATATAGACTATTCACACACCTGTTGAACAGAATCAAAGAAGCAGCATGAGAAGTTCCTTAGAATAACACTTGGACTTTTATATAAAAGGGGATAAAATTAATTCTTAATTCACATAATTGATTCTAAAAGTATCTTAAATTTTATATTTTCTATGAAATTATTTTTGAAAACCCTATCTTCATATCAATAGTCTCCTCTCTAGACATTCTCAAGTCTGCCTTTCTAAATAAACAATATTTCTATGCCTGAAATAAAAATAATACATTTTAAGTATACTGAATCCATATTTAGATGAAAAAGCTGCCCGCAAGAGATATTAGATATTTGAGAAAAAAATCCCCAAACTTTACATTTTCTGCTACTAGTTTTTGTAAACAAGCAAGCAAACAAAAGCAATATGCTAAAATTGTGTTTATATTTATTCTCTGGAAGTAATGTTTAAACAACCTACATTTTAGAGATTTGTAATCCTTCAATAACCACCCCTCAAAAACATAACAGGGTTACATTGCTCATACTATAGTATACAATGCTATGTATCAACCATTCTTTAAATTAATTCAAATTCTCTTCACTATGCAATATCTGCATCAGTCCCTGTAGATGTAAAAAAAATTAAGTACAGATACATAAGCTGATATTCAAAATGATGTTTCAGAAGTTGAAAGTGGTATACCCTCCTTCGCCATGAGCAACAGGAGTGCTATGCAACTCTCTTCTAGAACAGAGTTCTCTCCCTCTACTACAGGGAAACAGATAATATTTAAATACTAAAAATGCAAATACTTCTCTACACACAAGATGCCGATATTAATTTCACTTGAGTGCTTTTATTGCACCAATTAGACATTGAAGAGGATTTGACACATGGGAAAACTGTTTTGTGAATGCGGTATATGTTGAACAGTAGGATTATAAGCACCTGGGTTATTCTTGCTATTCTCTGCATGCAAATGACTTCTGCAAACAATTAAACGCACCCATTAAAATAGTGGGAGAATGAGATAGAAAGAGCAAGTGTTGAATAAAAATATGGCATGCCCTTCCTATTCCGCCCTCATTCAGCTGATGCCAAGTACCTTCAAACATGGGGCACAGACCCTCGAGGACGTACACATGAGTCACAACAATGCACTCGACAACATCTCACACGCTCTGTTAATTACAAAACTCTAATGATCTGACAGCGAGCCCTTCTCCTCTCAAACATGTTTTCCATTTTTGCAGAGACGTCAGGGGACTCCCCTGGCTAAAGGGAGGGAAGGCGCTCCTTCTTGCCCCTCCTCACAGCCCCCAACACTTGTTTCATCAGAAGCGGCTCCACAAGTTCCTGGTTCGACCGCCTAAGGAGGCAAGTTCAGCACCATGGAAAGGGCTCGAGTCGCGCGCAGAGGGAGAAAGGAAAGAGAATACGTGGGCTTGTCCCCCGCCACTCACCGGCGTCTGCTGCGAAGGCAGTCCCGAGCGCTTGGTGGACCCCTGCTTGGAACTTAACCTTTTCCACGACTCGGCAAACCTGCCCCGGCTGGCGCTCCGGCTGCGCCTGCGGTTCTCCGCGCTGTCCTCGCGGTCCGAGCATCCCCGCTCCATTTCGGCTGCATCCTTCCACTTCTTCCCCATGCTAACTTGGCCTCTCTCCTCGGGGAAACGGCCCAGCGCCCTGCGCTCTTTGCCGCCTATGTCTCCAGCCTGCGCTCAGCTCTCGGTTGGCGCCGCCTTTGCCTCTGCTGGCTCCTGCCAGAGCCAAGCGCTGGGTTACCGCCGCCGCCAGCAGGCTGCGCTTGCGCCCGCGATTGGCTAAACTGTGGGCTGGGGCTGCGAGCGCCACCTGCGCCCAAGCCAGCTTCCTTTTGCGCCCCCAAATCACTCACACTCCGCAGCCGCAGCCTTCCCTGGGGGACCCACGGCCCACGCCTGGGGCTATGGATGCACCACCGGGTGGCTTCACGCAGTCGCCCCACCCCGCCCAGTCCCCCAGGGCTGGCGACCAACCTTGCCCTTTTCAGAGCTGCGGGCAGAAACCCGGGCACACACACTGCGTGGGTGGAGACTCCAGTAGTCTTAGACAAAGACAGCAAGCGTGCAACTTTGTCCTCTTTCCTTTGCTCTTCCCTTTCTTTTCCTTTCAACAACTGTCTTCTAAGTATCCGTGGGGAGAGTCCAGCTCATCTCCTTGTCAGATGCCACGCTAATTCTTTCTCGCGCTTGTTCAGATTAGCCCACTGGGCCTCAGACTTGGCTACACAAGGAAGTTACCTGAGTAGTTTTTCATTATAAATGTTTTTAAATGCTGATATTCCTTAGAGAATCTAATTTAATTGGCCTGACTCTGGCCTGGGAATCAGGATATTTAAAAGCTCCCCAAAGGGCTAAGGATTAACTCCGTGGTGGAGCTTTTGCCTGGCAAACTCCAGGCCCCAGAACTGCAAAAATCAAGTAAAACAAACAAAAAGCCCCTCCTCTCCTCCATCCACAATTAAGCCCCAAGGGCCTGTGGGGGAGGAGCAGAGGAGGGTTCTTGGAAGGGAAGAGGTTAGTGCTGAGGCATCAACTCATTTTTCTCTTCAGGGGTAGGAGTGGGTATTCAGTTTACCCTTTCGCTCCTGGAAAGAGATTGGGTACAGCAGTTGAGGATGATTGGAAATGGATTTGTGGTAGTATTACAGTGTGCTGTATATTCTTTGTCAACTCCACCTTGTCATCCTTTCATGTATTTGCCGTCTGCTCATTAGGAGAAAGTCAGGCAGTCTCCAAAGGCTTGTGTCGATTATTTTATCAGGCTGAGCTGTCCTCATGTTAAGGAATGCCTTGATCAGATGGAGAGGGCAGTTGGGGGGCATCACAAATTTTGTAATGCTTTTGCATTACAAAAGCTGAAACAATGTCCTTACTTATTATTAAAGGGGGTGAGGCCTAAAACCTCTCCTAGTTGAAAAAGGCTGACTTGTTGCTTATCTGTTGCAATAATAACAGATAAAATTTCATTTCTTTCCTAAATCAAGCATTCTCCCTCCTATTTGAATGCTGCCTGGTCCTCCCAGGGGGAAAGGGGAGGGGGGGTGAAAGAGGAGGGAAGAGGGTGAGAAATACTGAAGAAAATGTTGGTGTTGTGGTACAAGTTATGAAAATCACTGTCAGATGGTCAGTCTGATTAAGCAGAGGTTTTGGAATTGGCCTGTTTATGAGAATGGAATACAGAGTTCTAAAATCCCACAGGTGTGCACCTATGTGAACTGCTGCATTAGTAATAATCCTGTCAGTTTAAGCAAAAAGACTTAGGATGCATATATCTTAACTTTTTCAACAACCCTTTGTGTCCATAAATCACATATCCATATTAAACCAATGAGACTGCATAATGTTTGAAGCATCGGTGACATTTAATGGGATAGCCACAGGGTCCATTTTCTATTTTCTTGCTCCCTAGCTAAATTCATCAATTTGAAATTATTAATGACATTTCATAGAAATACAATAATTCGGTATAAATTTCAAATAAGACAAAATAATTATGCTGAGTTTATAAATTATACAGTTATGAGAACTAAATTGCAATTGGGAGTAGAATGAAAGTCCACAAATTAAGGCAAAGTAAATATTTGGTTTTTCCTTTAATTGCTTACAAAGAGACATAGAGATGAAAATCCTGTGTGCTAACCTGGATAACTCAAAAGTTTACCCTTTAGATGTAAGTGATAACATCCCTGAAAAGGAGCTAAGAAGGAGTCTTCTCAGATGTATCAAGGCACATCATCCAAGAACACTCACCTCATGGAGCCACAAGACCCTGGTTTCCCCATATCAGCCCGTTAAGAGAAAAATGACCCTGCCATCAAGGGTAGCTTTCATAAAAGACCTTACCAGCATGTCAATGAGCACTCAGAGCAGCTGGTGAGTTTTTTTAAATGTACTTAGAAAAATTTAATGATGAGTAGTGATTGCATATGGCATTTTTTTTAGCTGTTTGGTCTAAAAATGAGCTTTCAATTGCCCTTATCATAGAACACTGTTTTTAAAGGCTTGTTTGAAGATGATCTCTGCATTTCTTTTTTCGCTTGACAAGTAGCAAAAGTGCCTGGGAACTGTACAAAGAAGCTACATTATATATGATTCTAGACAAGCAAAAATGGGCCTTTTCCCCTTCTGATGTTCATTTGTCTTTCCAGAGATCCTAATGGACAGGAACTGGAAAGCTAGGTTGAAAGTCTATGATATTTCTTATGAAGTTAGCAGAGAATGGCAGTGTCAAAGCTAAGAACATGATGAAATCCCCAGGATTGAAATACTGGCATCAAGGCTAGAAACTGTTTCCATTCTCCAGAGCAGTTTAGCTTTACTAGAAAAGAATCACTGAGATTAAAACTGAAGGTTAATAAATTTTAAAATCAAATGGGAAGTATGACATGTCCTCATTCCTAGATGTTAAAGAAATAGCAAATTAATTACATAATATTAAGGCTCTTAAATGATTGATCTTTTATATAAAATGAAATGTTAATGTAGACATTTTATATGTGTGTCAATAAAATATAACATTTTTAAGGATTCTGGAAAATAAACTTTAAAAAGTATTTTTTTAAGAAACTCAAGCAAATATCAAATGCTAACAGTCCTCCATTAGCCCAGGCACTCTCCAATCTGAGGCCTTCATGGTTATACTAGCCTGTTGATGAGTCTATAATCAGAGGAAACCCTCCAAACCCCATTTTCTCTAGGTCACATGGTCTTGCACTTTGTTGCAAGAGCTAATAGGCAATATCTTTTCCTTGGTTATTTCCAGGACATGTAATCCCATAGGCATACCCAGGGACTAAATAGACCAGGAAGATGTGAGGGAGAGGGAAAACATTGAGAAATGATGAAAACTACCAAGCTGTGTTGGATCCCAAAACACTCCTGATAAAATAAGAGACTGTGAACCATAGTTCATCAATTTTAATACTTTCATTTTTTTCACATTTTAACCTCTGAAATCAGGATGCTTTTTGTAATAGATGACATTTCAGATGGATTGTAATATAGTATATTGATTCACAGCATCTTGGAGTGAGATGGATGTGAAGAGGTCTAACTTTAAAAATCTGACAAGCTATCATTCATCCTCTGCCTAAACATTCAGCCTTCAGCATTAAGTATTTTCTTTCTCATAAGCAGAACATTTCTTTATTAAATAGGTTTAAGTATTAGGAAGCCCATCCTTATAAATTAAGCTGAAATCCTTGCTTTCTATCCTTATTTTAAATCCTGGAGACATTTTAACATATGTTCTCTTCTTCATAATAATCATCAAGTATTTGAAGATGGTCTTTATTCATCCCCTATAATTTTTCTTCTCCTAGACAAACAATGCTTGGTTCCTTCTGTCATGTCCTTCCATACATCAGGACCAGTCAGAGTCAGCATTCTCCCATACTAAGAGAAACTTGAAAATGGTGTTCAATGAACTTGGGGCAATTGTTTTGTGAGTTCACTGAAAGCTTAATCACTCTGACTAGACTCTCTGTGAAGTGGGATTAGTCAATACCCAGGAAGCGGAAGACAGGATGTAGGATTTGTATTTAGTCATGATTAGATTCTCTTCAGCAGACCTGAGGGCTGAGTTTCATACAAGCCCCAAAAGTGTGAGAGTTGAAACGATTACCCCTGTAAGTCAGGCAAAAAAATCACCCAAAGCCTATGACTATTAATCAAGAAAAGGAACAGTAGGGTTATCCTGGTTTATGTAAATTGGTCATCTATGTGGATGAAATTCTCTGAGTAATAGTTCCCAAAAATATCCTCTTTCATGGGAAAAACAATCTCCTATCTCCCCTGCCATACCTTCTGTCAAGCCTGCCAATGGCTACATTCATCCTAAAGTCCTGACAGCAGAAGGCACTGCAAGCCAGAGAGCCTGGCTACCCAACTGTGCACCCTCCTTCCCTCCTTCCCTCCTTGTCTATAGGCCAAGCATCAACATGGTACAAACCAAATCCTTCAGGTATCCAGGCTTTCTACTCTTTAAATCACAGAATGATAGTAAGAATTTTTAGAACAAACCTTTGTTTTTCATTAATGTATTTGCATAAATGTATATGTATATAAAGTTTTTACTCTTTATAAATCTGTAGGTAAATAGTTTTCTAAAATTTTATTTCGAGATTAAAATATAATTGCTAACGTTAACAGTATAAGAACTCTAAAATTTAATAATGACAGAATTAAAAATAATATGACCATTAAAATTGTAGGAAGGAAAGGGAATAGAAAAGGGATGAAAGGAGGATATAAGTTGCCAAAATTTCCCTAGATTGTTAAATAATGTCAAAGTAGATAAACAAGTTTATCAGAATGGAAAATGTATGCAGGCATAAAATTTAAGCAAACAGGAAATACTGTCATCTGAAATGTGGAGCAACTGAAATTATTGTACACTGCTGGTAGGTGTATGTATACTGAAGCAACCACTTTGGAAAATTGTTTGGGACTATCTACTAAAGCTGTGACCCAGCAATTCTATTCCAGTCTATATACCCAACAGAAATGCATACACATGATTAATAAAAAAAACTTTAGGAATGTTTGCAGCAGCTCTATTTGTAAAAGTCTCAAAGAAGGAGCTACAGAATTGTTCATCATCAGCAAAATAAACAACTGATGATTATGTTGAAACAGTGGAATACTACCCAGTAATGAGAAAGACTCAACTACTGGTACATCAAGGCCATGGTGGTAGAACAACACTGAGCAAAAGACAGACACAAAAGAAGGCATATCATATAATTTCATTAATGTGAAGTTGAAATTGGACAAAAACAAGCTATTAGAAGTAAGGAGGCTTGTTATCCCAGTAAGATAGCCTTCAGGGCTGTTCAAGTGCCAATAGTGTGCTGCTTCTTGACCTGGTTCCTGGTGGCAAGGGTGTATTCCTTTTGGAGAATTTATAGAGATACACAGCTATAAAACATGTACTTTTTGTATGCATGTTTCACCTCAATAAAAAGTTTATCAGGAAAGAAGGAAGAAAGATGTACCTAAATATGATTCCTTATGTTAGAGTCATTTTATATAAATTGCTCATTATATTTTTCATAACCAAGGATGTATTATATCACCATGCATGTGTTCTTATATAACCATGACATTTAAAAATGCCAAAATAATTTTATGTGTTACCTCTTAAGATATATATTATTACCTGCCTCTTTCCAAGAGGAAATGGGCTGAGTGTGGTTACCTGACTTTTCTGTGTTCTCCCAGCTAATGTTTAAAAGTCTGAGCATTGAACCCCAGATATTTAGCTTCCAAGTTCTCTTTTGCCTATGGTGTATCCATCTTTATACACTTTTATATACTATACTTTTATATCACTATAACATAACATTTTGTAGGTAACTTGTGTTTATATATTAATAATGCAATATGTTATTATATTACACTATATTATTAAATTTTAAGTATGTATTGTAGAAAAACAAGTCACTCAAACTAAAAGATAGATAGTCTATGCAGTGTGTATTGCCTTTGCTGCTTCCTGCACTTTAGAAACATTTGGGAAAAACTTAGAAATACTGGAGAGAGACTCCTCTGAGATTATAGGAAAAAAGCCCATTTGGAAAAGTGCCATAAAGAACTCCCTCCCTGGAACCCCACGCGCTGAGCCAAAGCTTTAATAGAATGAAGAAAGCCTCTTACTCGACCTCCACCCAGCTGGCATGAGGAACAGATTTCTCTTCTTCCTGATACTGGAACATTAATAACTAATCAACAGTTCTCTGATGCACCCACACTTTTCTGCCTCCAAGTTGCATTATATATTTTCTAGGTGTCTGCTGTGTTTCTTTCCAAGCCTATTTACATTAGTATTTATTATAATTATTCAATTTAACTAAATATGTTTAAAATCAATGCAAGATAAGAATAAATGCTATCATTTCTATGAAAATCAAATTAAATGTTTTGGAGAGAAAGAAGTCATCCTTCTCCAAATTTTAAAAAATATGCAGGTATAACATGTTGTGGACAAGACAGTTGTGAAGGGAAGGAAAGGAAAGTAGAGAAAACATATAAGTTGATTCTCTCAAAGTCTTCTGCAGTTATCTTTAAAATACGTATTTTAAAAAACCCTGGAAATTATAGATCCTACATGATAGTTACGGTTTATACAAAAAAGATAAGCCAGATATAATTACTAGAAACTTATTCAGAGAAAAGACTATCCTTACATCAATAAGGTGTTTCAGCTTAACCAACTTTTCAGCCTGTAGAGAATTTAGCTATATCAGGAGAGCTGGCCTTATTTCCAGTCAGAGGTATGGGATACTATCCTTCTAGTAAAGTTACATTTTTTCTCAAACATCCAACATCACAGACGCATGAACTTCCACCTTTGCATTTCATCACTTACACTTCTTAGAAAACACAACTCCTAGCCAGGCACGGTGGTGCACACCTATAATCCCAGCGGCTCAGAAGGCTGAGGCAGGAGAATCATTAGTTCAAAGTCAGCTTCAGCAATTTAATGAGGCCTTAAGCAACTCAGTGAGACTCTGTCTCTAAATAAAAAATATTAAAAAGGGCTGGGGATGCGGCTCAATGCCTAAGCACCCCTGGGTTCACTCCCTGGTACAAAACTACACCAAAACAAAATAACAATAAAAAAGAACACAACTCCTTCTACGATGACCAGTCTTCTGAATTTTATCATTGTCTGTGGCTGGAATTTTTGGATGTGTAGTAAGAATTGCAGGAGATTGATAGAGAAGGATACACAACACAGAAGGGGCAAAAAGGGGTGCAGAATTCAGAGTCTGGAGGTTTCTGAAGGTAAACTACTGTTTCTTTCCTGATCTTGAGTTGTGACCCTAGAACATGAGGCAATCATTTTTGCTAAAGTCCAATTGCTTCAGTTTTATTGTATAAGGGGCATGAAAACATCAAAGGTTATCTTGAAAACTCACACAGTCTTAGAGGCATTAGAGAAGTCATTAGGTTTTCCTCTTTTTTCATTTTTAAGGAAGTATGAATTTCTCAAAGTACCATACCGGTCAAGAAAAATTTGCAGCACTATCTGAAGCAGTCGGGTACAGTGCTCAGACATGTCTAATTCTCCTAAATGTAACTGCACTAAATGATCTTGTGAACCTAAAATTTATAACTCTCCTTTTTTACACTTATTTTGCATGGAAAAACAAAGAGTAATGACATTTGGTCCATTACAAAACAATATGAAAAGGAAACATAGACGTTACCATGCAAAATTCACATATTTCTTAGAGTCACAATTTCCATTTGCTCTGAAAAAAAAATTAAGTGCAACTGAATCTGAGCATTTAATTAGAATCCTATTAAGCATTTTTTTCTGCTCAAAACAGAACAAATTTGTGCATTTTCCCCTCTAGAGTATAAAGGTGAATGAAGTGAAAGCAATTAGTTAAACAAGAAGTAGCAGCTTAGTTACCTTTTCATCTTCAATGTACTTTCAAAATTCATTTCCCCAACTCTTACAATATCATAATTGGAACCTAAAAGGATCTGAAAGCTGAGGCTCACAAGCTAACTAAAATACCCAAGTGCTTCACATGTCTCCTCTGACTTCCACAAAGAAGCAAAACCAACAATATGCTAAAAAATGAGAGATGCTATTATCATCCACGTGTTGTATTTCACTGAAATTATCTTTGTCTGATGAGTGGAGGCTTGGAACATTTCATAGAGATTCCAATGCCTGCTCTGACACTTGGGGTTAAATAACGGTTTATATTAAGTTGGGCTGCCACAGAACACATTGTACCAGATGATGCAGAGTTCTGCCAGTTGTTGAGTTAAAAAGAAAGCTCATCTGACTTCCTGAAATGTATGATGTATACAATGACAATGAAGAGGTCAGCAGTGTTTTATGTTCAGATCAGTAACAGGGAAACAAAACTCATCAGGATGGTGAACACAAGATAAAAGAATGCCAAGCTGGTTAAAATAGGAACATATCCAAAATGAGAAAGGTAAATGGGAAAGCCATGGTCTTCCTAAATTCTTCCTTTCCAAAAGGATACACAAATAAATGTTTCTTTTACTTAAATGTTTGGGGCGGGGAGGTTGTCCATTAATAGTTTACAAACCTGTGGGGGCGGTGAGTTCTCACCCGGAAGAAAAGCATAGCTATACATGCTTCCAGACTTTTGCACGTAGAAAGCCCAAGACCCTAGGTGAAAGAATTTGCCCTAAGTGATTTGTGGGAGAGATCATTCATTACTGAATCATCCCTAGAGAATGACAAAGGTGTCTGTCTACAGCTGAGAGACAACTCCTGGCTCTGCACAAAGTAGTTTGTAACAGGGACCCCATTAGAACTTTCGGCCCTTGGGAGCTCATTCTTGTACCACTTGTCTTCATGGAAATCATCCAGCTTGGCAGAATCATAGAGGCCCACAGTGTTGCTGAGATAGAAATTAGAAAGAGGTCCAAGAGACCTTAAGACTTTTCTGCACTGTGTGTATACAATGAGCCAAGGGGCCCAACGGTTGGTGTTGCATTCTTTATTTCCTCAGGATACTTTATCTTCATATCAGTATCCTCTGAAAGCATGACAGAGTTCTCTTTTTCTTCCTTTTTTTTTAATTTGAGGCACAAGGGTCTCAATATGAGTTTTATGCTTAAATCATTATAAATTCTCCCTAAATTTCAGCAGGATTACAAATGACCAGCATCTGAACGTTTGGCTCAGTGAATGTTTATATAAGAATCATAGAATCTGACCCTAATTTTAAACTCCTGTTTCCACTGTTTCTTTTCGTCATTTGATCTTTCATCATTTTTCTTCCTTTACATTATTTGGTCTGATTTATTACTTTGGAATGAAATCAAAATTCCAAAATATTCTGAATCTTTATTTTATGCATCTGCTTATTTTTTTTAAAAAAAGGATAGGTGCACAAGAGTGTTATTTAATTCTATTTATCAAACTAGCTATCAAATATTTACTTATTCTTTCTCAGTAGCATCTGCCTTCTCTCAATTTCATATTAATGTGACAGAGTAAGTGATTATTTCTAAGTGTGGAGTCACCTCTGAGACGTCCTCTGTTTACAAAGGGCTTTGTACTAAGTGTAGTGGTGCATTTTTCAGTGATTTAATGAAAATATTACCCAAGCACAATTTATATTACCTTCAAGAGAAAAAGAAAATTAGTTAAGCCTCCCAGTCTCTTCCTCTCTATTTTAGTTTCTTAAGCCTCTATGGGGGCGGCGGGCAAGAAATTGAAGAGAACTTTCCTTTTCCATCTTTTCCATTTGTAATATGAACAAATAGCCTCAAAACTAGAATCTTTGGCTTTCTTAAAGAATTATAAAAAAAAATCTCCTTTTTAAAAGTCAATCATTTCCTTCAGTATTTCCCCTATTGTTTTCCATGTATATTGAATTCCCTTTACTCTAAAATGCCTCCTGGCTCTAGAGTTCACCTCTAAACCTTTATGTAACTTTTATGTGCAGAAACAGTGATCTTAATAAGACAGAAATACTTTGCTGTTGGGAAGGATTATATTCAAATATGTGCAAATCAGTGTGTTTGAGAATGTGTATGTGTTCCAATCTCAATGTTAGCCAATAAATGACACAAACAACTTTCAATTTACCTTTTATCTCTTTAAAAGCTAATTCTGTTTCAAGATATTATAAGGTTGAGACCAGATTGAACAACCCATGGGGAAGCAAGAGCCAAGGAAGCCCCAGGAATTCCTGAATACCTAGAGGTATTCTAGGTCTTACCAGAGTAGATCCATCGCTTTGACCCCTACTCTGCACCAGCCAGAAGCCTAAAAGACCTTTCAGCTCTGCCGTGTTAATTCTCTCACTGTCAGGACTCCTGCAGTTAAGGACACTCTAGATTTGCCCTGCCTTTGGAGAAGGTGGTGACTGGAGGTGCACACAAGCTGATGGGTGAGAGGAAGCTGGTAAGCTCTTCCTTAGTATGCCTGTCTCCAGGATCCCGTGGCATCACTGTGATCTAATACTCAGCGCTCTTCTCTGGATGTCAAGTGGTCTACCACTTCTTCCCACCACAGACATATCATATGGCACTTTAATTCTCCCCTAGAAAAAATACCTGGCACTTAAAGCTTTTTACTCACTGTAAAAGATAATTGAGGATAGTTTTATAATTTCTAATAAAAAAAATATATTGTGCCAATCTGTGTTAACAAAGGTATATTTACAATTTTCTGCACATTCAAGAAGTCTCTGAAGAAAACACTCCCGCCATTACAATAGCCCTAAGTGATCCAGCACGGCAGTTGAGGAGGTTTTCTTTCATAAGATTACCTTTTGAAACTGACAGAGGTTCCCTTCCTGATCTTTCCCTTGACTACCACATTTATTTTTTCAAGAAGGACATGCTGTACTTGTAGCTAAAGTTGAGCTCCAGAGAGACCAAAAACAGTTTGACCTTCATATCTTCCCTCTCTTGAAAAGGAATTTCTGTCTCTGGTGGGGAAAAATTAGTATAGAGAGCATGATTTGGGGGTCAGCTAGATTCTAGGTTGAGACTCCACTCCTTACTAGCTGTGTGATTTGGAATAAATAACTTTACTTATCTGCCCTACAGTGCCATTTGTGTAGAGCTTGGTGCAATTACTTATTGTAGGTGTACTGTTTCCAAAGTTCTATGTTGTTTTGTTATAACTTGTTTGGAACTGACTCTTAATCATTTTGTTGTGTTATTTTCCTATGCTTTCTACAAAAAGAAACAAGTCTTGTCCCTTTAAAAAGATTTCTTTTATTTTAGCAAGAAATGTATTTGCTTATTATTTGTGGCCTGAAAAAATCTGTTGAATCAGGATTCATAAGATCTAAAGCATCTTTTTCTAATAAGCCACAATACAATAGATACCACAATGGCTTAGTGGTCACAAATTTGCTCCCTGCATCCTGCTTCTTAAAAGAGATTTTTCAATGATACTGTTAGTATCATAATACTGTGGCTTTGAAAATAAAGTGAAGGAAATAATACAGAGCAGAGACACACAAAAAACACACATGCACACACACAATTAATAGCAAATGAAAAGGTGGTTTGACATTATTAGAAAAGTAACCACAGAAATCCAAACACAAAAGAGCTGTAACACAAAGTTTGAAAGATGAAAAAAAAAAATCACTGAATGTTTGACACACAATTTCAACAGTGTTATAAGAAAAAAAAATACTAACATTTAAAGGTATAGGTTGGTGGATTTAGGTATGAGGTGGGGGTGTTGTATGGGTTTGGATTTGGGTTTGGGTCTTTTGTTGCTTTGGTGATATTGGGAATTGAACCCAGGGTCACTCTACCACTGAGTTACATCTCCAGCTCTTTGTATTTTTTATTTTGAATCAGAGTCATGCTAAGTTGTTGAGGCTGGACTTGAACTTGCAATCCTCCAGCCTCAGTCTCCCAAGTACTATAATTACAGGTGTGCACTACTATGTCCAGTTAGATAGAAGTTTTTTAATATTATATATTTTGAGGTTTTATCAGAACAAAAGATTTAAAACTCCTATATATTTAACTTTGAAAGGAATAGAATGTTGAAAGAGAATGGCTTCAGCATATTAGAACTATTAGAGCTATTAGAACATTGAAGCACTTGTTCAACATTTGAAGTAATGATTTAACAAAGTCAGTCTGTCGTCTTTGGCAGGCTCCTTTGAAGCCTTGTAGCTGAGAACATTCAGGCCCTGTGCATGCCCCAAATGCTTAGGATGTGAAGACAGGAAAATGAGGAGCCACATTCCTCCCTGGAAGGACCTAAACTCTACCTATTAGGGCCTGCAGTTTCCTGCTTCAGTGAAGAAAAGAATGGAACCTGGTGCAATGGCGCACACCTATAATCCCAGCAGTTTGGGAGGCTGAGACAGGAGGATCACAAGTTCAAAGCCAGCCTCAGCAAAAGCAAGGTGCTAAGCAACTCAGTGAGACCCTGTCTCTAAATTAAAAAAAAAAATACAAAATAGGGCTGAGTATGTGGCTCAGTGGTTGAATTCCCCTGAGTTCAATCCCCGTTAGCCTCCCAGCCCCCCAAAAAAGAATGGAATGAATCACATTGACATCTTAAAAGAAAAATGTTCACTTCTCCTGGGGTTCTTGATTCATGTAGTTCTTATTTTTTTTAATAGCAAAATGTCACACTTTAGGGAAAGGGTATTGTTGCTTAACTTTATGCAGAACACTGGGTTAAAAGGATGGTATTCCCTAACACTTTTTTATTTTGTTCAGCAGTGATTTCTTAAGTGAACTTATTTTGTTTAGCAGTGATTTTACTTCAGTTTCTCAGCCTAGAAGGAACATGTTATGCTACACTGAACACAGGGTAAGTCTTCTGTACACTAAAGGACAGTGTAGAATCAAAACCTTTCAGTGCCTTCTTCCAATAAAGCTAATTTTGCCAAGGGAAAACTGTCTTTAAACCTATTCCTGAGTCAGAGGAGACATCTCCTCTTAGTGAAATATGTAAATAAAATGTAAATAAAAAACATATGTATGTTTTATATATATGTTTATATATATATATATATATATATATATATATATATATATATATATATATATATACATGTGCTATGAAATAGGAACTATTCTCAACCCTTTAATGACTACATAAAAGTGATACTTAATATAATAGCTAATACTTAAAGAACCACTATTTCAAGTGTTATCTCTATTAACTGATTTAAGCGTCCAGTAACCCTATGATATAGGTGCAATAATTATCCTCATATTACAGAAGAGGAAACTGAGGCACAAGAGATCAAAAGATTTACCCTTTATCACACCTCAAGTGAATGTCAGAGCTAGGACTCAGTCCTCAACTTCTCTGATTCCAGAGACTTTAAACCACCACCACATGATTCCTTTCTATTTAAGGAATAAGGATTTTTCACTGTTTCAGTGGGGTATTTAATGTTCCACCTACGAAGGATATGTCATAGAGATAATCAAGAAAATAAGTAGCAAATGGCTCTGGAACTGACAGATGACGAACTCCATGCCAAACAAGCATCCACCAGGAAATTCTACTGTGACTTCACCTCCCTGGATTGCACTAAAATCTAAGCATGATGACATCTCTTGAAACCTTCTGCTTTGTTGCTCATCCCAAGCTCATGTTCTTTGTCCAGGTTTGGAAGCCTGGGTTGCAGAGTTGGTGAATTCATTTCCTTGAAAGCTGGCCACCTTCTTGAGGCTCTGCCATGATTGGATGCTCAGGTCCCCACTGTTTCAGAAAGCCATGGCCTTGAGTTCTAGACCCCCCCCCTCTCTCTCTCCCCCTTTCTCTCTCTCTCTCTCCCCCCCATCCCCCGCCAAAGCATTCATAGCTTCCCTTCCACTGGGACACCCTCTCCTCAGTGAGCTTTGGCTCTTTTAACAAAGGAGAACACCCCTTGATGACAGGAAGTTCCTTCTCAGGGGCCTATAAAGTTCCCCAAAGAAAAGAAATATCCCTAGCCAAGCTTCTCCTTGAAACAGAGATAAGAGTAAAGAACAAATTAATATCATTTAGAAGACAACAATATTTTCCCCACCCCCAACAACAACAAAAGGAGCTCTTCAGCAAATTCTCTGAGATATTGGGTTACAAGAAACATTGTTTGAGGACATCTCTAAAAGAGAATAATATGAATTCACTCAGACACAGTAATTTGAAAGTCTCTAGGTCTCCTTATTGTCTTAGGGTTCTTTGTAAGTGCAAAGAGAGGTTAGTGGGAAAGAGAACATGCAAAGCTACAGAAACTTCTGCCCCAAATATAGACTTCCATTTTTATCTTCATAAATTGGATTCCATGTATTTTGTGTGACACACACAAACAAAAGTTCATGTATACCTGATGAAATCTGAATAAGCTTCATGTTATACCAATGCAGTTTCATGGCTTTGATATTATGCTATAGTTTCACACAATGGTAATATTGGGAAGGCTATGGAACGGGGGTGCAAGGGACATTATTTTGCAATTCCTGAATATCTACATTTACTTCAAAAAAATTTTTTAAAACCCCCACTATCTTTTCTCAAAACAATCTAGCCTATACTTTGTGAAAAATGTAGTGTTTTGTTCTTTTTAACATTCATATTCTCAGTATAGCAAAAGAATTTATTGAAAAATATTTCGAGTATAAGTGATGCTACTATTCCTGAAAACAAAAAGAGGGTTTGTTATTTCTTTTAGAAAAATACGGAAGTTTCTGTTATTAAATATAACTTTTTAAATGCCTACTCTTAACTTACTAATATATAATACTTATATTTTAGTTTTGTTTTAATTAAGATTACCTTATTAGATGGAGCATAGAAAAATCATAGTTAATCTTTATTGCACCCCAAAATGTGAGCTATTCATTACATGTAAAAAACCTTCACTGATAGTGAGAATGATTCATAGAACAAATAATTGAAAAACGATATGACCAACACACATTTACAATAATAATGTTTGGTACTTGTATATTGTTTCCCTTTTTACTTAATCAATTTTAGATCCTCCCAATAGCTTGTGAGGTTGGGATGATACAAATATACATATATAAAGAGTTTTATGGCAAATACTATCTATCTATATATCTATAAACATATAGATATATAGATATTTGGTATTTCATGGATAAAAGTCACCCAGTTCTTCATTTCTGACTTCTAATACAATGTAGTGATGTTTCTGGGGATTATGAATGATGATAATGATGATGCATTTATCTATATAAATCTCTACTACTTGCAAAATATGGTAACGCCTTTTATGCACCATTTGGTTTTGTCGTAATCAAGGATAATGTCATCAAACATTTCAGTGCTGCAGGAGATACTCCCCACCAGCCAGATTCTTAACCAAATTTTCAACTAGCAACAAAATATTACATAAGGTCTATCACCCCACCACCCCCAGCCCTCCTCCCCAGGGCTATGGAAGATGGGCAGTGAGTCATGGAGGCAGTTGGTAGGGAGGTGGCAGCTCTACCCACCAATGATCGTTGTTTAAAATAACAAGGGTTCTTGTCATACTTTCAGCTGATAATTGCCCTGCCTCCACCATACACAAACCAATATGGTGAGGTCCATATTGGTTTGTGTATGGTCCATTTTTTGCTTCTTTTCATTTTAAGATTTATTTTAGTGGAACTTTCTTAACATTCTGATACTAGAGTAGAGAAGAACATTGGCCCTGGCTCTTTATTTCCCTAAAAAATTCCAGGACCCCTAAATTGTACTGCTTTCTGGTGTCATAATCCTAAAACAGATTATTATATTCTTCTAAATGAGGGCATACTACAAATATTGCTTATTTGTTGCCGTGGTGAAATTCCAAGATCTAATAAATACTGTTACCTTGCCCATGAAAAATAGAAAATGAAAAGATGAAAACTTGAAACTCCTTTCATCAGCATCTTTTTGGAGTCAGGAACATGTATGAAGTACCTCTTGGATTTATTCATGGAGTTCTTGATAGACAACCATTTAATCTAATATGATGTTCAATTCCCTCCCTGCATCCTAGCTCTATGTACTTATTAAGAGAAGTGCAATGCAAATCCCTGACACTTGCTATTTTTTAATCTTCACGCCCACTTGCTCCCCCTCAGATGTATCAATCTGCCACTTTGTTCAAAGGTGTGGAACTCGAGGAAGCATTTGTCATTCATCATAACAGGTGGATATTTATTGAATGTGATGAGCTTTACCAGTTATTGGGTTTTCTCAGATAGCCTGTCTTCTAAGGAATAAAATTAACCTGAACTTTTTATCCATGGTTTTTTTTTGTGCTGCTTATTTATAAGTGGAATTGTTTTTCATTATAAGTGGAATTGTTTTTCTTACTATCCTAACCATTGCTTTTATTTTTCCTTTTCTCAGCAAGAGACCCCAACTTCTGTCTGCTTCAACTATAATTAGCTTTTCTGTTTGGTAAGATTATTTTATTATATATTTTGAGTTTATTCTCTTCTGTTTAATACTGCTGCAAAGGAAGTATTAAAATACATGATAATACATTTTTAATTATTTCACACTCTCAAATATCTTATTTAGTCTTCTCTTCTCCAGATTTACTCTACCTTGCACTTAGGTTGTACTTAGCAAATGCCTGCTTTTATTCTCAGCCTGTCCCATAATGGATTAAGTCATGAAGAATGCAAGTAAACATTAAAACTCACTTGAGTGGGAAAGAAAGTGACAAGAGTGGAGCATGCTCTCTGACATGGAGGATGGAGGGCAGTCCTGGAGCTGAGATGGATCCAAGGAGAGGTTTAGATTCACCTTACTAACAACAGCAGCTTTACAGGTTAGCATGCAGGAGTTCTTGGAAGAGGATGACATAAAAATGAGAGAAATTAATTATGGGAAGATAAAACCCCACATGGCATGTATGAGGACTGCCACAAGCCAGGCTGAGAAGAAAAGTAAATTTGTCTTCTCTATCTGCCTCTTTTCCATTCCACACTCTTATATTCAACACACACACACACACACACACACACACACACACACACACATACCTCTGTCTTTCTCTCTTTTACACACACACACATATGCACATATCCTGGGGGCTTCTCTTAGTCATTGAATTATTACTTTTTAAAATTTATTTTTAAATAATTGTAGATTAATAACATTTGCAAATATTCTATTGAATGGGCTCATGTACCCTTTCACCATTTTCTCCCAATGGTGACATCTGAATAACTGTACTATATAAATATCAAAAAAGGAAGATTAATAATTGTATTGTAACATTCTATGCCATTTTGCAAAATGTAAATCCCAATAACCAGCATAAAAATCAACATACGGAACTATTCCAGAACCACAAAAATGCCTACTGATGTTGGCACTTTATCAGAGTAAAAACTGGTATCCATTTACACTCTTTACCATCTTCTATTTATAATATAATTGCCCTAAATATTTCCTTCCCATGCACTGAGATCTATATTAGGCAACACTAACACTTTTTTGCTTGGAACATCAAACACATTTGAAAAACTTCTGAGAAAATCTTTATTGTGTTAATCCATATTTTCTCTCTCTCCAATATTCTTTCTTCCTTTCTCATGTTCCAAGATATCTTTCTCGTTCAAAAACGTCCCTTTAGCCATTCATTTTTCAGGATGAATCTGCTGGTGAATAGCCTTTTCATTTTCCCATGTCCCATTATGCCTTTATTTTTCACCTCATTCCTGACACTTTTGCGGGATTCAGGACTTGGGGTTGAGGGTTCTTTTCTTTCAGCCCTTGAAAGTGTTGTCCCATTTATGCCTCCCATGGTTTCTGATGACAAATCTAAGGCTATTTGAATTGTCTTTCCAAATGTCTTGTTTTTCTCTCTTTGTTTTCAAGTTTTTTCTTTGTCTTCAGTTTTCTGAAGCTTGTGATTTAAAAATAGCATGAAAAAGAATAAAATACTTAGGAATAAATTTAGCCAAGGACACTGAAAACTTGTACACTAAAAACTATAAAACATTTTGAAAGAAATTAAAGATCTAAATAAGTAGAAAGAAATTTCACAGTTTTTATTGTTAGCCCTAATATTGTTAGGATAGCAACAACTCTCAAAGATCAGATTAACATCAAAATCCTAATGGCTTCATTTTTATTTTATAAAATGGAAAATGTAACCCTAAAATTCAAGCAAGAGATCCTACATAGTCAAAATCAATCTTGAAAAAGAGAACAAAGTTGGAAGACTTACACTCCCTGAAGTGAAAACCTATCACAAAGTGGCAGAAATCAAGAGAGTCTGGTACCAACATAAGAAAAGACAGAACAATAGAATGTGAATCTAGAAATAAACCTTTGTATTTGCAATCAACTGATTCTTCAAAGAGTAATCAAGAAAATTCAATGGGGGAAAGAATTATCTTTTCAACAAATTATACTAGAAAAAACTATATCCATGTGCAAAATAACGAAGTTTGAACCCTTCTCATGACCTATACAAAAATAACTCAAAGTGCATCAGCAACCTAAATGTAAAAGCTAAATCTATAAAACTCTTAAGATGAAACCATAAAGGTAAATATTATGACTTCATATTAGGTAATTTTTAAATATATGATAACAAAAACACAAGTCAAGAAAATATATTGTTTCATCATCATTAAGCTTTTTGTGCTTTAAGAAATACCACCAAAAATAAAAAGATGATCAATACAATGGAAGAAAAATATTAACAAATCATATAGCTGATGAGTCCTAATTGCTCTGCTTAGAACCTCCAGTAAGTACATTGTTGACTAGAACTGGAAGAGGCGACAAACTTCTGTTTTTCCTGATCTTTAGGGGAAAGAATCCAGTGTTTTAACATCAGGTATCATATTAGCACTGGGTTTTTCATAGATCCTTGATCAGGTTCAGCCTTTACCTGTTACTAGCTTGTGACATACTTTTAATTTTTAAAAAATGGCATTGAACTTTGTCAAATGTTTTTACTGCATCTGTTGAAATGGCCATTTGCTTTTAAAACGTTGTCCCATTGATTTGGTATATTATATTAATTGAATTTCAGTGTATTGCATTAATTGAACAAGTCTTGCATTCCAGGGATTTCCCAGTTGTGTGCAATGTACACCCCTTTTTTATGACTTCTGGATTAAGTTTGCTGGTATTTTATTGAGAATTTTCTTATCCTTCATATTTATAGAAGCTATTTGTGATTTTCTGTTCTTATGGCATTTATGTATGGTTTTGGTATCAAGATCTTACAGGCCTCAAAGAATGAGTTGGAAACGTTCCCTCCTCTTCTCTTTTTGGAATAGATTCTTTTAAAATTAGCATTAATTCCAATTTAAAATTTTAAATTTAAAAAATAAAATTTAAATAGTACTAATATTTAAATAATAAAATTTAACTTGAAATTTAAAAAATACATTTAAACAATAATAATTTTAATTTTAAAATTAGTATTATTTAAAAACACGGTAGAATTCACCAGTGAAATCATCTGAACTTGGTCTTTTCTTGGTTCAGATGGTTTCACTGGTGAATTTATTTATTCTCTTTACATGTTATACATTATACATGTGTTCAGGTTTTCAGTGTCTTCTCAGTTTCAATAGTCTTTGTCTTTGTGGGAATTTATCTATGTTATTTGAGTTACCTAATTTTTAGAATTTTTGTACATAGTATTCACTTATATAACTTTTATTTCTGTAAAAGATATTCTTTCATTCCTGACTTTAGTAATTTCAGTCTGTGTGTGTGTGTGTGTGTGTGTGTGTGTGTGTGTGTGTCTTTCTCTCTCCTCTCTCTCCTTGGTTATTATAGCTAAAATTTTGCCATTGTTGGCCACCCTACCAACTAATCAACTTGTGATTTCATGTATTTTTTCATTGCTTTTCTGTTTCATTAATCTCTACTTCAATATTTATTAATTTATTGCTTTCTTCCTTCTGCTTGTTTTAGGTGTGTGTTTGCTCTTCTTGTTCTAGAGTATTAAGGTGAAAATCAGATTATTGATTTGAGGGTTTATTTTTTTTAATGTAGGTGTTTATAGCCACAAAATTTCCCTGAAGCATTGTTTTATCTGCATCCCATAAGTTTGTGCTTATTTTGTATTTATTTCCATTCATCTCAAAGTAATTTCTAACTTCTCTCATGGTTTACTCCATGGTTATTAATGTACTATTGCATTACAAATATTTGTAAATTTTCAAAATTTCTTTCTATTTCTGATATTTAACTTTCATTCAAAGAAAATACTTTGCATTATCTGAATCCTCTTAAAGGATGATTAAATACTCTTCCATGGTCTAGTGCCTGGTCTGTCCTGAAGAATGTCAGGTACACTATAGGAGAATGTGTCTTCGACTGGTGTTGGAATGGAGTGTTCTGTGGACACCCACTAGATTTAGTTGGTCTGCCATGCTGACATGGGTGGAAGAAGCATTAAAGTGGTCATTGTCTAACAGTTCTTGATATTGCTGTGTTGCTCCTTTTCTGATCATTTGACGAGAATCAGCAAGTTTTGACTATCTTGTCTTCTCATTAGCATGTGGGCAGCGTGCCTCTCTAGCACACTGTGTCGGATATACCAGGCAAAAAGAAACCCTTCATGTCTGGAGCTCCAAAGCTTGTCTACCCTCTTTCCACATTTCACAGTCTCCCTGTATTTGTCTTTTATTTAAAATCCTTACTTTACAGAAAGAATAGGGCAAAGTAGTTCTAGTTCATCTTGATCCAGAACCAGAAGCCCATTTTCAGTTTTTTAGTTCACACTTAATTAGCTGTTTTAATAATAAAGTAAAATAATCTTCATCCAGGTAACTTAATGTTTTGAATTTCTATTAGCTAAGAAATAATGGCTTCCAGTATTTACTATCTGGGGAATCTGCATTTTAATGAAGAATCCCCAAACCCTGAAAATAAAGCAGTACCCAAGTGAATGATCCCTGAAAGTACAATCTTAGGTGATCTCTCCTGTCAGAGGAGGAAATGATGTTTACATGAAACAGACACCAATCGCTGTAACTAGTTCTAAATTCAGTCCTTAACCTTGGCATATAAAAATTAAAATACAGGCTCATGAACTGTATTTTAAGTAGATTTTGGCATCAGCTGTGGGGAACCATCAGAGAAAAACTCTAGGACCACAATTAGACGTGAAAGAAAAGTTATTATTGGTCAATAAGTTTGACAACGTTTTTTGCTTTTATTGATTTTTTGACTAGGAAGAAGTGATGATGATACTATTCATTTCACATCTACCTAAATACTCTGTATTCCCCAAGACTCCTTCTATATATGTCTGTAATAACCATTTCTGCCAAGGCTGCCAGAAGATGATGTAACCTCTGACCTGTGTACTACCTCTGTAAGTGACTACACCTGACTCTTGCTTGTGTTTATAAAAACAGGTGGTTGCTCTGGGCACAATGACATAAGGAGAGCATTACGGAGAATAGGGGGAGGATATGATCATCAATCTAATTAAAATGAAGACAAGTAGTTGACCCAATGATCTCACTCCAAGAGTAAACAAATAAAGGAAATTTTATTTTTATGTGTACTCTGAGGACATAATTAACTTTATGGGGTGAAATGTAAGGTATTCCCAAACTTATAACCATACACAATCCTCCAGCAGACTGCAGCACACAAGCCTATCATTTTCCAGTATAAAAGAAGATGAGAGATATAAGAAGGGACATAAATACATCCACAGGAAAGGATTAATTATGGATAAAGTCTGTTCTTGAAAAACATAGTCTGGTTTAAATCTTCTCCTATTCTCTGTAGCTATGCATGCTATTTTTCCTAAAAAGAGATAAGCATCTTTTAATTCCAAAAGTAAGTCTTGTGAATTCTGCAAATAATTGTTACCATGGAGCTCCAGATATCCCATAGCAAGCTAATGGGTTCTTGGGGCTAATACTGTATTGGCATTTAATGTGCTTGCTACTTTAATAGAGAAACCTGGAAGGAGAAAAAGTGTCTCCATTCCCAATTATCTCCTTTTAACACATTGGTGTTCCTACTTCTGCAAAACTGTGGGGGTTTTTCAAAGACTCATAGATGAGAAAAAAATTAAGAAATAATTTATTCTTTAGAGGCTTTGTTTAAATGTATGTTGTGCAAATCTGAGTGTGGAAAAATCAAAGGAACATATAACTAAGGAGATAAGAAGTAAGTTAAAAGTACTTTGTACAATATGTTGTTGAATGTCTCAAGAAAAAAAACAATGCAACAGAACATGCTGTTATTAAATTGCTTATAACACCTTTCATCCAAAGCTTTTAAAGCGTGTTACAAATTTATCTATCCCACAAATAATCATGGGTGGGAGAAGGAAAAGAGAAAATAGATGTAGATCCTGGACATTTGCCCTTTTTCAGTATTATTATCATTTCTTGGATGATACAGCAGTTATTTGATCAGCCTCAAGAGAAAAAAAAAAAGATTGCCATGTTCAAGTGTAAAAGATTACTAAAACTACTTCATCATGGGAACGTGAGGGGAGAAATATATGATTTTTAAAGAAATTATCGAAAAGTTTACAACTCAACAAAACTTCTTGGTTCTTTTATTATTATTATTATGAACAATGTTGTTTTAAATATATATACCTTGCTCTATAGGTCAAAATGAATATTCAAATATATTCTTACTTAATCTTAAGAAGGTCTTATATAATATGAAGAATATGAAGGCAGGTATTATCTTCATTGGGTATATGGAAAACCTGAAATTTAAAGTGACTGATTACTTGCCCAGGCACATACACCTATATTAAAGAAGAAAACAAAATTTAAATCTGACCATTAGAACATCATGGTTGAGTGCATAGGTTTGAGAACCAGCCGCTTTTGAGTTCAAATCTCAACTCTGCCTGCCACTTGCTATCTGAGTCAACAGGGCAAATTACTGAACATCTCCACACTTCAGTTCCCTAGTTGTTATAAGTGTAAGATAAATTTAAAGTGCACATAGAAATATGTGCATATGGCAAACACTCAAAGAAGTTAGCTCTTCTTATATTCTAACAACTCCTTGATGTTCTAGATTTTCAGTGTTGGTGTCTACAACATCCCACTTTCCTTAGAAAGGAAACAGGTTTTCTATAGCCCAGCTTTGGGCAGCCATCCATGGATGATAGATAAGACCAAGATACAGACACCTCACAAACTTAGCCAACCGCTGCAAACAGATGAGGTGGGCCATTCTTACTCTCACGAAATCCGTATTCTGCAAATGGGGACAGAAGAAGGAGAAGGAGAAGGAGAAGAAGAAAGAGAAAGAGAAAGAGAAGAAGAAGAATGCCTATAAGCCCAAACTGAGAGGATGTCATGAAGAAGAGAATTGGCCACAGGAAGTCGAGCCTGGAGTTGTGAAGTACAAAGGCACAATGAGAAAAGAGCACAGGGTCTTGGCATTCCCTTGCTTCTTATTCCCACTTCCACTCCACTTAGAGCTTTAAAATATTTTCCAACATCAAGTTGTAAATTTGGCACACTATTCCATTCGCACGGATGGTCCATCTGTCCTTTCAAGGCATTCAAGTGACTCTCCCCATAGTGGCTATGTTTCTACCTGCTCCACTCTTGTTTTTCATCGACTAACTTCATCATTTCCATTTCATTTACTAGATCACTTTTACTTCTGAATCACAATCTCTGTCCCTTCATAGCTCCATCTTGTCTCACAGCTCCAAGTACTTTATAGATCATGTTAACCATTCAATTGTCAAAGGAATGAAAGAAGGTATCGATTATGAATGTATATTCACAGGAACCCCATCTGTGAACACCAAAGACAGCGCTCACACAGTCTCATCAGATGGATATAGAGAAGGATCTCCAATCTAACTGCTGAAAGATAAATGCTTTCAACAAGTTATAAATTGACTTTTTCATCATGAGAATTAAGTAATAAAATGTAAGAACCACTGGGAGAATAATTAATTGTTTTCCATGTCTACAAAATTAAAGGTGCTTTCCTGGAAAGATAGTTTGAAAAGTGAAATGAATTAGCTACCCAAAGAAGAAGGTGCAGTTGGGGAGAAGACAACTGAGAAAAGACATACTAAAGTGGGATAATGACTATGTTTCCATGTGCACTCTGCCAATCCCTCTGTTGTTAAAATTCAAACCCATAGATTTAATCTATAATTCAAGTGATAAAATACTTAACTTGTCTGAACTTTATAGCCTGGTGATGTTTAAATAGTCACATTTATTGTGAGGATTAAATAAAATTTATTTTATGTGAAAAAAAATCCCTTCCTCAACATTCCCTTTGCATGGAAAATGGACCATTTGAGTGCAGAGGGAAAGGGGAAGTAAAGTCTGGCAACCTAGATTATATGTAATTTATTTATTATTTGCTATTTTATCCATTTATTTATTGAATACTTTCTGTAAATAGATCAACACGCAAATAGCTCAATTACAAGGAATGTCATGAAGAAAATACCTCTGTTGCCAAAATATCAGCTTCTTGTGACCAGAGCCTATATCTTGTATCCCTAGTTTTTAATTTAGTGCCTGGTAGACAGTTGGAAGTCTTCATATATTTTCTGAAAACTGGAACGTATTTATTAATACCAGACCATACCTCTGAAAAAAGGATAGAAACAACATAACTCATCTGTTTATTCAAGTATTGGAAGGGAGAAATATCTTACCAAGTCCATTTATTTGATAAAATGAATTTTTTTCATAAGCCAATTTTTTTCCAGCTCTCCTAATCCACATCAGAGTGCAGAAGGAGGCTAGGAGCACTGCCTGCCAATCATTCTTAGCTCAATAAGACGTTATTAAATACTTCCTTGATTGGACATTTTGAAGGCTCATTTTCTAAACTGTTACTTTCAAAAGTAATATTTAAGTTTAAAATTTAAAAAGAACAATGTTTGCAAGTCCATAGTTAGACTTTTCTGTATACAGTATGTGAATTCAGCTCTGAGTTTGAAGACAATCACTCCCGGAAGTATCAAGCTAAATTGTTTCATCCATCCTTCCTGTGCATTAGCCACAAATGGCTTTTCCTTGCCTCTACTTACTTTCTAAGCCTTCACAGTTAAACACTTCCCAGATGACTGCTTTTCTAAAAAAAGAATTCTCCAGTGTGGGCAGCTTCTATTGTACTGTGGCTAATAAATACACATTTTGTTTAAGTAGAATTTCATTGTTTACATCAAAGAGATTAAATTTAAAAATCCTCCTGTCCAATATTTTAAAAGGTTTCAAAATAACAAATTTTAGAATTTATAATTCATTTTATTTACAAAATGTCTTGAAATGCTCTCCCTATGAAACACTGACAAAATAAATGAAACATCTACTCAACAACTCAAGATATAGACAGGCTACTGATTAAGGATCCAGAAAACTCCAAATTAATTAGAAAAATTATGTCATCAACATTTCTAAATTCATATGGCTTCTTACTAATGACATTATGACAATCACAAACTTAATGAAAGATGGATTTCCTGACTTACACTGTTACTGTTGTTATGTCTCTTGTGCCATTGCAATAGCTCCCCAGCTGATTATATCTACACACATCCTCACATGCACAGACATAAAATACATGTACATACACATACACAAAAATGCATCAAGCAGCATGCACACTTTCTACACAGCCACACTTCAGTAATTGACTGTACCATGATTTGTTTGCATTAAGTAGAAACCTGAAAGTCATCTTTGATCCTATTCTTTTCTCCATCCAGCACTTCCTATCAATCTCCAAGCTCATATATCCACTTTAACCTATCCACATCTGACTGGATTATTGCAAAGGCTGCTTCACAGATTTCCTTCCTTCCAGTCTTAGTCCATTCCAACACTTTTATTCACTTCAGCAATATTAAATTTCTAACATGGAAGTATTATCATATAATTTTCTCACTAAAAACCCATAATAGCAATGCTTTATCTTCATAATAAAGTTACAACTCTTAATACGTGCTGACTTCTGACCATTCTTCCAACATCACTCCTTTGGGTTTTCTCCTTTTTTCAATTCTATACCCCAGTTACACAGAACTTCTTCTGGGTCTTGGGGAGCTCCATTAAAGGTTTTGGTCCCTTCTGGACCTATGCACATGTCACTCCCTTGTTTATAACATTCTTTATCCTATTTGCTACAGTAATGTCTACTTTCACTTTCTCTCTAAATCTTCTTGGATATCTTCCCTAAACCCACACTAGGTTATTCTCTCTGCCATAGGCTCTGTCTCTTTTCATTGTACACATTTCACTGGATTGTATCTGCTTGATTAACTAGCTGTCAACCCTGCCAGATTACCAGCGCTGAAGAACAGAGGCTTCGTCCACCACTCTTTCCATTTCCCTTCACCAAACACAGAGCAAGTATTTAATCAGTACTTTTCATGTTATGTAAATGAGCACATAACTACCAGAATAGTTCTTGCAATATACAGCTTTTCCATTAATATAAACTTTCTATATATTCAAAAGAAAGAACCAGAAAATTTACCCAGGCTAGTGACTTTATGCTATATTATGTACTGTTTCTGGAAAATGCCATTTTCCCCACACCTAGTCTTCATTTCTATTTCCTTTGCTCATACTGAACTACTAGTCCTCACCATCTCTACCTGTTAAGTTCTACCCATCTCCCAATAACTAATCAAGAACTAACCACATTTTCAGTGATTATTATTTCTTTCTGCAAATTTTATGCAGTGGCTAATTGTCTTTGCTATGATAATACATTTTTGAGAATATATGTCACATTCTGCTTTGGAGTATATTTGTCTAGACATTTGTTTAAAAATAGACAATATGTACCTTGTAGATAGTTATATTTTTTTCTGTACGCTTGACTTAAAAAATGAAAACAGTAGAAACCAAATCTCTTTCATTTGTATCCTCTAAATAGCTAGTATAGTGTGTGGAACATTGCACAGAGATAGTGAGAGAGGAAAAAATGAAGGAATTTAAGTCAGGTAAATCTGGACTCTGTTCTATTCTGTTTCCAATTAAATATTTGATCTTGATCATGTTACTTGTTATTTGTTAGTCAGCTGGGTTTTTTTTTTCATTTGTAAAATGAGGATAAAAGGGTTCCATTAATATTTGTTGGATAAATCAATACTTGATATATAGCAATATAAACACCCAGGCAGTATTCTAGGTGTTTGTGATATAACTGAACAAAATATACAAAGATCTCAAGACTTGTGAAGCTTACATTCTAGTGGGGAAAGAGAGAAATTATTTTATATATATATATATATATATATATATATATATATATATATATATATGTATATATATATGTGTGTATTTTTTCATTGGATGTTAGATAGCAATAAATATTATAGAAATAAGCATTACAGAGAGAGGGAAAGGTGTTGAGAAATGCTAGGGGTGAGCAGGAGCCAAGACAGACCTTATTGAAGAGGTAACAAAGGCACATTTCCATGAAGAATCAAAAAGGCGAGGAAGATGAAGGAGTGCCTCTGTGGCTACACAGGGAAAACTTACTCCAGGCAAAGCAAATAGCAGTAAAAGGGCCTAAGTACAAATATGTTCAAGATATTGCAGGAGGAGCCAGGAGAACCATAGGGATGTGACCAAACTAAGCAACTATGGGGTCAGAGGGGCAGTGCAGAGTCACTTGTTGCGGGACTTTGCACTCCATTCTAAAGTCTCTTGGGTTTTACTCTGAATACAATGGGTAGACACAAGAGTTGTCTCAAACAAAGGAGTCCCATCACCTGATATGAATTTTAACAGGGTCTCTTTGGCTGCTATGTTACAAACTGTAAGGGGGCAGGGATGAAAGCATGGAGACCAATTAGGAGACAATTATTTGTCAACCAAGAAATAATGATGGCCTAGATGAGGTGATTAAGAGTGGAGGTCCACAGATTCTAGGTAGATTTAAAAATACAAGTGACATGATTTTCTAACAGATTGAGTGCAGGGCATGAAAAAAAGAGAGGAGTCAAAGATTACCCAGTTTTTGTTTTTCTTTTTGGTTTTCACTTGATCAGAGGCATCTATTTGCCATGAATTGGAATGAATGATACTGAAAGCAGAGTGTGTTTAGGAGACTGCAGAAGTCCAGTTTCAACACGACAAGTGTGAGCTATCTACTGGACACACAAGTATTGAGTAGGTATGTGTCTGTGGAGTTGAAGGGGGAGCGGTTGCCTGGCTCAACGAAGTTGAAACCTGTGCGTAGCATTTAAAGGCATGAGACTGAATTATCTACTGGTAAATTAAAAGACCTGGAGTCTCTGCTGGCAAGAAGCTTATAGTCTAGGAAAAGAACGTGGTAACTGCTCCCACAATATTTGTCCTTTTCCTGAAACGCTGTTATTCAGTGTATGCTTCAGAGAGTACAACATTAGCATCACTTGGTGATGACTGTTAAAAATAAATATTTCTAGACTTTGTACTGAACACATTGAATTAGAAATTCTGGGCATGAGATACTGGAAGCTGTATTTTTAATAAGCCTTCCAGGTGATTCTGCATTTGACATTTGAGAACTACCTTTATAGAAACGTAATGAGTATTTGCTGAACTCATTCACATTTCTAGGCCCTGATTTCTTTCCAATAACAATGTGACACTTAGAGATCCAACTTGGTTTCATTTCTGATCATAATTGTGAGGCTGAATTTCAATCCGTATCTTGCCGATTAGGGCTAATACTTCCAAGCTGTTGAGCATCACACCGGGAGAGCTCAAATGAGAGCGGGCAGAGAAAAAGCCCAAGTGACTCTCTGATCCTCACCTCCTCTGCTGACATGGGGAGGAAGCACTGGAATTATACACTGTGTCATCAACAGGGAAGAGGGAAGAGGATCGGGGGTTGGGTTTCTTCCTGTTTTCTGTGTCCTGGTTTCTCCACAGGGGATAAGGCCAGAAGATTTCTCAGAGGTCTTGATTTTCTCCCCTGAAATTTCTAGGAGGAACACTCAAGAAAGCATCACCCTTGACTACAGGAGATATACACGCACAAGAAGACATTTCTGATTTCCAGCCCAGTGCCCTCTGACACAGTCTATAGATGAGTGGGCAATCCCATGGGCTTCACACAGCAGTCACCAGACACAAAGGGCACGGCCACAGTCTGAGGTTGACCTTAGAAGAAAATGCTAAAACAAAGTACCAAGTATCTTTCTAAAATGCCTGTGATCTGTCAACCAAGAGCACAGAACAACAGGCCTGTGGAGCAGAGGAGCAGAGGTGTTTGGAACTTAAGCTGATTATACTTAGCCAAAGACATCATGTTAATCTAACCAGCATCTCAGTCCTTCACTTCCCAAGCTCTGATAAGACAGAAGAATGAAGACTTTTCATCCTTAGCATCTGTTCCACTTAATTTCCGAGCCGATCTATACCTGGTTGGGGATAAGTTTGGCTCCCACGGGAAGCAGATTTTTATTATCTACATGCCCACAGAATTATGTTTCCCTTAACTTCTGCTTAGCTTGCCCAAATACATGATAGGATTTGTTATGATCAGCACTCCTGCTTCCTCAAGAGACAAGTGCCCTTTCCTGAGTACCAACTAGTTTGGCCTGGAAGGAGAAAAGAAGGAGGGATAGAGTCTGACAACCTGCCTAGCTCTTACCTCAGCCTCCTTTCCTGAAAGGATGGACCTCATCCCCAGTACAGGGCTGATAAGTGGAAGCCTCTGCTATATTGGCCAGTCCCCTGGACCACAGTGCAATTGCTCACCAGCTTTGAGCATCACTTCCTTGCTGAGAATGACTTTCCTGTATCCCATTAGAGCAATGTTTCTCACTGCTGAGTGTATATCAGAGTCACCGAGATGATGTCTAAAATCACAGAATACTGGTTCTGTTCCCAGAGTTGCTGCTTCAGTAGGTCTGAGCAGGGCTTGAGGATTTGTATTTCTCCACATGATACAAATGGCACTAGTATAAAGATTAGACTTTGAGAACCTCTGCAGTAGAGCCCTTAGACCACTTAAATATGGAATGAAGCCTGCATGTGGTTTATATTTGAGGAGACAGAAAGATGGACAGAGAAAGAATAGCTAACATTTATTGAGGACCCTATGCTAAAGACTCGACATTTTTTTCTCTTATATCTCACAATCCTCTACTGCAGGTATTATCCATATCTTCATATTACCCTTTGAATTTTGGCTTAGCAGTTCACACAAGCAGTAGATGGTGGAGCTAATTATAATTACTCAGATCTCACTTTTTTATAACAACTACAATTTGTGTTTCCCTATTTATTGTTTTTAGCTACTCCCTGATGGCCATTGCAATAGCCAGGAGCAAAGCAGGTCCCCTTTTTCTATTCACCTGCCTATTCCTTCACTCCCCCACCATTAGTGTTATCAAGGTCTCAGCAAATCCATATACCCAAATTATGACATCTCCATCTTCAGGACTTCAGATTAACAAAATAGCCAAAAATATGCCACAATGCATATTTAATTTATAGTCATCAAATTTAATTTGATGACCATAAATTAAATCATTATGTGATCCAACAGAATTCAGTATTAGTCATAGTTGTAAGCATGCATGGGTGGAGCAACTGCTTGATTGAGAGATCTCTAGCATACTTTCTGTCTTTTTAATCATATGTTACAGTTCAGTAGCTAGAAGGTGAATGCCCAGAATGAAGTGTTAGATACCCAGCCCCATCCACTCTAATCTGTATATATTTAAACCTACTAAGAATTAACAGCAAGTCAAATCCAAGGATACATGAATGCTAGTGAGGATTCAGGATGATCTGGGAGATTATTAGGGCAAAAAAAACTGTGATGGTGAGAGGCAGTCAACTAGGTAATTGCTCAAAGGAATCTATGCTAATACAACTTTATATTAAGGATCTGGGATGAAATTATTATACAATTATTTCTCAGTATCCATGAGGTACAAGAAAACCTCCACTCCCTGCAGATATAAAAAAAAAATCCATGCTACTCATGTCCCTTATATAAAATGATGGAGCATTTGCATGTAAACCTACACACATCCTCCTTTATACTTTAAATAATCTCTAATCTTGGTATGATGGCTCAAGACTATAATCCCAGCTACTGAGAAGCCTGAGGCAGGAGGATCACAAATTCAAGGTCAGCCTGGGCAACTTAGTAGTAGTAGTACCCCATCTCTAAATAAAAATGATAAGATCTAGGAATGTAGCTCAGTGGTAGAGCACCCTTGGATTTAAAACACACACACACACACATACATACACACACACAAATAATAATAATAATAATAAGTTAATCCTTATTACCTGTAATGCCTAATACAATGTCAATGCTATGTAAATAGCTGCTGTGCTGTATTATTTAAGGAAAAATTTTCCAGAGATGTAGATGTAGGTATGGAGGGCCAATTGTAGTTTGAACACAAGTAGATTTAAGTATGGTGGCATCGTCACCGTGTATCTGAGTCATCCTCTCTACAATCTAGAGTCTATTTGCACGTATCAGGGCCAGATAAAAATCTAGTGAGCAATGGGAAGAGAAAAAAAAAAGAAGATAAAAGGAGGATAATAAAATGGGAAGCAGAAAGGAAACTGTTATGGCTGTTGGCAAGATTTTCATTAAATCCCCAAACACAAATAGCCAAGTCAAAATGATCCTGTTTCCCTTTTGCCTATATGGATTAACTACATGTTCCTCTTCTTCAAATCTGTGTTGCAAAATTGTTTTTCTCTCTTTTAATACATCTATCCAACTCCTATTTTAGTCAACTAGATTAAAGTTGCTCCTGCAGAGCCAGTCTTTGTCATTTTTAATTTTTAAAAAGTAGTTAACAACATCTCCACATCTCTGCAGCCCGCCCTTGCTTATCCTTCTATTTTTGCAATCTCTGGGAAATGTTTATTGCACAGAATACCAGGTGGAGGTCAGTGTAGTTCCCTAGGAAGAAAAGAAAAAAAAATGAAGAAAAAGGTGGAGGAGGAGGAGAAGAAACTACTTCTTATTAAATGCTTGTTAGTGTAAAAACACAATGGATTTGATTTCGATTTTTAAAAAATTTTTTTATGAAACCAACCTGCTGGTCTGGTCAGCCCACATTGGATGGAAAATTTTTTTTTCTGACCAAGTAATGAGTCATTCTAAATCAGAAAACAAATTTATTTGTGCCTCTGAAAGTAAGACTGTGGCTATAGGTGTATCAGCTAGAAGCAGTGATTGGGAGGACACTATCTGAAAAGGTTAATGCAGGCAACTCTGCTGTATAATTTTGTCAAATATGAAAACTCAGAAATTTTGAGTCATACATAAAGAGAGAAAAATGTATTATCATATGGCTCTTTTCTTGTTTTCTCTATACCTAACACATTAGATAGTGTCTTCTACCATAATAGACCAGAGTGAAGTATCACCTGGGAATTTGTTAAAAATGCAGATTGTCAGAGCCTACCCCCAGACCTCCTGGATCAGACACTCTGGAGGCAGGACTCTGGAGCCGCTAACAAGTCCTCCTAGCAACCCTGATGCATGCTGAAGTATAAGAGCCACTGCCCTATGAGCTCCAGTTTTCTAAAGAATCCAGAAACAACCTCAACATGAGCTCATATGTCTGGCTGATGGGAGAGGCTCTGTCAGTTCTTGAGAGAAGATACACCAACCACCAGGAGGGGATCTAGCTGGAAGCTCTGTGATAGAGACCAGGCCTGAGCTCAACAATCTGGCCACCAGATGGCTGTTTCAGCCTTCCCACGTTCATCCAACAGCAGCCGTGGCCCACAATGGAAGAACTCTAAAGAACACCTTCACGTGTGGGCTGCCTGCCAGCCACCTGGTCTAGATTTTACTGTGGAATAAAAATGAAGCAGTGAGCTTCCTATTGCCACGTGGACTGCTCCTGATGCTTCTCACACACGTGTTTTTCCTCCTGTTGAGCTTTGCTGGGATGAATTTGGGGTTTCATTGTCCCACCCCACATTCCACACTCTTAACAAATACAAAAGATGGCTCTGTTGGAGGGATCTGAAGCTACAAATACCACACCCCCGTTCTGGCTAGCACAGAGCTTCCCGGCTCTCATATCACAGCCAGCAAAACTCACAAAAATAAATCTTTCTCCAGTTCCTTTCTACTTAGTTATTTAGCTACTTCTGCCTCCCAGGTATTCATTCTTTCTGATGTGTATTATTTGTTATGATAAATCTATTTTGCTAAAGAAAACTTTGATTTTCTCTAATAAATAGGAGAAATAGGGTAGGATAGGATGTAGGAAGAATGTAGACATGTATTTTCCTCCTTTTTATAATTCTACTTTTGTCTTTACATACAAAGGTACAAATATTACCTATATGTCCTCTTGGAAAAATAAATCCTCAAAATATGATCTTTGTTCCTCAAATCTGCAGTTAATCCACTGCTTTTTTAGACATATTCCTTTATTTTTTCAATTTTTTGTACTCTCTAATTCTGGCTCTTACTAGTTGATAGCATGTTTCTATGTAAAATCATAGGTTTAAAGCAATGGAATAAGTTTAAAGCAATGGAATAAGTTTCATGCTTGATTGTAAAATTATCCTCAGTACCTCAATGTCACAACTCCTGTAAGCACATATGTGTCTATTGCTCAACAGAAAACCTTAGATGTCCCCAATTCAAGTACTTTTAACAAGTACTGAAAGGAATATTGCATAGTCCCGTCCTTGTACTCTTGGAAAAGGTAGATCATGGTACTTTCACAAAACAGGGGATTCTTTCCTGGGAACAGTTAATTTCCTGAGACTGTGGTGCTAGGAATTGTGTACAACCAATAGCAAATGTTTGACTGAACAAAGTACTACATGAATAAATGAAGACTTTATGAATGAATACTTGGAATCCTAGCAGCTGAATGTGTTGCTAGGGCTAGAGACTTCTCTGGACAATGTCTTAAAGTAGTTTGAATATTTTCTTGCACTTCTAACAGTCCTTCCGTGATTTGTGATACCCAGCCACAAAGCTCCCAGAGGTGGCTGTTCAGAGCCCTTGCTTTCTTTTTAGCCTCCAGCTCTTGCTGCAGTGCCATTCTATGCCAGATGTCCTAAAGTAGACACCAACCATGAAGGATGTAGGAAGTGCAAAGCATTCCATGAGAGCTAAATCCAGAGCAAACTCAACTCCTATCTTTGGAGCATGAGATGCCAAGGGTAAGTCAGGTACAAATGCCTTCTTCCCCAAGGCATTCATAAGAGTGGTATTTTTAAAGAAATGATTTCTTCCACTGAGGTGTTGGGTACAATATGGAAACAGGGCTAGGGAGAGGGAAGGCAGGGAACAAAGCTGCATTTAATCTGCCATGGAACAGGGAGTTCAAAAAGATGAAGAATTGCTTGTAAATGAACTACTTTTCCTTGCCCGTAAGAAATAGCCTACAAAAAAGACACTCTGGTTTGGGCTACAGAAAACCAAATAAAGTCATATTAAAATGAATTCCCATAAAAATCTGGTTTCATTTTTTTCTTGGTATAGAAAGCAGTATTTCCAGGTTCTATAAATGACTGTATTAAAATGTTCAACATTAAGAGATTCCAAATAATCAAAGCCTTAAATAAAAAAAAAAACAATTATCTTGCAATTTTAAAACTTTACAACAAAAATCTAGATATTCTAATATCCAGTGTTATGTCACTGAAATATTCAGTTAGAGATGCTGTTCCCGTGAAATCCTTCAGAAGAGGCAAGAACGGAAACTCAGACTGAGGGAGAAATTGAAAAATAAATATTTTAGTTCCAAAGTGGAATGACACTTTTGATGATGGTGTCCTTTGATGCCAAAAAAATCAAAATGAAGCCCTGTCACCTTTCCCCTATTCCCATAGATGCACTGAGTCCGTGAGCAGAGAAACCACGTAAATCGTGCATGAAAAAAAGGGCTGAAAACATCATCTGTGACATTTACCTGGAACCCTCCCTGGATTTGGGCCATGGCCTTCTCTGCTTAGTCTTAACACCAGCCTAATGATCCCAAGGAAACAGGCTTCAGATAAGTTGTGACTTTTTAAATTGATCCTCTTTGAGGAAGAGGTGCCCCTGTAAAATATTACCACTTATTTATGTTTTTTTCATGAAAAATAAAGTTGTGTACATATATTATTTGGGGAAAAAAAGACATAAGAACATTCACATGTTCTAAAATATGACTTCTTAATACATATGCACAACTATTTCTATACATTGTATGGACATCACATATAAAGGAAGCATGCATTCTACTGTCATGTATAACTAATTAAACAAATTAAAATATTGCTTAAAAAGTAGAGAATATTTTATTGAAGACAGAAATTCTGAGTTTGCCAACTCCAATGCTGTGTGATGGAGATAAGTATTTTGAGCTCTCTGAGCTTCAGTTTTCTTATTTATAGGAGTGCTTTCCCTTCCCCCTTTCACTTGAATTGCTTCATATCCTATAGAGCGTCTAGAAAGAAAGAAAAAAAAAAAGCATTACTGTGTTTATTTCTCACTTCATGTTGTGTCAATGCCAGACTGTCAGCCTTTTTAGAAGTACATGTGCCTTTGATAGTTATCTTTTTGTTATTAATTAAAATGTTTCCACATTAGAATATATGAAACCCTTTGTTAAAGAGTAAACCATTTGCTTTTCTTTAAATTTTCCCTTACTGTTTACTTAATGAAGAACAATCCAAAATTTGTTATTAAGGCTCTAGAGAAGGCTTTCTCAACCTGAACTGTTGACATTTTGGCTAGATAGCTGTTCTTAGGACTGTCCTGTGCATTGCATGATGTTTAAGAGTATCCCTAGCTCCTACCTACTAAAGGTCAGTACCAATTCTCAGACTGTCATGAGAAGCAAAAAAAAATGTCCCCAGACATTGCCAAAGAAGAACATGAGGGCAAAATTGCATGTGGTTGAGAACCCCTGTTCTCAAAGCAGAGTATTGAAAGGAGGGAAAAACTGATTAGAAATCTTTGGAACTCCTGATTCCAGTCCAACCACAGTCTTGTCTCTCACTAAGCAAGCTTTAGCAAGTTGCTAACCTTTCTGGGCTTGGTTCTACCTCTAAATGAAAGACTTGAACTCGAACAGGAGCCTCTCACATATCCTCCATAAAATGAATTTGTCTTTTCCAGAAGTAGAGACTTAGGGCCAGAGCTGTAGCTTAGTGGTGGAAAACTTGCCCAGTATTGCAAGAAATAAAAAGGAGAAAGAGAGAGACTGGGATTTTATGTCCTTTTACATTGCAACAAAAGAACATGCACTTCAAGAATAGTTTCAGTGTTACTGATATGTAATTGATAAAAAGTTACTTATTTGGTTGGAATAATGTTTTTACAATTGTGTTCCACCGTCCTATAGCTTGCACTTCATATAAGAAAAATGAACCCATGTAGGTGGACTTGGAACTGATTGCTTAATTAACTGTAGACTTTATTCCTTCTTACTAATCACACTACCTTTTATCTGTAGCATCCGTTTGCTGCTGGCTATACATCAAACTCCTAAAGAAAAGCCTAGTTTCTAAAATCACTTGGAAGCAATTCTTTTCCCCAAATTGATGAACCACGAGAAGCAAATATCAAAAGTAAACCTTGTTCATTTACTGTAGGGAAGATAGGAAAGGCCTAACAACTTTTTTTTCCCTCTGTTAATGATATCACTCAAAAATTAAGGATAGGTAGGTAACCTCCACCGTAAAGTCTTGAGAGTTATGAATTACAATGATCCTATTCCACTGACAACAGAACCCTTCCCAAGTCTGGCTTCACAATCTGCTAATGGAGTCTCCTCTTTCTTTTTCCCTCCCCAAATATAACTCTCATTGTTATCTTCCTAGTCTCTGCAGAAATACTGCCCCCCAAAGGATCTGAACACCATGGAGTAATGACACTCTAGCTTAAGGAACCCATGCGGAGTCACAATTGAAAGTGCAGGGCTCTGGGTAATGCAGAAATCCAAGAACATGTATAAGGCAAAAACTACTTTAGGAACCATGTGCTGGGGTAGGAAAACCAGAGTTGTAATTGGAAAATTGTTAGAAGCTCAACATGCTTATGGACAAGCCTGAATTTTAAAATTCCGGGAGATCCCATTATGCTCCTCTTCCCCCCCCACACACACACTTCTGTGTTACCTTAGGAACTCAATCAGGTTCTCACAGTAAATGCTTGAGAAAAATATCCTCAGGCTTTCAGCAGGGGAGGAAGAAAGGAACCACATTGAAATAGAATAGAGCACTCTGTTCTTAATAAGGTCTTCTCCGAAAAGAAAGTACTTAACAGTCCCTAAGCTGCTGAAGTTGCGTTTTTTTTGGGGGGGGGAGATGGGCGCTTTATGGAAGTATATGTATTTCCTTTACCTTATCATTCAGTACATCCTACATCTTAAGAAACTTTTTTTAAAAAACATGAACTATGATTTTAAAACAAACATTTGCACAATTTATATCAATGTATCTCAAAAAAGTTAAGTCAGCAAGAACAGACGGATAGTATGGAGATTCCTCAAAAGACTAGTATGGAAGTACCATGTGACCTAGCTATACCACTCCTTAGTACTTATCCAAAGAATGAAAGTCATCATACTACAATGATTCATGCATACCAATGTTTATAGCAGCACAATTCATAATACCCAAACTGCACCAGTCTAGGTGTTTATCAATAGCTGAATGGATAAAGAAAATGTGGTGTATATACATGATGGAGTTTTATTCAGCTATAATGAAAAATGAAATTATGTCATTTGTAGGACAATAGGTGGAACTTAAGAACATATGTTAAGCAACACAAGCCAAACTCAGAAGGGTCATTTGTTTTCTCTCATATGTAGAAACTAAAAAGGAAAAAAGAAAAGTTGAGGGGGGAGCTCTCATGAAAGTTGAAGGAGATCATTTAAATAGAGGAAAAGGAGCAGGGAGAGGGAGGGAAAGAGAAAATACTGGAGAATGATATTGATCAAATTACATTGCTATATGTATGCCTGTATGAATATGTAACAACAATTCCACAATTATGTACAACTACAATGCATCAATTAAAATACGGTAAACATAAAGATAAAGATACAAAATAAAAGTGAATTCCTTGGTAGAGGTCAAGAACTTTTGTTCAAATGTGCCCAAGAGAAGATTGAATTCCTTGCTGAATTTCTCTCCTTTCAATTTAAAGTTAGAGAAGTACATAATATTGCATGGACACCTGAATATAACACGGTTTAAAATCCATATACCTGTCACTATCAGGATCTCTCTTCTGTGGGGGTTTGCAAATAAAAATGTATAGACTGATTTTAAAAACTGTACCATATCATATAATTTGATTACTGAAGAAAAAGATTGAATCACAATAACTCATTGTAGCATGTTTTCTGATACAAATTAGAAGGACTTCACTTTCCTAGTCTTTTTTGAAAAAGTAATATTAATGTAATGCAAATCAGAATTCCAAGTTAATACAATTAACAATAAACCAAGGCAATTTTGTTACATAAATTGACATATGTTTTGTAAAGTAATGATGTCTTAAGTGGTGGTAACTTCTACTGGTTTTCTAAATTCTTCACTTTGACTTGACCTTGATGGTGGAAGTGGTATTAAAAATGCAGGCACCACAAGCCACTATTTTCATACAGAAACCACACTGACAGATCCTCACAGCCAAAAAGAAGCAAGTTTACTTGCTGTGCTGGCAGATTCCAATTTTTTTTCATCATTTTCAGGAGGGCGGCAACAGAGTGGGTCCTATATTTACCAATGACTTTCTTTGTGTTTAACCATATCACCCTTATCCATATAGAACCCAGAGAGAAAGAGAGAGAGGACCTGCTGCAGTGTTAGCAGAGCCTACCTGACCTGGGGAAAGCCAGATGTAGCTTTCCATATGGGAAGAGGAAATGCCCCAATCCCACCCCCTTTAACCCTTCTGTCCCACCTGAGCAGGGGAGAGGTTGGTAAGAATTTGTGAAGTTAATTCACAGCCCAGAGGCACAGGCTCACGAAAAGACTGAGACTTAATCATAGCACTATAGAATAAAGAAGAAAATAAAAAGAAGAAATATTTGAAAAAATAATAACTTGGAACTTCCCTACATTAATGTCAGACACCAAACCACAGATACAGGAAGTTCAGAGATCACCAAGTAGAATTAATGCCCCAAACTACATCTGGGCATATTCTTTTCTAACTACAGGAAACTAAACACACACACACACAAAAAAAAAAAAAAAAAATTCTAAAAAAAAGAATAGGCAAAAGTAGCTAATTTACAGAGGAACAGAGATAAGAATTGATTGAACAAAGATAAACCACACAACCAAAAAGGGTGGAACGAAATATTCAAAGTGCTCAGAGAAAAAAATACCAACTTAGAATTGCTTACCCTAGAATTATGTGATTATTCTTTTAAAGTGAAGTAGAAATACTTTCTCCAGCAAACAAAAATTGAGAGAATTAGTTGCCAGTAGTTCTGTCTGGCAAGTAATATTACTGTGCGTGTGTGTAATGAGGTACTAGGGCCTTGTGTGTAGGCACTTGTACTAGGCAAGTGCTCTGTCACTGAGCCACATTCCTAGCCCTAAAAAGTATTTTTTAAAAGTTAATTTTATTTTCCCCATATGTTTTCTTTTTTCACATTTGTATTAGTGTATATGGTTATACATAATGATGGGATTTGTTGTTATATACTCATACATGCACACAATACAGCAATATAATTTGACTATATCACATCCATTACTTCTCGCCTCCCTTTACTCCTTCAATCCCTGGTCCCTTTCCACCAATGATCTCCCTTTGATTTCATGAGATCCCTTCTGCCACCACCCCTCTACCTTGCTTTTCCTTTTTCCTCCCTAGTTTCCATATATGAGAGAAAATATGACCCCTGACTTTCTGAATTTGACTTATTTCACTTGACAAAATCTCTTGTTACATTTTCCTTAAAATGACATGATTTCACTTTTCTATGGCTTAATAAAACTCCATTTGTATATATACCATATTTTCTTTATCCATTCATGCAATGATGGACACCGAGGCTGGTTTCATAGTTTGGCTATTGTGAATTGTACTGCTATAAACATAGGTACACATGTATCACCATAGTATAATGACTTTAATTAAAAGAAGTTATTTTTTTAATGATGAGAGAGAGAGAGAGAGAGAGAGAGAGAGAATTTTTAATATTTATTTTTTAGTTTTCGGCGGACACAACATCTTCGTTTGTATGTGGTGCTGAGAATCGAACCCGGGCCGCATGCATGCCAGGCAAGCGCGCTACCGCTTGAGCCACATCCCAGCCCCAAAAGAAGTTATTTTTTAAAAGGGAAATAATATAGGTCAGAAACAGATCTTCATAAAGATAGGAAAGTGATTGAAGAAGTACTAAGTAAAGGTAAAACAAAAATCTCATTTTTCTTATTCTTAATTGACTTAATAGATAATGGTTAGTTCAAAACTATAATGACAACAATGTATTCAAACATATATGTTTATGTATAAATTATATGTACATATATGTGCATGCCTATGTATACTCATACATATGCAAAATAAATGATATGAGGGTACAAAGGATGAAATAGAAAAATTGGTGTTATTAGAATGTGAACTTGAAATAGTTAACAATATATATTGCAAGTCGGGCACAGGGTGCACAACTATAGACCCAGCAACTTGGGAGGCTGACGCAGGAAGATCTCAAGTCCAAGCCCAGCCTGTGTACTTAGTGAGACCCTGTCTCAAAAAATAAAAAAATAAAAATAAAAAAGAATTGGGGATGTAGCATAGTGGTAGAGTATCCCTGGGTTCAATCCCTAGTACCACCAATAACATTAATAATAATAATAATAAATGTATGTACAAATTCTAAAGCAACACTTAAAAAGTTTAAAAAGAAGTATAACTGATAAGCAAAGGGAAGACAAAATTAAATAATAAAATCCTGAATTAAAATAATAAAAGGGAGAAAAACAGTGGAAGACAAAAATAGGAACATAGAACAAGGGCAAAAAAGAGAGAAAACAACAAATATGATACATATTAAACCAACTAATCAACAATCATTTTGAATGTAAATGCTCTGAATTTACCAATAAAGACAGAGATTACCTGGGTGGGTCAAAAAACAATACCCAACTATATGTCATCTACAAGAAACATACTTTAAAGATATAAATAGATTATCAAAGATATACCAACTAACAGTAATCAAAAGAAAGTGGGAGTAACTATATTTATGTCATATTTCTTTTACAAAGAAAGAAGGGCACTAGACAATGATGAAAGGGTCAACACTCCAAGAAGACATATCAGTCCTTAGTGTGTATTCAACTAGCAATGGAGCACCAAACTTCATGAAACAAAAATAGAATTGCAAGGACAAATACATGAATCCATTATTACAGTTAGAGACATCAACACTGCTCTGTCAGAAACAGAAAGATCAGGCCGGCAGAAATTGGTAAGGACATAGTTGAACTCAAAAAACCCATCAATCAACTGGATATAGTTGACATAATAGCTGATTAAACATTTTTCTCAAGTCCCCATGGAACAGTCTACTTTCTGGGCCATAAAACACATCTTAACAAATTTAAAAGAGTAAAAATCATATGATGTCTGTTCTCAGATCATGATGGGATTAAATTAGAAATCAACAGCAGCAAAAAAAACTGAATATAACAAGATAAATGTACAACAAACAACACACTTCTAAGTAATGAATAGGTCAATAAAGAAATCACTAGAGAAATTTTAAAATAAATGCAAAATAAAATACAACTTATCAAAATTTGTGGAACACAGAAAAAGCGCTTAAATTTATAGTATTGTCTGTGTGTGTATATATATATTTTTTAGAAAAGAGGACGATCTAAAATCACTAATCTAATAAACTACAAAAGCACAAACTGAAGGAAAAGAAGAAAATTATGTTAAAGAAACATCTAAAGTCAGTAATCTAATAAACTAGAAAAATAAAGCAAATTAAATCCAAAGTAAGCAGAATAAGCTAAATAATAAAATGTAGAGCAGAATCTATGAAATTGAAAACTTATATAAATAAAAATTTTAGAACAAACTATTTCTTTGAAAAGATCAATAAAACCTATCCAGTTTAAATAAGAAAAAAAGACGAATGAAAGAAATCACCAATCTCAGAAATGAAAGTCAGGGACATCACTACAGAGCCCAAGAGACTACAAATGATAATAAGTACTAGGTATTACTTTATACTCACCAACTTGATAAATGAAATGGACCAATTCCATTGTTTTAGTCAGGTTTTACATCACTGACAAGAACAATTTAAAGGGGGGAATTTATTTTGGCCACAGTACCAGAGGTCTCAGTCCACATAGATGGCTGACTCCATTGCTCCAGGCTGAAGATGAGACAGAACATCATGGCCGGAGGGGCCCAGTGGAGAAAAGCTGCTCTCCTCATGACAACAGATTTCTGTCTAGGGGGACACTCAGGGAAGGTGAGCCCTTTCAGGAATGCCCCCTACCCGGTGACCTATTTCCTCCAGTCACACTGTACCTGCCTACAGTTACTACCAGTCAGTTCAAACTAGGATAGACTGATTAAGTTATAGTCTAATAATCCAATGATTTCATTTATAGACATTCCTGTATCATCACAGGAAATTTTAGGGGTATACCTCATATCCAAACCATAATATCCATAAAAGATAATCTGCCAAATTTTACATAAGAAGAAACAGACAATCTGAACAGTCCTATATGTATATATCAAGAATAGTGATTAATATTAATAGCTAAAGAAATTATACCAATTTTCTATAATATCTACCAGAAAATAGAAGCAAATGAACACTTTCTAATTCATTTTATGAAGACAGCGTTACTGAAATACCCAAACCAGGTCACATTGCAAATACTCAAGAAGATAGATTTTAAAAATCCTCAACAAAATATTAGTAAATCAAATCCAACAGTGTATAAAAAGAAATGTACATCTGAATGAGAGTCCTGGGAGTCTGTGCCTAGATCTCAGCAGCCTTCCCACTTTGGGTTTTGCAGCCCCCATGTTTTTCTTAGTGCACATGCATTTCAAGTTTTAAAGAGGACAGACACCAGCTGGCTCACTAAATGTTATAACTTTATGTTTTAATGTGTTGTCCATGGCTGAGTTTATCAGCTGCTCATGGGTTTAGTTACCACAGAATGTTTTATTAAGAAACTGTTTCAAAAATAAATTTGCTCTGCTAATTTTTCTTGCCCTGTTCCTCTCCATTAAACAAGGGTAAAGTGCTCAAAAAATCCTGATTTTTAAAAAAATATTATTATGCAATGTAAGATGTCCTTGGTGAAATCTCCCCTGTGTTCAGGGGAGAGCCAGGCTGAGACCAGTCTGCTGGCATTGCAGCAAAGTACTTTGTATCAGGGAAGTGTACAAGATTATCTGTTTTCCTCTTCACAAGCTGAACCATATGTACATAATCTAGATTTTGTTTTCATAGTTTTGCACTTTTTATAGCTTATTTTTGAAGATTAACACATTTGCAAGAAGAGTGATTCTGTCTTTGTCTAATCTAGTAAGTGTTACAGAAAGCTTGCTGTGACTGTAAATGTAAATCTTAAAAGGGGTTATGTGATAATAGCAGGCTGAAATTTAAACCTGTAATTTTTTTTAAATCACCAAATCTGTTTGAAAACAACTCAGTTTGTGTTATGCTGAAATTTGGGGGGTTTCAGATCTCTCTTTTCCAACTACATTTCTGAATGCATAAAAATATCAATTTTTCCCACAACCCTTTCTTTAGATTTCAAAATATATATTTTTTTGTCCATCAGTATTAACTGTTGAGATACTACTGGTTTTGTATCTGTTTTTTTCTTTGCAACAATGGTACATACAATACAGGCACAGTTGGTTGGATTTTTATTTATGTATTTATTTCATTTCATTTGATTTAATGTTGATACTTAAGTTGTCAAACAGAAGACATTACTTGTTTCATTTATGATATATTTCAGCCTAAAGTTATGTTATTATATATGGATGTAAATATAAATTTGATGTTTTGCAAAAGAAAAGAAAGAAAGAAAAGAAGAAAAAAGGAAAGAAAGAGAAAGAGAAAGGAACAATATGATCATCTGGATTTTACCCCAGATGTGGTTGTCTGGTTAAGCATCCAAAAACAATTAATGTAACATATCACACCAATAAGCTAAAGAAGAAAAAGCACATGATCATATTAATAGATGCAGAAAAGGCATTTAATAAAATCAAGTACTTATTCATGGTAAAAATTGTGAGCTAAGTAGGAATAGAGAGGAATTTCTTCAGCCTCATAAAGAACATCGACATAAAGCCTAAATCTGACATTATACTAATAATGAGAATCTCAAAACTCTCCTGCTAAAATTAGAAATGAAGGCCAGAATGTTCCCTCTGACTGCTTCTTTTTGACCTTGTTCTTGAAGTCCTGGCCAAGAAATAATAAAAGAAAAAATATTAGGTATGCTATTTGGGGAGAACAAAAAAAAAGTACCTTTGTTCACAGACGACATGTTCATATAAAAAATCTGAAAGAATTTACCGAAGAAGCTTAGAATTCATAAACAATTATAACAAGGTTATAGGATCCAAAAATAAATTGCTTTCCCATATAACAATTGATAAGTAAAATTTGAAAGTAAATATACATTGCAATTTATGTTAGCACTCCAAAAATAAAATACTTACTTATAAATCTAACAAAATATGTAGAAGATCTACAAAATATGAGGAAAACTACAAAAGCCTAATGAAAGAAATCAAAAAAGGACTAAGTAAATGGAAAGTTATTCCATGTGCATAGATAGAAAAGCTAATATTGTCTAGATAGTAGTTCTATTCAAGTTGACCTAGAGATTCCACACAGTCACAATCAAAATTCTGGCAAGTTTTTGGCAGATATGGAAAAACTGACCCTAAAATTTATATGGAAAGCAAAAGACCCAAAATAGCTAATCAATACTACGTCAGAACAAAGTCAGAAAACTGACACTGCCCAACTTTAAGATGTATTTTAAAACTATAGCAATTAAGACAGTGTGATATTGGTCAAAGAATAGAGAAGTGAATCAATGGAGCAAAGTAAATTAATGGACCACATTCATAGTGCCAACTAGTTTTTTACAAAGGTAAAGAGGCAACACAGTGAAGGAGAGATGTAGATGTCTTTTCAAAAAGGGTGCTGGGACAAGTGAATATCCCCAAACAAAACAAGACAAAATAAAATAAAAAAAAAAACAATTAATCTAAATACAGACTTCATATCCCTCATCATAATTAATTCAGAATGTATCATAGACCGGCATGTAAAATACAATCATAAAACTCAGAAGATAACATAGGGTAAAATATAAATGGCCCCGTATATGCCAATGACATATTTTATAGAGAATACAATCCATGATGGAAGCAATTAGTAAGCTGGACTTCATTAAAATAAAAAGCTTCCACTTTATTAAAGATAATGTCAGAAGACAAAGTCAAGATTGGGAGAAAATATTTGTAAAAGATGTATCTGATAAAGGACATCCTTTAAGTACACAAAGTACTTTTGAAAGTCAACAATAAGATAATGAAAACCCATTAACAAGTGAACAAATAACCTAAAAAGACATCTCATCAATGAAGATATGCAGATGACAAACAAGTATATGAAAAGTTGCTCCACTTCACCTGTCATCAGTAAAATATAAATTAGAATAATGAGATACCACTACGCACCTAATAGAACAGCCCAAATTCAGAACACTGAAGCACCAAATACTGGCAAGGATATGGAGCAACAGGTGAAATGGAAAGTGGTATGGCTACTTTGGAGGACCATTTGGCAGTTTCTTAGAAAACTAAAGGTACTCTTACCATACAATCAATTTCAGTCTTGGGTGTTTACCCAAATGAATAAAAAATTTATACTACACAAAAACACACACACACATGCTTATAGCAGCTTTATTAACAGTTCCCAGAATGTGGAAGCTACCAAAATGTCCCTCACTAGGTGAGTAGATCAATGAACTATGGTATATTCAGACAATGGAATATTATTTGATGTTAAAAAAAAATAAGCAAACAAAGCATGAAAATTCATGGCAGAGCCCTAAATTCACATTATTAAGTGAAAGAACCCATTCTGAAAAGGCTATGTAACAATGTGATTCCAACTCTATGTTTCTGGAAAAAGCAAAACTATAGTGATTGCAAAGAGATTAGTAGTTTCTAGGACTTGGAGAATGGGGAAGATGGGAAGGCAAAGCATAGAGAATTTTTAGGGGAGTGAAACTACTCTACATGATACTATAATGTCTAAACTATAGGGTATACAACACCAAGAGTGAAACCTGATGTAAACTTTGGACTTTGGGTGACAAATATGTGCCAATATTGGTTCATCAATTATAACAAATGTGCCACTCTGGTCAGATGCTGATAATGAGAAAGGCTATGCAAGAGTGGGGTCAGGGGGCTGGAGTTGTGACTCAGTGGTAGAGTGCTTGCCTGGCACATATGAGGCACTAGGTCTGATCCTCAGCACCCCAAAAATAAATAAATAAATAAATAAGTGAATGAATGAATGCATTGTGTTCATCTACAACTTAAAAAAATACTTTAAGAAAAAAAAGAGTGGGGACAGGGAGAATGTATGAGACATCTCTGAACCTTCCTCTCAGTCTTACTGTCAACTTATAATTGCCCTAAAATATAAAGGCTTTTTGAAAACATCTGTGAAAAGAATATGCATTTTAAAATTACTAGTCAATGAAACTGAGCATTAGCCTACAAATAGACTCCGAAAGATGTTGTTTTGTTTGGTAATTATGTATGCATATTTTATTTTTAATTGGCAAGTGAAATCATATATATAACATAACTGATATATATATATATACATTGTGAAATGGCTAAATCAAACTAGTAAATATATCATTACCTCAGACATCACTTTTTTTGTGTTGAGAACACATAAAATCATCTTTTTTTTTAAGAAAGAGAGAGAGAATTTATTTACTTTTCAGTTTTCAGTGGACACAACATCTTTATTTTATCTTTACATGGTGCTGGGGATCGAACCCAGTGCCCCGCGCATGCCAGGCGAGCGCGTAACCGCTTGAGCCACATCCCCAGCCCATAAAATCATCTTCATATCAATTTTTGTCCATATAATATACTTGTATAACTATAGTCACCATGATGAAAAAAGATCTCTTAAATTTATTCCTCCTAACTAAAATAGTGTGTCATTTTACCAATACTTCCCTAATTCCCTCACCTCAGCCTCTGATAGTTTGCATTCTACCATTTGTTTGGGTGATTTTGACTTTTGAATAATTCACTTATAGTAAGATAAGCAGTATTTATGACTCATTTATTCCATTTAATATAATGTCTGAAGGGATTTTTTTAATGCAAATGTCCTCTAAACAATTTCAAAATAGCTTATGAATCTGTATCAGTCCTTAACCACAATATTTTTTTCAAGAAGTATAGAATGCATATTAATAAAGCAAAAAGAGACCAGGAAAACAATATGAGTTTTCTCATTGTTTTTCCATTTCCCCTCCATGAATAGCCAATGTAATTTTCCTTTCTGATCGTGCAGTTCAGAGGTTTAAAGACCACTCACATCATTGGACAGCTTCCTTTTACAGTGAGGATCATTCTCTCAGGTTAATCTTGAGAAGGGTTTACTTGTTTTATGTGCAATGACAATTACTCCTTTCTGTGCTTTTGAGATATACTTTATGGAACAACAAGGCCATGGCAAATGTCCATTTTCAGATGGAATAACATTTCCATTTTGCATAAGTTTTACTGCGATATTAGGCATTGGGTCTCTCAGGCACCATAACACAAACTTTGCCATATTAAATAGGGACCAGTCACTAAAACACCCTCTAACAACATCTATTCACTGATGCTCTAGATAAAATCCATTGTAGATCTGCAACTTCCCCCAGAAGAATCTGGCCTTGCTGTGCACAAATAATGTCATAATCCAAAATTCGAACAAGGTACCCACTGTACCCATTTGCATTATCTGTGCCCTGCAGTCCCATATGATCTTCTTCAAGCTTCAGTTGTTAATCTTGGCCTTCCCTGACCCTCTTTAAATGCATCAACACTATGTGTGCAAATTTCCTTACATATTTCTCCCTGCATTAAAGAATTTTTTGAGGTGACTTTCCTTATGCTGATATGAGAAGATCCAATGATCACCTACAGATCAAACAGAGATAATTTCATGTCATCTCACCCCAGTGTGGCGGTTAAGAATAGACCTAGATAAAATCATGAGATTTGAATACAGCTATGCTTCTACATCTACATTCCTTCTTTAAATGTCTCCTTCTTCTTCTAGAATTTCAGGGTTCTCAATTACTTTTGGTCCTTCTGCTACAAATAGTGAACTGATGAATGTGCTCATGTTGCATCATTCTCTATATTTTAGGATACAAACAGAGAGAGTTGAACATTTTAAACACCAACCACACCATCAAGATGACTACTCATTTCACCTCCACATGACAAGCCATGGTTCCATGACATAGGCAGGCTTCCCTGACAAGACCTGAAGCAGATTTCAGGATTTCTCCTAATGCTACTAAATTCAGTAGCCAAAGAAAAAACAACCAAAACCCAAAGTTGACCCAGTTCTGCTCTGTCCAGGCCTAAGAGCTGTGTGGGATCTGAGACGATGGGCAAGTTGGCATGACTCTTACCCATATTATGTTTTCAAATGCAAAGACACCAAAAGTGTTTCCCTCATTGAATTGAGTTAAAGAACAACCATTATCTGGCTGAAAGGCCTTCTGGAGAAGGCAGCATATGTGCAGGACTCTAATAGCTGGAATAACTCAAATCCACAGCAGGAAAGCAGAGTGGACTTTTTTTTTTCTTTTGGTATCAGGGACTGAACTCAGGGGCACTCAGCCATTGAACCACATCCCCAGCCCTATTTTGTATTTTATTTAGAGACAGGTCTCACTGAGTTGCTTAGCATCTCACTTTTGCTGAGACTGGCTTTGAACTCATGATCCTCCTCTCTCAGCCTCCTGAACCACTGGGATTACAGGCATGTGCCTACATCTGGCTGAGATTGACTTTTTAAGTAACTTCTCCCAGTAAGGGCAAAAGTAAAGAAGCATACGGAGATCAGTGTAAAATACCTTCAGCTGTCAACACCTGGCAGACAGTCTGACACTACAGGCACCTCACAGTCCATGAGTGTGGGGGGTAAAGATGGGAGGTTGAAATGTCCTTTTCTAGCAGTAAAGAAAACCCTGAAGACATGGCTACTCCAACTCCCAGTGTCCTGCTGTACTTCCTCTAGGACCATAAAAACCCAGCATAGAACTCACTGCATCTTTTCATTGTTTTAGCTGCCTGGAAAATTTGAGGAGTTGCTAGTTCAGTTATTACAAATAATCAAAATTTTATAGTCTGCAAATTTGTTCTGTTTTGACTATCTTTTTTTTAAATTGAATTGTGTTTTTAAATATCTACCTTGTCTTTCATTGTTTCTTTGCTTGCAATACATTATTTTTATGAAGTGTCTGTTCAGTTCCTTTGCCAATTTGTTGATTGGGTTATTTGGGGTTTTGGTGTTACGTTTTTTGAGTTATTTGTATATCCTGGAGTTTAATGATCTACGTGAGATGTAGGTGATAAAGATATTCTCCCATTCTGTAGGCTTTCTGTTCTTAATTGTTTCCTTTGCTGTGAAGAAGTCTTTTAGTTTAATGCCATTTCATTTATTGATACAAGTAACAACATACGTTGGCAAGGATGTGGTTTAAAAAAGGTTCACTCATACATTGCTGGTGCTACTCCAAACTGCAACCACTCTGGAAAGGAGTAATGGAACCACCATTTGACCCAGTTATCCCACTCCTTGGCTTATACCCAAAGGACTTAAAATCGGTATACTACTGTGACACAGCCACATAAATGGTTATAACAGATCAATTCTAAAATAGCCAAGCTTTGGAACCAATTTAGGTGCCCTTCAACAAATGAATGGATAAAGAAAATGTGGTATACAATGTAATATTACTCAGCTACAAAGAAGAATAAAATTATGGCATTTGCCAGTAAATGGATGGAAATGGAGAATATCACGCTAAGTGAAATAAAAACCAAAGGTCAAATATTCCCTCTGATATGTGGATGCTAACCCATAACAAGAATGGGTAGGGAAAGGGAAGCATAGAAGTTAATTGGGTTAGACAAAAGAGAATGAAGGGGAAGGAGAAAGGATGAGAATAGGAAAGATAGTAGAACGCATCAGACATAACTTTCCTATGCTCATATATGAATACACAGCCAGTGTAACTCCACATCATGTTCAACCACAAGAATGGAATCAAAATTGTAATGGGTTGCACCCCATTTATGTAAAATATGTCAAAATACACCCTACTGTCATGTATATCTAAAAACAACAAATTTTTAAAAAACAATTACTTTTAAAGCTAAGCTTGTCTTAAGCCACTTCTACATTATTAAGTCTTTTGTTGTAATGAAGCAGAAAAAATTATAAAGGAAACAGATGCAATGATGCAAAGATGTATTCCTTTCCTGTGAGACAGTTCACCTTAACACAAAGGCCCAGTGAAGGCTATAGCAAGGTGTGGGCTCATGACCACTGCAACACTCTCCCCTGCAGTGTTTGTTAAAATGCTGATTTTCAGGGTTGTCCTAGGAATCATACAAAGTTTTGATAAGCAACCCTGAGTATATATTTACTTGTATTCAAGTCAAAGATCCAATGGTAGAGGAAAAGACCTTGTGCTCTACTGGCATGTCCTAAACAAAAGTTAAAGCAACTTTAGCTTGGAAAGTTAATATGAACTTGAAGGACTGTTCATGTCTTTCATTGCTTTTCATCCAAATAAAGGAACTATAATTTGTATAATTTCCATCTTTCAAACAATGTGATGATAACAAGAAGAATACAAGAATTAGTTCAATACCAATTTATAAAATTGAACCGAATCATTATTTAACCTGTCTGTGAAGGGCACCTTTATGTTAATAATAATAATAATAATAATAATAATAATATAATTTGAGAGATAGCAAAGTTCCCAGCCAGGGTATTGCCTTTTCCATTATCAGCAGGTACAAATTATCTGCCAATGTTTTGCCTATTTCAAAAAGTGTTAGCTCTAGGGAATTATGCCCAAGTTTCATTTGCATGATACCACATCAAATTCATTCCAATAATGTTAATGGTTTGATACCATGGTATGCAAACCAAGTTATTTTGTCTCATTTGTTTTATAAGGACAATGAATTTCTGAAATTAGAACTAATGGACTGGTACATCCTACCAAGACCTGAATATTTATATTAATTATGTTTTCTTTTTCATTTGGCATTTAGGTAACTTGGGTGAGAAAAATATTCATTTATTATAAACATTAATGAAAGAAGAAAAGATGAATTGTTATTCCAGTCAAAAGTTGATCTAGTCTAATAATATTTAGAGCATTTGTAATTAACGGAAATATCTCAAAGAATGCTATTATCCTTTTGAAATCATACAGTTTTCTTATCTGCCAATCATTAATTCATTTGTTCTGTTTTTGCCAACTTGATGATCCCATTTGAAGCCAAGAGTCCAAGCTTTGCAAATTTTGCCAAAACATTCATTGTAACACTATGATAAATTTATTTTTGTACTGCTAAATCATCAGTCTGTTAAGTCAAACCTTAAATCTAATGGGCAGTTATGGTTTGCAACTTTATGAATATTCTTTATAAACTATCAAAGTCATTTGAAGGTTTTTTCCCAATATCAGACTGTAATAAAGTTATTCTGAGTGCAATTTTGTGAGCAAAATGGAATCAGCTGACCCCTAATTTATCCAAGATTCCTTAAGTAAGCATGTGAGCCTCTTCACAGATTAGACAGTGAAACACTGCAATCAGTATCTCCTAAATGCATTTACCTGTTAATAAAGAAAGAAATCTTTTGTGTTGTATTCCTCTTTGTTCCTAATAGTGCATTTCCAATTTCATTACTCTAGTAATTTGACCATGTACTGGTAATTTTACTCTAAAAACCTCAGCATGCTATTCAGTTTCATGAAGAATGATTACAATTAATATTTGTGTCCCAGAATCAAGACAGGTGGAGCTGAACTGAGTCCAACACACACTGAGAAGCCAATTTCAGTCAGACTTACAGCATGAAGTAGAATGACCAGCCAAGTACAGTCTAGATTATCTGAGCCTCTGCAGATTCACATTCCACATGCATGTAGAATAAGAATAAATGAGTCACAGTGCAGTAGGCGTGATTTGTTACAAAGCAATGAGTGACTGATACACATATCTTCTGCAAAGTAAGATAATTTGCCTATCATAGACTGACCAATAGCAATGTTAGAAGCCAAAAGTCACTTAAATAATGTTCTCAATGTGCTGAGATAAAAATAACAGCCAACCTAGAATTCTATGAACAAAACAACTATTTCTAAATAGATGAACAGGGATAAAAAGCATTTACAATCAACAGATATTCACCAGAAAATCTTTGGGAAGGAAGTACATGATTCCCAGGAAATTCTGAGATAAAAGAATGCTGAGCAAAGACATTGGGAAAATATGCAGTTAAGTTTAAACCAACATGACTGATATAAAATAAATTATATGCAACAAGGTGTCTTTTTTAAAGAATAGAATTAAAATCCTGTACAATATCAGGGTGAGAGTAAACTTTCTGACATTCTTGTAATAATGAAGAGATTAAGATAGTGACTATATATTTTGTTAAGTTAAATGCATATGGTGAGATTTCAAAAGTAACCACAGAAAGAACAGAAGTCAATCTGTAAAACTTTCACCAACTTGGGAGGAAAGTTATATAAGAAAAGCTAAGCAAGCAAATAAAAAACCTCAAATGATTTTTAAAGGCAAGAAAAAAGCACAGAGAAAAGAGAAAAAAAAGAGAAATTCCACAAACAGATGTAGGCACGTGTGAAAATTCAGCATATGATGTGATGATTAGACAGTAGCTTATGTACAAGGGAAAAAAAAGAAAAGAAAAGAAAGAAAGAAATTGAGTGCCTATCCCACATTATTCACAAAATGTAACTCTCAATGTATTCAAGAAAAATATGCAGAACATCTTCATTGCTCTAAACTTTAATTCTTAAAAAGAAACCCTACTTATAAAAGGAAAAGCAATAGAAAAATTCAAGTACATTAATAATAAGAATTTCTATTCTTTAACATCTACCAACAACTGAAAAAAAAACACACAAAGTACATGAGGAAAAGGATTTGCAGTACATACATACAACAAAGGATTCATATCAAGATAAAGAACTCACAGAAATCAACAAAAAAAGACAAATGACCCAAATATTAAACTGTGACTTGTGTGGAACTCAACCTAAAACTTCCCAAAAGAAGGAACATAAAAATTAAAAATATAAAATATTGCCCAGACTTGTTTGTAACTAAAGCAATACAAAAAATTAAATGAAAGATCCAATTTTAGAGTCACTAGATTAGCAACACCCAAAGTTCATAAAGATTTAGTTAAAATGATTTTTTTTTCACACTGCTGGTGGGAATGAAAATTGGTTACTTCCCTTCAGAAAATAGCGGGCAATAATATTGTAAAGTTGAACATTCACATATCCTGCTATCCATCGCTTAGAACCCAAAGTGCACTGCCTAAGGAATTTCTCACACAGTGCAACAGAAGGCCTGTAGGAGAATATTCATAGCAGCATCAATTACAATTGATAAAGGGAACTTTATAGAGCAATTAAAAGGAATGAAACAAAGCTATTCGCAATAATTTGAATGAATCTTTGGGACAGTCTTAAGAAGAAAACATTTTTTTTTTGTGGTGCTGGGGATTGAACCTAGGGCCTTGTGCATGTGAGGCAAGCACCTTACCAACAGAGCTATATCCTGTGCCCTGAGAAAACAATTTGAAGATGATTACTACATTAAACAATTTTTAAAGCTTAGAAGCAGTTAAATTATACAATATAATGTATATAAAAGTATATATATATATATATATATATATATATATATGCATAATAAAATTATATTTTTTAAAATTAGGATAATAATAAATACAAAATTCTACATAATATTTACCAATAGAGGAGGCCGTCAAGATACAACATTATCAGAAAGGTTCTGGATATCTAGTTGGTGGTGAGTTTGTGAGTGTTTGTTACGCTTTACAACTGATATATATTTCACATTTATTCTGCTTTACTGTATCTAAGGACATAGTAAAGGGACTAAGTTGATAGAATTGATGATATAATAAAGCAAAACTGTTTTTATGAACTCTAGTTCAGGTCTATAGCAAAGAATTGAAGAGAGGTAGATGTGAGGTTGGGTAGAGCTGTTCAGCAGACAATTAGTAATTCTAGAATAAATAAAGTCTTTGTACTAAGATCCAAAGTACATACTAGACAAAGGCAAGAGTTAGGAAATACATACATTCTTTGCAACTGCACTACAAATGTAGAATTTTGCTAATGGATATGGGTTTATACTGATTTAGGGTCATAATGGAATCTAGCTTCAACTAGCTTTACCTACTAATTACATGTGATGGCCAAAAGGAAAGGGAGTTGCTGAATATATGAAATGGATGTTTCTCAAGGATTTTCCTAGAAGCTATTTTGAAACTGTGGAGATGAAGTTAGGGATGATGAGGGAAGGAGGTTGCATGAATGTAGGCAAGGTGCGGCTAGACTTTCCTAGGGCTGCCATGTTCTGGCTTAGAATTCAATGAGTTCAAGAACTTTTTAAAAAAAAATTCTAAAATTGATGAATAAATTTTGCCTCTATTTATGGTATGAATAAAATTTGCCTCCATTTATAGTATACAATATGATATTTTCATATATGTATACATTTTGTGATGACTAAATCAAGCTGATTAACATGGGCATTATCTCATATACTTTGACTGTGTGTGTGCATGTGTGTGTGTGTGTGTGTGTGTAGTGAGAACTCAAAATGTACTCTTAGCAATGTCAAGCATACAATATATTCTTATTACTCATAGTAACAAATATTGTTGGCCCTACCTTCTGCCCCTGCCTAGAGAAAATAATATTTCTTCCCCACCTCTGGCTTTCAAACCTCTCTTCAGTGACACTCCTTAGATGACTCTCTAAGCACTACAGGAAAAGGATCTGGAAAACATGAGTCCCTCCATCTAGAATAAAGTGGTGGTATACTGCATTGACAATCTGCAATGCAGAAATTGCTGAATATTTTCCATCTGTATCTTCAGATCCAATCACCACACTTTTCTATTTACCCCACGCCCTTGGATGCTCCCTTGCTCCTGGTTTTGTGTTGAACTGGTCAAGTGAGTGTACCATAGAAACTAGGAAGAAAGTGAGTTCAGAGAATTTCCCACCCTAGATCTTTCCCTGCTAGGTTGCCACAGGTAGATGTGTCTCTCTTCTGTAAGTCACAGCTCCTGCCCTCTCTAAATGGCTACTTTGTCTGGGTAGCAGTTAAATATTCTGTCCCATTGCCCTCTCAGTCCTAGGGAAGATAAAGACCCTATGTGTTTCCCTCAACCCTGGCCACACATTTTCCTTTTATTAAATGCTCTGTAATTACTCATTTTGAGTCTTCCATATGTTTCCTGATAGATATCTGACTCATAAATTCAAGGTTTTGAAAAAAAAGTACTAAGGAACAAGGAAGGAAAGGATAGGTGGAATGAAGGTGTCTTTCCCAGTAGGAACATAATTTCAGAGACGGAAAATCAAAACATGCTTTTTGTCAAAGATAAAGGCACAAGATTGTATGTGCCCAATCTTATGTAACAGCAGCAGCCTTCTCCAGGAGAGAGGGCTCATTGTTCACCTTTGTTTTGGTTTTCCATCTTGTCGAAAAACTAAATACCACTACGATTAAAAAACAAAACGAACTGTGACTTATGTTCCAAAATTTAGGGTGGCTACATTTACATTTCAGCTCCTGTCAGATTTCTGACAGTTAATAATTCACTTATTTCTCTACTTCATTAGACTGGACATTGTAATATGAGAACACTATAATCTGGGAACACAGACGCTTATTCAAAGGGTAATAAATTCTTAATTTCACATCAGGCAATTAACTGACACTGTTAAAGAGCATTTCTCTTTACATATATTACACGGTACCACACACATTGAAAGTGGCCAACAAATGGTTATTAGAAAAAGTAACACGTAAGTCAATGTGTAAATAGAAAGAGAAGAAAGCTATTCACAGAATAATGACATCAAAGCACTGAGATTCTGAATTAGCTTCTGAATCACCAAAGAAGGGCTAAACATAATAAGTTCTACTAATCAAGGTATTTGAAGGGCAGAACATCTTATTTTTTAACCATGACTTATTTCAGAGAAATTGCTATATATAAAATTTTACATTAATTAATGAAATATATTTTGGAAGACAGAAAAATGAGACAGTCATACCAACAAATAACAAAAATAACTCATTTTGACAAAGTGCCTTTTTTGTTGTTGGCCTTATCATCACCTTGGCTACAGGAAGTAGAACAAACTGACTTAGAAAGCAATGTTACAATCCCCTCATTTTAGGCAGATTCTATGGAACATTCACCACCTCTGACTCCAGTTCAGAGAAGTCATCTGCTCTGACGTATCGGCTCATTAGAAGCCAGCAGCAGTGCCTCCAGAGTTGAATCCCTTTCATTCATTATTCAAGATTAGTATATTTTGGTATAAAGGACTTCATACATTCAAAACTTTTCTTTGAAATGAAAAATTCTTAGATTTTACAAGTGCTCAGCCATCTTCTATTTAAATGTGTGCTCTACTTAGGAGATTTAAAAGTAGCACATGGGAATGGAAAATAATATTTTTAAAGTTTTCTTTCTTCTTGGGTTTATGTTTTATTAGCAAGATCCTTGAATACTGAATCTCTGTTACTGGTCTTCAATATACCTTGTTCCAATTGCTTAGGTGGCTCAAAAAGAACTTCCTCCAACTTAAAAACCAACAGATATACTTGAAAAACAACTGGTCAATTGATAGAATCTGAAAATGAAATTGCTACTCTAGTTTTAGTAAATTAAAGTAGTAAAATAGGGTCTGTGAGTCACTTAACATCGAGTGCCAACATGTAAATGCTGTGTCATAGCTCAAAACAGGAAAGTGGCAATGTCATCTTGAAGTCAATTTTTGTTATAAAAGTCAGATTTATTTCTTTCAGTAAAGTACTCATTGACAATGACTCAGACTCATTCATTTTTGTTAAGATACATACTTAGAATGTCCATAAGCACAAGGAGAAAAAATAAAGAAAACCCTAAAAAGCCAAGACTTGAATATTTATTATCTTTCCTCTTGGTATTTAAAATTATTTTTAAAAAATTCAATCCTATTTGATCATCTGAAAATGAATACTATTTATGCCCAAAGAATAAAAAGGGCATATCATAATAATCAAAATAATAAAACAAAAGAAATATATTAGCAAAGAGCTCATTTAGGCATCTCTGCCAATGTCCTAAAGAAGGTAGACTCTGGGGCAGGAGTTGGAGGTGAACACTTAGCAGGTGGGAACAGCCTTGAGTTTCCCAGGTTTTGAAGGTCTTTAGCCTAAAGGCGGCTCCTTCCATCACCATGCTGACTAGTACAAACCCACAATTTTACTAGCTTGATGAAGAGAACAGATATCAGGCAACAATGGGCAACTGAAAAGTGAGGAAAGAAGTCCCAGAAAAAAAAGAGAAATTTCCCCAAAGAAGAGAGTGGTGGACAAAAATTCTGTGTATGAGTTTTACCCAAATCTGTGGTTAACCTATAAAACACTCATGAGTTGACTAGACTCAGCTAGGGCTAATAGGCTAATAGAACTGACCTTCTACCCACATGACGGGGAGGGACAGTTTCACCTCAAACTCTAGAAATGAAAGTTTGAATCCAGTCTATTAAACTGCTAGAACAAAAGGGATGGGGGCATGAAAACTGCAGAGAAACACAACAGAATGCAGAGTTTCTACAATGTATAATCACAATGTGCAGTATGCAATCCATAATCACTAGACGTGAAGAATCACAAAAGTGTGACCTATATTCAAAGGAAAAGTAATTATTAGAAACGGGTCCCTAAATAACCTTGATATCGAATTTAGTAGAAAGAGATTTTTTTTAAGCAGGTCTTGGATCTATTCTCAAAGACTAAATATTTAGAAGTTATAATTCAAGTCAGCAAACTATTAAATAAAATTTATTATGCCTCCTGCCTTAAGAAAAATGCCTTCGCAATGACTTGAAATACCAGATTTAAATTTAAAGTTCTTGCACACTACTGGATTGTCAGTACAGCCATTAAGGAAAACAGTATGGAACTTCCTCAAAAAAGTAAAAATGGAGCTATCATATGATTCAGCATTCCCACGACTGCATAGAGAGTCAAGTCAAAGGAAATGAAATAAGTATATCAAAGAGATGTCTGTATTCCCATATTTATTGCAGCAGTATTTCCAATAATCAAGATCGGGAATCACCTTAAACACCCATCAAAGGGTGAATGAATAAAGAAAATGTATTCACTATGCACAATGTAACACTATTCATTCTCCTTGAAAAGAAGGAAACTGTCATTTGCAACAGCATGGATGAAACTGGAGTGTCAGGGGATGCCATGAACAGGAGCTGAGCTCATGGGAGCTGAGCACGTACCCTTAGCCTTGAGCAATGGAGGTGTGGAACTGGCTTCCACTCGCAGCACCAAAGCAAGTAGACCTCACCTTCACTCAGTAAGGAATTCCAGCTCTGGGAGTGGGCGTCACCCAATGGGACTGGGCTACACCCGCCTGAAGCCCAATCCCTTGCCTCATTTGGGTGGAACTTTCTTGAGTGTCTTCCCCTCCATAAATAGGATGGTTTCAGGTGTGCTCTAAAATCTTTTGCCAGCCTCCCTTGTCTCCCTTTTGGAAGCTGGGGTAGAGAAGCCAGCACTGAACCCCAAGGAAAAGGTACTCTCTGTGTCTATGTGATTATTTAGTGCCAGCCCAATTCACCTGGAATGACCCTGACATTACATTAAGTGGAGGACATTACATAAAGTGAAATAAGCCAGCCACAGAAATACAAATAACATAGAATCTCACTAGAATGGTGATTACTAGGCACAGGTGGTGAGATGGAAGGGATTGGAGAGATGCTGGTCCAAGGATATAGAACTTCAGTTAGACTGAATACCTTCGGGAGAACTATTACACAACATAGTTACTATGGGTAATAGTAAAATATTGCATACTTGACATTGCTATGGGTAAATTTTGAGTTCTCACCACACACACACACACACACACACACACACACACACACACACACTATATGAAATGAGATAATGCCCATGTTAATTAGCTTGATTTAGTCATCTCACAATGTATACATATATGAAAATATCATATTATACACCATAAATAGAGGAAAATTTTATTCATCAATTTTAGAAAATCTTAAAAAAAAAAGTCCTTGAACTCCTTGAAGTTCTAAGCCAGAACATGATAGCCTATGAGAGTCTAGCTGCACCTTGCCTACGTTCATGCAACCTCCTTTCCTCATCATCCCCAACTTCATCTCCCAACTCAAGGTTCTCCAGGTGCCCACCTGCAGACCCCCCAGCTCACAAGTCTACCTGGGATGTGCACCCCATGGATGGCTACTGCTCAGGAGGACCCTCTGGGGAGATCTGTATAACCTTGGAAAGCTGGCTGGGCACCTTTTGTTCAGAGAATCCAAGGTCCTGAGTATCCAAATTGTGATCCGGTAGTCATGGCCTCTGCCTGAGCATGTCCACTGGGCTCCTCAACCTCTTGCCTTTGAGGAAAGGATACTACCAAAGCAGGCTTCAAATAGATCCTGTTAAGTGTGGGATGCAGGGAAAGGGGTAGGTATAAAGTGAAGCAGGCCACAGAAGACTCTGGTCTTTGGATTAAGACAGAAACACTTCCAGCCTGGATCTTCTACTTTCTTATGTGAGCTTGGACAATTTGCTGAGCCTCTCTATGCCTCAGTATCTACATCTGTTAAGTGGGAATAATGGTAGCCCTTAGTGTTTTATAAAGATTAAATAAAAATCTTGCTGTGTACAAAACAAGCTTTCAATCTTAATTATTCCTTTTGTTTTTCTTATAGTTATTGCTATGTTGTACTATTATTGTTATTTCCACTTATCTGTAAGATTTACATCTCTGAATGGTTTTAAGCTATTAACTTTTAAGACCCCTATAACATCACTTTAAAAACTGTGATATGTGAGCTGAAAGTGAACCTTTCAAATTCTTCTAAGCTTCCAGATACTGAATAATGCACAAGTTCTTGCCATCATCCATAATGAATGAGAGTGCTTACATTTATTAGATGTCTATTTAATGCTGGCTCTGGGCATACACTTTCATATACAGTACTTCACTGAGTATCTTTAATAAAGCTGTGAGGCAGGAATTTTCTCCATCTTATGGATGAGCAAACTGAGGTTCAGAGTTTAACATACAGAAGGTCCTACAGTTAATAAGTCAGCAAATTGAGATTCAGATCAAGTGGCTTCTATGATTTTTTATTCAAATACTTTGAAAATTGCTACCTATTGTTAGAAGTGCCCTTAAGCTAGCACATGCTTTAAGGAAAATAAAGATAATTTGATGTCAGGTCCTTTCTGATCATGATCCCAAGCTGATAGAATATGGGTAAATAATTACATACACATTATGGAGATATAATAATTACCCTTAAATTGAAAGATTAGATCTATTTCTTTCTACCTGCACATGTATAAGGTCCAAAGGCAAACTTCAAGAATTAGGAAATCATAAAGAAACTACTCAAGTAAAAGAGAAAGAGAGAAACAAAACTCCTATTGAAATGAGAGCCTTTGTAACTACATCGGGATATGTAGTAACAGTGATCTTACGCAGAGAAAGAAATGACGGCAATACAAAATCCCTCCCAAACACCCTGCTTTCCTCTTTCCATCTACAATTCTATTCAGTCATCAGTACCCCTTCAACAATCTCTTGCAACAACATTTGAAGATGTTAATAGAGGCCCACAGTGACCCTGCAGTGAGGAAGATTCAGAATATCCCAGAGTCCAGGTATATTTAAGACCTGCACCGAGCACCCCTTCATTTATTAGCATTGCTCCCTGTCTCTAAAACACAACATGTAACTTGGCACAGTGGCATGAACCTGTGATCTCAGCTACTCAGGAGGCTGAGGCAGGAGGATCACAAGTTCAAGGCCAGCCTGGATAACTTAGCAAGACCCTGTCTCAAAATAAAAAATAAAAAGGGCTTGGGATGCAGCTCAGTGGTACAGCACCCCTGTGTTCAATCCCTAATTCCACACACCACACATATGATACCCCATCTCATCTTCATGACTTCTCCATTGCATACAACCTGAATATTTCATACACTCTTTCTTATTCGTCTTGTTTTAGGCTTTGGTTTGTTCCTTACTAGTCCAACTAGAAGGCAGGCCTTTTTAACAGGCACTTTGCTTCCCACTAGCCTTGTTTTGTACGTGGCTTCTTGGCAAGCCCGCTGAAGAGTTGAGCTAATACTCAAAGATGCCAAGTGGGGAAAAAATAATGTGGCCAAATACACTGTACTTGGGCTTCTTTTCCTATCCTTCTTGGTTTTCTCAGAATTCTATATTTACTCATTTCCTTGCTTACTGTTTATCACTTTTTTCTCCCACCAGACTGTGAGCTCTAGGACAAAAGGGAATCAGCTCTTCTTTGTTCACCACTGTTCTCTTAGAATACAATACAGCGGCCTGGATCCTAGTGGGCCCTGAGCACATATTTGTTGAATCAGTGAATGGATGAGTGGCAGGATGGATGGGTAAAGGAGTCAGATGGCATTTTCTGTATGCAGATTCCTGAATTCCCTTACACCCTACAAGAGGGCATAAAAGAGAGAGTGTGATGTCTTCACTCTGCCAGCTGTGATCGTGGGTGGGGCAGATGGGAATTTTCCAGACAGACGGGTATTTAAGGACTATTTTTAAGGATACAGGGAGTGAGAAAGAGTGGGTTGGACTAATGAACTGACAGTTGGTCACAGGATAGTCAACAGAGGCCTCACTTCAAACTGCTTCAAACTACATATTTACTAAATCCTAGCTGTGTTGCCATCTGGGTTGTGAGGACTTGAGTGATTTTATTTTTCTTCTTTTTCTTCCTACATTTTTCTTAAAGTTGTTTAATGAGTTTGCTTTTTGAATTAGAAAAAAAGTCATAATTATCCATCGTGTTTATTGAGCACCTACTACATGCTCAATTTTGTGACTGATAGGATTAGAAAGGCACAAAGAAAGAAAGAGGCATAGTCCCTGCCAAAAAGGAAATTTGAATTTAGCTTTAACCTTCAAAGGGCCAAAATCTGTTACTGAGTTGGGTGCATTGCTGAGATCTCTGCACAGTCACCTCCTCTCCTTATTATCAGCCTTGGTATCAAATTAGTGCAAACTTATTTTTCTAATGCAGAAACTGCAGAACAGAGGCACAAAGCCAAGGAGTCTCTCTCATCTTCCTAAAAACAAAAGACAGACTACTCTTAGATTTGTAAGGGAAATCTGGAGAACATTATTTGAAGATTCTGGGGATAAAGAACATTCTTGAAAGGGGATTATAATGATTAATGGATTTTTTCTGAAGGCTGGGACTCTCTTGGTTTCAAAAATGTTCTTTGACAGAGATTTTCATTTTGCAGCTGAAGCTTTGTTAATTGATATTGAATTGACAGTTTTAAAATTCATGGGCATTTTGATAAGAAAGGTGATCCATCTACCTTTTCTGTCTCAGAGAAGCAGAAGCCCAGAGGTGTCTGGGAATGACAGGATAATGCATTTGCTCCTTTTGGGAGAAGGCAATACGGTTGGACAAAGAGCAGCACAGCCTTGATGAGGAGCTCTCTGCTTGCCAGTGTGAGTGAAGAATGACATGACAGCAAGCTTTAAACTATTGCTATTGCAGGGGACATTTCTGCACAGCAGCTGCTCACTATTGCTTCTGAAAACTACCTTGATTTTATGGGCTAATATTTGCTAAAGATAGGAAGATGTGAAGTATCACAGATTATCACAAAAACAGTGAGGGAGAATCCTACAGAGTTGAGAGGTGATATTGACATAGCAGAATATAACTTCTGGATGGGTAAATATGAGTCATACGCTTCTCTGGGGGAAAAAAAATCCATCCATAAAGGTAGATCCATAGGAAATCTAGGCTTTTATCCCTTAGCAATGTAGCTGATGATTTTTACACAATTCTTTCTCAGGATTCTTAAGAAAGATGAGCAGGGTGAGAGAATAATGTGGTTAAAGAATATGTCAGGCACAGAGAGACAAATACCACCTGTCCTCTTTTATATGTGGAAGCTAAAAAAGTTGTTATTTTTAGAAGTAGAGACTAGAGTGGTCATTACCAGAAGCTGGGAAGAGTAGGGGAAGAGAGGGTTGGAGAGAAGATGGTTAATGGGGAAAGGTGCTTTGAACAGGAGAAATAAATTTTGATGTTCTGTTGCACCATAGGATAAGTATGGTTCACAATAATTAGATGTGTATTTAAAAATAGCTAGTAGAGAAAATTTTGAATGCTCTCAACACAAAGACATGAGAAGTATTTGAGATGATAAATATGCCAGTTACTATGATCTGATCACTATACATTGTATACATGTATGGAAATATCACTCTTTAACCTATAGATAGGTACAATTATTATGTGTCAATTAAAATTAAAGTTATAATTAAAGTTTTAGTAGAATAAAGGACACTGTTAAATGAAATATCCCTGACCCTACGCATCTTATGGGATGTGTGATACTAGTGACTCTTTTTGTTACTGGAACCAACTCGGACAATACTATTTCAACCCAAGTATTTATAATTCTACTCACAGAAATGAGCAAATAAACTGAAATACCTTCACTCATAGAAAGTGCAAGTATCTGAAGGATATTTTCCACATACAACAGCAAATCACGAAAGCAAAATCATGCCCTCATCACAGGAGAGGTCATGATTTCTTGCTTGCTATGATGATAACCCATCTGTGGATCTAAAAGGAGAACCCAGCCATTTAGATATACTTTTGGAATACCTTTACATCAGGCATGGCAAGAGACCAGTTTATTTTTGATCCATTTAAGGCTGTTAAAATGCAGGCTTTCACAAACATAACTAAAAAAAAAAAAAAGAAGAAGAAAGAAAAGTCATGCATGCTAGAAAAATTAAACCAGTAAATAAAAGGTTTTCCTTGCTTTAGTCTTATAAAATGGAAGAATAATAATTAACTATAACTATAGCGGTTTCCACCGAAAACATTCACTTTCTAAATATCAGATAAGAAAGGATTGGTTTTTGTTGTTTCGTAGTTATATAGTTGTGTGGTTGTTTTGATCTGATTTGATTTAAAAGGAAGTGAAGAGGAGAAAATGCATCAAGTCCCTAAAAACACTGAATGTTGCCTTGTTTGATAGCCACAGGGAGAACCTCTGATTCCCCTAATCCCAGAATATAAATTAGCACTTTGTCAAAATAAAAATGGAGGCCTTCTCTCCCCAGAGCATTCCTCCTTCAGCACTTCTTTCTAGAAACATACCTTTCTTTGTGCCTCCAAATCTCTACTGAGAGCCACAGTCCACATAATTCAAATATTCAAATGTCAGCGCTTGGGGGACATGGGAAGGAGCCTTTTTCATTTTCAGTTAACATTGCAAATTTTTTCCTTCACTCCATTTTTTTTTCTTTTTTTTTTTTTCACATCAGCAAGCTGTAGGGAACAATCAGAAATGCAAACCCATCCAATATGTGAATAAATGCATGTTGGATTAAGAAGACAGCACTGGGAACAGCTATTGAATTCCCTAGCATGTAGTGTGTGTAATTTTTTCAGTATGGAATGTGCACAGGGAGTAGAGAAGGCCAAAATTTCTCCCCCATACACTCCTTTGTTTATGGAGCTTTTAAAACCACAAACAGCTCCCTTCAACTGACTTTGGAGGGTCTTCATGAACAGCGACCATAAGAGATCAGGGCCGACTCCAAAGTCCAACCCAAAGGGTTGTCCGACATTTGCATTAATTCAGCCTCACTTGAATTCTTTGGTTCTGAAAGGGAAAAAGAACTTGACAATCTGGTTCACATCTGGTTTTCTGGCATTAACTTAACACTTTGCTGCAGTTCTCAGTTTTAAGATGCTGTGGAACTCCCTGTAGATAATGCCTGATCCTGGAAAGTTTAATGAAGCAGATGGCTCTCTTAAATAGAAAAATCTAGCTGCAGGAGGCAAGCACCCAACAAGCTCCCTCAAAGGAGCAATTGTTCTCTTCTCCAACACCCACTCTGCTAGCACCATACAAAATCACTGTAATACTTTTTACCAACTTTTAAAAACTGCAATAATATTTGAAAACCAAAGTAGTTGATTATAGCCCTTTATCTCATTTTCTGATCCTTTAGTTGCTTTGCATCTTCTATAGCTCAGAGAGTCTCAAATTTCTTTCCCAAAGAAATCTTACCAGGATAATTTGATAAATTTTTAGTTTTATTTTTCTTTTTTCTTCTTCTTTTTTTCTTTTTCATTAAAACAAAGGAACACCCTTTTCTCAGAACCATCTTCTATACTGAGGTTTTTGTATTTTTAAAAAAATCAATTACTTTCTTTAATGCGTCAAACAAATTTCTCATGGCTTAGAATGCACATAAAAGGAAGCACCTTATAATTAGATGCTCCATAGTAAATAAATGGCTCTGTGTTTCCAACTCTTTCCAAAACCTCAAAGGAACAATTTAGCAACTGTGACTAACACCTTAAATCAGCCACAAACACCATGGGCATAATATTTTTCTCTTAAACAAAGGTGAGCAAAAGCCATAGTCCTCCCCACTTGGTACATGAACGAAATTCTCAAATCTATGACTTTGTCAAAATAAAAATGGAGGCCTTCTCTACCCAGAGCATACCTCCCTCAGCTATCAATAGCAAAACTACCTGCAGCTCCTTAGAATGTCAGCTTCTGAGTTATTTCAGTAATTATTAAGAACCTCAATATGTACTGGGCTAGTCATTCCCCCAAACAAGACACAGGTCTTGCCTCACACAGCTCATAGTCTAGCAATGGTTGGTTTTTAATGTTATGCTGTGATACGCATGGTAGATGAAGCACAGTGTGTGAGGCACTCCCACAGGTGTTAAAAGTTATAGGCAGTTCCAATTTGTATTGTCATATTATACAAACAAATTGATTACACAAGTGCAGATAAATTATTATATACATGCTTTGAGAATACCCAATTTGGGGGTAAAGGAGACACTGGAGCCAGGAGCACTTTACCCTCTAATAAAAATAGAAGAATAAAGTAGAATATGGGAGAAAGAGAAGTTCCAGTGAAAGGCAACAAGAAAATAAATACTTTCACTCCTTGGGTGTTCCCTCTGGAGCCCAGGGCTCTGTGAGACCAACAGGGCATCTTGCCTTCAGGTAGATTTTTTGAGACACACCTTCATTCTTTCCATGAATTTCCTTTCCTTTTTCATCTTCCTCGTTCTTTCTCTGCTTCTCTCTCTTCTTCTTTTCCCATCTAGGTGGGGAAAGTTTCTGTCTCTCAGATCCAAGAACTAGTCAGGGCCCTCATAAACATTTCTTTTCCAAACCAGGGAGGCTAGAATCCTTTCTGTATGTTCTAATCTATGGGAGGAGGACCAAGACCAATCATAAATAAATAGTTCATAGCCACTCTCACAGTTTAGAAGAAATCTTCCCTCCCAGAAAATTCTGCTCCCTAACAGAATTTTATTTTTTGTTTTTTATTCTGTATTTCATGATCCAAGACCTCTATATATTTAGTCCTACTTCCTAGGTTTAGTCTAGGTCAACCTCTTCATAAAAAATTTTGTGTTGAATCAGAATCTTTTTTTTAAACTCTGTACTCTTTAGTCATCTTCTTAGGTTTAATTTTTGTGAGTTTCATGCTCTCATTCTTCCCTACTGCCAATTTCAGCAAAGAATGTAGGCCACCATATTTCTTTTCATTCCATTACCATATCCTTCAGAATTGTGGAACTCAATAGTGCTCCTTGGACAACATAAAGAAGAATTCACCTTAAACACAAGGCAAGAATAATCATGATACTATGTTAGCCAGGACATTGAGAACAAAAAAATAGAAGTCCTATTCAAATTGGCTGAGGAATAAGAAATGCATTGGCTTATATATTTTGGGAAGAACAAGAAAGCAAGTATTTGTCAGGATCCTCTCATTTCTCGTTTCTATTTCCTTTTGCCCAGATGATTTTATTTTGTCTTCTCAGGGAAGGGTCTTTGCCACATGACAGGACAACTAGCCATTAATCTCCTAAACCTCATGGCTTCTTCCACAGAGTAGACTGAATTATGGCCTCTGGCTCCACTCTGAAAACTTGCAGGGGAGAATTCTTATTGGCCTAGTTTGGATCAGACGTCCACCTGTCAGCCAGTCAACTGTGGAAAGGAAAGAAATGTTTGTATGATTGGCAGCCCTCATCAGAACCACCTGGTTGGAACAGGGATAGGAGCAACATTGCTCAAAGAAGAGGAAGTCTGCCAACAATCCCACTTCTGAGTATATAACCCAAAGAGAGGAGAGCAGGGCTTCAAAGAAAGAGCTGTACACTCAGGTTCATAGCAGCAAGGTTCACCATAGCCAAAGGTAGAAGCAAGCCAACTGTCCATTAACAGATGAATAGTAAACAAAATGTGGCACGAATATATACCATCAGATATTATTCAGCCTTAAAACAAGGAGATTCTGACACATGCTACAACACAATGAGCTTGGAGGACCTTATACTAAGGAAAATTTTAAGCCAGTTTCAAAAGGACTTCAAAAATGGCTGATGATTAATTTTATGTGCATTTTACCATAATCTAAAGAAATATTACATGTATGAAGATGTGAATTTGGTGTCAACATACCCTATATACAAAGCGAGATATGATAAATAGTGGTATAAAAATGTATTAAGAATTGTATGCAAAAAAAATAAGAGAGCTCATGTATAATGGCATAATTTGGTGTGAACATATTTTATATACAGAGTTACAGAAAATTGTGCTGTGAATAGATAATTATGAATGTAATGCATTCCACTATTGTCATGTATGTAAGAAACAAAGAAAAAAAAATTTTAAAGAAATATTTAATTAAAAAGAAGGAATAGGGCTAGGATTGTGGCTCAGTGGTAGAGCACTTGCCTAGCACATGTGAGGCCCTGGGTTTGATCCTCAGCACCACATAAAAATAAAATAAATAAAATAAAGGTATTGTGTCCAACTACAACTAAAAAATGTTTTTAAAAAAGGAGAAAGAGGTAGTACTATTCTCAGAAGAAGAAAAAGATTATAGTCAGATAAAGCATCAGTGGCCACCACAGTTACAGATGGGAAGGATTGCTCAACCTGTTACAAGTGAGAAAGGCCTTAAAGGGCAGTTAAGCAAAAGAACCTGGAGTTACACTAAGAAGCTGAAGGAATCTTGGTTAGTCTACGTGCACATGACCAGAGCAGGGAGCAAAGACAAAAACACGGGTGCTAACAACAACATCTTCATGCACACAGATGACTTATAATTGTAAGTCAGAGCCTTTATTTAAACATGTAGGGGGAAAAATAAAAGAGAAATTAGCAACAGATTGGATTTTCATTCAAAAGTTTGATTTTCTGAATATGCACTTTCAAAAAATTAAATAAAAACCAAATTCAGAGTAATAATTTAAGAAAAGTTGAAAATTCCAATATTCTTAAGATTGAGTAATTCTACTTCTAGATGTATACCTCAGAGAATCTCTTACTCATATGCACCAGAGGACATGGAGTAGGAATATCTCTAGCAATGATACCTAAAATAATAAAATATCAGGACCAACTCAAAATGTCCCTGGACAAGAGAGGAACTGAATAAAAAGTGAGGGCTTATTCCACCCCCCACCCCATTCTGGAATACTATGCAGTAGGAAAATAACCAGCTATTGACATTAACACAAATGGATCTTGCAAGCATAATGTTAAAAAAGCAGACTATAATCCATTTATATAAAGTTCAAAACCTGCATGCTCAAAAATTCTGAAAACACAGATAAAATAAAGCTCTAAAGAAAAGCAAGAAGTGATAATAACTTCAAAGGTAGTTATTATCTCTGAGTATAGAGATATCAAGGTGTAGTATCAAGGGAAGGGCATTCAATGGTCTTGGTATTCAAAATCTGTTTCTTAGGCTGCTTAGTAAATACACAGATACCTGATTTCTTACTGATCTAAACTATACTTATTTGTTACACCTATGTATTATACAACCTTTGTAGAAGGTTTATTTAATATAAAAGCGTGTTTTTAGATAGCTAGATAAAGAGAATTCTTTTTTATGCATCTCATTGTGCTGTTGCTGTAGAACTAAATTATTGTTTAGAAGATACTGGACCCTTGTGTGCAGTGGTGTGATGCAGGGAGCTACCTCATATTGAAAAATGTGACACATGAGGTTAGATTTCTATTTTCTGTATATCTCTTAATGCACTTCTGTTTTTATATTATTTTCTGATACTTGGAAGACAAAAAGAAAAAAAAAACTAATAGAAAAGATTAACTGAGAATTCAGGTTGACATCGGTATGCATTGACCAAGACACAAGTAAAGTGTGTGTCTGCACATAAGCAGCCGGGAGAGCAAAAATAAATATGGATCTGGAGACCTGATTAAAATATGTCCTCATTTCAATGCTTTATTGCTTGCAATGGGTGGTTTAAATCACAGCTCTTAGTGGGTTATGTAAAGCCTTACCCCATGAGTGAAAATATTTCTGATTAGAACACTCCCCAGGTTACCCACTGTGTTCTGTTTATTCAGCTTATTTCAAACATTTGCAGGGGAGGGGGCACACAATTTACACAGAGAAAAGGGATGAAAGCTGTGACGTGGATTTCTCATTTGACTTGGCAAACTGGAAGATGCCCTTGGAAAAAAAATATCCAGATATTAAAGTTCACAAATACTGAAATTATCTTTGTCTTTCAACCAAATCTTTTGCTAAAAGTTTTGACATCTGTTCCTGGAGTGGTTAACCTTTGCTGGAACTTAATATGTGTTTGAAAAGGTCTCCACATGAGGGGATTAAAAAATAAGTAAACTAGTAGCTAATGTGTGCTATCTAGGGTGATGGATCTCATTAGAAACTTGTCCAAGCAGCTGGAACAGTTCACTGACAATTGCATTCAAAACCAAGTCTTTCTGCCTTAATAGAGGTGGGAGAGTTTTCACAGTTTCTAGGCATTATTAAAAGAAAAGTTCCTTACACAATGATCTCCTTTATTTTTTTTTCCTTTAAAAAAAATTTTTTTTTATAAGTGGGAAAACATGCGGGGGAAAAGGTTTATACAACATCTGTTCCCTCTGAGCCTCTCAGAGGAAAATTGTCCAAGAATATTAGATACCAAAGGGAAAATAAAATTGGTGACCTCGCAACAACTGGAAATGAAGACAGGACACACACAAAATGGTATGCGCAGGAAAAATTAATTTGAGGCCTCTGCTCTTTTTGGCAGGGTCACAGACATGAACAACAGCACAGGAAAGGCTTACTCAGAACTGTATAAATGAACTACACTGTACAGAGCTTTCAGAAAAGGTCCAATCATTGCAAAACAAAAGAGAAAGCAATCCAAAAATTGCCTAAGATCACATTCCTCAATCCTCAAGTCAGTCCAAAGAGACAAGGCCAATATGGAAATATCGTGTGGGTTAGATTCCAGGACCTTCTTCTTGGAGTGTCTCCACAATACCTATTTGACACTCAGGCAATATTTATTCATTTCTCCTGAATATACTTTTCCAAAGTTAAGCTCCCTTAAGAGTTGTCCTATTGAACTGCCTGGAAGTGAATCTTTTTGAAAATAACCGAGAAGACCTTTTAAATTAGTAAGGTATATTTTTGATATATTTGCATGTCACACCTCCCGTAGCACTGTAACACAGCCGAAAACAGCCCTGCTGACCTCACGGGTACAGAGGGGCTGAAGGTTTGGAGCACAGGATATGGTCTGGTACTCATAAACACATGGCCTAAAACTTCTCTTTAATATAAACATTTTTAAGAACAATTTTGTTTTTTTATAAATGAGGCCTCTTGAATAAAACAAAGATGAAGCCAAACTCACTCTTGGCCATGAGTTTAGGAGCAGATAGAGTCAGAATTAAGATACAGCTAATATACCCCCACCTAGACATTATGCAGGGCTTTCAGAAGTGGTGGGGTTCACTAAACCCTTCACCCCACTTGGCTCCCCCATTCCCTGAAACATTTGGCATTCAAAAACAAAGTGAAAGTATGGATTATAAACTTTAAATATTCGGCCCTTGGTTTACATCTAGCATATTCTAGAACATGCTAGATGTTCTAGCCCATTCCTCTCAAATAGCTGGGGGCTTTTCTTTTGGCTGATGGCTCCTTTTAATCTCTGAATATATGTGAGCTCTTTTCCTATGTTCTAAGGGTAAACTTTCCTCTCCCTTATATCCCATAAACACTACTTCTCTCTCTAAATTTTGTAGGCTCTGATAAAACATATGAATCAAGCTAAAATTGGTTATCTGAAACCCAACAGAATTCTTACAGGCCAGAGGCTTCCTTCTGGAGGTGAGTAGTAGGGAAAACTAACAGACATGAGAAGCCCCCTGTGTTCTTCTCTCCTGATTGTTCTTAACCTTTATAAAAACTTACCTGGAATCTGTCAGATAAAGCTCTTCTGAGGTGTCTTTAGGTTGGGATTTTTGCTTCCTAGGTGTCACATGGCCTTATTGTTTCCAAAATGTACAACAACCCTCATTCTAGAAGATCCTTATGAAATCATTCTAATCATGGTTTCAGACACAAGGACAGAGAAATTATTTTTGGTTAGGGTGGCCCTTCCTCACCATTAGATGACTCCAAGAGGTAGGTGTCTGCTCCATCATTTCTGAGATCTAAATATTTTCAGGACTTTACAGTTGTATATACATCTAAGTTGAAGACAGAAGCTTCTGCAGAATCAGGAAATTCCAGAAGAACTAATTCAGAAAGAGAAAAATTCCTTTTTTTAAGAAATATGTCCCAGAATATTTTTTTAAGGCTATCATTGCAAGATACAGAATCTAAATGTTCTGGTGTATTGAAGCCTGTGTGTTTGACACACAAAAGACAGCTAGAATTCAATTGTCATTTGCCCAAACTCTTAAATTAGATAAAGACTCAAGGTGTCCTTCAAGTAAGGAAAGGCAGGAGATAGCTTGATTAGGGAAAAGACCAAATGCCTTTATGAACTAGAATTCCCCTGGGATCTAGCCATCCTCTACCTGGGTTTGCTCATCTGCTGATGGTCTCCCATACATACAGCCCCGTACTGCGTTGGCTCCATTCTCTCAGCCTTTGCAGACTCTGTTTTCCTTTTTTGGAGAGATCCTAATTCCTTCCCCAGCTAAATACTGTGCATTTAAGAATCAAGGACTGTGTTCACAGGGAGCCTTCCCAACCCTCCCCTCATTTCAGATATGGCCTTTGTCCATTGTGCCCATATACTGCTCCCTAATACCTGGAGGATTACTTGACAGTCTTTTACCACAAAACTCAAAAATTTGAGGGTAAGAACAATTCATCTATTTTTTTCCCTCCAACTCTAACTCAGAACTGAGTGCCTAATGGAATCACACTGATATTTATTAAGGAAAAAAAAAGCATTTTTATTTAAGTAAATGAAAAAATTGAATGGTTAAATAAATGGTTGAGTCCAAGGGACAAAATAATGGAATAAGTTTCTACAGTGAGATGGGGAGCAACACAGAGAAAAAAGATCAGAAAAACAGTATTAGGAACAGTATTTTGTGGTCAGGAGAGTTTGCAGAAAGAAAATCCAGTCCCTGGCAGAGCTGGTGTAATAAACAGGGTCCAGTGTTACAATGGCATGGAGAAATTCACTAACTGGAGAAGGACAGTAAAAAGAAGAGGTCATGAAGTTTCTAGTGGTCAGGTTGGTGTCACCATAGAGAATAGGAGAAGGATTCATTCCTAAATGAATCCAGTATTAAGCAGTAAAATAGGAACCTGTGAAGTGAGGGCTTACCGAATATGGGGTGAGGCCAAGAGCAAGATGGATTTGATGTTGTGTAGATGAATTCCATACCCAGGGCTCCCTAGGCTACTTCCACCTTTTTAAGAGACCAGTTCCACTATATCAAGCCTAACGTGGAATTTCACTTAGAATGTACATCAAGGGTGATCAACCTCCCAGAAGAGGTGAATTTAAGGACAGAGTCAAAAAGTCAAGAAGAAAGACACTAAAGCTTTATTGTTGCTTATTTAATAAATATTTACCACTCCATATATCTTAGTCCTGAATATGATTAATGCTTTTTTTTTCTCTGGTGAGTGTTTATTATTGTTTTCCCATTTGGAAATTTCTCTTCCTCTTTCTAGTGGAAGCCTTGTTTCCACTAGAAAAAGGGACTAACATGTGACCCAGACTGATCAATCAGATTACCATCCCCGTCTCTAGGCAAAATGGCTATTCAAGGATCAGCAGGAGGCCCAGGTAGGGCTGAGCAGAGTTCCCCCAATAGATTTTGCTAAAACTCCTAGCAGAAACTAAACCTAGACTAGATCAACCAGTAGCCATCTTTGTATCTACATGGAAAGAGTCTTCTTGAACATAAAGCCAACCCAGAGGAAAGCAGAACTAAGACTGATTCTCACCGATATCGATTGTACCCCCAAATCCATTGCACCACAGTCTGATTTTTCACATACATAATAAGACACACTTTCTGTGCTCACACACATTTTTGTTTAAACTAAAATGTTTGGGATCCTTATTACCTGCTACCATTAAAAAAAAATCTGAATATTCTCTAATAAAATAAAATTCAAAAGACCTAGCAAAATGTTTGGCCCTGGGTGTCTAGGCCCTATGTTAGTTTTTTACCCCAACCACATAATCCTGATGTTCATTTTTCTTTCTTCAGCTTAAGTATATCCTTTCATCAACCATGTATCTGCATTCAGAAAGAACTCTTTTGTGCACAAGGCAAAAAAAAAAAAAAAATAGAGTTTTAAATGGGAGTTCCAGTCATTTTTAGGAATTTGTATTTTCTTAAGTCATGAAGAAATCCATGATCAGAATTTATCCCAGGCACCTAGATTTCATTAGAAAAAGAGAAGCCAAATCATACATGAAATCAATTATTCTGTCCTTGAGGAAAATGTTTATTGGACATTTTTATTATTATATTTCATGTTTTCCTTAAACTTTTCAAGCTTTCATTTGACCCAAAGTATTGTTTGACCCAAAAAGTGGTTACTTCTATGATCAGATTATTTTTGTAGCTGCTGCCTGAAGCAACTGAGTTAAAAACTCCAAAATATAACCACACCTTCAGGATCCTAGTAACAATGAATGTGCTCAGGTACAAAAATCCTCCTTAATAGACTCCACTGTCTAGTCTCCATTTATGAGGTGAGTTTATTATACCCAAGTAAGAAGTTATGGGATCACCAAATAGTTGGATTTATTTATATCACTGAGTAAAATATACAAACATGAAAAAGCAAGAACTAAGAAACAAGCTAAATCACAACAGCAGACTGATATTTGGAATCTCACTATATCACCATCATTTTACTCCTTAGCACATGATCCTATTAGAAATAAAAATATTGTTATGTGCATTTCTTCTACAAATAAATCCCCTTACAAAGAACAAGATCAGAGAGAAATTAGTACAAGACAACTCTGTTAAGCAGCACAGAACTACAAAGAAATCTATGAACAATTTAAAATAATAATACAAGAAGTAAATAATATTAGATACATTTGTACCAGAAATATCATGTAAAAAATCATGATTTTTTAAAAAAGTAAACCCATAGAATAATAATGTAGTAATATTAGTTAACACAATACCTGCCACATACCATGCACAGTTCTGAGTCTTTACGTAAACAGATTCATCTTATCCTCACAGTAACTCTATGGGATAGATACTATTATTATCCCCACTCAATATATAAGGAAACTGAAGTTCAGAGAAGTTAAGTAACTCTTTGAAGTTCACACAGCTAATTGGTGGCAGATTTAGCATTCAAAAATAGTGAATGAGTATGAGCTGTAAGTTCAGAGGAGGAAGAAATCATTGGTTTGAGTGGTTTAGGAAGACTTCCCAGTTTGGACGACATAAAATAGTTCTCAAATGAAGAGTAGGATCTGGTAAGAAGGCATTAGAAAATGCTGTGGGGAAGGTAAAGGAATTTGATCAGGTTTCCTGCAGTATAGACATAATTCCAAAAACATCTACAGTGAAAGGGCAGAGACCAATGTTCCTCACCCAACTATGTAGACTGGCACCTGGTAGAAGCTTACTAAAGAATACTATTAGATATGGAAAAGTATTGGCAATAAGGCGAAGAAGTAAATTGGAGTAATATTTTAGAATCTCTTTGAAGGAAGTCCAGGCTAGAAATTAAACTAATGGACTTTGGAATCAGGAAGGACTGATTTAAATCCCAGTTCTACCACTTATGAGCTGTGTGACCATAAGAATATTTCTCAAGCTCTTCTGAGCTTGTCTTTTATTATATATAGGAGAGGGACAAAGATATTACCTCACAATTTTATTGCAAGGATTAAATAGCATAATGTACATACACAGCTCCTGGTATCTATTAAAGTACTGAATAAATGGTAACTACTTTTTACTGGTAGACTATGTAGCTCATACATCATCTCTTTGTACAATGAGCTATTGATTCATTGAAATGGTATTAATATCAAGAAAGCATTCAAAGAAACTTAATCTAAGGAGGTGGAATGAAGTAAAGGGAGGAGACACAAAGGAAGATAGACAACTTAATATACTATTACAATAGTCCAGCCATTAAATAAGTGTGTAAATTGGATCAGGACCGCAAAAATAGGAAGAAAAATTGGAAAAAGACTCATGGTTAAACCAATCTTCTATGATTTTTCCCCTTTGTAATGTATTGAACTAATATTCCAGTTTATTAAGGAATTCTATGAGATATATATATATATATTAAAATCTAATCCTAACCATTAATATTAACTGTTAAATTATTTGCAAACAAAAAAGTTGGGTAAAAAAATCAGCAAATAAGGAGAGATCCAACACAGACATTGCCATCCACTGTGCCAGCCCATCTTTCATTTGTAAGCTCATCTATTTCAATCGAATCACAGCATTTATGTTATTCACACCTTGACAGCAAGAAAAACTGGTAATTTGTGTCTTCTAACATGAACTTATTGTCATGACTGCCTGCTAATGGTATGTTATTTTAGGAGGTTTTATGAAAAATTACTAGTTTGCGAGCAAAAGAAAGAAAATCTGTGAAGCCTGACACGGTGGGTTAAGGCTCTCCAAGTAAAGTACATTGTAATTATAATGGAGTCAGCTTTGGGTTACCTACAGTAGCAGTGTCGGCATAATTAGATCTGTCAAATGTTAAAAAATAATTTTGTAAATTACTCATTTAATTGTTTTCATCTTGGATATAGAGACATTCTTTAATTAGGCATGAGTCAACTATTTCTCAGGCTAATTTGCTGATATGAGTAGAGTTTATACAAGCAGCACAGAGCAATGCTGGAAGATGCTTTTTATAGACCTTGCAGTCTTGCAAGAGTGCTCCAAATGTTGCCTTCTTCAGCCTGAGCATCGTCTCCATGTGTGGTAAGCCACTCCTGTTAAAGCCAAGCAGAGTGCAATATGTAAGGTGCCATTTTCTAATTAAGAATTTTAAAAAAAAAAGGCCACTTTGTAATCTTCCTGTTAAGTACTACAGGTCCAGGTATGGTCATATTGCTGAGCTGTTTGGACAAAAACTGAATTTTTCAGAACCATCCAGAAATGCAGAATAAGAATTAGAATCTTATTCTATTTGTCCACCAATAAGCCTGACTCCACATTTGTGTGATGCCACAGTTGATGACAGTCCTTTGTACAGGTGAGTGAGCTACTATAGAAAGTTCTCCCATTTATTCTCCTTACTGTCTCCTGTTCCAAAGCAACAGGCCCTTTTTCTGAACGTATTCTTTTTCATTTCATCCTTTCTGCTTCCAGAACTGGGAAAATTTACCAGTCTCACTTCAGCTAGTTTGAGTTACATCTTTACAAAGAAAGACAATGAAATCATTTCCATTATCATTTTCTTTTTTTGGGTAAACATTATTTTATTCCTTTTTCAGGACCTGTCCTATAACTGCTCCATCCTTGTAGCAGCACTGACCAGTAGGACTGAAGTCCAATTTCTTCAAGAAATTTCTCAATCACCTTCTTTTTGCTTCCATCTCTAACATTACATTGAGATTCACTGATGAACAAAATAAAACAACATGGTGGCCTTCTTGGTAAAAGGGGAAAAATTGATGGTCTAATAAGGACTTTATTAAATTGACAAACACGGCCTGGGTGTCACTTCCATTATTCTCTGAATAGAAATTGATCGCATGGTTGCCAAATAGCATTTTTTTTAAGTGTATGTTTTAGAATAAACTGGTCTTACGTTTCCAGTCCAGATTTGCACCTTGACAGACACAATCATGAACAAAGTGTCCAGATCAGTGCATTCAGGTTTCCTTTTCAGGCTTTTCTCCAATATAGGATTCACCTATGTGAAGAGTTACTGGATCCACCATGGTTCCACATAGCTTGGGGTGATGGTGGCATTGGGAAATGTGTGGGACCTGCTGTGGTAGTCACGAAGGCTGTGAGACCAGAGACCAAGAGGGTTAACCCCATGACTGCTTCAATGCAGAAATGGGTGTCAGATGACTTGACAAAAGAATTGTGAAAAACTATGTACCACTCATATATGTTTAAATTAACACTTAAAATTATATCATGTGTTTATTATGTATAATAGTTGCAATAGATATAATTTAAATAGTTGGTCTTTAAAACTTTTTTTTTCAAAACCCCACAGCTGAAGACTTCACTTTTGTGACTTAGGGAAGATATATGTCATGTAACCTGATTTGTAACACTGATACTTGCTGTCAACGCATCGACTAAATTAGATTTATGTTCCATCCCAAAAAGCCTGGTTTCATTTTTCATTTTAAACTAATGTGTTAATATACATCTCTGTGACAACCATCTCACTTCTAATTTCAATTCTAAGATAGAAAGGAGCAAGAAGCTACAAGGTCTCACCAGGAGTTTATGCTGGTTAATACAAGGTGCAGTCCCTTCATTAGTTCTTACTGAAAGGGAACCCTGCTCATCTTTCTATTACTAAGTATTCCTTAAGGAGCTATGCATTTTCTCTTTCTGTTTGTTTGTTTGGCACTGGGAATTGAACCTAGGAGTGTTTTTACCCCTGAGTTACATCCCCAACCCTTCTTATTTTTTGAGACACGGTCTCACTAAGTTGCTGAGTACTGGCCTTAAATTTGTGATTCTCCTGTCTCAGCCCCTCCAGGGTCTCTGGGATTAAAGGTGTGTGGCACTGGTCCTGGTGAGCAATACATTTTCAATTGCACTTTGTTTGGCATCCAAATGTCTATTTAACTGAGGTTTAGTCATCATGGTCAAATTTGGGAATTGGTAGACATTTGGCTTCCTTTTATAAAATAGGAGAATTGAAAGGTGACTATACAGGTGGTTTTGTCCAAAGCTGTCTTGACTCACACCAGTTGCCTTCTATAATTATTAATAGTGCTTCCATTCACCCTCAAAACTATTGCATTTATAGTTAAAATAAGATGGTAACTGAAGAGAGGCAATCGTGGAAATAAAAGAGGGAAATCTCAGACCTCAGACACATCAATTCTAAGGGAAAACACATATGAATATTAAGTAAGACTATAAAACCCTTCATGCACCTCCACTGTTTGTATGAACCCCAGTGGAACTTTATTTTATCTGGCCAGAACTTTTGCTCTGAAACTTTTATACACAGGCCCAAAATTATAGACAAGTTACAACTGTGACCTAAGCACATGCCATAACAAATTATTTATTTATAATCCCTAGTTAGAGCTGTTCCAAAATACATTCATATTCTAGCTAATGAAGAGGCATTGCCTGGTGCCTGTCCATCATGCTTCAAAGACAGGGAGCATGCACTTAAAATTTTAGTTGTTGTCATCCTTACAATGAAATAATACCCTAACACTTTTACCAGAACCCAATGATCACAGGTTCTTGAAAGACCCAAATACCATTCACTCATCAGTGTTACCTAAAATGACTAAATAGGCGTTCCATAAACATCTATTTTTCAACTACTTCTGGGCAAAGTTCATTGCCAAAGTCCACGTGGACTACCTCCCTAAAGATCAAGGCTCACGACCAGCATGCTATGCAGGAACAGAAGGTGCCTGTGTATTAAGAGAACCTCCTCCAACACCAAAATGGAGGCCGGCTGAGCAGAAATGCTGGGAGTCCAAGCCTATTGAGCATCTCTTGGTTTGGAATGCCTTCATTTTTGCCACAGTTTAAAACATCAATCCAGAAGAGATGAGGAGAGCAAAAAGCAACTTCCGACCAGGAATGGTCTTACATTACCCTAAAAGCCATCTCATTTTGTCACTCACATTGCCACAGACCCACTCTCACCCCAGAACATCCATCCTGCCCATGACCACAGAACAATCAACAGATCAGAATACACATACCCCTTGCCAGCTCCTCCTCACACACGAACATGCAATCTATAGAGAGTTGCTGTAGTGATAAGAAAGAGAGAGAGAGAGAGAGAGAGAGAGAGAGAAAGAGAGAGAGGAAGGAAGGAAGGAAGGAAGGAAGGAAGGAAGGAAGGAAGGAAGGAAGGAAGGAAGGAAGGAGCAAACACATTATTAAGCTCAAATCCCAGAGAATTGCAAAGGTATTCTGGCCATGAGATTTGCTGGCTGTGTGTCACTGGTAAATTGAGTTAGCTTCCCTGACTGTCGTCTCCCCCAGCAGAAACATGAGATGGTGTGCAGGCTAGTGGTCCACAGCTAGAGAAGGGTGGCAGAACTTGAGAGCTTTCTTCAGCATGCACATGGCTCCTTCTGGCTTCAAAAGAAAAGAGCATGCTCCCTGTCTTTGAAGCAGGATGGACAGGCACCAGGCAATGCCTCTTCATTAGCTAGAATATGACTGTATTTTGGAACAGCTCTAACTCAAATAGGACAGATTTAAGCATATGGTACAATGGAGTATTTGCAAAAAACATCATGAGGGCCTTCATGGCCTGTGCAGATTTGAGGACCCTGTAAGAAGTTCCCCTGGCCTAACTAATACCTTGGCTTTAGTTACAGGCTTTTTGTAGTGCAGAAATGGAGTTGGCAGATGTTCTGCTGCAGCAATATCTTACAGTTAGGAAAATCCACATCACAAAAAATATGATACACCAGAGCAGGTTTTAAAAACTCCCCAGGCTCTACCTTAGAATTTTTGATTCTTCAAACATAAAATAAAAACCAAAAATCTATATTATTTATAGATACTCCCCATTTTTCCTAACACAAAGCAATTTGGAGATACACTGCTCTGGAGAATAGGAACTTAACATAGATCCCCTGAAATACTTAATTCAGGAGGGTTACTGAAATTGGTTAATGTAAGATATCAGCACATGAGGGAGAAAGTCAATTCACCAACTGCTTCTCACTAAGTGATCTGAGGTCATAAAACATAGTCACAGCCAGTGACATACTGGGAATGATTGTCCAGTTACAGCTTCTAAATAACTGCACATACCACTGGGGCTTGATACTAAATAACAAAAACAACCCTTCATATATATGATTATTGACCCATATTTCATTAACTTCAAGTATTGTTTAGGAAGAGTAGGTCACATATGCTGAGGTACCAGGTATAGTTATCCAAGTTATATACTGCACGATTCTAGGGGCGGCCATTCACATTTATAAAGTTGCATGGTTCAAAATGTGCACAAGTCTATATGGTAACCTGACATGGAATCAGGGAGGGACATAAAACCCACATGTTTCTAAAACCTCAAGAAAACAGTGTCACTCTCCTTTTATACTGCCTCATTTTTAGGTACCATATTGTAAATTTCATTTTTAATTTTTTAAGCAGAGCCTGAAGCAAAGGAATATCTACAGAATGAAGTAAAAATTGAAAATTTCCCAAGCAATATACTTGCTTTCCTCAAAAAACGGAAAGGATATTTAGAAGCTGCCAGTTGAAGATTGCATTGGTTGCAGAAAAATGTTATTGTTTTAGGAAAGTTAGAGATATTAGAATCTGTGGTTTTTTTCTGGTACATCATGGAGACTCCACTCATCCATTCAAATGTTTATAGTATCAATGAACTGATTATTGAGCATATATTTTTGCTCCTGGCTTTCTTTCTCAATACATTTATCTCCTCATCCTTCGCCTACAGCACCCAGGGAACACCTTCTGCCTTGACTTAAGCTAAGGTCCATTAGGTCCCTCTCTCTTCGTATTCTCTGCTTTATGGGCAGGCTTCCTGTCTGTCCCAGTCTCCTAGGCAGGAACCACGATAAAACATTATGGAAAGAGACTCAAAACCTGAAAGAAATAAAGATTGCCTCCAAAGAAGGGATGTTAGTTACATTATAAAATTGCAGCAACCACACAGGTGCAGACATAAGAAACATAAACCTGTGAAATTTTAGGAGGTTGATTCTTCACACCTATTTGCAAGACTGCATTGTAATTTTATAGCACCTTCTTCCATCTGCTCTTACCATTGCAGTGTGAAAGCTTTCAGGAACCTAAAATGCAGTCCCCAGATATAATCAAAACTATATTTGCAGCTCAAAGAAAAAGACCACAGTAACTGATTTTACATTAGAAAGAAGTAATAAATGAAAATTGTCTGCTGATAATTCTTGGCATACTCTCTGATTTTATGCATGCATTTATACAATTATACTGCTTCTGATTATTAATGAAAAATTGTGTTTTACATGAAAATACCATTACGCCTTCGTGTTGGTTGAAAATGATGATTTTACTGGAGAGCAAACAAATTTTTCAAAACGTTCTATTTCAAATGTCTTTTATTTAACCCCACTTAGCTTGTTAATTAAAGTACCAAAGACTTAATTCATGTGATCTTATTTCAATATTTACATTAGAAAGTCTATAGCACTTTGAAATCTAGAAAGGAAAGTCTGTCGTTAATATTTAGATAAATCTGCTTTACATACAGAAAGTAGTATAAGGACTTAAGTATATGTGAAATTGGGGTTGAAGCCAATAAAAGGAAGATTGGGAATGACTAAGTAGAGTCTCTGTAATCCTTGACCAAAATATTTGGACCCTACCTGTAGACCAGACCACAAAGTTGTGAAGCAAACACATCTGCAATGCAACTATATGTACTAGTACTTACTGATGTCATGTAGAAGGGAGAGGGAGAATAAAGGTGCAAACCATAACAATACAGAGCAGTAGGTGCTATTAAAAATATGGGACTGACTTAACTCCCAATATATGGATGGAAAAAGAAAATCTTACAGTCAAGTGTCAAAATTCTAATAGTTAAATTAGATTTCACTCTCTATGGCCAGTCCACCAAGAAATATTCCCTACCCAGAGACAAGTAAATTTTCTCCATATATTAAAGACATATTGAGGCACATGATAAGCCAACAGGGGGCTTGGCTTATGGGATACAAAACTGAATGTATACATTGGAAGGAGTCAAAACAGTATAGCAGAGTTGTTGTTACAACCAGCCAGAGCATACCCCATGAGTAACAGCTCTGCTATCACAAAAAGTTGCCATTGACTCTTCCTCAATGTCTATCCATGACTTTATCTGTCATCATATTCTCAGCTTTGGCTGTACATTGGGAAATACCTGGAGAACTTTGTAAAACTATAAACACCTGAAGAAAACACTTAAGAGTTATCAACATATCCATCTGGGATAAATCCCAGGGTATTGATATGATTCTTATCAATTACTCAGATGATTCCAATAAACATCCACAGATGAGACACACTGTACTCTAGAATAGTTTTCAAACTATGGGTCAAAAAACTAGTATTCACAAAATGAGATGGAAGAATCTTCAAACAATATAAAATTTCTCCAATTTTTAAATAAAAACAATGGGTAAATGACAAAAACAGTTTACTAAATCATCCCCTATAAATTTTCTTCAACTTTTGGTTAATGCTACTGTTTGATTTTAAGAGAATCTAGTATGAGACAAAGTCTGAATGAATTCCAAATGTATACTTAATTATTCTTTTTTTAAATATATTTTTAGTTGTTGATAGACCTTTATTTTATTTATTCATATGGGGTGCTGAGAATCAAACCCAGTGCCTCACACATGCCAGGCAAGTGCACTACCACTGAGCCACAGTCCCAGCCCTATATTTAATTATTCTAAGTTCCTTTTATTATTGCTATGTTGTGTGCCACAAAGTACTTTCTAATGTGCAGATTCACAGCTATCTGAATAAGTTGGGGAAACAACATTACAGTAATTCTGGGCAGCACCTGGTAAGGTCAACATTTTCTGGAAAAAGATTCACTGTGAAATGGTGAGATGGATTGGCTGTACATAAAATATAAATAAGAAGGGACCAGAAATGACTAGTATATCTTATTACTCTCAAATAATCACATGTAAAAAGTTCAATGTAGCAACTTTTTGCTCACCAATCAAAAGAGATATTTCTACAAGATGCCTCACAACTCATTCTATTCATTAAAGAATCACCACAAAGCAATGACTCAGAAAGACAGTAGGATTGAATTATTTTATGGCCTGATTGCTAAAACACTTAAAGATTTATGCATAAAACCACTTATGGGGAAATTATTTTGTTGTCATTCTTACAATCTTAAAGTCAATGACAGGAAGTTCAGATTCTATAAGCATAATGCTAAAGCAATCATTTATCTTCAATTCTGGTGAATGTCAAGTAGGTTAGAAATTTCATTCCTAATAATAAAAATAATTTAGATAGGGAGAGGGAGCATGGGAGGAATAGAGGAACTCTAGATAGGGCAGGGTTGGGTGGGGAATGGAGGGGGCATGGGGTTAGAAATGATGGTGGAATGTGAAGGACATTATTATCCAAAGTACATGTATGAAGACACAAATTGGTGTGAATATACTTTGAACCAGAGATATGAAAACTTATGCTCTACATGTGTAATAAGAATTGTAATGCATTCTGCTGTCATATATAATTTTTTTAAAAAAATTAAAATTAAAAATAATAAAAATAAAAATAATTTAGATAGGCAAAGTTTTCTAAAAGTAGTGACAGCCACAAAAGTAAGCAAAGAATAGGATAATCCTAAGTCACTTATTTCTTGCTGAAGTATTAGATCTTTTCTACCTTGAGAATGTCAGCCTTCTTCCTGTAGCTGTATGTGTTGCATATCATTGATAAATATAGAATTGTTGTTCCAATGATTGGCAGGTGCTTAGCAATCTCTGCCTTTGAAGGAAAGTGTCATAGGTGATGTTTGACTATGTTCCACTGTTAACTTTCAAGAAAGAGATTTAATTTGTTTCTTAGTACCCAATGGTCTACATTTAATCATAAAGTTCTTATTAGTGTGAATTTTGTTCATTAAATGGTATTTTCTGTCTCCTGCTTTCCAGAGGCCTCTACTGTCTTTGTAACCATAAGTTTCATACATTATCTATCTATCTATCTATCTATCTATCTATCTATTTATCTATCTATCTATGTATCTATCTATATATCTATATATATATATATATACACACACATATATGTATTTAGTTGTAGATGGACACAATATCTTTATTTTTGTTTATTTATTCTATGTGGTGCTGAGGATTGAACCCAGGGCCTCATGCGTGCAAGGCAAGTGCTTTACCACAGAGCTACAACTTCAGCCCTCATACATTATCTTTTAAGGAAAACTAATGCTGATATTTCTTATCACTTATCTACAGCTTTCTTTTTAGTGCTCACCCTGAAGAATTTAAACTGAAATTCGATTTGCAATGTTAATATAATAACGTTAAGTTAGAGGTGTAGCTTGGTGGCAAAGCACTTAACTAATACATATGAGGCTTTGGTTTCAATCCCTTGTACCCCCACAAGAAATACTAATATATAGATGGATATAGTTATAGATGACAGAGATAGAGACACATAACTAAAGCAGTATTAGATGGCTAGGCTGTCTTATCCACACACTTCAGATTACATGGCAAGTGCCCTATTGCAAATGTGGATGACTCTAAACAGATCTACTTAATAAAAGCATAGGTTTTTCTACTTTTTAAAGTAAAACTTGATAAATTTAAATTATTCATTAAGTAAAAGTCATTTTTAAAATTCATGCTAGAAAGCAAATGTTAAAGTTGTTTCTCATTAATATGTAGGGCTCCCTTTGACCACTCACCCCAAACTGTCCTTAGTCACATGGGGAAATGCTCCTCCAGGAGGTTTGCTCTAATCTTTCAGTGTGGTCTAACATCAACCTGGCCTCAACCTTCTTCTCATTATGCATTATATTTCTCACTGTGCAACACATACTATCACAAAAATAAGGCTGGCATTCTCAAAGCAAAATGATCTGATAGTTCAAAAAGAAATGAGAGGAACTCATAATGAGTTACTCTTCAGTTTACAATTAAAGTCTAAACACTTCGCATATTTATTCATTTAAAATGTAAGATCTTCCTTATCTTCTGTTTGTGAATTCTGTTTTTCTAGTTTCAGAAGAAGAAATGTTTATGAGGGAAAATAATCAAGTGGAACCCAACCAACTAGCCCCTCAATAGCAGGAGCTCTCCTCCATAGAGAGACACACAGTATATTGTTGGTAGACATATTCGTTGTCTATTCTACTTTTTAATTTCACACTGTCATGTAAGTACTTCTGTACATTCTTTCTCATTCTCCAAAAACTTAATTCAACACCATTTCCAGAGCTAGTTGTTTAAAAGTCCTGACTCTCTAAAACTTCAACAAAGCATGTTAAAGAACATTTTTTGAAACATTTAATCAAAACCCCAAACTAATTTCACTGACATATAGCATTTACAGATTGGAACACAGAAAATCAAGATATCCAAAAGCCACTGACAAAAGTTAAATTCAAACCAGTGAAAAAAATCACCTAAAAACACACCTGATTCCCAGATCATTTATCATATGGATCAACAACAATGATGTCATGCTGACATTTCTTAGGTACAAAGTATCAACAAGTAGCTAAAGCAAGAACTGATGAGTTCTCCAAAGTCTCTCAGAACTTCCTCAAGCAAAGAACTCTGCCTCCGGGCTCTGGTGTTACCATTTATGTATTTTAAATGGCATATGGTATCATAATTATGGGATTACACATAGTTGCAAGGCATTAGATTTTAGAAAATCCTCACAATTATATGCTTTGTCTGCCCTTCTGGAACCCTATGAAACACTATCCCTCTCAGACCACTCACTTTCCACATCCATGTACCTTAAGCCATGTCAGTGATTTTACTAATGAATTTATGTATTATTTTAAAGTCCCAAACCAGCAGATTTTAGTAGTTTATGCCTCTCCTGTTGAGATTACTAACCTCATTTTATTGTCTTCAGTAGTGTATGGAGATAGCATATGCTATGTTTACCTTTGAATATTCGTATATTTAACCATCTCTTTGGCTTGTGAAGAGTCTCTTAGGCCAATAGTTAAATGACCAAAATTTCAGTTGAAAAACTACTGACACAAATGACTAAATATTATATGCTTTTATTTTAGCCTTGACTTGTTTTCATATTGCAATTTTTTGCTATGAGTTTTCAGCTCTCTGTCAGATCTTTCTTACATCATAGAAACCATTTAGACCCCCTAGCTCAATGCCATTGCCAAACTGAACATGTGGCCCAATGGTAGATCACCTGACTAGCGTGCACAAGGGCCTGGGCTTGATCTCTAGTGCTGCAAAAACATAACATAAATAGCCATCACTAATGACAATATTAAGGACAATGACTGACAGTAATATTGAAGAACTGACCTCTTATTTATAAAACTCAGGAAATGTCCTAAAAACTGTTTACCTCCACAGCTATTATACCTATATTGATCATTTAGGAGTAGCAGACACATCATAGCAGACATCATCTCGGCATGAGCCTGTGGCAATGTTGGGTAAACTAAATTCCTAGATAACCTAATTTTAGTCATCCACATTAATTTCTCCCACATGAAATTTTTTGTTCAAAATGCAAATAAAAAATCAAAACCGTGTGTGTGTGTGTGTGTGTGTGTGTGTGTGTGTGTATGGAGTGAGGGGATGATAGAGAGGTATTTTTCAACCTCCTTTTGCAGCATGGGAAACAGGAAGTGATGACTCTGGACACACTTTGAACCATGATAAAGCCCACCTGATGATCTGGTGAAAAGGCCAGCCCAGTTCCTACCTCCAGCATTGTGATTTTGCTCCTACTGTGATAAACACTGATAGTATAGGTTGCAAAGTGAAATAAGAGCAGGAGAAAGCATACATGGAACACAAATTTAAATCAGCCCAAATGGCCACCTTACCAACCTCCCCCATCCCCCGCAAAAAAAAAAAAAAAAAAAAAAAAAAATTGAAAGCGTGTCCAATCCCCTACTCAAATTTCACTTTCCAATTTGGTATAAATTCTGTAGATGGGAAAGTCATGACTAACAAATGGTGAAAAACACAAGGTCTTCATGGAGAAAACAGCAGCCATAGTTTGGCAGATTATGCTACACACATCCAACAGTATTTGCTGTAAATTAATAATCCCAAAGGGATTATGTCTTCAAAAATCACCAGATCAAATGACACTCAGAAAACAGTTTGCCTGTGAAATATCAGCCTTTCTGTGACAACATTTCAGTACATTGCCAGATTGTCAGTTAGAACTGGCAAAGTGTACATTTGCCAAATTATCAATTTAGAACTGGCAAAGTCTCCCAGTATTTACAGAGAAAGCTGATGAATCAATATACAAGCACTCCATCCAAAGAGGCTAACAGAAATGGAACCAGCCAACAAAGAATACAAGGAAAGAGGAAATAACCATTTCCTCAAAATTTCCAACTCAAATCCATACATCACCTGGGATCTTACACAATTCCAATCCTTTTAAAAATCCAAGTTGGGAAGTTCTCTCTGGTCCTTTGAAGGCTTGTTCAATAGAAAAAGATACTCTTGGCTTGTGTTTTATTTTCACTAAAAACCAAACTAAATTGTTATTTTAGCGACCATATTCAGATTGAAACAACTTAAAACAGTTCCTATGTATTAGTTCTCTGAATCATCGTTTTCAAATACCTCTTTGGATAGATGCACATCTACAAAGTTTGCTTTCAGAGAGATGCTTCAGGACTTCCAGATAAAGAAACAGCAATCCCAAAACTTGTGTCTGTAAGGCAGAATATGGCCATTTGAAACAACAATTGGGGATAGGGACCAGGTTGCAGAGGACCCCAGCTTTCCACACCTTACTCCACACCAGGCCACTGTCAACTAATTGTTCTCCCACTGTGAATAGCCTAAAACAATTATGACAACTACTCCCATTGAGCTCAAATAGCTACGGCATTTAGCCAAAGATACTTATGCTATTTGCTGTGTTAATGTTGTTCTGACTTTATATAAAAGTCTCAATTGGGAATAAAGTCTCAAAGATGGTGGCCATGGCCTAGACATTTGAAATGGGTTATGTTTCTTCTGTTTTAGAGAATATAGAATCTCTAGTAGAAAATAAATTCATGCAAACAGCCTTATTGATTACCTAAAAGTGGAGCTAAATAATGCAGAAGACAGTTATAAATTGCCTGTGGTTTGTTAGTGTGCACCACTTAAATATATGATTGAAGTTTTCATCTTGCATGTGTGTGTAATTTTTCTCATGAGCTGATCTAGTGCAAGGACCACAGCTTCTAGTCCCTGCTCAACACAATTAATCTTCTGCTTTCTGGGTGACTGGCTAAACATGAAACTGATTTCCCAAACAAAGTTCTGTTTCTCAAACACCTAACACCTCTGATTATGCTGAACACTTTTTTTTCTTCTAAAAACGTTTAAGGACTTTTTTGCTCTCTGTGGGGCAACTTAAATTCAAAGAGAAAATTTAAATCAATGGAAAATCAAAAAGAAATACCCTAGATTTTTAATTATTTTCACAATGAAAATATCCTGAAGATAAATCTTTAGATTTTCCAACATCAATATAATATAACCATTAATATGGTTGTAAACTGTAAAACTAGTTATTAAACCCAGCAGACCAAGATGATATTAGCCAACTTGCTAGCTCATTGTATGTGTATCTTTACTGACCTAAATCTCAGTTATTTACTTTCAAAAAATTCTTCCCTAAAATTAGTTTTTGTTAACAGATTCTGAAGACCATATGAAATACAATTCTACTTTACAGGATATCTATCAAACAAGAAATCTAATAACTTTCAGAAGTTACCACACACTTAAATTTTCCCAATTTAATATTGTTAAATATCCCAACCACTGACGTATGTTCAGTCAGATGGATTTGTTTCATCTTGTCACTGTAGAATTGCTGAATTACATAAACATTTCACAATGTTTACAAATAAAGCTTTTATATCGCTTTCAACCATTCAAAGCATACACATATGCACAAACACATGCAAGAATTTGTATGCATAAAAGAAAATATTGAACATGTCATACAACACTCTTAAAAAGTTTCTGTTATTCACATTATGACTTGTCGTGTACCTTTTTTTAATATAATGGGTGAGATTGCAAAGGCTAGGTAGAGAATACAGCTACCCAGAAAAGCCTTTAAAACTGAAATTTATTTCAAATAACTGACAAAGGCACAATGATGTAGAGAATGCCTTCAGCCCATCTTCCAATGATTTAAAACCTGCTGATGCCTCAAAGAAATATTTAGAACAATATTGTGCTTGGAGGGGGTTTTATTTTATTTTTCATTTTGTACTGCATCCATCTGGAACAAATCTCCCTGGGTGTGTTACATCTTGAAAACACTATTAAAAACATTAATCGGATCTGGCCCACCAGATCACATAACCCTGGTTGCCCAGCACAATCACATTCTCTAGCCAGACCAAGGGGGAAAATTGCTGAGATTAAAAGAGTTGTTTCAGGTGTGGCTTCTGGTGTTGCTGCTCTGGGAAGGAAGAAAATCTGAATGACCATGCAATCCTTCTCCCCTCACCAGTGTGCCTGAGCAACTCATGTGTGACAAACCAAAAGGTGACTGTCACTAAGCCTTCCAGTCAAAAGAGAACTGTTGTTGTCTCTTAGTAGACAGACTTTGAAAGAGTCAAGAGGGAGGCAATCATGATCTCAATTACACTATTAGTGCAAAATATAAGACTTGCTTTAGTCACTTTTATTTTCTTAAAGATAATCTTTGATAACTAAAATATTATCTTCAGATTATTTGTTTAAATTTAAAAAATTATTACAGTTAAAATCATTTTATAATCTCCTTGATCTCACCATCCAGAGAATAGTCAGATGGTTTACCTTCCAGAGTTTTTTTTAAATACATCTGTTATTTAATGGAATTGCACTAGATATCAGTTTTAAAAAGTTCAGGCAGGAGTTTGTTATCAGACAGGGAGGTATGAGAAGATCCCTTGGGTTATTCTAAGTCACATCTCATGTTGGTCACATCCCCTTCTCAGATCTACAATTGGGAGGTAGACAGATTTGCCCAGCTCAGGTGCCAGTTCCTAGGATCCTAGCAACACTTACACCACAGTTCTACCAGCCTTGGTACTTTTCCAACCTACATTGTCCAGTTCCTCACTCTCTAAAGACAATGCCACTACTAGCACATGCTGGAGCTTTGTATGATGCGTGTGCATGTGCACACACACTACACACACATACAACTTCAAAAGAACACTTTCTTTCTTCTTTCTTCTTCTTCTTCTTCTTCTTTTTTTTTTTTTTTTTTTTTTTTTTGGTACTGAGGATTGAACTCAGAGGCACTAGACCACTGAACCACATCCCCAGACCTATTTGTATTTTATTTAGAGACAGGGTCTCACGGAGTTGCTTGGTGCCTCACTTTTGCTGAGGCTAGCTTTGAACTTGCTATCCTGCTGCCTCAGTCTCCCTAGCCTCTGGGATTACAGGTGTGCACCACCGAGCCCAGCGGACACTTTCTTTTTTAAACAGCCCATCTGCTGTGCTCATTTGGGGAAGAGCACCAACTGGATGGTCTTAACTCAGGTATCCCTAACTGAACCGATGCAGTGCAAGAACTCCCTGGACTTCATCTGCAGGGCTACCAGGTTCTGCCATTCCCTATGTCTGCCTGCAGAGCTTCACTGAGGGGTGGGGGCCACCACAGCAGCTGTTAATCCTCCATCCTCCTCCATAGTCATTTATGTGGTCTGCCATATCTGACAATCTTAAAAGGAATGCAGATATCTGGGAGAACTGTAGACCAACAGTACGTGGGCCTCCTCGGAAGCAGTACCAGGTAAAGGAATGGAAATCCAGCTCTCTTTTGGATATAGTCTGAGAGATTGTAAATGAGGAGTTAGACATAAGGAAAGATGGAAGGTGGATTTCTTCCTATTGTTTTCAATCACACTGAACCTTAGGTCACTGATGTATTCTAGTGCAGTGAAAGTTCTCACAGGGACTGGTACCAGTACTTTAGAAGTATTACAAGTTGATTTTTTTTTTAAAAATTGGTACTGGGGATGGAACTCAGCAGGGCTTAATCACTGGGCCACATCCCCAGCCCTTTTTTATTTTTTGAGACAGTGTCTCACTGACTTGACTAGGGTCTCGCTAAGTTGCTGAAGTTGGCCTCGATTTGCGATCCTCCTGCCTCACTTCTCCTGAGTTGCTGGGATTACAGGCCTGTTCCACCAATATAGCTGGCACAAGTTTATGTTTAAAACATCTTCCTAAAGCGGAAACTGTTGAGTTGAGGACTGCTAGCCTGATACTATTTTAAACTTGTAGCTGATAATTAGTTTTTTAAAAATCCATCACCCCCTACTGATTTTACAACCCACCTGAAACCATAGTCCTCAGGTGACACTCCTACTATAGTAGTTTCAAAAGTAACTTGAGAATTTTAATAAAGCCAAATATTCCTATTTGCTTGCAAATATACAAGTATAAAGGTACCCTTCAGAGAAAAAAATGTTTTAAATGATTTCCAAAGGAGAATCTTTACAAGGTGTTTCCGTGATGTATCAATAGCCTATTAAGTCTTTAAATGAATCTCTCTAGAACTCAGTCAACATTAGCTATAATAAAATATGTTTGCAATGTTCATCATTAAAATTAAAATGAAAGTATAGAAATCACATAAAGAACCTCCTCTATTCATTCCATACTGAGATATCCCTTTATGGAAAAGAGAATACATCCAGATTTGGGGAGCAAGGAAGAGTCAGTGCTTTCAATACCTTAAAACATATTGTACCAAGAAAATCTTGTATCCATTTTAATATAAAATGACTTTTAAAATATCAACTAGGTAATATTTAAAAGAATCATGATATGGCTATTTAATACAATGTTATGTAGTAACTAAAAATTGTCATGAGTACTTGGAAATAAATGTTTTATGGGGGAAAGCAGAATAAATTTGTATATAATATGAGTCAAATTTTTTAAAAATATATGTACTTCATATAAATACACCACAATATTAACAATTGTCTCTGTCTGTTGAGACTGAGTTGTTTTTATAACCACCTTGTACTTTTTTGTATCTTCTATCTACAATGAACAAATTTCATGTTCAAATATTTTTTCAAAAACAAGACATATTTTGCTTTGAACTTTTTTTAATGAACTAACATTTTCAGAAAAATTTTATTTACAGAAGTATCTATTTTTTTATGCTTTGAACTTAAAAGCAAGGACCCTGAAAACCTTTTTAACTTCCATGTATCTTATAAAACAGAAATCTCAGTTAAATGTTTAGTGAAATTAAGTTGAAAATATTAGAGGATTTATTTTAGAAATTCAATGATTTTATTTTAAGAACATAAATTAGAAAATGAAAACAAATTTATACCAACATAAGAAAATCAAGGGCATTTTACATAGAAGGCAGAAACTAGATAATCATAGTTTCCTTCCAATGGTCCAATTATATGCCTACCACCAAATTAAAATGTTCATAAACAGACCTTCAAATTGGGGGGGGGGGGAGAAAATAAAAATGGCTTTTTTGATGAATGAATATAGACTATTTTAAAGTTCTAGGCACACAGTTTAAAAATAAGAATTTTCTCTTTCAGTTATATAGGTATAAGTATTCTATTGCCTTCCATTTGAAGACCAGCCAATGCAAGAGCTCAGTCATCTGACAAGACCACCTTGAGACAGGGAGACACCAACCAGCATCTCATACGGAATTTGATAAGCTATGGATAGGGATCTGAAGTAAAAACCTACCTTTAAGAAGTCCTGTCCTCAAACCTACCTTTTATGGAGCTAATATCCCAGAGACTAAAAATATGGAAATCATGACAACAGAAGAAATAAATACACCGAGGAGGTTAGGATTTATTGGAGGAAAGACCAATATCCATGGTCAGCTGTGATTTAGAATTATTATAACAGTTGCGAGTGTTTGATGTTTAACCTTTATACATTTTTAATTCCAGGCTTCTTTCACACTCACTTTTCCTCCCCCCTTTAAGTCACTTAGCACTGGCAAAAAAAAAAAAAAAAAAAAAAAATCAATCAAATAACTAGCTATTAAATAGTTTTCAGTGAAGTTTGTGGATTAAAACAATAACAGGTGAATATTAATTTTAATATGTGATCTTTAGCTAGGAAAAAAATTAATCAAAAGTAACTGAGATTGGAAAACACATAGAAAAAAATCTTCTATTAAGGCAAGATAGATTTTATCAGACATACAAATATTATGAACAATAACAAATGTATTATAGGACGTATTTGCTCTGTTTGTTCTATCCATATAGCATTTTAAAAATTTCTGCTTCTAATTATAGGAGATGGATCAAGAAGTCATTTTAAAGCATGTCAGATTTTTTTAAATGACTTTAAAATGCAAATCATTTGTAAGCCAGCCCAATAACCAATTTGAATCAAAATAAAACCAAAACTATAACTTTAAATAATAAAATGTTTGCAGTTTTTATATGCTCAGAAAATTTTAATACTGAAATGCTATAATTTACTTTTTCTATTGGAATTCACTAAAAGTAATTTTACATTCTTTTATGAATAAAAATGTTACGAAAATTAGCAACCAACTGCTAAGGCACTAATAGAAAATAATAAGTACACTTTTTTTTGCCCCAATCAACTGGAGTTTAGGCCATTTAATATACTGTAACACACATATAAAATAATATGCCAGTTACTTAAACTATATAGTACCTTAATATTTCAAGAGATAACTTCAAATTGGGAGCTAAGATTCAATTTCATTTCAAAGTACTGAAAGTATTGAATGAATGAGAACACGTTTCTTCTTCAAGAAATTAACCATTCATAGGCAATCACTCCTATTATTTTATCACTCTGCCTATTAAATGCATGTTTTCCAACTATGCACTTGACTCCTGTCACCAGACCTCAGGGCTCAACCCTGTCACATTCTCCACAGAGATCAGCAATAAGGACACTTAATGAGCTTCACAAAGAACTTTTCACAATTCAAACCAGTTTAATAGACCTAATCCTCTTCCACAACTTCCTTCTAAAGTTTGCTAACGAATCTCCATTAGGGATCAAGCCAGGAAGAACACTTTGGTGCCCTGAATTTAAAAGGCCCCTTTGATCTCCTACACAACTCAGCAGCTGCATTTCTGTACACTTAAAAGAAACATGAAACTCACCAGATTTGTTTGTTTGTTTTTCATTTGGGCAATCTTCAAACAGATGAACTATAATGACTCCAGCTGTCTCTTCACTTCATTCTGCCAAAACCGGGAGGTGCGACAGGTGCGGGGAGAGCTGCAGCCAGCCACAGCAACCGTCTAGGAGGACTGAGGGGGAGGGATGCCACTCCAAGGGCAGTGAGGGAGACAGCCAGGCAGGGGAGCCTGCCACAGGTTGCCGTGATTGGCTTTGGCAGCTCTGTCTTCTAGCTTTGCTTCCAGTCTGTGGTGAGTTTGCAAATGATGGCTCACTCCTGTGCTCCAAAGGCTGACTCCTAGAGTCAGCCCAGTACCCCTGTGTCAAGTGTGGAGCTAAATCACCACAAAGGCGGAAAATTAAATTAATAACGAATATCTTTCAATCGGTCACACCAACTGCCACAAAAAGAAGTCACTTCTTTGTTTCTTCCACTGGATAATTACCCCAATCCTCACCTTCCACTGTCTGTGTAGTGCATTGATTATTAATACTTGCATGAAACGTTTCCTGACCAAGGTCCTATTTATAGCCAAAGTCTCTTTTGTTTACAGCGCCCTTGCGGGATCAGGAGGGAATATACCATTTACCCTGCGCAGCAAAAGGCTTTGCCTCACCAAGTGTCATTACTACACTAAATATGAAATATGATGTTTCGGAATAGTGACAAAATACAAGGAAGTAGCTGGTGGCTCCATCATTGTTGCCTTTACCTGTTTGTGCATCTGTGAGTGTGCACTGTTAAGGTGCACCAGCTGAACCACCAGCCTCCTGAGAGTGACAAGAAGTCACCGCTTCTGACGTAGAAATCTCACCTGGGGGATGTGCACTGTCCTCTCCAGAGATTCCAAGATTTTGCTGTTTTCCTACATTGCATGATGCTCCAAAAGAAGACGTAGGAGCCCACCCAGTCCACTATTCACAATCCTAAAAATGTTCCAGAAAGTGAAATTTATGTTTCCTCTTTTTCTGATATGGATTATGTCTGTTTTTTTTTTCAGTTTTACAATAAAATTTCTAGCAGGTAATGATGATGATAATTATGTAGTTTTTTAAAACACCTTTCTGAGCTTCTTTAATCAAAATCTGAGAATGCTGATTTGAATGGATTTTTACTTTTTTTTTGAAGGTTGAAGAATAATGACAAAAATAAATAAATGAAATGCCTGGCTAATTTAAAATATCTGAGAATAATAAACCTTATATTCGATATAGTAAACATCCTGTGGCATTTAACATCAATATTAGCCAGCAAATGTTAATAGCAAGAACTTTAAGAGATCTTGAAGAGAAACTGGTTTCATATATCAGGTTACTAAAGCCCCTAAAAATTTTTTTATTGGTTATTTTTAGTTATACATGAAAACAGTGTCCATTTTGATAAAATTATACATGCATGGAATATAGCTTATTCCAATTAAGGCCCCAAGCTTGTGGATGCAATGATGATGGGATTCATTGTGATGTATTCCTAGATGTACACAGGAAAATTATGTCAGATTATTTCCACTGTCTCTCCTATTCTTATCCCTCCTCCCTTTCCTTTATTACCCTCTATCTAATCCTAACTTCTATTCTTTCCTTTACCCCCCTTATCGTGGGTTCGCTTCCACTTGGCAGAGAAAACATCCACCCTTAATTTTTTCTGAATAGATTATTTCCTTTAGCATAATAGTCTCTAGATCCATCCATTTACCAGCAAAAGTCACAAGGTCATTCTTCTTTATGGGTGAGTATTCTCTGATGTATATATTCCACATTTTCTTTATCCATTCATCTGTTGAAGGGCAGGTAGGTTAGTTCCATAGCTTAGCTATTGTTAATTGAGCTGTTATTAACATGGATATGGCTGCATCACTGTAGTATGCTAATTTTAAATCCTTTGGATAAAACCAAGAAGTGGGGTAACTGGGTCAAATGGTTGTTCAAGAAGCTCCATACTGCTTTCCAGAGTGGTTGTACTAATTTGCATTCCCACCAGCAATGTATAATGAACCCTTTTCCCCATATCCTTGTCAACATTTATTGTTACTTGTATTCTTGATGATTGCCATTCTGGTTGGAGTGAGATAAAATTTCAGTGTAGTTTTAATTCACATTTCTCTAATTGCTAGAGATGTTGAACATTGAACATTTTTTCATATATTTGTTGACCATTCATTTTTCCCTTAGAAGTGTCTGTTCAGTTCTTTGGGCTATTTGTTTTTATGGTGTTAAGCTTTTTTAAATTTTTGTATATCCTAGAGATTAATGCTCTATCTGAGGTACCAGTGGCAAAGATTCTGTAGGTTCTCTCTTCATGTTCTTGATTGTCTCCTTTGCTGAGAAGAAGTTTTAAGTTTGATACCATCCCATTTATTGCTTTTTATTTTACTTCTTGCACTTAGTCTTATTGAGTAAGTGTCTTCCTAAGCTGACATGTTGTAGTGTTGGGCATATATTTTCTTGTGGTAGGTGCAGGGTTTCTGGTCTGATACGTAGGTCTTTGATCCACTTTGACTGGAGTTTCCTGCAGAGTAAAAAATAGGGATTAAATTTCATTCTGCTACATATGGATTTCCAGTTTTCCCAGCACCATTTGTTGAAGAGGCTATCTTTTCTCCAATGTATGTTTATAGAGCCTTTGTCTAGTATGAAATAACTGTATTTAAGTGGGTTTGTCTCTGTGTCTTCTATTCTATTCCATTGGTCTTCACGCCTGTTTTGGTGGCAATACCTTGCTGGTTTTGTTACTATGGCTCTGTAGTAAAATTTAAGGTCTGATATTGAGATGTCTCCTGCTACACTTTTTCACTAAGGATTGCTTTCACTACACTGGACCTCTTATTTTTCCAAAATAATTTCGTGACTGCTTTTTCTATGAAGAACATCATTGGAATTTTAAGAAGAATTACATTAAATCCAGGTAATACTTTTGGTAATATGGCCATTTTGACAATATTAATTCTGCCTATCCAAAACATGGAAGAACTTTCCATCTTCTAAGGTCTTCTCAAATTTCTTTCTTTAGTGTTCTGTAGTTTTCATTACAGAGGTCTTTCACTTTTTGTCAGATTGATTCCTCAAAATTGTTTTTGTGAGGCTACTGTGAACAGTTTCCCTAATTTCTCTTTCAGCTGATTCATCATTGGTGTATTAAAATGCCTGATTCATGGGTGTTAATTTTGTATTCTGCTACTTTGCTGAATTAATTCATGAGTTCTAGAAATTTTCTGATGGAGTTTTTTTGGATCTTCTAAATATAGGACCATGTCAGCGACAAATAGAGATAGTATAAGCTCTTCTTTTCCTTTTCATTATCCCTTTTATTTCTTTCTTCTAATGCTCTGGCTAGAGTTTCCAGGACTACGTTGAATAAAATGGTGAAAGAGGCATCTCAATCTTGTTCCAGTTTTTAGAAAAAATGCTTTCAGTTTTTCTCCATTTAGAATGATGGGGGCCTTGGTTTTGTCATATATAGTTTTACAATGTTGAGTTGTGTTCCTCCTATTCCTAATTTTTCAAGTGTTTTGATCATGAATAAATGATGTATTATGTCAAAGGCCTTTTCTGTGCTTATTGAGATATTCATATGATTCTTGTCTTTAAGTCTACTGATGTGGTAAATTCTTGTCTTTAAGTGTATTGAAGTGATAAATTCATCTCTATATATATTGAACCAAACTTACATCCCTGGAATGAAATCCATTTCATCATAGTGCACTCTCTTTTTAATGTATTTTTGTTGTTGTTGTTGTTTTGTTTTGGTTTGGTTTTGGTACCAGGGATTGAACTTCTCAGGGGCACTCGACCACTGAGCCATATGTCCAGCCCTATTTTGTATTTCATTAGAGACAGGGTCTCACTGAGTTGCTTAGCGTCTCGCTAAATTGCTGAGGCTGGCTTTCAACTCACCATTCTCCTGCCTCAGCCTCCTGAGCTGCTGGGATTATAGGCATGTGCCACCACACCCGGCTTTAATGTGTATTTGTATGAGGTTTGCCAGTATTTTATTAAGAATTTCTGCATCTGTGTTCATTCAAATATATTGGTCTGAAGTTTGTTTCCTGTTATGTGTCTTTCTCTGGTTTTGGTATCAGGGTGATATTAGCTTCATAGAATAAATTTGGAAGGATTTCTTCCTTTTCTGTTTCATGAAATAATTTGAGGAGGATTGGTGTTAGTTCTTCTTTAAAGGTCTGGTAGAACTAAGCTGAGAATTCATCTATTCCTGGGCTTTTCTTTGTTGGTAGGCTTTGATGGCATCTTCAATTTCAATTGAAATTGATATGTTTAAATTTTCTATGTCCTCCTGATTCAATTTGGGTAAGTCATATGTCTCTAGGAATTTGTCAATGTCTTCATGATGTTTTAATTTTTTAGAGTATGAATTTTTAAAATAGTCTGATTATCCTCTGTACTTTGACAGTGTCTATGGTAATATTTCCTTTTTCATCACAAATTTTAAGAATTTGAGTTTTCCCTCTTTCTTTTCATTAGCTTGCCTAAGAGTTTATCAATTTTTTTCTATTTTTTTGAAGAAACAACTTTTTGTTTTGTTGATTTTTTTGAATTTTTTTAAAATCTCAATTTAATTTGTTTTGCCTCTCATTTTAATTATTTCCTGTCTTCTACTGATTTGGGTGTTGATTTGTTCTTCTTTTCCTAGGGCTGTCTTTAGAAGATTCATGTGAATGAAATGCTTTTTCCCATACTTTCACCCTCAGTCTTTGGATGTCTTTGCCTATGAGGTGAATCTCTTGGAGACAGCATATTGTTAGTTCTTGTTTTGTAATACAGTCTGCCAGCCTATGTCTTTTGATTGATGAGTTTAAGTTATTTACATTCAATGTTATTACTGAGAGGTGACTTTTATTCTGTGTCATTTTGATATATTTCTGGTTTTCAAGTTGAATTTGATACTCCTTCAATAGGCTGTTCTTCTAGTGTAGTGCCTCCATCTGCTAGTTTTCATTTTTGTTTTGTTTCTTCTTCACAAAATATTTTATTATGTATGTTTTGTAGTGCAGGCTTTCTTGTTGTGAATTCTTTTAACTTTTTTTTATCATGAAAGGCTTTTATTTTATCAACAATTCTAAAGCTTAATTTTGCTGAGTATAGTATTCTTGGTTGGTATTCATTTTCTTTTAGAGCTTGGTATATAGTACTTCAAGACCTTCTAGCTTTTAGGGTCTGGGTTGAGAAAACAGCAGAGATCCAGATTGCTTTACCTTTAAATGTGACCAGTTTTGCTCTAGCATCTTTTAAAATTCTATCCTTATTCTCTATGTTTGGCATTTTCATAATTATGTGCCTTGGAGTGGGTCTGTTATAATTTTGTATATTTGGATTCCTGTATGCCTCCTATATTTGATTTTCCATTTCTTTCTTAACATTTGGAAATTTTTCTGATATTATTTCATTGAAAATATTGTGCATTCCTTTAGTTTGTATTTCAGAGCCTTCCTCTATCCCAATAAATCTTAAACTTGGCCTTTTAGTATTACCCCATATTTCTTGAAAATTCTATTTCTGATCTCTTAACATCTTTTCTCCATGGTCAACTTTATTTTTAAGATTATATACTTTGTTTTCATTGCCTAAAACTCTATCCTTCATGTGGTCCAGTTTATTGGTGATGCTTTCCATTAAATCTTTAATTTGGATAATGGATTCCTTCATTTTGAGGATTTCAAATTGGTTCTTCAGAATCTCTATCTCTTTATTGAAATGATCTTTCAACTCTTGTATTTTTCTCTTTGATTTCACTCCTTGCCGGAGCCTGGCTGGCTGGGCAAAATAACCGGGGGGTGACGAATAACTTGTGTACATTGATACAGCAGGAATGGGAGCCATTTATTGCAGGACAGGAGCAGTATTTATACATTCCACACAGCTTATCTAATTAGCATAAACTAGATATATCAGTCAACCAATAAGGAATCTCCACACTTAATGGCTTGCTTTTGTTACTTCTCAAACCACTCCCTCTGGCATTTTGCCAGGCACCATCCAGACTTGTTTACGAACTCTAACATTCCCCTGGCAAAATGCCAGGTGTTATTTTGACTTGTTTACAGACTCTAACACACGATGGTAAAGGTTGGAGTGAACATTTGCCCATATTGGGCACCTGGTCATCAGGCCTGCTTTCAACTCTAGCAAAGTGGATTTAGTTGCCATCAATGATCCCTTCATTGACCTTTAACTGTAAGGTCTACATGTTTCAGTATGATTCTACCTATGGTAAATTCAATGGCACAGTCAAGGCTGAGAACAGGAAGCTTGTCGTCAATGCAAGGTCCATCTCAATCTTCCAGGAGCAAGATCCCACCAATATCAAAAGGGGTGATGCTGGTGCTGAATATATTGTGGAGTCCACTGGTGTCTTCACTACCATGGAGAAAGCCGGGGCTCACTTGAATGGTGGTGCCAAAAGTATCATCATCTCTGCCCCTTCTGCTGATGCCCCCATGTTTGTGATGGGCATGAACCATGAGAAGTATCAACTTTCTCAAGATCGTCAACGATGCCTCCTGTGCCACCAACTGCTTAGCCCCCCTGGCCAAGGTCAACCATGACAACTTTGGCATTGTAGAAAGACTCATGACCATATGCCGCATTCCGGCTGCAACAAAATAACTGGTGGGTGATGAGCAACTTGTGTAGATTGATACAGCAGGAGTAGGAGCCGTTTATTGTAGCACAGGAGGGATATATATACATTACACACAGCTTATCTTAATTAACATAAACTAGATACAGCAGTCAACCAATAAGAAATCTCCACACTTAATGGCTCGCTGGCGATACTTCACAAACCACTCCCTCTGGCAAAATGCCAGGCACCATCTTGACTTGTTTACAGACCCTAACAACTCCTTACATAATTTTTTTACCTCTTAAATAATTTTGACTATGAACTTTCTGAATTCTTTCTCTGACATTTCCTCCATTTCTGTCAACGGAATCTGTTATTGAGGTATTTTGGTGCTTGGAGTGGTTTGTTACCTTGTTTTTTCATATTGTTTGCATTTACCCATCTATCAGTATGGATCTGAAGCAGCAGGGTATCTACCCAATGAACTTACAGTAGCCCTGAAAGTTTCCGGTACCTCAAAGTTTAGGGAGAGACAAATAATATCTACAAATAATGCAAACAATACACAGCATTAAACTAAACACTTAGTTCCTACTATAACACCTACAATGTTAATTGGCACATTGAAATGGTATGATCAGCAATTGCCATCAGTAATTTTTCAAGAGTTTGCAATTTCAAAAGGTGAACAGAAAGAATGCAGAGAGATGTATGATGTGATGATTATGAGGGAGGAGAAGAGAAAATAGAAGTTTAAAAAAAAGAATGAAAGAGTGAAAAATAGAATTTGGCTGTTGGAGAAAGATAATAGAGAAAGAGAATCAAGGAAAACAGCCAAGCGAAAAACAATATAATACCAAACCAAAATGCATTAATCAAAAGCCCCAGCCCTCAAAAGAGTCATGAAAAATAACTGCCTTTAAAAAATGCTAGAAGTGAGAAAGAAGAAACAAATATGTATATGTATAAATGTCTATGAATGATTCAGCACACAAACAAAAGAAAAAAGAAAACTGGGGGTGCTTGATGCAAAAAATTACAAAATGTTTCCTTTGCAGTGGTCAAAAAAATATATGTTCATTGTCTGTGCCCAGCTGTCTTTCTTTCCATTTCTTCTTGAGGTATGTACTAAGTACACGAGGAGTGGCCATAGGGTGTCAAATCCTTTCTCCTATTTTTCATCAAATAGCCAGTTGGAGTTCAAAACTCCTGGGTGCCGCAACAGGCAACTGAATCAGTCAAGGTCATTCCATGTGAATTGGGCTGGCTAGTAAATAACCTCACAGAGACATAAAATGTCTTTTGGGGGGTTCAGTGACAGCTCCTCGACCTCAGATCCCACAAGGGAGGTCAGAGAGACAGGAAAAGAGAGAACATGCCCCAACCCTGGTTTTTATTAGGGGGAAAGACATTGGAGAAAGTTCCACCCAAATAAGCAAGGGATGGGTTTCAGGGTGTTGCTTGGTGATGTCTTGTGGTCAGCAGATTGACTGACATCTTGGAAAGCCACACCCATCTCAGGTGCTGCCCACATGGGATCAAAGGCAGAGCTAGCAAAAAGGCACACAAATGTTGTACAGTCCAATCAGGCAGCACCATCAGTCCAGTCCCCTCATACACTCAAATGTGCAGAGCTCACACACAGCCCATGGCTGGCTCCCGACACCTGGACTTCCTTTCTTGACAGTATCTTAGAGTGAGATGGTAAGTTTGTCTGCTCCACTCTCAGGGTGGGGTCGCTGTAGAGTTCCATGAGATGATTTCCCTTAGGCTAGCTCCTGAAGGCAGGGTTTAGGTCTAGGCAGGCCCCAGGGGCTTCTTTGAGTGGCAGTTGGTCTGGAGAAATTAAATAAGTGCATCCCCCAGGGACCTGGCAGCTGCTGATCCATGCTGGGAGACTAACCCAGGAGTATTCCCCAGGTTCTGCTCCTAAGGTGGAGGAGTCAGTCCCTTGCCTCCCACCACCCTGCCCTTCTCAACCTCCCAGGCTCAGTTCCTGAGCACATGGTCACACCCACTCACCCCAGCTGGTCCTGCAAGCCACCAGAAACAAATTCTGGAGAGGGAACTGGACTCTCTGGAGACTCCTTGACCCATGTTCCCCTGGGTAAAATGCTCTCTGTGCCTTATTTTCTCCTAGTCTCTTAGGCACAGTCTAGTTTGTGGTACAGGCCAGGTCCTGTTTTCAAACACAGCGCAGATTTCCTGGTCCCCACAGCCACTGGCCACCATAGCCCAGTGGCAAGATGGCTCCTGTCTTGGCTCTCTGCAGACAACTGGGAAACACACAGTGTCTTTCTCTCGTGAGGATATTTTGCAGCACGGTCTCTGGATCGGTCCAGTCACGTCCTTGATTTCAGATTTCTCTGTACCAAGATATGCCACCGTGCCACCTGAAATGCAGTTCCCTAATCTGGCTCCCTTGCCCACCGTGTGTCAGCGCCAGCAGTAGACTTTCTTCTTTATTTTATTGTATCCAATCTTCTGTGTCCCCAAGCTGCTCTGGGTGTCCAAAATGAAATCCCAGTAAAATCTGTCACCCAGCTCAGTGAGAAGCTGTTTATCTGTTCTCTTGTTCTCATGTTGTGGAGCAGCTTGGAAAAAAGCCTCCTCGACTCCTCTGTCTTCTCTGGCTGAGGTGCTCAAAGGTCTTTTGACCTGCATGAAACCTAGAAAGTTCACTGGGACACAGAGAATAACCCAGGTTGTCTGGGCTCTAGAGCTGTGTTCTTTCCATGATGTCATACTTTGTACTTGCCATGTGTTCTATTCATTTTCTACTATTGCTTACAAATCACCACAACATCTATTTTGATGCACATTACAATTGTACTAATTTCTTATGTCACAGTTTCTGTGACTGAAGATCCAGGCTCAGCCTATCTAGTTCTGCTCAGGGTCTCATGATGCTGCAATAGGATGTTGGCCTGTTTGCATTCTTTTCTGGAGCTCAGGGTCTTTACCCAAACTCCTGTGGCCGTTGTCAGAATTTAGCTCTTTGGAGTTGTAGGACTGAGGTCCCTGTCTTCCTTGCTGGCTGTCAGCTGGGGTCCATTCTTAGCTCCTAGAGTCACCCACAGTTTCTGGCCATGTGATCCTCTCACAACACCTGGGAGAGCACTTTTTTTTTCATAGGCCAGGAGGAAAATCTCTCTGTTCATGTATAATACAAATCAGCCCTGGGACTAAGTATCCCATCACTTCTGCCATATTCTGATGCAGCAAGTTTTGCCTGCATCAAGAGGATAGGATTATTTGAGGCCTTAAATAACTATACCACAAGTATGATTTAAAAATAAAAGCACAGGCACGGGTGTGAAATAGCCACAGCACTAAAAGACCTATGCTAAAAGATCAAGTCACCACGGTGTCTGTCCAATGGCTGCAACTTATATGTTGGTTCTTTTCTGATTCTTTCATTTCTGTAGCCTGAGGCTGTTAGATTATATATTATATTATATTATATTATATTATATTATATTATATATATATTAGATGATTTCTTTAGCACTAAGGCCAAAAAAACATTGGCTATGGTCTAACCTAAGAATTGGATTGTTTTGCTTGAAACAGAAGGCAGCTCAGAGGGCTTAGTCTTCTTTCGCTGCCATGCAACAGAGGTACCCAAGCACTTTCACAAATGGGTAGCATTTAGCCAAGCAATAAGAAGAGAAGAGGGCATCTGAGATAGGAATGAATAAATGGCACTTTGGCAACCAGAGAGGGAAATGTCACTGTGTGGTATGAGCAGTTTTGTACCCATCTACACTCATCCATGGAGGCATGTTGGGGTTTTGGAAAAAGATAGAAAAACACTTGCTTAGCAGCACTTGCGATATAATAAAAGCACTGCTATTTGAGATACAGAAGTAGATTTTGAACCTTTGGCAAGTCACTGAAGCTCTCCAATTTCTTCTCCCATATATGTAAAAATGGGGTTAATAACAACTTGGGCTGTTGATGAGAAGCAGATGGGAATATATGCAGGCTAATGGCGTCTTCAAATTGCTTAACATAAGAAAAGTAAGTTTCCCTTCAGAATAAGATCATAGTTTGTCTTAAGTCATGTTGGCTACAGACCAGGATTTGGTGTATTGTTTTATTGAGTCAACACATTTATGGAATCTAAAAGTCATACACATACAAGGTAATATTATTTCAACTTATTTAGGGTAATATAAATTTCAAAATTAATACAAGCTTAGCAAATAAGTAAGAAATATATAACAAAAAATTAACATATCATCCTGTCCCTGTTTCATGCCCACTGCCTAAAGAATGCAAATTCAGTCTGGTTTGCACATTTCTACACCCTTAAATTATGTGTGTGTATAACTGTAAGACATAGATATACAAATATCTATGTTGATATTTAGGTGAGTACTTATTTTAATAAAATTAGAATCATACTACACAAATGTCTCTGCATATAAACTTGACTGAATATCATAGGCCATTCATATAGGTCAGTATACATCAACTAAATTTATCCATTTTCTCCTAATTTGAATGTGTATGTCTAAGTGTGTGTATATTCTTATTTTGCAACTGGCACCTGTTCATCTACTTTCTAGTCTATATATTTTCCCCTTGCTTTCTATCCATCATGTTTCTTTTGCCCTCAACCTCAGGTAACCCATGTTAAAAATTATTGCATCTCTCTGGAATCATATGCACACATTTACAGACATTTATGAGAGCGTTGTTACTGTTTATATAAATTTGTTAATATTATAATACTTCTCCAAATATTTGTTTGCTTAGTCAATGCTATTTCATGGAAATACCTCCAAGCTGACTAATATAACTCTGATTCATCCCTCATAATAGATGCATAACTTTCCATGCTGGGAATGTGTCATAATTTATTTAACATCATTAACAGTATAAAATAAATTTCCTTGTGTTTATTTCCATTTGTAGTTGACTATTTATTTCTATGGTATATTTCTGTAAGTAAAATTTCTAGGTCAACAGACTTTTTTTTTTTACTTTTAATTTGAATAGGCATTGTCACTTCTCTTTCTAAATGAATGTAAACAAACCTATTGCAAGTGCATGAAAATACTCATTTATGTTTGTGTTCCACAAAACAGTCTTGTACATCTGTGTCTGTTTAATTTTGTCAGCCTAACATCAACAAATTAAGATGGCATGTTGACTTTCCATGAGTACATGCTCTTTCCATTTCTCTACTGCTTTATTCATCTTTTTCAAGTTTTAAGGGCTCCATGCATGATTAGGTATGCAAATCCTTAGCCATTTGTATTTCCAATACTTTTTATAATCCATCATTTACTTTTTTAGCATCATTTACTTTTTACTTTGTAATATTATGTATTATGCTGTAATTGGGTCTAACTTTTAATGCTATATCTATATGTAGATCTATATGCATCTATATTTTTGTTTTGCAAATTCTGAATTTCCAGTTCAGATTATAAAGTTATTTTCCACCTCTACATATTGTCTAAGATTTCTTGCTGTTTTAGTCAACCTGACAAAAACAATTATAGAGGAGGAAAAGTCTATTTGGGAGCTCACAGTTTCAGAGGTCTCAGTCTATAGATAGCTGGTTTCATTCCTTGGGGCTCAAGGTAAAGCAGAATATCGTGGCAGAAGAGTGTAGCAGAGGGAAGAGACTTGAATGATGATCAGGAAGAAGAGAGAGACTTCACTTGCCAGATATAAAATATATACTCCAAAGACACATCCTTGATAATACATCTCCTCCAGCCACATTCTGCCTTCAGTTACCATTCAGTTAAACCCAACAAGGACATTAATTCACTGATTGGGTTAAGGCTCCCATAACCCAATCATTTCAGCTCTGAATGTTCTTGCATTGTATCACATATGAGCTTTGAGGGGACACTTGATATCTAAACCATAGCATTTGCAAATTTTTTATTTGTTTGTTTGTGCATTTATATGCAATCTTCAACATGCACAAACATACAATTTAGCATTCTAAACTCATTCCAGTTTCAGATTTCTAAACTCATTCCATTGCTCTCTTCCAATATTTGAACTTGTTTCAAATACTTGGGGGAACTCTTAAAACCATTCAAATATTCAGTTGGACTGATTTCTTCTTCTTCTAACTATAAGTTTGACAGGAATCTTAGAATTGTAGATAAATTTCATGTTTTATGCTCTTTTTCAATATTACCAAATATCCATCCCTAAATGTCTTTTATGGTCTTTAGGTTAAATGATTAAAATATATTTCAATTTTTTAAACCTTTTCATTATATTTGGTATAATTATAATAACATCCCATTTACTCAATGTATACTGGATAATAAATTGAGCTGTTAAGGGGTGTGTGTGTGTGTGTGTGTGTGTGTGTTTTCTCTGCAGAAGACCAAAGAAGTACACTGCAGAAAGTAGGACTGTCCAGCCATCAGTCTCCCATCCTGAGAAGACTCTGTTAGCCTAGTCCAGGTGTAAGATTTGAGCTTTTAACCATCACCATCATTAACATACACCAACACATTTTGTGCACTATAAAATTTTATATAAATATGACACAACCCCTATATATGTTATTACTACAACCAAGGTAGAATAATATTTTTAGATATTGACTTTCTTTCCCTTCCTGCCTTCACCTGTTATCCTTTCTGCCAGCAAAGTTGAGCCATGAACATTAGGCCTACCTCCCTGAATAAGGGGAGGACAGATACCGCTTAACAAAGAAGTCATTGCTGGGCTTTGAGTTTCAAATAAAATGTTTTTATACCCAGAATAAAAACATTCCTTCAAAAACCAAAAGGTTCTGATTAGTTAGGGATGTGCACTAATGGTGAAAGAGGGTTTTATTTTGAACTGCGAAAAACAAAAATGAAAGCCAAGCTTAGACAGTGAGCATGAAGAGTTTATAAAATGAAGTCATAAAGTAAATAAGAGTTCAGAGAATACAGGACCAGAGTTAACATGCTACCTGAGTCACCAAGACAGGCTCCATGCCTCTTGTCTCTGGACTTTGGCTCTAGGGAATGTGAAATAATAAGAGCCCCAAGGAGACTTGGTGGAATAACAGTGGAAGTCAGCTGAGCCTGTCTTATCAGGAAATATCATATCCTAGAAAGAGCATGAGTAATCTGTTATGGTTTAGATATGAGGTATCCCCAAAAACTCCTGTTTGAGAAAATGCAAGAACATTCAGAGGTGAAATATTACATTATAAGAGGTATATCCTTATCAAAGGCTTGGTGCATTTGAACAGATTAACGTGGTGCTAACTGAAGGTTAGTAACCGGGGGTGTATTTGAGGCATATATTTTGTCCCTAGTGAGCCAATCTGAGTCTTCTGCTCCCTGGTTGTCATGTTCTAAGCTGCTTTCATCCTCTACACCCTTCCCACATGATTTTCTAACTCATCTCAAGCCCAGAGCAATGGAGTCAGCTGTCTAATGGACTGAAGCCTCCTTTAATATTGTTCTGTCAGGTCTTTTGGTCTCAGCAGTGAAAAAGCTAGGGAGGCTGGCATTCAGCCTAGTAATTCACGGACAGTGCCCTGTGATACCAATGGCATGGACCCAGGAGAGCCTCAGAGACACACACCCTGAGATGACACAGAAGAAGCAGTTTTCTTGGGCTTTCTAGAGACAGAAATAAACAGAAGAGACCCATGTTTGAGATGATGGAGATGGACAACATACGGCCCTCAGGATCAGAAGCACAACAGGACCTAAACATCACTGGGTTACCAAATGATGCCCAGTAACCAGGCAGGTGCCAACAGAGGATACCCAGTGACCAAGAAAGACAATCTACACCACAGCAGGAGCCAAGGGTCAGAAGATGGTCACAGAATATTCTTTCTTTCTCATAGCAAAAGACTCTTAAGCCAACCCAGTCAGTCTAAACTGACCCCTTCATGAAAAAGAAAAGCCTTTTTTCCCCCTCTAAAGAGATTGAGTTAACACAGAACAGACTAAATTGTAAACAGGAAATTGTTGAGTAACATTGAAAAGGCAAGTAAGGGTACCATCGTCTGCTACAAATAAAGTTTTATGCATATTTGAGTCCTAATGTGAAATGTGGATCTTATTAAACTGGATTTCTTATTAAAGTAGCATTTCATGTTGTAGTATCTTGGAGGAATATCAGAGAAGATATTTTGTCACCAAGGGAAGCACCTGCCTTGGGCTCACTGGAATGAAAGCCATGGCTTCTCTCTTTTAATCTGATTCCTAAACAGACAATCATCTTTTAAATACTTATTAAATGCCTATGTGCCAAGAGATCCTAGAGATACCACATGACAGCTAAAATTCCTTCCCTTATAGAGCTTACAAAGCAGTGAGCAAGAGAGACACAAATATGCTTTGTGGTCCAGCTCACTGACCACAGAAGGGCACCAGCATCTATAAACATAGAAAGGACACCAAACCAGGCTTAGAGACAAAGAAAAACACTCTGGACTAAGTACATCTTTGACTAAGCCCTGGAGGGAAAATCAGCCCTTGGTGGAAGTGGCAGGTGGTCAGAGAAGGAAGTCTGCACTGGCAATGAGGAATAGCAGGTGCAAAGACTGTTGCTGTCCATAAATGCACAGTATGTGAGGAGCTGAGAGCTTGTTCAGTCTAACTCCAACATACACACACACCTACTCCTCCAAACGTTTTCTCCTTTTAAACAGCAGCCTTGGCAAGTAAATCACAAACCCTGAAAGTGCCAATTTCCAGGACCAACAAAAGTTAATCTGTATTTCTCAGGAAAGACTTTTATCCTCAGTGCATTATCCCAACTGGACAATCTCAGGACCCAACCTTGACTTCAGCAATACTTAGGTAAAATTGAGAATGATAACAGGCAGGAAGTTAGCTGCCAAGATACTGAAGAATTAACTTCCCTGGGCATGATCTATACATATGGCGGTGGTGGGTAATAATAAAAATAAAGACTAATTTCAAACTTTCTTAGTGCACTTAATGACAGGAATTTTTTATAGCTCCTCTAGATAGAGATATGGCTCCAATTCTACTTATCAAAGTAGTTAGGACATGGCATCTGCAAGAACTCAGAAAGGAATGTGGCACAATATGATGTGGAACCCATGAACTATCTTGAGCTAGAATTTCATGTGGTTTCCAACAGATATCAAGTATTATTCTGTTAACCTCCCCAAACTAAAATACCCAGTAGTACTCTGTGAGTTCACTGCAGCACCCTGGAACTCTGCCCTACAGATTTCATGGGATGCATATATTCCTGTCATGGGGGCAACTTGTCCTCAGGTACATTGCTTGACTTTCCCCTGCTCTGTTCAGTCTTGCAGGAGGTAGACTTGTAGAGGCTTCCTTATTGACTAAATTTCAGCAAGGGAAAATTGGACTGTATACTTCTGGGTGGGCCAGGGTAGAGAGGAAACCAATCACTCTCTGCTCACATAGCAATTCTGGCAGCAACTGAGTCTTCTCTATGACTCCTTCCAGAAAGCCTACCACGGCCTTACCTTCCTTTGGGTAACCTTTCGGCTAGGATTTTTAATACTGCCTCCTCCGCTAACTGTGTGGGCCTCTATCACAGATCCTGGTTATACGTTGAATTGTGACCCACCAAAAAGATACATTGAGATTCTAAACCCCTAACTGTGGGTGTTTGAAACTCTGACTTCCTAATCCCCACGGAGCCTGTGAATGTGACCCTATTTGTATTAATTAGGATCTTTGCAGGTATAGTCACAATGAAGTCATTAGGGTGAACCCTGATCCAGTATGACTCCCATCCTTATAAAAAGGGGTAATCTGGACACAGAGACATATGTATCCACAGGGAAAATACTATGTGACAATGAAAGCAAAGATGGAGGGGTACATCTACAAATTAAGAAATGTCAGAGATTGTCAGCAAATCACCAGAAGCTAAGAGTGAGGCATGGAGCAGATTCTCCCTCACCACTCAAAAGAAACTAATTCTTCTAGTACATTAATATTGAACTGCTAGGTTCTAGAATCAAGACATTAATTTTCTATTAAACCACTCAGTTTGTGATATTTTGTTCTTACAATAGGCTCACCTCCACTATGCATACCCTGTGTACTCCCTTAACCTTAAGTATTGGCTCCATCTAGTAACTCGCTTATAATAAATAGACAAAGACTAAAGTGGTGGGATATCACTTCAGAATTTTTTTAAAAATGGGCTCTGTTTTGAGCATATCTCTCACTAATTCTCTTAAGACAATTTGCTCTGGGGAAGCCAGTTGCCATGACATAATGTTACAAATATGCAAGGAGTAAAACTCTCCACCCACCACCTAAGCAAGCTTGGAAAGGGATTCTTCACCCCAGTCATGCACCCACATGGGGAGGTACAGCCCTAGTCAATAGCTCCAAAAAGACATTGAGTCAGAAGAACCCATGTAATCGATGTCTACATTCTTGACCCTCAAAAACTGTATGAGATAAAAAATATATATATTCTATTGTTTCAAAGCATTAAGCTTGAGGCAATTTATTACACAGTGATAGATAACTAATGCATGATGGCAATGGCTGTCCTCCTGTTATTTAATCCTTAGAATGTGCCCTATTTGGTTTCTTAGTTTCCCGTTATTTGTATAGCTAATATGGCATTAAATTATTGCATTCTTACCCACCAAAAAGATACATTGAGATCCTAAACCCCTAACTGTGGAGGTTTCCTTGAAAAGAATTATGTTTTGCCCAACAGCTTTATTGTTTTAAGCTCAGAGTAATTTCTATTTGAAGTCTGCCTGATATTTATATACAATTATCATATACTCTAAAGTGTAGGAATGACATAGTTGCTAAATAGTATCAAAACATATTTTATAGATGAAAAGGCAAGCTCATCTGAGAATTTTAATGAACCCTCCAGATAAATCAGAATATAGAAAATCTGCTTTTTTATTATAGCCAATGGCATAAACCTAATGACTTATGAGGAGAAATGTTGACTTCCACCTTTTGGGTCAGAAAATCTTTGAATAACTGCAAATGAGAAAGAGTAAATATTTCTAAGATCATCCTAGCATCCGAGGCTCATAGATATAAAATGAAGCAAACATGTATTATTTATGTACTGTCACAGCTATATATGGTCATAAACAATAGTTGACATTCCACCAAGTCAATTCTGAATTCCAAAGAGCTTTATAGAAAAAAATATATCTTAATGTCAACTCTAATTCCTTTATTTTCTCAACTAGCTATTACTATTTAGCAGGCTTTGCACTAATATGAAATAGAAAAGAAAAAAATTATTTCATTTTTATTTTTCCTCCAAAAAGGTATTTGGGAATGCTTATCTCCTCTTCAGATTCCTCATGACTGGGACTTTGCATGGGGACTCTAGTACTACGTATCAGTATATTACTTTCTAAGATATTTCTAAAGGCTACTCATCTTCCCATAGTCACTCTTGTTCATTTTCTAAGGCCTCAAATCTGTGTATTTCAATTCCTACACTGGCTAATTACAAATCTGAATATTGTATTATACATGTTGAAAGTTTTCTCAATTTTCCCATCTTTTCAGAGAATTTAACTGCTACCATTTTTTAAAAAATAATGTCCTTAAATGCCTCATTTTAAAATTCCATTCCCTGGAAAGGCAATCTGAAAATAATTATGTTTTGCCCAAAAGTTACAGAAGCATTCACACATCAGGACATAGTTTTTGCATTAGGACCTAATTCATCCATTATCTGCTTTCACTTTATTATTAGAAACCACCAAACTATATTCTTGACTCTGTGGGTCCATATGTAGTAGTCAATTGAAACTGTGAGAAGACAGACAGAAACAGAGAATTCTGAAGCTTATGTGGTAGCTTTGGAGCTGATTTTTTTAGAAAATTAACACATCTCAGGGTCCTGAGGTGATCCACAATAATGGGATGTTTGTAGACAAACCTCAGGGGCCAAAAACCTTCTTAGAGGTTTCTTCTTTCTATATAAGCCAACCTTTCTTCCTGAGCCACAGTGAGTGCAAAGTAATGCTCTGACATATTCAAATGCTGAGCCTCCTAAGAATGAATAAAGCTATTGGCAAAATAACCTCTGGCAAAAAGATAGATTTGATTCAAAGCTCAGAAAACCAGTCAGTAAAAGTGAATTTCTCCTATGCCTTTTTTTTTTCCTCATTTTTTCATTGAGAGCAGTTTCTATAGCTACATGTATGTTCTTCTGGTCCCCTGGGATTCAGAATCAGTCTCAAAGGTGAAATTTATCTCATAACCAATTCCCTATAAACAACTAATGTGTATGTGTACATGAATCTTATCTTTGCCTAAATTGTATTAATCTATTAAGAAAACTGTTTCATCTTGACCAACATCCACATCTCACATCTTCTGTTGTTATCTATAAAATAATTAATTTCCTCCTGTTCCTTGCATCTTCCATGAGCTAACAATAAACAACCAACAAGAGAATTGATTTAAAAACAAAGATTAAAATGATTTGGGCCACATTTGTTCTCAAAAGATAAACATTAGCATTCTCAGTACATCTGGCCTCCTTCATCCCAGAGGGCAGGGGACACACTTTTCACTCTTCATAGGTATTCTCAGACAAAAAAAAAAATAGTGAATTTAAACAAGTAAGTATCCTCTCATCTATCTGAAGTGCTACTCAAATTCAATATGGGTGTTTTCCAGTATAGAACCCACGTGTGATCTTTAAAAGGGAATTGTACTCTGGGAAGAAATAAATGAAACTTAAAAATAGTATATAACAACTTTGTTGATCACAAAGATTTTCAGCCTTGGAAAAAATTATGGTTACTTTCATACTCCATGCTATCACCACATATTCTGCATGTATTAAAGAAGATAGACAACATGTTGAATTTGGGAGTATTAGTCTGGCTAACATATCAAAGTTAAAAGTTGCTAATTTTAAAGAAGCTAAGTTTAAAATCTTAGGTGTTTTAGTCGGCTTTTTTACCATTGTGAGTGATAGACCTGACAATAACAATTTTAGAGAAGAAAAAGTTTATTTGTCACTCATAGTTTCAGAGATCTCATTCCATAGTGGCCAGATCCATTGCTCTGGGCCCAAAGTGAGGCAGAACATCATGACAGAAGGGTGTTTTGGAAGACATGACACCAGGAAGCTGAATGAGCTCCTTGCACCAAGGACAAAATATATGTATATATCTCCCAAAGGCAAGCCCCTACCTATTTCAGCCACACACTAACACACTACCTGGCTACAGTTACCACAGTTAATCTATTCAAATGGATTAATGCACTGATTGGGTTAAGGTTTTCATAACCCAATCATTTCACCTCTAAACTTTCTTGCATTGTCTCACATATGAGTTTTGGAGGGACACCTTATATCTAAACCATAACAGATGTTTACCTAAGCATTTCCAATACTTAGAAGGCAAAGGAAAGATTACCTGTATTTAAGTGACTGTAAAGCAATTGTGTTTATACACTTTGTCTTCTCAAGTAAAGCAAGAGAGCTATAAGGTATGTAAAAGCAATTACCACTCTGCCCCAGGGAAGTTGTTCCAGAGTAGAAGAGGCTAAAACTGCAATGAGTGGATTCATTTTATCAGTCTCAGGAGCAATGCTACAAGTTCAACAGGAAAGGAAAAAGGGAAATGAAAAAGTCTCACCTCTAAAAATTATATTACTCCCAGTTAGAAACAATTCCATGAATTTCCAAAACACATAGTCACATACCATATGAACATGATCTTGAGGGTCTATGCTCTATGCTCTATGGTCTATGCTCTATGGCCTATGCTCTGCATCACATCAATTTTTACATGCCTGTCCTTTTCTCAGCCATAGTTTCTTCATCTGTAAAATGGTGATCAATGCCTCCAAGGAAATTCAAGAATAATTTAAATAAATATAAATATAGTTTGATCTTGTAGCTAAAACCTGTTACTTGTGTAAAAAAGATTATTTTCCAATGCAAATGCAAAAATGGCACAACTGTAATTATTATTTTTATTTAACCTGATAATTGGATATCATCACACTTTTGTGCATCTGCATTGACAGAGATAATAACAGTTAAATTTAAAGTATAAATTCACAGTTTGTAATTATTAAATTCTACCTGGGTTTAAAATAGTTCCAATGAGAGGACAGGAAATGAGAGGGTCATAGAACTAGATATAGAAAAAGATCAAATTTTAAAATTTGAAGTATAGTTTCTACAGAATGTGCATCACTTTCACACCAATGTAAAGTTGAAAGATCATCAGTTTAACTATCAAAAGTCATAGCCATTCATACTGAAAGAAAAACTGTCAACCAGGAAGTCTATATTTTATAAAGCAATCTTTTAAAATGAATGGGAAAATAAAACGTTCCAAGTTTAAAAAAAAAAAAGTAAAAGTGTTTCTAGTAGACCTGCCTTAAAAGAAATAGTAGAGTACATCTTTCATGCTGAAAGAAAATGACATCATACTCACTAACGTAGAAAGAAATAAAAATTACCAAAGTTGATAAATATATATATATATATATGACTGCATAAATATGTATTTTTTCTTTACCTTCTCTTGATTTAATTTAAAATCATGATTGTCGAAATCAATAATTATAACACTATATTGTATAATTCATTATATATATATATATATATATATATATATATATATATATATAGTATAATTAATATAAATGGTCATGATAATAGACCAAAATAGGGAGAAGAAGCAGCTATGTTGGAATAAATTTGCTTTATTTTACATGAAATTGAGCTAGTAGTAACCTGAGAAGACGAATTAAGATGCATAGTATAATGCCTAGAACAGCAACAAATGAAAATAAAAACTAAATGAAAAATATTAATTAGCAGAGGAATTGATATGATATACAAAAAGTTTTTGTTAACACAGAATAAGACATTGAAGAGGAAGAGAGAAATAAAATAAGATGTATACAAAACAAATAGCAAAAGGGAAGCTATAAATACAAGTATAATATTGATTACTTCAAATGTGAATGGATTCAATGCTTAAATCAAAAGACAGAGAATGCAAGACTGGATTTGAAGCAAGATCCAGCAAGTACTGTCTGCAGAAACACATTTTATATTCAAAGACACAAATAGAATGAAAGAAAAAGGATTTTTAAAAAGACCACCCATATATACACACACACACATGCACACACACACATAAACTACAAAGATAGAAACATTCAATAATAATAAAAGGGACAATATAGTAAGAAGACAAAAATAATGGTATGTACAACTAAAATCTAATAATGAAAGAAACAAGTACATGAAGTTCATAGTAGCCTCACTAGAAGTGATTCCTTGAATTTTCTGCAATTTGAGTTCAGGCTGAATATATACATTAAATTAATTATAGATTTATTGGAAATTATAAAAACAATACAAAAAGGTCCCATATATTCTTCACCTAATTTCCCCCATTGGTTTTATCTTACATACTAGTAGCACAGTAGCAAACGTAGGATACTGACATTGGTATACTGTGTGAATATAATTCTACATCATTTTATCAAAATTATATGACTACTGTCATAATCAAAATACAGAGCTATTCCGTCACTGTAAACATTTCCCTTATGTGACCCCGTTAGAGTCATACCCATTCCCTTCCCCTCATCATCTCTAATACCTATCCATCACTAATCAGTTCTCCATTTCTATAATTTTGTCATTTCAAGAATGTTATATGAGTAAAACCATACATTATGTGACCTTTCTTTCACTCAGTACAATTCCTTGAGTTCTTTCCAAGTTATTGTGTATAACAATAGCTTGATATTTGGTACCATACTCTTGGTACCAGTTTTCTGTGTTAGTTCATTTTCTGCTACTATAACAGAATATAACAAACTGAGTAAATTATGGACAAGAGAAGTTTATGTGGCTCACAGTCCCAAAGATTGGAAAATCTAAGAGCATGTTTGGTGCCAGTATCTGATATAAGGCTTCATGCTATAACCATGGTAACTGTTCTAAATGGATAATCCATGGGGTCAGAGAATCCCAAGCAGGCCATAAAAATCACAACACAGGAGATACAAGGCTGCTCTTCTCTTGGGACTCTCTTTATGTTCTCCCTGGATCATACTTTCATTTCAACAAATAAATCCTTTATACTTTATCAAAAAAAAAAAGGTCTTCATGCAACATAGCAGAAGGTCAAGAACTGAGAAATGAATGGACTCCCATGATAATTGTATTAATCTATTTTTGAGGGCATGGTCCACATAACCTAATCACCACTTAAAGTTTCCATTTCTTAATACTGTTTCAATGGCAATTAAATTTCAATATGAGTTGTAGAGGGGACATGCAAAGCATAGCAGACTACTGTGACAAAATGCTGGGTGACTCTGGCAACATAACACTTATTTCTCACAGTTCTGGAGGCCAGCAATCCAGGACTATGGTACTGGAAGACCCAGTTATTGACGAGGGCCCACCTCTTAGTTTACAGATAGCCACCTTTCAGGGTTTCTTCACCTGGTTGGAGGGCTGGTGAAGAATTCTGCAGTTTCTTCCTCTACTTATAAGGATACTAATCCCATAATGAGGATCCCACCTTCATGACTTTACCTAAAACTACCTACCTCCTAAAGATCCTCCCGTTATCCCTTCATTGTCTTTGGCTCAATACAAACTTAACCATATGAATCATAACCAGAAAATGCAACTTGTTGTACTCCATTTCTCTTTTCTGTTTTGGAAAACTACAGGCATAAATGCCCCTTTTCAGTCAAAAAAAATAAAAAAATCAACCCATCTGATGGATATTAGTACTCTACTTAATAGAAAGGTCTTTAAGCAAAGCCAAAAAAAAAAAGTTTTCACCCCAGATTTCATCTTGGTAATATTTCAAAAAACTTTTTCCTACAAATCTTATGAATTAAATTGGTCAAAGCCTCTTGAACCTTCAGAAACTTCTCAATTCCCATCTTTTGCATAAAGCCTTTCTTGTCCACAAATTCACACATGTCTTCTATAGAGGTAACTGAAACATGCTACAAGGCATAGTATGAACTTTGATTTCATATCCTGAAAAATGCATCAGATAACACATAAAAATTACCCTTTCTCCCTGATTTCTTCTGCTACGTTTCTGTTCATTTGGTTCATGTTTGTTTGTTTTAACCTCTATTATCTTTCTTCTGATAATCTGTCCACTTCAATGACCTTCACACTTGGACTATAAATTCCTAAAATGTAGACCAGAACACCACTGAAGAAAGACATTGACTATCCATATTCTATCCATTTTTCAAAGTCCAGCTCAAACACTAGATTCCAATAGAACGTTCTCTCTGAACACCTACCTACAACTTGTGTCATTTGTGTAGTTCACTCTGGCTACTCTATGTGCTTATGTGCAGAGCCCCCAGAATGGAAGTCCAAGTTGTGTGTGACTATTGAGCTAATTTTAGTGTGACTTACAGGATTTGTCTGGTGCAGGATCTGGATGAATGACACTGTATGAGAAAGTTTAGGGAGCGGAATTCATGCCAAAAGAAAGGAGAATTAAGATGCATACATTTAGTTCAAGGTCATTGGGTTCTTACTGAAGGGAGGATGATTACATGTTGGTGTCAGACCCTCAAACTACTCATAGCCTTTTTACCAAGGATCAGTTCCTGAGTCTTAAGGTAAGAAATGGGCTGCAATAAACATTTTTTAAAATTAAAAAAAAATTATATTTATTTGATAAGAAATTGAGTAGAGAAGAAACCTCTTTGCAGCAGAGGGGGGGAAATGGGGCAAAAAACATTTTTCACCCTTAAGTAATGGAATATTCAGAATTCTTAGAAACGAGAGGGGATAAACAGCAAGCACTCCAGGCTAGGGCACTGAGAACTGAGGCTAGCAGGAGCTACAACCTTAGCTGTGCTCAACAGGCTGCAGCAAACAAACAAACAAACAATGCCTCATGGTATTAAGATGGAAATGCAAAAGAGAGCATGTGTGAGAAGTCCTTTGAGGTTAGGAAGGATTTCAGAGAGGCTCAAAGAATAAAAGGAGCCATTTAGGATATTTTTTGTCAACCAATGATTTTTGACCAAACCACATGGCACATTTATTATTCTTTATTAAAATATACTTGAAAGTATTTTTTAGTTGCAAACTCCTTACAGGTTTATACTCTATGATACAGAAATTTAGAATCTCACAGTCTACACAGCACTATCTATGGAAAAACGCGTGGGTATACTCTCATTATGGGTTAAATTGAATTTAAAATGCTTTTCTATAATGGTAACAAGAATGGCTGTGTTCTTTCTGCTTATTTAGTTCAAATATGAGCTTTTGCTCCTCTTGCTTTTGCATGTACAGGATGTGTAAGATTTGTGAGAAAATAAGCAACTGGCAGAAAATTAATAGAGCGGACAGAGCTGGGGAAATTAGTTGGGCATCTTATGTAAAGCCTGTATTTTGGCTGATGTTCAACTCCATTTACTTTTTTTCCCCCTCTTATTCATCTGGGACTAAAATGTGTTCTCTGATTTAAAAAGTAAGAAACCAACAGCAAACAGAAGGATTGTTTGAGTCATGGCAAATATCTTTTCCAAAAGAGATTATATATGTCCCATACAAATTTGATTTAAAGTGGAAAGATAGGAAATGGATTAGGAATTACGTTTTGAAACTGGGGAAAGAAAAGATGAATTAAATAATGTGGAAGAAAGTAGTTTAAATACTGAATCTATGAACTCTGACAGGTCTTACCTGCTTTTCACTTTCTTGACACTGTATCTCGAAGATGTTTACACCTGAATGGGAAGAGGATGTGAAAGGTTAGACCATAATATTTTAAAACTAAGTTGTGACACCACAGAAGCTCTGACAGGCCTCCTGAAAATGTATTTAATCTTAATTAGTTTGGAAACTATGAAAGAAGGAAAGGAACAGGACACGTTAAAGCAGGGTTGGCAAACCGTAGCCCAAGGTCCAACTCATCTGGCCCACCACCTCTTTTTGTACAATCTATAAATGTAGGAATAAATTCTCCATTTTTCAAAAAATCAAAAGAATAATAATGTTTGTCATACAAATTACACAAATTCAACTTTCAATGTCCATAAATAAAATTTCATAGAAACACAGTCACACTCCTTCATTTCCATGACTACTTTTGAGCTCTAAAGGTGGAGTTGAAGAGTCGTGATAGTGACTGTTAGAACCACAAAGCTTATGTGGACACTAGCTGGTCCTTTATGGAAAGTTGGATGATCCTTGCCTTTGAGAATTCAGTTGGATGGTGAGTTTGCTCAGCTTCAACTTATAAGGAGGGCTTTATCCACCCGTATCCTCTTGTTAAACAAAAACAGGTGCAGTGGGATCTTATTCCAGCAGACCATCCCTAGGGTATCTCTTATACTCCCTAAAATAAGAAAAGAAAAACTAACCCAGTGAAGCCTGACCCAGTTCCTAGCATCCGATAGACATCCACTATATGTGTTTTGGATGCAAAGAAGTAATTGCAATAAGTAATTATTTAGTGATATTTTACCTTTACAAAGACTTTTTCCATTTTTATATGGTTCCAGGTTAGAGCTTTGCCTATCTCTATTTTTCTTATAGAGAAAACTCAGTTCCCCCAAAGACAAATGGGATTATTGTACAGTGATGTGTCTTAGTCCTACTGAGTATGCAAATTACTATTTCATATGTCATCATGGTTCTTTATTAAAATATTATTAAAGTGGTATAAAAGAGCATGATTTGATACCTCTCACATATGACAATATTGTCAAACAAAACTTCCCAAGCAATCTGTTCTATGACATAATTATGTTACTATTTTTCAAACATAATTACATTATTACTTTTCAGCCATAACTACAGCATCATTCTGAGATGCAGCAGACCTTCAAAGGAGAGATTAAATGTGAACATAGATGGTAATGAGAACTAGTAAAATAGATGACGATGGTATGATCTTTGGTATTCTTTACCAATTTGCCCTTTCTTAAACTTCTGCATTTTCCTTCCTAGGCTCAAATATTTTTGTGTTTAACATTCCAGATTTGTATTTTTTATATTTGACTGTATGTAATGAAGAAAATCCTACCATTCTGTCCCCTTACCATGGTGGAATTTTCATATAATATCCATTCTTGTTTGTTTTTTGTTTCTTACAGACTCCTTTTATTTCCTATCAACTTTGATATTTCTTTTTCCTCCTATAAAGTGCAAGTAACCATAATCATTGAAGATAATTGTTCCTAGCACCATTTACCTAATTCAGAACAAAGACCCAATTGTACTTGTTAAAATTCAGAACCTAAAACAAAAACTCCAGAAACTGTTTCATAATTCCTTATTAAATTGTAGAACTTATTAAAAAATGTAAATCTCTCTTAAGACAGAGGCTGTAAATGGGGCTAACCAGCCAATCTCCCCATATTTGAATCCCAAATATTCAAATTACAGAAGCACAGAACTAAAAATGGCCTTCGCCATGTATGGCCTTGTATGGCTTTTGTTGGTTATTTATTTGGCACCCACTGAGAGAGATCTAGTTTAATTTGTCATGAGCTGAACTCCCTAAAATAAGAAAAGAAAAGCTAACTTTAGTGTAACTTGACAGTCCCTAGGATCTGGTAGACATTCAATATATATTCAATAAATAATTATCTTGGTGGTATTTTAACTTTACAAAGACTTTCTTCCATTTTCATACTTCACACATATCAGACAGGTAGGTGTTCTCAAGGATCATATCTAGTAGATCTTCTTCTAAAGTTCCAAAGTGTTGTTTTGCTAGGTCCACTTTGCTGAATATTAGGTGTGATAATTTCAGATATCCAGGCAAGAAGTAGGCTTGAATTTGTTCACCAAATACCTCAAAGTAACCACTACTGTCCCACTAACAGGAAATAAACATACAAAAGTGTATTAATGAAATTGATGGCAAGATATCAAGCAATCTGAGATGGGTAACACAGGATCCAGTCACCAGATCACTTCAGGATACCAATCATGAGCCAGCTATAGAAGAAGAAAAGGAACTACCTAAGCATGATCTCACATACCCCACTTCTTAGAGAAGCATCTATGAACTCAACGTCCTGGACAACTCAGTTCTAGGTAGAAAGGAATATTGCCTTCTGGCCACAGAAGTCATTTGGTCCACACATACATGTCTGACTCAAAATAGAGTGCTTGTATTCATTCAGGTGTAACGAAATAGATCAGTGAGTCTAGTGATCCTATGTTTTCTGTTGCCCAGAATCTAAATTCCTTTTTTAGTTTTGAGGAACTTCCTGCTTTATGAGAAGTGATAGGAAGTATACCTCTCTTTCCACTACAAAATTTGAAAGTGCCTAATAATTGCTTTCCCAGCCTATTTGTGACTTGTGACCAAGGAATTGGCACACGACCTAGTCTCAACCTATCAGAAAATCTGTCTTGGATTTTTGAATTGGAACCTAATGATACAGAAGTTGCCAGAACATTAGAGAGTTTTATTTTGTGAGGGCTGAAGTGGACTTTAGCAGAAGAAGCAACAGCCGAGTCCAGTGCCACCAGTGTCACTGGTTCATGTTGTGGGTGCCTAATAGCAGGAGGGTGACTTTACAGAACCAGCTTTGTGTGTGATCATGGCTGTGCTGCTGCTTGGGTAATTTCCTTTCCCCGCCCCCTTCTTCCTGCTTTCCAAGCCTCTTCATCAATTCTATAAGCTCCCTAATATCCAGTAAGTTTCTTTTTTGTTTAAATTAGCCATGGCGGTTTCTGTTGCTTACAACTAAGAAGAGTAACTAATATACAGGGTCCAATTCAGCTGGCTGCCAGCATCAGACCATACAATATAGAGAATCTGGGAGTTTAAGCTATCATTTGAAAGCAGCTACCAGCCATGACAGCAGCAGAAGACAGTCGGCAGATGCCCCATGAAAGGCAGACACAAAATACAAGGAGAACCTTGAAAGAAAAAGACAGAAGTCCACACCTTGACTTAATATTTCCAAGTCTCAGTCCCATAAGAGGGTATACTTCATCACCTACCTGTAGGTTACCTTGAAAATTCTTGTTGTAGCCTTAAAATGAATCACTCATTTGTTAGAACTTAATTTGTTTTAGAAAGGGTTTCATTTCTTGCAACCAAATATGTCCTGATTAAGTCAGCCAGATAAGTAAAAGTCCATAATTATCTGGAAATGTACAAACGGTGTGACGGGGACACAGTGGGAACTTAGGAACAAACCATGAGTGGTCTCTCTTCTTTTTTTAGGATGACTCTTCCTTTAGTTCAGGGTGCTACAAACATTATGAGTATGTGTTGTTGTATTAAAATGTATTAACTGGTGAGTTATTTATACTACTCATACATATGAAAATCATTAGTTCGTGTCTATATGCTGCCAATTGTGACTACAAGTCTATAATTTATTTTCTCTCCAGTCACTATTTCCAGCACCAAGTGTGTGGTTTTTCTTTTTCTTTTCTAACATTGCAGGTATCAATTAGGTGTCCTACAGTTCAAAACTTTTTTATGTTTTTATTAGTGAATTATAGTTACACATAATATTGGGGTTCATTTTGACATACATCAGACATAATTTGCTCCACTTTGATCTCCAGTAAATACTTTTTACCACGACTCCTCCCACCTACTCTTCCCTTTTCTCTACTGGTCTTCCTTCTAATTATTTATAGTTTCTTTAATTGATACCATGTAAATATACATAAAGGTGAAATTCACTGTGGTATAATCACAATCGTACATAGGTCTTTGATCCATGTTGGACTTTTTATCTTTGATCTATGTGGGTTTGTCTCTGTGTCTTCTGTTCTGTTCCATGGGTCTTCATGTCTGTTTTTAGGCCAATACCATGCTGTTTTTCTTACAATAGCTCTGTGGTATGATTTGAGATCATGCATTGTGAAGCCTCCAGTGTCACTCTTCTTGCTCAGGATTGCTTTGGCTATTTTGGATCTTTTATTCCTCAAAATGAATTTTGCATAATTTGGTCACTTTCGTTCTATAGTTTCTCCCTTTTCCTGTCCTTCCTCTCTCTCCCTCTATCACTGATCTCCCTTCTATTTTCATGAGCTTCCCGCTTCTACTTTCATGAGATTCTCTCATTTTTAAATACTATTTTTCTCTAGGTTTTGCATATGAGAAAAAAATTCGACACTTGACTTTCTGAGTGTGGTTTATTTCACTTAGAATGATGTTATCCATTTCATCCATTTGCCAGCAAATGCCATATTTCATTCTTCTTTATGGCTGAGTAAAACTCTACTGTGTATATATTCCACATTTTTTTTATCCGTTCATCCATTAACGGGCATCTGGGCTGGTTCCATAATGTGGCTATAGTGAATTGTGCTGCTATAAAATTGACATGCCTGTATCACTATTATATGCTGATTTTAGTTCGTTTGCATAAATATCAAGGAGTGAGATAGCTGGGTCATATGGTGGTTCCATTCCTAGTTTTTTGAGGAAACTCCATACTGCTTTCCAAAGTGGTTATACTAATTTGCAGTCCCACCAACAATGTATGAGTGCCCCATTTCCCCCACATCCTAGCCAGCATTTATTATTATTCGTATTCTTCATGATTGTCATTCTAACTGGAGTGAGATGAAATCTCAGTGTAGGTTTGATTTGTATTTTCCTGAGTGCTAGGGATCTTGAATGATTTTTCATACAGTTGTTGGCCATTTATATTTCTTCTTTAGAGAAGCGAGTGTCTATTTAGTTCTTTTGCCCATTTATTGATCCAGATTTTTTTGTATGTGTTGATTTTTGAGTTTTTTATATATTCTGGATATTGATCCCATCAGAGAAAAATCTACCAAAAATCTTCTCCCATTCTTTAGTCTCTCTCTTCATGCTCTTAATTATTTCCTTTGTTGTGCTTTTTAATTTGTACCATCCCACTTACTGTTGGTTTTTTTTTTTAAATTTCTTGAACTTTAGGAGTCTTGTCAACAAAGTTGGTGCCTGTGCCAATATATTGGAGTGTTGACTCTATAATATGCTTTTTTCTAGCAGTTACAAAGTCTCTGGTCTACTTCTTAGGTCTTTGATCCATGTTGGGTTGATTTTTTGTGCAGGTTGAAAGACGAGGATTTAATCTCATTAATTTATGTATGGATATCCACTTTCCCTAGCACCATTTGTTTAAAAGGCAATTTTTTTCTCCAACTCTATTTTTGGGCACCTTTGGAAAGTAGAAGATAATATATCTATGTGGATTGTCTCTGTGTCTTTTATTCTATTCCATGGGTCTTCGTGTCTGTTTTTATTCCAATACTGTGCTGTTTTTCTTACAATAGCTCTGTGGTATGATTGGAGATCATGCATTAATGAAGCCTCCAGCATCACTCTTCTTGCTCAGGATTGCTTTGGCTATTCTGAATCTTTTATTCTTCAAAATGAATTTTAGGACTGGATTTTTCCTAGTTCTATGAAGAATGTCATTGGTACTATGACAAGAATTGCATTGAATCCATATAATGGCCATCTTGACAATGTGGCAAAAACTTGGGAGTTTTTTCCATCTTCTAAGGACTTCTTCAACTTCTCTCTTCAGTATACTATAGTTTTCATTGTAGAGATTTTTCACCTCATTGGTTAGATTTATTCCCAAGTATTTAGGGAGGGAGCAGCTTATTGTGAATGGGCTAGTTTTCCTAATTTATTTCTCAACAGATTCATTATTGCAGTATAGAAAAGCTATTGACTTATGGATGCTACTCTTATATCCTGCTACCTTGCTGAATTTGTTTATCAACTCTAGAAGTATTCAAGGGGAGTTTTTGGGTCTTCTAGATAAAAGGATCATGTCATCAGCAAACAGATATAATTTGACTTCTTCTTTTTCTATTTGCATCCCTTTAACTTCCTTTTCTTGCCTGATTGCTCTGGCTATAGTTTTAAGAACTATGTTGAATAGGAGTGGTAAGAGTAGACATCCTTGTCTTGTTTTTGGTTTTAGAGGAAATGTTTTTAGGGCTTTTTCCCATTCAGTATGATATTGACCTCGGGTTTGTCACATGTAGCCTTTACAATTCTGAGGTAAATTCATTCTATTCCTTCTTGTTCCAGTGTTTTCAACATGAATGAGTTAGTTGTATTGGACTTCCATCTCATTTCTAAGGTTTGAATATTTTTCTGATATTATTTCATTGAAAAGTTTGTGCATTCTTTAGTGTGTATTTCAGTGCTTTTATTCATGCCAAAAATTCTTGTATTTGGTCCCCTGATATTATCTCATATTTCTTGAATATTCTGGTCATAGACTCTTAACATCTTTTCTTTATTGTCAACTTATTTTTAATATTATATACTGTGTCTTCAAGGTCTGAGAATCTGTATTCTATGTGGTCTACTATTGATGATCTTTCAACTGAATTTTTAACTGGATTTATTGAATCTTTCATTTCCAGGATTTATGTTTGGTTCTTTCTCAGAATCTCTATCTCTTCATTGAAATTATTTCCCACTTTCAGTATTTTCTCTAAGTTAAATCCTTGCCTTTTCTTTTTTTAGCACATCCAACATTTTAACTATAAACATTCTAAACTCTTCAACATTTTCTCCACTGTGGTGTCAATGAAGAGTTGTAGGCTCTTTGGAGTGATATTTTTTCTTGCTTTTTTTATATTTTTTGTGTGTCTACCCTTCTTGTGGGATGATTATCTCTTTATTTTATTTTATTTTTTGTGCGAGGAAGTATATATTGAGTTACTTTCCCTTAAGTGCCCCAGGCTAACCAAATATCCAGTTATTGATACTCCCACTCAACATGTATCATCTACTGTTTCCAATATCAGCACCATTTTGAGAGAAGATACTAAAATCTATTAACTGAAATCACTTTAAAGCAAAGCCATGTTCTATTAAACCTTAGGGGAGAAAATTGTTGAAAATGTTCTCCACATGTCCTCTAATCCCGGTATAAAATTGTAGTAATGTTCTCTGATACAATTCTAGGAGGCTCCCTCCAAACATTGGTGTGTCTAGGTACTTACTAATTTTCTGTTCAATCTGAGATCAAACCTGATTGTGACTTAGCAGCTCAATTATTCCCCATTATGGTGTGCAATCTTCTGTACCCTCCTGAAGAAAAGTTCTGTGTATCCAGCACTGTCACATTCGGTATGGGCTACCCCCTATATATTCCAGAGTGTATGGGGTGTAGCAGTCTAAGATAGAGGTGTTATAATTTGTTTTCTGTGGTGCTTGGTGGCCTGTGGGCTGTGAGTGGGTGTAGGGCTGCTGCCCCCTCTGGAATGCCAACTTGCAGATTTGAGGGCTTGTATCTAGGCATACAGGGTGGTGGCTAGTGTCTGTGGAGTACTCATCTCTAAGCCCCTCCCTGTGTGTGTACTTCCCACTGTGTATATGCAAGTTTCTCTGCTAGCTGTTTAGGGTTATCTTCAGGAATTGTCTTCTGTGGGTCCATGCACCTGAATAAGAATTTAATTAATTGGCAACTCTAGAACTCACAGCTGTGGATCCTCCTAGAGGTTCTAGGGCATAGGAACTACTTCCCTGATTCTATGGTTTTCTTACCAACTAACTGGTTCTTGTTCATCAATCTAGGGACCCAAACCTACGTCCTTGAAGGGTGCTGTGCTGTGTCTGCTGACTCTTTCTGTTGGGTACAGAAGCATAAAATGCAGGGCTCAATGCTGTTGCTGATGGCATGGGGATGCTGTGTACCCTTTGACCTCCACAGGGCTTCTTTTAAGGTGGCATATATCTGGGAGGCTGTCTGCAAGTGTGGGCCGCATGGTTGAGGGCTCTCTATAAGTGATCTGTGGAGCAGAAGCCTCTACCCTGGCTAATGTAGATGACTTGGGTACCGTCCCTGTGACTGAGGTAAAGCATCAGTTGGCCTGCCTGCATCTGAGCTCCTGCTGTGTGGTTGTGAATCATTGGGCAACTACTCCCCTCTGCTGGGACTTCTGTGGAGCAGTATTGTCACATGGATGCTATCTGCAACTGTGGGGTCTGTGGATACTGTCTCTCTGAGGGCCATCTTAGGTACAGAAGCCTCTGCCCTGACCGATACAGCTCACTAGGGTCTTGCCCATCACCATGATTCGGGTAGGATGCAGTTGGCCTGTCTTTCCCTTTACTCCTGCAAAAGCTGTGGGGGGCACAGGGTTGGAGTTAACACTCCCTGGGAATGATTTGCTCTCAGGTCAGCCCCACCTTAGTTCCCCTGCCCGTGGTAATGATGGAGGGTTTCAGTAACTTTCAGCTAGCAGAGATCCCTCTACAAGTTCCGTTTAGGTGGATTATTGAGACAACCCATTTCAGAGTTATTCTCTCTGGTTTTATTTGTTATTATCTGATGTTGGGGAGAAGCTGTATTGTTTTAATTTTTTCTACGGAGACTGGCTAGCTGTGGACTCCACAAAATTGCTGCCCTGCAGGCACGGCTCTCAGCCCACAATTTGAGCTAAACTCTGTGATTTCCTCCACTGTCTTGGCTCCTCCTGTTCCATTTTAAATTGGTCTGCTTTTCTTTCCAGCTGTGGTTAAGGAAGTAAACTATGGGCTCTTCCTCTCCCTCTTTGTCCCTAGTTGTCCCTCCCCTCAACCCCAACATGGTTAGGGTTTAGGGTCAAAGAATTCTGTGCTTATTTTCTGCTCCAGTAATTAAATTCCCAAGTTCCTCCAAGTCTCAAGCATTATAGTATTGAATTTTAGAGTATTTGTTCTGTCACCCACCTCTCTGGTTAGCTATTCTTGTTCACTGCTTCCTTTCTGGGCTGTGGAGGGTTCAAAGGTTTCTGCCTAGATCCACCCAAACATCTTCTCCTGACTCAATTCAATCCTAACACTAACTATTTAGTGCAGATCCCATGGATTAAGAGGTCAGTCTCACAGTACTGCCCTCTCCTCAGGTGTCAAGCACAGTTCCAGACAATTCGTACTTCTGACCAACAGGTTATAAATCAGAGGCTCCCATAACCTCCTTCAGTGATTTGTTACAAGAGCTCATAAAACTCAGGGGAACACTGTATACATTTATTGGGTGTGTTTGGAGATTTTGTTGTTGTTTTGTTTTGGTTTATTTTAATATAAAGAATACAACCCAGGAACAGCCAAATGGGAAAGATACAGGGGAAGAACATACATAGCTCTGTGTGGTCCCTGGGCACACCACTTCCCCAGTACCATAGGCTCATCAACCCAGTAGCCCCCTGAACCAGATTGTTTAGTATTTTTATGAAAGATGTATAATTTAAGCTTGGTCGATTAAACCATTGACTATTAGTGATAATTTTCAATCTCTAGCCCCACTCTCCTCCCCAGAGGTCAGGTGATGAGGGGTGTAATTTTCATCCCTCTAATATGGATGGTTCCTCTAGCTACCAGCCACCATCCTGAAACTGTCTTGGGACCCTCCAACAGTTACCTCAGTAGCCATAAACTCAAGTATGATTGAAAGGGGTTTATTATAAATAACAAAAGATTCCTTTATCCCTCAGGAAATTACAAAGGTTTTAGAAGCTTTATGCCAGGAATTGGGAACAAATACTAAATATGTGTTTCTTTTTATGTCACAGTATTACAATAAGAGAGAAAGACTTAGCTAAAATGTTAACTCTAAGTTAACTATAAAATGTTAACTATAACCATAAAGCTTCCCAAAAAACAAAAACCATATACCATGTAAGAACCATCTGTCCAGATAGGCTCTGGATTATGGAGAAGGTGGAGGCGAGGCTTGTTGACAGATGGAGAATTAGATCCACCCTGGAGGAGCCGTGGCAGCTGGCTCCCATAGCCCAGGTTTCTAGCAGTCCTTTCACACATCACAACTGTATCATGACTACCCACAAATGTGTGTGAAAACTCTGAGCAAGCCACCCCAAAATGGGTTAGTTACAGCCTGGAATCCTGTGGAGCAATTCACCACCATCCATCCCTTGTCTGTGAAGCCAGAAAGTGCTGCGTTCTGTCCTGTCCCAGACAGCACGTAGGAAAACCATGACAGGTGTTTTAGTCAGCTTAGCAACCCCGTGACTAAAATATCTGACAAGAACAACTTAGACGAGGAAAATTTTATTTTGGATCATGGTTTCAGAGGTTTAGTCCATGGTGGGCTGACTCCATTGCTGTGGGCCTATATACCCCCATAACCATGCCCACATAACATTATGGTGGAAGGGCATTGGGGAGGCAAGCTGCTCACCCCATGGCAGCAAGGAAGCAGAGAGAGGAAAGTGGAAGAGGCTACAGGGATAATGAACTCCTCCAGGGCATACACCCAGTGACCCACCCTGCCCACTCATACCCCACCTGTCTACAGTAACCACCCAGTCCATTCAAACTAGGATGAACTGATTAGGGTATGGCTCTCACAATCCAATCATTTTACTTCCAAACATTCCTGCATTAACCCAGGAGCTTTCCTTATATCCAAACCGTAACAACAGGTAATTCCCTCTCCCCTTCAACTTTCTGACCCTTTTCTGTCTTCTTTTATTGTTTTCATATTCCTGGTTATTCCACGATGGGAAACATTAAAATCGTTTAGAGAATCAACTCTGCCTCAGCTTTTGTTCTGGGAGTGTCCTTTTGCAACCTGTTTTAGTCAGCTTTTTTTGCTGCTGTGACTAAAGGACCAGACCAGAACCAATTGTAGAGAAGGAAAAGTTTATTTGAGGGCTCACGGTTTCAGAAGTCTTAGTCCATAGAAGGCCGGCTCCATTCCTCTGGGCTCAGAGGTGAGGCAGGACATCATGGCGGAAGAGCGTGGCAGAGAAAACCAGCTTACACGATGATCAGGAAGCAGAAAGAGAGAGACTCCACTCTCCAGATACAAAATATATACCCCCATAACCATGCCCACAAAAAAACACTTCCTCCAGCCACACCTCATCTAACTCTAGCTACCACTCAGTTAATCCCATCTGGGATTGATTAACTGATTAGGTTAAGGCTATAGCCCAATCATTTCTCCTCCAAACCTTCTTGCATTGTCTCACACATGATCTTTTGGGGGACACCTTACATCTAAACCCTAACACAACCTTTACCCAAAACTAGCTCTTATCAAGTAAAACTAAGGGATAACACTATGAATCTCTATAAATCAGTTTTCTCACTGGTAAAAGATAAATAAATCTGTAAAATACTTCCAATTTGAAAATTCTAGGAATTCAAGATGAACTGTAGAACCTTTGAAATCTCAGTGTCTCTGTATAATTATCATAAAGTATGTTTACCTAAATGTTTTGTTGTAAGAATTGAATCAATGAATACATACGGTGTGGTTTGAAAGATGTGTAGTACTGAATAGTACTATGACATGGTGCTAATACTCGTAAAAATGCTGTAGCCATTGAAACAGCAAAGTATCATAATCTAGGACCTGATATCTATAAACCCATAATTAAATGAATCGATTTATTCAATGTACTTAGAACAGTGTTCTGTAGAAAATCCTCTCTAAAGTGCAAGCTATTTTAAAATTATGATGATTACCAGGGGAAGTGATAGCCATCATATATTGTTATCTTTATTATTATTTTCAGTAATGGGATGAGGTTTTTGGTCTTACTGTACTATATAGTTTTCTTATATTTGGAACTTAAGTGTTTGGGAATTTTCCAATCCCTATAGTGGTTACATTTACCAGCATTTTATACCGAAGAAGGCACTGTCTTGCTGCTACTAAAAGACCCACATTCAACATCGTGGCTGCTAACAGAGCAGACTACTCTTGCGTTCCTTCATGACCACTTGTCAAATTTCCTTTTGCATCAGCCCTTCTTAAAATGATTTAAAATGAAAGACACTTTTGTTTGGAGAACTTCATGGTATAACCCTAAGGCATCACAAAACCCAATGCAGGGTGAAGACAGTCAAAAGCCGTCTCATGGCATCCTAGAGTGTCTTAAGACAGTCAATGCATCATAGTTGATAAATTTTATGCTCTATTATAGCCACAATGCTAACCCACATCACAACCCAATATAGCAAAAGGTCACTTCACAGGTGTCCCAAGGCCTAGCCATTCAAATGGGCCGTGAGTTAGTTTCGCTAGTGGCAATACTAGCATTCAACTGTCACCCTCTCCTTACATTAGCATGCTGTGATTATTCCCAGCAGTGGAGCTGGGCCTCCATGGTAACGCTCTTCAGGGAGCTGGGGAAGCTCTTTAATTATTAAAATGAATAATTCTTACCAACACATTTAATTGGGAAATATTACATGTTAAAGGGGCACTAATGGAACAGCTCTGAGAACCGAGCAGTGTGATAGAGTATGCTTTTTGATGTGAATTTTAGCAATACTCTCCTCATCCCAACACAACATGCATTATTTAGTTGCTTTTTTTTAAAAAAAAATCTATCATTTCATTTCTAAGTGGATGGAATTATTGAACTCACAAAAGCAGAGCTTTGAATTACTCTTATGTGTTTGAACCATTAACAACCCACAAAAACCAAATATGGTAAATCGTCATGTTATCTCTCATTGCTAGGAAGTTGACCAAAAAAGACCCTGATCATTACATCAGCCAGTTAACACAGAGTAGGTTAGCTTTACAGTAGCTTTACAGTTTAGCTTTATAGTTGGAGCAATTTTCTTTATTGAGAACCAAAAATTTTTATATTCAAAGCATTTTTCTAACTTCACCCATGGAAATCCTTATGCATATTTAGCCATATTTACATATGATTTTATAAGTGTGTATTTCTTTGTATGTTTTGTGTTCTCAGAGAAATGAGATTTATTCCAGAGGCAGATAGAAGAACCCAGTCTTATCATTAACTCATCACTTGTGAATAGAGATAATTTAAGCCCTCTGACATCATCCCCTGAATGGTTTTTACAAAGAAAGTTTCTGTCATTGAAGTAGAAAAACAAAATCCGGGGCCACGGTTCTCATTCAGTCTCTTCATTTTGAGATTATAGAGCTGTTTCTGTGGTGGAGAAAATTATAGAAGCACGGGGGATAATAATACTAGAAAACGAAGGAATGAAAGCAAACACATTTATCCATTGGCAAGAGTCTGTGTAATCATCAGAAATTTCACCCTTCAAACTTGTAAGCATGTACTTTGGAAATAGGTTGTTGCTGGTACTAGGTTTAAGGAGTCCCAGAACTAATTTTTTTTAAGGCATAAAGAAAGCTATATTTAAAGTCTTTTTCACATTCATTTTAATTAACATAAGATTTCATAAGCATTGAGTGGCAACAAACATACTGCCCACCAAAAAAAATGACAATGCCATACATCTTCCAAAAACTCCTCCCAGGGTCATTGGCACTCCACCCACGGGCACTGAAACCCTAGGAGGATCTTGAGGGAGAACGGAAGAGCTGACAACCTGTTAGTTTTACCATGGACTTGCCTGTGCACCTCCCCCCAGTACAAATCCCTGGTTCAGCGGGGTCTGTGCTTCCTGCCATTCTCACTCCTCACCATTCCACATCAGTTTGTCCCCATTGAATTTACGGTTAGTGATTAAAAAGCATGTCCCACTGAAACCTTCAAATGATGCAAATATCAAATTACACTGCTGTCTCCAAATTCCCTAGCCAGCCTTCTGGATTCTCCAGCTTTCTAAATCACCCTCTTGTTTCACTCTATCTGTCAGACTGCCTGGTCCCCTAATGCTGGAGGAAAATCAAAGAGCCGCTTGACTGGAAAGGGGTAATTACTATCAGTGACATTTCCATTAGGAAGTTTCCCACCGAGCTGCTCTCATCTTAATACCAAATACTCATATTAATGTCCCTCCCCAACTCAGCTCCCTACACTAATTTTTTAAATTAAAATTCTAATGATTTATAATGAATGACTGCTCACAGTCAGGCTGTAAAACCAATGATTCAAGGGCACCTAAATGACATGTACCTCTGTCCACCTGGACGTCCGTGGGCCTGATCATTCCTGTTTGGCTTATTTCATACTTCACTGTTTGGTTTGCATCATACCAAACATGAGCAGCTTTTAACTCTTTAATAGAACATGCAACACGAAATGCCTGTAAACAAATAGAGGACTGTATTTTAAACTTGTTTAAGCAGCAACATTACTTTCAAATGAAAATTTTAAATAAATCAGTATAAATGGAATTTTATTAGCATAAATTTATTAGAATAATTCAACTTATGAGTTTATATATGTAATAGTTGTATTAAGTCCACAAGTTTGTTTTCACAAAAAGAAGACAAATCAGGAATTTAAAATGAAAATTGGATAGCAATTTTTTGTTTCATTTGTTTGCACAGATAACCCATTTCTGATAGCTTATCCCATGTTCTCAAATTATTCTTCAACTAGGCAGAAACAGCAGAGATGTTATTCCAAGGTCTACTGGAAATCAAGATCAGCTGACTTCCTAAATAGTCATAAAAATGGTCCCAAATGTGTTAACACTTGGTACATAACACAGGTGAGTTATTTCATGTATCATGTAATGATTTTAACAGTTAAAATATATTTTTGCATAAAATCAAATTGCACATTTAAGGAATCATTAAAACATGTCCACAGAAGATTAAGACTGTAAAACATGGTCCCTTGACATGGAGGGAGAAATGAGTAGCTAAAGAGGTAACGAAGAGGCTCCCCTGGAGAAGGCTATGGCTTTTGCTTTCAGTACCTCCTTCACCCCCTGAGCACTTTCTGGTGTCCACACCCTGGTGATGATTACATTCTCTCCCACAGGAAGTGGAGCATGGACCTGCCCCCACCAGGAGATTATGTGACTGAAGGCAGAAGATGACTGTTGCAGACGGAACTGTGTTCTCCCAAAATTCATATGCTGAAAGCTTAATTACCAAAGTGACTGATTTAGGGACAGGGTTTTAAAGATGTAATTAAGAGTAAAACAGATCATAGGGCAGGACCCTCATCCTATAGAACAGATACCCTTACAAGAAGAGATAAGGCACTAGAGAGCTCTCTCTCTCTCAATACACATCCACAGAGGAAAGGCCCTCAGAGGACAAAAAGGTCCCATCCACAGCCAAGGACAAACACCTCACCAGAAACCAACCCTGCTGGCACCTTATCTTGGACTTCCAGATTTCCAAACCTGCATGACCATGAAAAAATAAATTTCTGTTGTTTAAGCCACCCAACCTGTGGTTATTTTTTTTAGGGCAGCACAAGAAGATTAATACACTTTTGAAAGAAAATATGCTTTAAATGAATACAACAAAGGAAATTCCCTTTTGAGCTTTATAAGGTTATCTGAACTTGATGTCCTACAGAATGCTCTTCAGATTCCTGTCAGTATTTTTTTCATGAACAGAAGTAAAATCTTTCGGCACTAAGGCTTGAAGCACGGATGGCAATAGATCTGAAGTGATCTCAGTTTTACCTAATAGTTTTCTATCCCCATAGCTGATAGTACAGAGCTGTTCAACTACCTGTGTGTCAAGCTGAAGAAAGATATCACTCTAGTGGGGATTAAACCCAGGATTTCAGGCATACTACACAAGCAATCTACCACTAACCCCCACTTCATTTTTTTTTTTTTTTCTGTTGAGACAGGCTGTGGCTAAGATGCCTAGGCTGGCCTCCTGGGGAAACATCTCTTTGATTAATCCACTTACCTTCTAGAGTTGTTTTTTTTTTTTCTATTTATGTTTTTCTCATAATTTATACCTATGATAGCAAAAACATGGCACAGTTATCTCTATCACTGTTCATAACAACCACGAACAATTGATCCTGATGCTTTTTTATCCCTCTGGGTTAAGATGTGGTCTCAGACTCTACATATGTAATAAGAATTGCAATGTATTCTCCTGTCATATATAAATTTTAAAAAATAAAAAAAAAAGATGTGGTCTCAGAATTCTTTTTAATATGGTTTCCTCAGGCAGCCACTGTTTTTTTTTTTAAAGAGAAAGGAGAGAGAGAATTTTTAATATTTATTTTTTAGTTTTCGGCAGACACAACATCTTTGTTTGTATGTGGTGCTGAGGATCGAACCCGGGCCGCACACATGCCAGGCGAGCGCGCTACCGCTTGAGCCACATCCCCAGCCCGCAGCCACTGTTAAGTCATGAGAAATAAGCAGTTTTTGCCAACCCTATCTTATGTCATTTTGTCAAATGTGGCTTTAAACCTCAACATCTTATAAAAATTTCAGCCTTTGATTATTGTTATGGCATTCACTAAGTGGTAGAATTGATTTCAGTCTGATTAGAGTTGTCGAATTAATCAACTCCAGAATCACTGTTCATCCCCTAGAGCTGAGGGTCCACAGACTAAACAAGTATACTGTAGGTTCATCCCTCCTCATTTATACTTTCAGTTTTTTTGTCACTTTCGCCTAATTTTAAACACTATCCTTAATTTGAAGATCTTAGACTCCAATAATGTTAACTTTCAAAAACAACTCATTTATTTTTAAATACTTAAGTACCTTCAATAATTATAAAATAAACAAAATATTTGTTTTACCACTATTATTAAAAATAGCTCAGACAGGACCTCCAGTCCTGGGTGGGTGACCATGGTCCTGCTCACTGTTCACTCATGCCCATTCCAGATGGTGAAGTCATCCTAGCAAATGTGAGGGAGCAATATTTGAGCATTAACTTCTTTGGGCTTTTTAAAATTTTATTTTTATTGTAGATATTTAAGGTATGCAACATGTTTTCATATATATAGCGAAATAATTACTTTAGTCAAGAAAATTCATATCTATCTCCTTATGTAGTCTCTCTCTCTCTCTCTCTCTCTCTCTCTCTCTCTCTCTCTCTCTCTCTCTCTCTCTCTCTTTCTGTGTGTGTGTATGTTGAGAGCACCTAAAATCTACTGTTAGCAAAGTCAGTATACTAGGTAGTATCAACTAGTCATTATGCTATACATTTAATGACTAGATAACTCTGGGCGCTCCCCCCCTCCTCTCTACTTTCAGGCTGCAATTAGCCTCCCCAGACTTAGGTATCAGAAGGAAGGCCACTGGAGGAGAAAGAAGAGTCATTTCTTACCTTCCTCTGTAAAGAGTTCTGAAATTTGAAGCAAAAGTAATGCTTTGAGAGAGAGAGATGTTTCTGAGACTCAAGAACAGGATTTTAAGTACTAAAAAGCAAAGTTTGTGCACTAAATAGTAGATGACTTAAAAGTTGTCCCCAGACCCAAGATTGGATTAAAAAAGCAAAATAGAAGAAAGAAAATTAAATCCTGCTAAGTAAGTGTCCTTCTGAGGGCCTACTTCTTTTGGGATGAATCTCAGGAGAAGGAAAGTAAACTCCCAAACTGAAGTTGGGCTTTGAAAATAAAAGAGACCCTACTTTATTTTCCAAAAAGTCCCTATTCTGCACCCCAAGATTTATGCACAAGCCCACAATGTTGTGAGAGAAGAAATAACCATTTCCCATGTTCTTAAAAGGATGCAAAAGTGTCTACGGTAGGCTTCAGATGGGGCAGCTCCCTGCACACAACAAGTGTACCCTGAATGCACACATTCCAACATAGGACTGCAGGTCGGTGGGCACAGATGTGAAAAACCAAACTCTAGATGGGAGGAGTCAAATCTCCTGCCTGTGGAAGGGACAGTTGCCAAGGACAGAGGGCAGACCCCTCCCTGTGGTACTATCATGCTGTTTAAAGTTCTGGAACTGGGGAAAGAGGAGAGAAAGTAAAGTCTCACTTTGGGGATGGGGGTAAGGATGAGAGAAGAACTAAATCATCTCAACTTAAACCTGAAATAACTGATACTCGTTTTTTAAATGAACTGAAATTAAGTTTTCTTTCATCAGGCACTTACAATTAGACTGCGTGATATTTTAGAAGTAAAAAAAAAGTTACCATTTTCATACCCAGTTTAAAGATTAGTCTTTAGGCAGGTTCAGGTCTCTGTGGTACAGGAATCTTCCTATATCCCCATATTTTATTCTCTGATGTGCTGACCAGTACAGTACCTGAAAACTAGAGCTCCCAGCATGCATTGCTGATAGGTGCTTCCTTCATCTCCTACTCCCATCCCAACAAACAGACACTTGTACAATGCTATTTGAAAGGACCACATTTTCCAGGATACAATGCACATTTTCATTTTCTGAACCTGGGACCCATATTGGGATTAAGCAGCTTCTAGCCCACTGCTTACTTTTCCTTTGCAAATTAGAAAATGATACCTACTATGCCAGACACGTTTTTGCAGTAAACAACCCATCTAGTTGTACACAGTAGTCCTGGGTTGTAGAATGAAAAACTGAATCAGTTTTGGGACTGGGGCTGTAGCTCAATGGTACAGCGCCCGCCAAGTACATGTGAGGCACTGGGTTCAATCCCAGCACCACATATGAATAAATTAAAAATAAAGGTATTGTTATCCACCTACAACTAAAAAAGAAATTTTAAATACAGGGAGGAATGCTCATTTTCTGATTGTAGTATTAATCCTGGTACAGCAAATAATAAACACACTTGGAAGAAACATGTTTTTCATCCTTTTTATCAGGTGCTCTTTATTTTTTTGAAGCAACATAATAATTAGACATGTGTTAATACTGGGTTTTAATTTTAATTTAATTAATATAAATAATCCATCTGTATCTTTAAATTAATGTCATAATTTCTCATCAGACTCCTAGGAGAAGATTATCCTCCATAAATGTTTAGACGTTTGGGCCACAAAAAACCCTATGTGGATGACTTTTCTACTTAATATACCCCTACTTCTCTCCACAGCGCTTCTAACTTCCAAATTAAGTCAGAAAAGGCAGTTTTACTAATGTTACATATATTGCTTCTTAAAGCTGTTTTTAGTATTTCCTGGAGATTTGGCTTGCATGTAGAATAGCCCCAGGTGGCCATCCTTAAACAGACTATGTAAATTGACTAAGTCTCAGATTCCTCATCATCAAAATGGGGCTTATAATAGCCACCATGTAAGACTCAGTGAGGTTTTATGTGCTAGCAGAGTAACTGCTGCAGTAAATGTGAGGACCCCTCGGTGTCATGAGCCTGTGGTTACAAAAAGGTCGCATTGCCAGTAAGAATGCAAATTTCCCTGGCACATGCCACTTCGGTATTCTGCCTGAGCTGCAGATCCATTTCAGGATGTGGTTAATTTGGGGTGTTTGAGCAGGTGTCCCTGTGGTTACATTTGATGTTTATATAATTTCCCTCAGGGATTCCTCACTTAAGTCTTCTACTTGCAAAGTTGCATGAGGGCTGGGTCTGTCTTCATCCTCTGCTACAGGTACCAATGATCCTATTGATGTCAGTGCTCCTAAAACAAGTCATCATGGGCCAAAATAGCACTAGATTCCTGCACTGAGCAGGAAGAGGCTGTGCTAGCATCCATGTCCCATTGTTCTCCTCCTTCACAAAACTCCTACAGTTTGTAGGGAACCAACTGCCCCCTGCTTTCTCACAACTGCCCTTGTGTGAGCACTGAGTACCTCACATCCCTGGAAACCTTCAACTCCATAACACTTAGTCATCCTAGGTTTCAGACACTAGACCTACAAAGCTCTCAAGGAAACAGAGAGCTTGTCTCGTCTCCAACTTTCCCTCTGCCCCCAGCCTCATTCCCATCTGTGTTTGCCCCAGTACATAAATCTAAGCCTGCATTGGCCTCCTGTTATTGTATTACAGACTACCGTGGACTGAGCAGTTTAAAGCAATACCTGATGAATCTCATAGCTTCTGCAGGTAAGAAGACTGAATGGGTCTCACCTGGGTTCTCTACTCACAGTCTTCTAGGGGAGAAATCAAAAGTATCAGGCTGAGCTTTCTGAGGGATAGGGGAAGATTCTGTTTATATTCTCATTCAGGTTGACGGCCAAATTTGGATCTTTAATTATAAGATTGAGAGCTCCATTTCCTTGCTAGCTATCAGTAGGGAGCCCCCTCTGCCTTTAGGAGTTATCCCCATTCCTTGGCTCCCACCCTCTCTAAAGCCATCATCAAATCCCTCCCATACTTCTAGTTCTGACTTTAGAAGGGCCTGGTCCTTTTTAAGGGCTCACTTGAGTCAATCATATATACCTAGGATAACTTTCCTTTACTGAGGTCAACTGTGCCATGTATCATAACCAGATTGTGAAATGATATCTCATCATGGATTTGGTGGGGGAAGAGGAGGGAAAAGAGAGGCATTGGAGAGTGAAATGGATCAAATTAGTTATAAGCATGTATGAATATGTCACAATGAATTCCACTATTATGAATAATTATAAAGAACCAGTAAAAAGAATTTTTAAAGGGTTCTGCATACCAGACCTACTTTTCCAAGTATATCAAAAGTTGTAGAAAAATAACTGATGAGGGAAAGGCCCCAACTCCTCATCAGACACCTTGGCCTCATTTGAAGTTCTTTAGTATCAACCAAAATCTTTATATATACATTCTTTCTCATAGAATAAACATTTCTGGAAGTTCTATGGCCAGCCCGGCATCGTGTCAAGTGCTGGAGATACAGGACAAGAGCCAGGATGCTTGCCCTTAGCTAAGGAGGCAAAATGAATCCAATATCAGAAAGTGTCAAGTTGTATCTTTGACCAGTGCAAAGAATGTGAGGTCTATGGTGCTATAAAATCCTGTAATGGAAGAAACTGACTCCATTAGGATAAAAGAATAAGGGCAAAGATTTCTGGTTGCCCCTCAAAATCCTTCTTGGAAAATTGCTCCCTCACTGCGCTGCATTTCCCAGATTCCCTTGCCTTTTTGTGTGGCTGGGTGATGAAGCCTCTTCAATGAGTAGAAGTCAATGGTGCCACTTCCAAGCTGGGGCCATTAACCTCACTGTGCCTTTTATGAGAGGTGATTGCAATGCCCAGAGCAATCACAAAAATGGCAGAGCTGAAATCCACTTAGATCCTTGACTAACCGCCAGGACCAGAATCCTTCACCACCACTTCCACCACCAAAACCAGCCCAGACTGTTATATGAGGAGAAAGAAAATGCTCTCTCTCCATTTGTTTCTGCAGATGAGGGTAACACAGAGCTACATAGAGGCAGGCAAAACAAGATAGATGGCTCTCTTCTCTTATATTTATACAATGTGTCTCTGAAAGTCTCACATCTATTAGGAGATGTGGCCCTGTGAGAAAGGTAAGAGAATACCTATCACTACACCATCTGCCAGACAAGGCTCAGAAGAACTTAGGGAGGGTCCCACAGCTCAGCGGTCACCTCTGGAATCTGCATCACTGATTCACCATTTGGATTTAGACAAGTTATTTGCCTTTTTTTCATTCCTGTCTTCCCAGTTTGGAGGAGGAAGTTCTGTGGGACTGATTTATGATATACTCTAGATGTAAGAGAATATAAATGTGACAATTTTATAAGCTATGTGTGATGAATCCCACTACTATGTATAATTATAATGCACCAATTAAAAATAAATTATAAAAACAAGTTATGTTTGTAGGAAATATTTGGCTATATTACTTGGCAATGCCTCCTTCTTTATATTCTTTGATATCTTAGGTCCCCTGGAAACTGACATGCAAAACTAAATACAGGCTCCTAAGCTATTATTAGTCTTAGGTCCCTTAAATTTTAACATCTGGTAATGTCACCCCCTATCTTATTCTTGTTAGAATCTTTTTTACTTCACTTACTCACTTGTGTATCTTCTCAGAAGCTGTACCTTTTCAAAGTCTTTTGCTCATTCAGGTGTTCACCAAATTTTATGAGCATTCATTATGTAAAAGACACTGTGGTGACCACGCATATAGAGATTAAGCAATGCAAGTACAGCCCTTGTCTCGAAATTAAGCCTGCTCAGTAGAGAAGATAATAAAAAAGAAAATATGAAATCTGCTGGGTGTGGTGGTGCACGCCTGTAATCCCAGAGGCTTGGTAGGTTGAGGCAGGAAGGTCTCAAGTTCAAAGCCAGCCTCAGCAAAAGCAAGGTGCTAAGCAACTCAGTGAGACCCTGTCTCTAATTAAAATGCAAAATAGGTCTGGGGATGTTGTTCAGCGGTAAGTGCCCCTGAATTCAATAGTTGGTATCCACCCCGTCTGCCCCCCAAAAAGAAAGAAAATATGAAATCTCATTTAATTACAAATATGGTTGATTCAAAGATGCAAACTGAGACACTGTGTTTTCTCACCTATAGTTACTTATAAAATACAATCTACTGAGCAAGCCACTTTTAGGATTTTTTCACAAATATTTTCAAATTGCAGATAGCTTACTTGGGGCCCTGGACTACTTAAGTAGTTTTGTATTGTTTCTAGTAAATTTAGAGCTACATTTGGTACTTAACTATAGGAAATGCCTTAGCTCAGGTTCATAATCCAGCTATCTTTCTACTCCTTTTGAATTGTTTCTGCTTTGTTTTCTTTTTCGGGTGGGAAAGGACAGACTAAAGGGAGAAAGAAGGAGAGAGGAAACACTGTCATGAAGTAAGGCCTTGCTCTTCTGCATCCAGGGTTCTGGTTATCTGTCCTCAGGAACCTGATGGAGAGACCAGAGGTGACAATGAACCACCTTCAATCTGAAGTGAAGGATGATCCAGAACCATCATTTAGGTTGAGAAAACCACGCCCTTCCCCTGACGGGCCAAATACAAAAGATGGCCCTGTTGCCACAAACCTATTGTTTACATGTTCCCAAATAAATTGTCAGAAGAGTTGGTGGGATCCAAGAGCCAGGTGAGAAGGGGAGGGATTTTAGGAAAGGGATTTACTGGATGTTCTCAGGAGCATTTTCTTTTTAGATCCTCAGAACTCTACAGTTCCAGAGTCTTCTCAGAGCATCCCTCAGCTCCTGCCACCTGTCCCAGGTTGGGGGTCTCACCTCATGTTCTCTCTTAAACCTCCCTGCATCTCTGCCGTGGTTTGAGTAAAAATAAATAGAATAGAGCCATCAGGTGACACATTTTAATTTGAAGCCTAAGCCCATGTGCTAAAGCCTTGGTCACTGACTATAGCACTATTGGGAGACGGCAGAACTCTTAAGGCCTTCTAGGAGGAAGTTAGGTCATTGGGAATGTGCCTTTGAAGGGAATATTGGGACCCCAGACCCTTCCTCTTTCTTGACTTCCCAGCCACCACTAGGTGAGCAGCGTCCTCCAACACATGCCACAGACCCAAACAGGGCCCAGTGGTGTGGACTCTGAGCCAAAATAAACTGTCCTCCTTATAATCTCATCATCTCAGATATTCTGTTGCAGTGACAGAAAGCTAACACAATCGCTAAATCCAAATGGCAGAGAGAAACCCTTCCAATAGTCAGCCTAGTTATTTTATACACACCAATTCCATTTCATTAATGAAAACTGTAGAAGAAATTGGACTGAAATTTTGGACAGAATGTAGGTTCAGAGCCATACAGCAATAGAATAAAGCCATCAGGTGACACATTTTAATTTCAATCTTTGTCTCAATCCTTGATATTGCAATTTTCCCCACTCTAAGCCTAGAAGATGCAGCTCTGATGTCCCTGGTTCCCTACACATCAACGCGAGACACAGCACCACAGAGCTGAAACCTTGGGGAAACTTAGACCCAAAACATTCGCGAACAAAACACATGGCTTCTCCGAAGCACAGTGACACAATGACATGTGTCTTTGCAAACTTAACAGGCTGTAATCTGCTACAGCTGCCATGGAATGGCCTGTCTGTCTTGGCTTTCATCATTTACTGTTTGCAAATTATCTTTTCAGCAGGGTGTAGGTGCGGAAACCAGACAGCTTCTAATGCAAGAAGAGGTTTGTCAGGCCATGTTCAGATACTGGGCAGTGCAGTCAGAGTATTCAGAGTATTCAGCTATTTTGTTCTTTAAATAGTCATTCATTTGGTCACAGAAACATCTATGTATCCAAACTGAAGCATCTTAACTTTGCAGTTATTAGAAGGAAATGTTCCTTTCTTGTCCAAGAGAGACCCATCAAATACACACCTAGGGAAGGTGTAGGTCCACAACAGAGTTCTGTGCACACCACCATCCCCATGGCTACCACCACACCCTGCATTCCCTCACCAAGGCCTGCCTCAGACCTGCTAAGTGCCACTGTCACAGTGATTCATCATGACTTTTATCATTCTGTGGTAACTTCCTTCTTTCTTGCCACCATCTTTCTTCACGTGGAAGTTCCATTAGCACAGAAACCACATTAGTACTATTGACTCTAGTATTCCCAGCACCTCACACAGGTCCTGAAACACAACAGGCATTCAATAAGTATTTGCTGAATCAATGAATAAATCCTTCCGCTCTTTGTCAAACCAGATTTCTTCTCTCCCTTTGCACCAGCTTCCTCAGTCTCACTGGAAGCTTCCTGGCCTCAGACTTTACTGTCCCTAAAGAGTTTCTCACACAAGTTGACAGAATGACTTTTGATTCTCACAGCATGAATTTTGTCAAAATCCATATATGCTTCATATGTGTTAACTGCCAGAGAGGTGCACTTACAACACGCACAGTTGAGAGTGGGTCTCTTCATTGCAGTTCAAGATGGAAGGAAGATTCATCTTTCCTTGAGGCCACAGGCAGATGGCAATATTGTAGAATCTGATGACATCTAAAGCCTTTATTATTCTAAAGAGTCTTTTTGGGATTGGCTAACTTTACTTAGCATAATCTGCTCTAATGCCATCCATTTCCTTGCAAATGCCATGGTCTTGTTATTTTTTAGTGCTGAGTAATATTCCATTGTGTATAAATGCCACATTTTTTTTATCCATTCATCCATTGAAGGGCATCTAGGTTGGCTCCACAGTCTAGCTATTGTGAATTGTGCTGCTATAAACATTGATGTGGCTGTGTCCCTGTAGTTTGCCATTTTTAGGTCTATTCCTCTTTAGAAGAGGAATAGCTAGGTCAAATGGTGGTTCCATTCCCAGTTTTCCAAGGAGTCTCCATACTGCTTTCCAAATTGGCTGCACCAATTTGCAGTCCCACCAGCAATGTATGAGTGTACCTTTTTTCCCGCATCCTCACCAGCACTTGTTGTTGTTTGACTTCATAATGGCTGCCATTCTTACTGGAGTGAGATGGTATCTTAGAGTAGTTTTAATTTGCATTTCTCTGATTGCTAGCTATGGTGAGCATTTTTTCGTGTATTTGTTGATTGATTGTATATCCTCTTCTGAGAAGTGTCTGTTCAGGTCCTTGGCTCATTTGTTGATAGGGTTATTTGTTTTTTTGTTGTTTAACTTTTTGAGTTTTGTATATCCTAGAGATTAGAGCTCTATCTGATGTGTGAGGGGTAAAAATTTGTTCCCAGGATGTAGTCTCCCTATTCACTTCACATATTATTTCTCTTCCTGAGAAAAAAACTTTTTAGTTTGAATTCATCCCATTTGTTGATTCTTGGTTTTAATTATTGTGCTATAGGTGTCTTATTAAACAAATGCCGAATGTCTTCTCTGATATAAGGGAGGTGACTCAAAATGGGGTAGGGAGGAAGAGCATGAGAAGAAAATTACCTCTAGATAGGGAAGAAAGGTGGGAGGGAAAGGAAGGGAGAAGGGGAATAGCATGGAAGAGGGAAGGAGACCCCCTTCGTTATACAGAATACATGTATGACGATGTGAGGGGAAAAAAAAAAGAAGTGGGTCACATTAGATTGGGTAGAGAGAAGTGATGGGAAGGGAGGGGAGGGAAGGGGGGAATGGAAGGACAGCAGAATACAATAGACATTATTATTGCTGTGGGTATATACGTGACTGCATGACCAATGTAATTCTGCAACCTGTACACTCAGAAAAATGAGAAATTATATCCCATCTGATTCAAATGTACGATATGTCAAGATCATTGTACTGTCATGTGTAACTAATTAAAACAAATTTTAAAAAAAAAGAAGCTTGAGATGTCTTTTGATTTAGTTTAAAAATAAAATATAAAGATTTAACTCATCCTCTGGTGTTTTTTTTCTCTCCAGAAACATCTAAACTCTTTTAAACTATAGTTCATCATCAACCATGTGCAATGAAAACTTCTGCCTTTCATAATAGATGAAATGATTCTATAATCATAAAAAAGAGTCTTTCTTCTATCTAAATCAAGCTCTTTTTCCATCTGACTTCTAAGGTTTTTTTTTAAATTATTCTTATAAAAGTAGGTTCTGCTCATTGTTGGTGTTTTTTTTTTTTAAGGTACAAAAGTAAAAACAAAAGAAATAATACAATCCCACAATGTCAATGTCCACGTAGTCATGGTTATTATGTTTCCATCTGACTTTTTACCTTGCCTTTTCTTTCACAGTGTGGTTACATAATGTCATACCTACCTGTTGAATATTGATTTTCTCCTGAGGAATCTGACATCCTTTCCCTTCTTTTTTAAAAATTTTTTCTAATAGTTGCAGATGGTCAGCGTGCCTTTATTTTATTTTTATGTGGTGCTAAGGATCGAACCCAGTGCCTCACACATGCTAAGCAAGCGCTCTACCACTGAGCCACAGCCCCAGCCCATCCTGTATCTTCTTTACTCATTTTACATACCATCCCTGAAACACCACATTTATTTCCAAGGCTCAGGTGCTCTATATGTTACTTAAGCACCCTTGGAGGTTTGAACTGCCACTCTCCCCTCCTCCCCATCAAGGCCATGACCAATGAAGTATGCATCCAAAGATCACTAGAAAAATAAAGCATACTGTTTATTAATGACATTAACAGAGCAGAGCTCTTATAAAAGATGATTTGAAAAACAAAATAGCTTACCCTTGAGGTCACAACGAGACCTCCAGCTTCCTAGCTGCCTGGAGTAAGTATACAGCAAAGGCCAGCTCTGCAGGGCAACCCCAGATCAACCTCACAACAAGGACAAGAATCAGAGGCTGCCTCGTCAGTCCAGACACAGAAACAGAGACAGCCGGCCGAAAGGACAGGCCTAACTCTAAAGCATTGCTCTGAGCTGACCTTGTTTTGCAGCCTGCAGCTGGCAAGAGCAGCCGGACCCATAGAAGAAGACAGAGTAGAGAAAAGAAATAGCTGTATTTCACACAGAGGGAAAGTCCTTGACATTCTAAACTGCCCGCAGCCTGGGTCTGGAAATTGCAAGAAAGAAGAGGGCATGCCATTAACATGACACCTACATTAACATAATGGCCCTGCCCTCTGTAAAGTGCAGCACATTAATTTCAAGTTCTGTGCTACTGATTAACCTCTTCTCCATCCCTTAACAAGGAGTGAATGAGGAACTGGTGAGAAAAGAAAATAACACCCTCCCTAGGACTCTCTCCATTAGTCCAATAATTGTCTATGGGCTAAAGCCACAGCAAGAGAATATTGTTCCCCAGAATCCAAAATGAGTCCAGTACACAGTGTGTACTTCATAGGCCCTGTTGACTGAATAAATTAATGAATTCTGACTTCTGGATGTGCATCTCCAGTCCAGATCCCTGTCACAAACCCCATATCTGCACATTTACACTTCTCCCTCGACTTTCTACCTATTTCCCATTATAAAAAATGCAACCATTGTCTATGCAGTTACTCATGTCATTATAACCCCCCACCTCTGCATAACTCTGTCTCCATTAAGTAGAGACCACCCTACATAGAAACTGATTTGTTACCCAGTAGTCAATCAGAACTTCCCTACCTCCTTCTCTCCTCTCCTCACCTCTTCTTCCTGCCTGCCTCCTCCTTCTCCTCCTCCTTCCCCTTCTCCTCCTCTGTCTCCTATCTAAAAAGAAAAGGAGGGGAGGTTGGTTGTTCAAAGGAACTTATCTAGCCTTTTTATATCTAAAAACATCCTCTGGACCCACTTCTTACATGTTGCCTTAACTGTATTCCCTTACTTGGTGGATAATTAGCCTGCAAACTTTCTTTTTCACATCTTATAAACTATCGCTTTTAGATCATCGATCCAAGCATATAAAATTATCTTAAAAAAAAAACACAACCCCAGTCAAAAAATTACAAAACCTCCTTGGATATTACTTCTTATATATACTGCATTTTATAAGGAAATCAAAATGAAATTATTTCGCAACCCTCTCTAACACGGTACTTATTTAAACAATCTCCTTTTGCCTTTTTATTCAATGTATTTTTTCTTGGCCTTAAAGTATTGAAAATCATGCTCACAATGCTAATAACTTCTTTTCCATATAGTTTTAAAACATCTCATTTCCTCTACAAATCCTATCAAAGTAGCAAAACCTCAACGTATCAATAGGAAAGATTCATATCCACAGCAATATCTTCATTAAATTTTACATTGTTTAATATTTGACAATCAGTTCTGATCTTACCAAAGACCCAGTTATCTTGTTTACAAGAAATTTTGTAGTTCACTGGATGGATTTTGCTAGAAGTGGTCTGCAAATGAGTCAAGTAACAAAAGATTTACAGAAAACAATTAGGTAAGGCATCAAACCTGGAAAGGGAATTGAAAGAGAACAAATATGAAACCAAGACTTGACTGTAAAAATAAACTAACATTTGGAATATATAAAGGAGGTAGGAATAAAACATTGGCCCAAGAAAACAGCTATTGTAGAAGGAGTAATAATATTTATTCATTTTTTTTTCCTGATCATTTAAAAAAGACCTGCTTTCTGCTCAAGGAAAACCTTAGAAAGTTCATCCTTTGGGCTTGTGGTGATATTGCTTTTCATTTTATTTTAAATTGAATGCTGAATAATCAAAATACCCATCCTTCTATGTTATAGAAATTAATGAATTTTGTTCTAAAAACTGGTTCTTGGCATTCTCAGTATTATCTACTTTTTAAAAAATTATCTGGCTTGCATGAAGCTATTAAAGTAACTCTTTTTAGGTTTGGGTGCTTTTTTTCTTAGGCTAATATTTGTAATAGAGTCCCTCTAATTTATTAACTTATTCAGATTAAATATCTGTAGAAAGGGTCATCTCTGGAATGTGGAATATCTGTATAGTTTATTCTCTGGAATTAGATTTTTTTTTTTGGGGGGGGGGGTTAGATACCTGGGATTGAACCCAGGGGCACTTTACCACTGAGCCACGTCCCTAGCCCTTTTTTTATATTTTATTTAGAGACAGGGCTTTACTGAGTTGCTTAGAGCCTCACTAAATTGTTGAGGCTGACTTTGAATTCGAGATCCTCCTGCCTCAGCCTCCGAGCCGCTGGGTTTATAGGCCTGCACCACCCCCCTCAGGGATTCTCTGGAGTCAGAGACAAGACTTCAAGCCATGAATCTACCAGTTCTCAGCAAGGTGACCATGAATAAACTAAGATTTCTGCCCTGTAAATTTTTTATTTGCAAAATGGTGATAGTGATAATACCTACCTCATAATATTGAGATGAAATTATACACATAATGACCTAAACACAGCTTCTGGCACATACAGATATCCAATAAATACTATTTTCAGAGAAAATATGGATGGGTAATTTCACAACTTTAAACAAGGAAGGTTTTCTGGTTCTCAAGCTAGAAATCAAAAATAAAAATATTAGTATATTTAACTACTTATACCCCAGGGTGTAAGACCTGAAATTTACACTATCATCTCTACTTGGACCATATTGTATCCATATTCTATGTATGCAAAAATAAACACAATTATGCATAATATTTTCTTAATAACAAAAACATCACAATCAAGGTAAAAGAAAAACAACACCTAGAAAACAGATTTGCAACATATGTACTAAAAATAAAAGTAAATACCTATAGTGGGTTAAGTTCTTATAACAACATCAGCACAAAAGAGAAGGAAAAATGAGTAAAGGATATGGATAAACAATTCAAAAAGAAATAGAGCCAGTAAATATATGAACAGATGTTCATCCTCCCTAGTAATCAAAGAAATGCAAATAAAACAACAGATTGGCTATGATTAAAAAGATGGGCAAAATCCAACATTTTAAGTGTACAATTCATAATCTGCCCTTATATATTCTGTTATATACTTACTAGTAAAATCTTTTTGGAGGACTATGTATGAAATTTTAAAATATATATTCCCTTTTTTGACAGATAAAACATAACCATTTTCCATAATCCAACAAAAATAGAGTGATTTTCATGTTGAAAAATTAAAATAGTTTCATTGCCGCCTTCTTACAGTTTTTTATGAGACTTACAGTTTTTATGAGACTTACAGACTAATTATGATTACTCATATTCATGTAGTGATTCCTGGATTACAAAGTAAGCCACTCACCTTATTTCTCACAACTGCTAAAGGTAAACTGATCAGGAATTATTATTAAACCCTCATGAATGACTCTGAGTCTTGGACCTCTTTTAATTGTCAAGTAGTATCAGGCATTGCTGATGCTACTTCCCATAGACTGTCCTAAAGTGCAAACAGGGCAAAATTCAGGGGCCTGGACCATCTCCTCCACCCGCCTTCCCCTAGAGGGCGCGCATCTAACAGTAAATTAGTATGTACACAGCATCTTAGGACCTGTGGTTCTTTTGCTATGTTCCCCAATAGATGTTTATAAAATCAGTCTTTTTTTTTTTAAATCTCCATATAAGATCTGGTCACTGGCTCTGAAAATTGCTCCCTCCCCAGGGTATAAAACCTGAAATTTACACTATCATCTCTACTTGGACCATGATTATGCGTGTGAAGTAGAGGATGATAGCATTTTCCCAGAAGAGATGAGAGTAGTAGAATTTTCCATTAGAAACTGTGTTGGGAAAAAGATGATTAGGCAAATTGCCCTCTAGCAATCGCAGACACTGAGTTCCTGAAGCCTGACCCAACCCTCTTCTAGCCCTCCTGGTCAGGCCCTCTTCCTGTATTGGATATCCAATAGGCTTATCCTCTCTGCTTCTCACGCTTTTTCAGGGGGAGTAAGAGAAAACAAAAACATCAGACTTCTTAAATTCACTCAAACCATAGTCTAGATTATCCCAATGGTAACAGATTCTATAACCATGGAATAAAAAATAAAATGATGAGGTTATTGTGAGATTTCAAGGTGTTTAAATATTGACAGGCTATGCTGAGGCAGGACATCACATGAGTGATGGTGGTTTCGTGCTCAGCTTTAGTCAGATACAGATGGATTTGCGCTCAGCTTTAGTCAGATACGGGTGTCCAAATTCTATTCATCGATGGATGGTGAAAATGAGGGAATTTTTCCAAAATTTATTCTAATCTTTCTAGGATACCTTAAACCTAACCAGGAATTATTGGGCCATTAACAGTTGATATGAGCATCAAGGTCACTTAGAGTATTTTGAAAATTAAAAGACTTGAAAAACTTTTTAAAGGTTTAGAAGAAAATATTCCAAAGTACAGAAATAGCAACATTTTCAGCCTGAAAGAAATCATAGCAACTACTACAAAAGAGCTCTATTAATGAAATCCCCCCCTTTTTTTTAATTTATCAAAGGAAGTTCAAATAAATTACAAGGGAATAACATGGAGTCACTTTAAAAAGACAATGTAGATTTATGTCTGAGGATGCAGATAGCTGTCCATATTTTTAAGTGGGTTATTAAAAATATAAACATTATGGTTCCATTTTTGTAATGCATATAGTTGTGCTTTATTTTTGAGGAAGGGAAATTCAACCAATCCATTTTCATTCTCAGTAACTCAGAGTTCTGAATCATCCTATGGCTCCACCATTAAGATCCATGTTGGAAGGCCTTAGGGAGTTTCAGTCAGAATGAACACCATTTCAAATAGCAAGAGTCTGCCATGAGACTGCTCCTTCCACAGCAGTGGTTAAAGAATAAGAAGATATAAAAATATAGCTCAATGGTAGAGTATTTGCAATAGCATGTTCCAGCCCAAGCAAAATGGGGGTGGGGAGGAAGAATAAAGAAACCGAGGTAGAGGATGCAACTTTGCCTGGGCCTCCATCTCAGGGTTGAAGACTCAGATGAGGACAGACAGGTTAAAGAGAACAGTGAAAACAGAAGGACTTTTCCCTGCTTCCTTTAAGAATCCCAGAATTCCCACTCATCTTTTCTCTGCAGCTAATAGGCATCAGATAGGAAGTAAACGCTGTTTAAAATCACAAAGATACATGGTCCACATTGTGTCCATTTAGCATGCATGCAAAAATAAACACAGCCTTCTGTTTGAATTGGAGTGTAATAGGGTTTGCCCAGAATAGACGAAAGAAATAGGAGTTAAATAAATGAGGTGGCATTAGAGCAGGCATTCTTCTAACTTGATCTAACAGCAACACTTTCTCAGCCATAGAAGGCACAGGTTCCATCTCCTTCAATGCCCTGGTTACATTTTGCCAAGAGAACTTGAATGTGTTCTCCAAACCAGACAATAGACCACCTACTGGTTTCAATTACTAACTAAAAGTTTCCTAAGAAATAGGAAAAAAGTGCGCAGTGACAAATCCAAACAAGAATCTTCCCTAAGGAATATCTGATTAGAATTCTCTACTAGCACAACCACAGAGAAGATCTAGACAAAGCAGGCTGTGATCAGCAAATAAAAAGAAAAAAGATGTCATGATTTGGATTTGAAAATTTTCCATGTGCTATTTAACACAATAATATGTTGCCAAAAGCAGCCTGGTTATGAAAATCATGACCTGTAGTCATTTTTAAAAAAAAAATAAAAACTTTTATCTTCTTCACTCCCAAACAATTTAAATTTGGGACAGATGACATGATCAGCCTCATCCCAGCCAACTTAGAGATTTTTTTATTTTTTTTCTCATTATTCCTAGAGTATGTTTTTCTAAGGACTAAAACCTTTACACATGTAATTGACCTTTCTAACCAACCAGAGTTGCCAATTGGTTCTGAGCCGAAGGCCACATCCAGGGAATTCTGTAAACTTCATGCAATGCCAAATACGTAATTCTAAATTGCCACAATATGTGTTGACAGTGGAAAAGCAAAGAGAATTTTTATTCTGGTTAAAGCAATTGCTCAATAGAGTCTGTGAAAGAATGATATCTGGATTGAAAACCTTAGATTCTGACTTCTTGGGTATGACATGCACCAAAGAGGACACAATAATTTCCAACACATTCTACCTGCTGAGCAAATAAAACAAAGTTATTCAACCATGAAACTGGGAGTCAAAATTCTTTACTTTAATCCTAATATCATATTTGACTCATTTCTGCTTCCATTTTATTGAACATCACCACCCCCAAATCATCTAAAATATTTGGAAATCCTTGGGTTAAGATGCTCTGTTCCTCTATTTCACTCTTTTGAAATGCTAAGAGGGCTTAGTCACCTATGTTGCTGGATGGGAGCAAAAACTGGAAAGCTAAAGTGGAAAATACTTCAAATATTATTATGGAACTGTTTAATCCAGGTTTAGTTCTCAGTATTTTTGTTCAAGTTAATATTAAAAGCAGTTTATTTTTTCTGAGCATCTTTTTTAAGGGAGAGTGTTAATGTCAAATAAGAAGTTTTAATTAAAATCCATGTTACAATGTTGTACTGTGCCCAAGTGACAAAGTAAAAACAGGCAGATGCAATTTAGCACTGCCCTTGGAAATATATGGTTTGTGCATTTGAGTGAAATGTAGTTACCATCTACTATATGTCAACAGAGCCATGATCCTGGCCTTCTCAGAGAACACAGCATGGTGGAAATGATCAATAATTAAACAAGCAATTACAAAGCAATGTTATGTGGTGTGCTAGAGGAAGCACAGAATAGTGTAGGAGCACAAATGGATACCTAATGTGACCTTGGACAGACAGGAAAAGCTTTCTAGAGGAGGCTGAAGCCTGAACAATGAATAGACTTTTCAGGTAAAAAATAGACTTTTAGAGAATATGCTAGTGAGAAAAGGTACTTGATTTGTGGCTTGTTATTATTCATTCATCAATTTCACAAAACTTTATTGAGGGCACACTATGTTTTGAGTATATAATAAAGGGAATTCCTTTCTTAACTTTATTGTGTTAGTAACAATGGTAGCAGCACCCAAGATAACAATATCTAAAAAGTTATATATCTTGTTTATTAATTTTGTCATTCATTCAACAAACACTGGACTGAATGCCTAAAAAGATAGCTGACATTTATGAAAATATCACTTGAGTTGCTGACATGAAAGAGAATTGAGATTAGGCAAAGCCAGTGCCCCTAACTCATGTAAATTCTGCTGGTTAAATAATTGTCCATTTATACTTTAATCCTTTCTGGCATGAAAAACATGCTAATTTGAAAAAAAGCATATAGCTGTGAAGTCTTGTCAGACAGTTGTGATTCCATTCATTCCATACATACATGAACACTAACTACACAAAATAATATTAATAAACTACTTTGGAGTATTAATAAAGTATTGTAAAATATATACAGTATTAAAATATATGAAAACAGAAACATAATTGGAGATGGAAGCAGTAATTTGCTAGTAGATGCCTAACAACTTATTCACAAAGAAACCCCAAAACATCCTACTTTGATTATTTTCGCTTTCTCTGGTATAAATGCACCCACCACACCAATATCAACCACCAGAGTCTTAACAATTGGCTTGCAAAATTTTTGAAAATTTACCATCCATTTTTGGAAGCCACCATAAGCCAGCTTCAGCACACCACTGGGTGGGAAAAAAAGGGAAGTAAGCTTTTCTAAGTTTCTTGCATTCTCCTGAATATATTAAAAGTAATAATTTATATTAGGCTCTCATAAATAGTGACTCATTTTCATCTCTAAGTAATAATTAAAAGAGTAAGGAATATGTTCCTAGGAAGAAAGTAGAGGGGAAATGAAATAAGAAGAAATATTTAAGGGCTGGGATCCTGCTCGGTGGTAAAACAACTGCCTAGCATTTAAAACAAGAGAATTTCTAGAAAAAATGAGGGAGATTTCATAGTAATAATGGGTCAATCCACCTGAAAGATATAAAAATTTTTAACTTGTACTCAACAACAACAAAAATAGATGAAATTAAAAGGAATAGAAGATACATGCATAACCACAGTTGGAGATTTAATATTCATTTCTCATTAATTGATAGAATAAAATTATAGAATATTTCAACTCTATTAACCAATTTGATGTAAATGAAATAGAATAATTTAATGAAACACACAAACTTCTAAAACTTATATGAGAAGAAAGACAATCTGAATAGTCCTACATCTATCAAGAATATTGAATCAATAAAAATAATTTTCCAAAAGAGAAAAATGACAGACTCAGATGATTCATAAGAAATTCTATGATATGTTTAAGAAAGAAATTATACAAATCCTCTACTATCTCTCTTAGAAAATCAAAGCAAAGGAAACACTTCCTAATGTTCCATTAGCCACTATTATTTAAATACCAAAAACAAACAATAAGAAAGAAAAACTGTAGACAGATATACCTCATGAACATAGATGCAAAAATCCTCAACAAAATGTTAGCAAATTAAACCCAATATTGTATTAAAAACATAGACATCATGACCAAGTGGATTTTATCCCAGATATGCAAGTCTGATTCCACATTCATGAATCATTTTATTCAATACATCACATCAACAGGCTAAAGAAGAAAAATTCATGATCATTTATAATCATACAGATAAGATGTATAAGAATCAATTGATAAAAATCATCCAGTAATGATTAAAACTCTCAGCCAACTTGGAAGAGAGGGAAACTTCTTCAACCTGAAGATCATCTACAAAAGTTCTACAGCAAATTGTCACACTTAACGGTGAGACACTCAAAACTTTCCTGCTAAGATTAGGAATAAGGTGAGGAACTCTTCTTATCACTTCAACATTGTATGAGAAGTCCTAACTAATGCAGTCATGTAAGAAAATGAAATAAAATGTATTCTGGCTAGAAAAAAAAGATATAAAATTGACTTTGTTCACAGAAGACATGATCCTCTGTGCAGAAATTCTGAAAGAATCAACAAAGAATTCCTGGAACTAATTAGTGATTATAGCAAAATTGTAGTATACAAGGTATATACAACAAATTGCTTTCCTATACACCAACCATTATCAAGTGGAATTTGTTACCATTTATATTAGTATCCACAAAAATAAAAACTAGCTGGGGGCTGAGGTACATGCCTATAATCCCAGATACTCAGGAGGCTGAAGCAGAAAAATTGCAGGTTTGACCTCAGCAACTTAGCAAGACCCTGTCTCAACAAATTTAAAGGCTAAGGATGTAGCTCAGTGATAGAATACCTGAGGGTTCAATTCCCACTGCCAATAATAACAACAACAACAACAAGGCCAGGTAGGGGAAGGGTGACCACCGACAGAAAAGGCCCAGTGGCCCGCGGCGGGACAGAGCTTCCAATCACTCTTGCAAGGTAGGCGGGCCTGCGACCCACTGGCAGAAGAGGAGCAGCCGCCTGCTGAGAGGCTGAGCCGCCCCCTCCCCCTGCGCCGGCATAGTAGAGGGAACTGGGACCAAACACAGAGCGGGCCCAGCGGCCTGCTGAGGGGCAGAGCCGCCCCCCACCCCCCTCGCCTGCCAGGTAGGGGAAGGGTGACCACAGACAGAAAAGGCCCAGTGGCCCGCGGCGGGACAGAGCTTCCAATCACTCCTGCAAGGTAGGCGGGCCTGCGACCCACCGGCAGAAGAGGAGCAGCCGCCTGCTGAGAGGCTGAGCCGCCCCCTCCCCCTGCGCTGGCATAGTAGAGGGAACTGGGACCAAAGACAGAGCAGGCCCAGCGGCCTGCTGAGGGGCAGAGCCGCCCCCCACCCCCCTCGCCTGCCAGGTAGGGGAAGGGTGACCACCGACAGAAAAGGCCCAGTGGCCCGCGGCGGGACAGAGCTTCCAATCACTCCTGCAAGGTAGGCGGGCCTGCGACCCACCGGCAGAAGAGAAGCAGCGGCCTGCTGAGAGGCAGAGCCGCCCCCTCCCCCCCGCGCCTGCAAGGTAGTCGGAACTGAGACCACCATCAGAACAGGTCAGACCTGCAACCGAGAGACAGAACAGGCCCAGTGGCCTGAGGAAGGGTAGAGCCGCCCCCCCCCCACGCCTGCAAAGTAGGCGGACCTGCGACCCACTGGCAGTACAGCCCCAGAGGCCTGCAGAGGGGCAGTGCCGCTGCCTGCGCCTGCAAAGTAGGCAGAACGGCGACCACCGACAGAACAAGCCTAGCGGCCCGCAGAGGGACAGAGCCGCCGCCCGTGCCTGCAAGGATGGCGGACCTGCTACCGACTGGCAGAGCAGGCCCAGCGGCCTGCCGGCGTGGTAGGCACATTGCCCCAATTGGCGGAGGGGCAGAGCCGCCGCCCGTGCCTGCGAGGGAGACTTTGCAACTATACAAGACCAATATAAATATATAGGGGGAAAATTCAATAGCACAACAGTTTCACCAAGAAGAAAGGAACGCGAACAGTATGAAGAGACAAGGAAAGAAAGGACCACAAGCATTGCAGGTCAACTCAACTTTAGAAGAGGTAATAGCTGCAGCTGATGGAATGTCAGATAAAGAATTCAGGATATACATGCTTCAGATGATCTGGAGTCTCAAGGAAGACATCAGACAGCAAAATCAGACAATGAAAGATCACTTCAACAATGAATTACATAAACAAATCCAAGAAGCAAAAGATCAACTATACAGGGAAATAGAGGTTATAAAAAACAAACAAACAGAAATCCTAGAAATGCAGGAAGCAATAAGCCAACTTAAAAACTCAATTGAGAATACTACCAGCAGAGTAGAACACTTAGAAGACAGAACATCAGACAATGAAGATAAAGTATTTCAACTTGAAAAGAACATAGACAGCTCAGCAAGACTGTTAAGAAACCATGAGCAGAACATCCAAGAAATATGGGATAACATCAAGAGACCAAATTTAAGAGTCATTGGGATACAGGAAGGAACAGAGTTTCAAACCAAAGGAATGAGCAATCTATTCAATGAAATAATTCGAGAAAACTTCCCAGACTTGAAGAATGAGACAGAACCCCAAATCCTAGAAGCCTACAGGACGCCGAATGTGCAAAATCATAAGAAACCCACACCTAGACACATTATAATGAAGATGCCCAACATACAGAACAAGGAGAGAATTTTAAAAGCTACAAGAGAAAGGAAGCAGATCACATTTAGGGGTAAGCCAATCAGGATAACAGCTGATCTTTCAACACAGACTCTGAAAGCTAGAAGATCCTGGAATAACATATTTCAAACACTGAAAGAAAATGGGTTCCAACCAAGAATTGTGTTTCCAGCGAAATTAAGCTTCAGGATGGAAGATGAAATTAAAACCTTCCACGATAAACAAAAGTTAAAAGAATTTGCAGCTAGAAAACCATCTCTTCAAAACATCCTTGGCAAAACATTACAGGAAGAGGAAATGGAAAATAACAATGAAAACCAACAGTGGGAGGTAGGACACTAAAGGGGGGAAAATAATCAAAGTGGAAAACAAACCATGTTTAGTAACATAAATAAACAAATATGGCTGGAAGAACAACCCATATCTCAATAATAACCCTAAATGTTAATGGCTTAAACTCACCAATCAAGAGACACAGGCTAGTAGAATGGATCACAAAACAAGACCCAACAATATGCTGCCTACAGGAGACGCATTTGATAGGAAAAGACATACATAGGCTGAAGGTGAAAGGTTGGGAAAAATCATATCACTCATATGGACTTCGGAAACAAGCAGGAGTATCCATACTCACATCAAATAAAATAGATTTTAAGCCAAAGTTAATCAAAAGGGATAAAGAGGGACACTACATACTGCTCAAGGGAACCATACACCAACAAGACATAACAATCATAAATATATATGCCCCAAACAATGGTGCAGCTATGTTCATCAAACAAACTCTTCTCAAGTTCAAGAGTCTAATAGACCACCATACAATAATCATGGGAGACTTCAACACACCTCTCTCACCACTGGACAGATCTTCCAAACAAAAGTTGAATAAGGAAACCATAGAACTCAATAACACAATTAATAACCTAGACTTAATTGACATATATAGAATATACCACCCAACATCAAACAGTTACACTTTTTTCTCAGCAGCACATGGATCCTTCTCAAAAATAGATCATATATTATGTCACAGGGAAACTCTTAGACAATACAAAGGAGTAGAGATAATACCATGCATCCTATCTGATCATAATGGAATGGAACTGAAAATCAACGATAAAAGAAGGAAGGAAAAAGAATATATCACTTGGAGAATGAACAATAGGTTACTGAATGATCAATGGGTTATAGAAGACATCAAGGAGGAAATTAAAAAATTCTTAGAGATTAATGAAAACACAGACACAACATATCGGAATCTATGGGACACATTGAAAGCAGTTCTAAGAGGAAAATTCATTGCTTGGAGTTCATTCCTTAAAAAAAGAAAAAACCAACAAATAAGTGATCTCATACTTCATCTCAAAATCCTAGAAAAAGAAGAGCAAAACAACAGCAAAAGAAGTAGAAGGCAAGAAATAATTAAAATCAGAGCTGAAATCAATGAAATCGAAACAAAAGAAACAATTGAAAAAATTGACAAAACTAAAAGTTGGTTCTTTGAAAAAATAAACAAAATCGACAGACCCTTAGCCATGCTAGCGAAGAGAAGAAGAGAGAGAACTCAAATCACTAACATTCGGGATGAAAGAGGCAATATCACAACAGACACTTCAGAAATACAGAAGATAATCAAAAATTATTTTGAATCCTTATACTCCAATAAATTAGAAGATAGTGAAGGCATAGATAAATTTCTTAAGTCATATGATCTGCCCAGATTGAGTCAGGAGGATATAGACAACCTAAACAGACCAATATCAATTGAGGAAATAGAAGAAACCATCAAAAGACTACCAACTAAGAAAAGCCCAGGACCGGATGGGTATACAGCAGAGTTTTACAAAACCTTTAAAGAGGAACTAATACCAATACTTTTCAAGCTACTTCGGGAAATAGAAAAAGAGGGAGAACTTCCAAATTCATTCTACGAGGCCAACATCACCCTGATACCTAAACCAGACAAAGACACTTCAAAGAAAGAAAACTACAGACCAATATCTCTAATGAACCTAGATGCAAAAATCCTCAATAAAATTCTGGCCACTCGGATACAAAGGCACATCAAAAAAATTGTGCACCATGATCAAGTAGGATTCATCCCTGGGATGCAAGGCTGGTTCAATATAAGGAAATCAATAAATGTTATTCACCACATCAATAGACTTAAAAATAAGAACCATATGATCATCTCGATAGATGCGGAAAAAGCATTCGACAAAGTACAGCATCCCTTTATGTTCAAAACTCTAGAAAAACTAGGGATAACAGGAACATACCTCAATATTGTAAAAGCAATCTATGCTAAGCCTCAGGCTAGCATCATTCTGAATGGAGAAAAATTGAAGGCATTCCCTCTAAAATCTGGAACAAGACAGGGATGCCCTCTCTCACCACTTCTGTTCAACATAGTTCTCGAAACACTGGCCAGAGCAATTAGACAGACGAAAGAAATTAAAGGCATCAAAATAGGAAAAGAAGAACTTAAATTATCACTATTTGCAGATGACATGATTCTATACCTAGCAGACCCAAAAGGGTCTACAAAGAAACTATTAGAGCTAATAAATGAATTCAGCAAAGTGGCAGGATATAAAATCAACACGCATAAATCAAAGGCATTCCTGTATATCAGCGACAAATCCTCTGAAATGGAAATGAGGACAACCACTCCATTCACAATATCTTCAAAAAACATAAAATACTTGGGAATCAACCTAACAAAAGAGGTGAAAGACTTATACAATGAAAACTACAGAACCCTAAAGAGAGAAATAGAAGAAGATCTTAGAAGATGGAAAAATATACCCTGTTCATGGATAGGCAGAACTAACATCATCAAAATGGCGATATTACCAAAAGTTCTCTATAGGTTTAATGCAATGCCAATCAAAATCCCAACGGCATTTCTTGTAGAAATAGAGAAAGCAATCATGAAATTCATATGGAAAAATAAAAGACCCAGAATAGCAAAAACAATGCTAAGCAGGAAGTGTGAATCAGGCGGTATAGCGATACCAGACTTCAAACTATATTACAGAGCAATAGTAACAAAAACAGCATGGTACTGGTACCAAAACAGGCGGGTGGACCAATGGTACAGAATAGAGGACACAGAAACCAATCCACAAAACTACAACTATCTTATATTTGATAAAGGGTCTAAAAGCATGCAATGGAGGAAGGATAGCATCTTCAACAAATGGTGCTGGGAAAACTGGAAATCCATATGCAACAAAATGAAACTGAATCCCTTTCTCTCGCCATGCACAAAAGTTAATTCAAAATGGATCAAGGAGCTTGATATCAAATCAGAGACGCGCCGTCTGATAGAAGAAAAAGTTGGCTACGATCTACAGTCGGTGGGGTCGGGCTCCAAATTCCTCAATAGGACACCCATAGCACAAAAGTTAATAACTAGAATCAACAAATGGGACTTACTCAAACTAAAAAGTTTTTTCTCAGCAAAAGATACAATAAGAGAGGTAAATAGAGAGCCTACATCCTGGGAACAAATCTTTACTCCTCACACTTCAGATAGAGCCCTAATATCCAGAGTATACAAAGAGCTCAAAAAATTAGACAATAAGAGAACAAACAACCCAATCAACAAATGGGCCAAGGACCTGAACAGACACTTCTCAGAGGAGGACATACAGTCAATCAACAAGTACATGAAAAAATGCTCAACATCTCTAGCAGTCAGAGAAATGCAAATCAAAACCACCCTAAGATACCATCTCACTCCAGTTAGATTGGCAGCCATTATGAAGTCAAACAACAACAAGTGCTGGCGAGGATGTGGGGAAAAGGGTACACTTGTACATTGCTGGTGGGACTGCAAATTGGTGCAGCCAATTTGGAAAGCAGTATGGAGATTTCTTGGAAAGCTGGGAATGGAGCCACCATTTGACCCAGCTATTCCCCTTCTCGGTCTATTCCCTAAAGACCTAAAAAGAGCATGCTACAGGGACACTGCTACATCGATGTTCATAGCAGCACAATTCACAATAGCTAGACTGTGGAACCAACCTAGATGCCCTTCAATGGATGAATGGATAAAAAAAATGTGGCATTTATACACAATGGAGTATTACTCTGCATTAAAAAATGACAAAATCATAGAATTTACAGGGAAATGGATGGCATTAGAGCAGATTATGCTAAGTGAAGCTAGCCAATCCCTAAAAAACAAATGTCAAATGTCTTCTTTGTTATAAGGAGAGTAGCTAAGAACAGAGTAGGGTCGAAGAGCATGAGAAGAAGATTAACATTAAACAGGGATGAGAGGTGGGAGGGAAAGGGAGAGAGAAGGGAAAATGCATGGAAATGGAAGGAGACCCTCAGAGGTATACAAAAGTACATACAAGAGGAAGTGAGGGGAAGGGGAAAAATAATACAAGGGGGACAAACGAATGTCAGTAAAGGGGGCAGAGAGAGAAGAGGGGAGGGGAGGGGAGGGGAGGGGAGGGGAGGGGAGGGGAGGGGAGGGGAGGGGGGATAGTAGAGGATAGGAAAGACAGCAGAATACAACAGACACTAGTATGGCAATATGTAAATCAATGGATGTGTAACTGATGTGATTCTGCAATCTGTATATGGGGTAAAAATGGGAGCTCATAACCCACTTGAATCAAATTGTGAAATATGATATATCAAGAACTATGTAATGTTTTGAACAGCCAACAATAAAAAATTAAAAAAAAAAAAAAAAAAAAGAAAATAGCATGATTAATTATAAACAAAAAAAACAACAACAATAACAAAAACTTAGGTATTTTAATACTTAAGTATAGAACTACAAAAGTCTGGTGAAAGAAACTAAAGTAAAACTGAACAAATGAAAAGCTACTTAATGTTCATGGGTAGGAAGACTCAATATTGTCAACTTGATTTATAGATTCAAGATGATTCCAACAAAATACCAGCAATTTAATTTATAAATATCAACAAACTGATTCTAAAGTTCATATGGAAATGTAAAAAACCCAGCATAGCCAACTCAGGAATAATAAATGAATGTCAGTCAGATGATCAGCATTACCCAATTTCAAGACTTAATATAAGCTACAGTAATAAAGACAGTGTGGTACTGGCAAAAGAACAGATGAAAAGATCAGTGAAACAGAATTGAGAGCATATGAATGAATCTAGATACAGAGCTTACATTCTTCACAAAATTAACTCAAAATAGATCAGAGCGTAAAATGTAAAAGTACAGAACTTCAAAGATGACAGGAGAAAATCTAGATGACCTTGTGTATGGACATAATTTTTTTAGATATAACACCAAACGCACAATACAAAAAAGAAATCAGTGACAAGCTAGAGTTCGTTGAAATTTCAGACTTCTGCTCTGTCAGTAACAATGTTAAGAGAATGAGAAGACATGACACATGTTGGAAGAACATACTTGCAAAATACTTACAAAAGATAAGTGTTCTTATCAAAATATACAAAGAACTCTTAAAATTCAAAAAGAAAAAAGGAAGAACCCAATTTAAAAATGGGAAAATGGCCTGAATAAATACCTCACTAAAGAAGGTATTCAGATGAAGAATAAGACCATGAAAAGATGTTCAGCATATTGCCAACCCAAACAAGATACCACCATACACTATTGGAATGAACAAGCTCCAAATTTTTGACAACACCAAAGCTGTTGAGGATATGAAGCAGCAAAAACACTCATTCGTTGCTGGTGGGAATGCAAAATGGCACAACTACTTTGGAAGATAGTTGACAGTTTCTTACAGCCCTAAACTTACTCTAACCATATTGTCAGCAATCATACTCTTTGGCATTTACCCACATGAACTGAAAACTATGTCCACAAAAAAAAACTGCATACAATGTTTATAGCAGCTTTATTCATAACCGTATAAACTGGGAAGCAACCAAGATGTCTTTCACTGGTAAATGGATAAAGAAACTGTGGCACACCCAGACAATGACATGTTATTCATCCCTAAAAAGAAAGGATCTATCAAGACATGGAAGAAATTTAAATGGATATAAGTCGATATGAAAAGACTACATACTATATGTAACTATGACAGATAAGAAAAGGCCACTTTTTCTATTTCCTGAAATAAATTATACAGTATTGGTATTAGAACTCAGCTGTGTATCCATCTGGTCCTGGGCTTTTCTTGATTGGTAAGCTTCTAAAAGTGTCTTCTATTTCCTCACTTGATATTGGTCTGTTCAAATTGTGTATATCTTCCTGATTCAATCTGGGCAAATTGTATGACTTCAGAAATTTCTTGATGCCTTCAATGTCTTCTATTTTTTTGGAGTATAAGTTTTCAAAATAATTTCTAATTATCCTCTATATTTCTGTAGTATCTGTTGTGATATTACCTTTTTCACCATGTATACTAGTAATTTGAGTTTTCTGTCTCCTTCTCTTCGTTAGCATAGCTAAGGGTCTGTCAATTTTATTTATTTTCTCAAAGAACCAACTTTTTGTTTTGTCAATTTTTTTCAATTGTTTCTTTTGTTTCGATTTCATTGATTTCAGCTCTAATTTTAATTATTTCTTGCCTTCTACTGCTTTTGCTGCTGATATGTTCTTCATTTTCTAGGGCATTGAGATGTAGTGTGACCAATATTCTACAATTTATTTCAGGAAATAGAAAAAGAGGCAGCACTTCCGAACTCATTCTATGAGGCCAATATCACCCTGATCTCAAAACCAGGCAAAGACACATCAAAGAAAGAAAACTTCAGACCAATATCTCTAATGAACATAGATGCAAAAATTCTCAATAAAACTTTAGCAAATTGAATACAAAAACATATCAAAAAGATTGTGCAACATGATCAAGTGCAATTCATCCCAGGGATGCAAGGTTGGTTCAACATATGGAAATCAATAAGTGTAATTCATCACATCAATAGGCTCAAAGATAAGAATCATATGATAATCTCAATAGATGCAGAAAAAGCATTTGACAAAAATACAACACCTTTACATGTTCAAAACACTAGAAAAACTAGGGATAACAGGAACATATCTCAACATCATAAAGGCTATCTATGCTAAGCCTCAGGCCAACATTCTAAATGAAGAAAAATTAAAGGCATTCCCTCTAAAAACTGGAATGATACAGGAATACCCTCTTCTACCACTTCTATTCAACATAATTCTTGAAACACTGGCCAGAGCAATTAGACAGATGAAAGAAATTAAAGGGATTCGTATAGGAAGAGAAGAACTTAAATTAGCATTGTTTGCTGACGATATGATGATATGATTCTAGGTAGAGAATAGAAGACCCAAAAAGCTCCACCAGAAAACTTCTAGAACTAGTAAATGAATTAAGTAAAGTAGCAGGATATAAAATCAATACCCATAAATCAAAGTCATTTCTGTATATCAGTGACAAATTCTCTGAGAAGGAAATGAGGAAAACTACCCCATTTACAATAACCTCCAAAAAAATAAGATACTTGGGAATCAACTTAAGGAAAGAGGTGAAATATCTGTACAATGAAAATTACAGAACCCTAAAGAAAGAAATCAAAGAAAACCTTAGAAGATGGAAACATCTACCTTGCTCTTGGATAGGCAGAATTAATATTATCAAAATGCCATATTACCAAAAGCACTATACAAATTTAATGAAATTCTGATCAAAATCCCAATGGAATTTCTCATGGAAATATAAAAAGCAATCATGAAATTCATCTGGAAAAATAAGAGATCCAGAATAGCTAAAGCAATCCTTAGCAGGAAGAGTGAAGCAGACATCACTATACCAGACCTTAAACTATCCTACAGAGCAATAGTAACAAAACAGACTGGTAGACCAACGGTACAGAATAGAAGACACAGAGACTAACCCACAAAATTACAATTATCTTATATTAGACAAAGTTGCCAAAAACATGCATTGGAGAAAAGATAGCCTCTTCAACAAATTTTGCTGGGAAAACTAGAAATCCATATGCAACAAAATGAAATTAAACTCCTATCTCTCACCATGCACAAAACTCAACTCAAAGTGGATCAAGGACCTAGGAATAAAACCAGAGACTCTGCATCTAATAGAAGAAAAAGTAGACCCTAATCTTCATCATGTGGGCTTAGGCTCCAACTTCCTTAATAAGACTCCTATAGTGCAAGAATTAAAACCAAGAATCAATAAATGAGATGGAATCAAACTAAAATGTTTCTTCTCAGCAAAAGAAACATTCTGTGAGGTTAACAGAGAGCCTACACCCCTCACACATCAGATAGAGCACTAATTTCTAGGGTATATAAAAAAACTCAAAAAGCTAAGCACCAAAAAACAAATAACCCAATCAAAAAATGGGCCAAGGACCTAAACAGACACTTCTCAGAAGAGGATATACAATCAATCAACAAATATATGAAAAAATGTTCATCATCTCTAGCAATTGGAGAAATGCAAATCAAAACTACTCTAAGATATCATCTCACTCCAGTCAGAATGGCAGATATTATGAAGACAAACAACAATGTGTTGGGGAGAATGTGGGGAAAAGGGTATATTCATACATTGTTGGTGAAACTGCAAATTGGTGCAGCCAATATGGAAAGCAGTATGGAGATTCCTTGGAAATTGGGGAATAGAACCACCATTTGACTCAGCTATCCCTCTCCTCTGTCTATACCCAAAAGACTTAAAAACAGCATACTACAGGGAGACAGCCACATCAATGTTTATAGCAGCACAATTCACAATAGCTAAACTGTGGAGCCAACCTAGATGCCCTTCAGTGGACGAATGCATAAAAAAATGTGGCATATATAAACAATGGAACTTTACGCAGCAATAAATGAGAATTAAATCATAGCATTTGCAGGTAAATGGATGGCAGTGGAGAAGATAATGCTAAGTGAAGTTAGCCAATCCCAAAAAACAAATGCTGAGTGTTTTCTCTGATATAAGGAGGCTGACTCATAGTGGGGTAGGGAGGGGGAGCATGGGAGGAATAGATGAATTCTAGATAGGGCAGAGGGGTGGGAAGGAAGGGGAGAAGACAGGGGATTAGCAAGGATGGTGTAATGTGATTGACATCATTATCCAAAGTACTTGTATGAAGACATGAATTGGTGTTAACATACTTTATATACAACCAGAGATATGAAAAATTGTGCTGTATATGTGTAATAAGAATTGTAATGCATGCTGCTGTCATTTATTTAAAAAAAACAATAAAAAAAGAAAGAAAGAAAAGAAAAAGCCAAACTGTAGAGACAGTAAAAAGATCAGTGGTAGCTGGGGGTTAATTGGTGTGGAGGGATGAACACATAAGTACAGAGGATTTTTTTATTTTTTGGTAGTTGTTGATGAACAGCATGCTTTTATCTGTTTATTTTTTATGTGGTGCTAGGGATTAAACTCAGTGCCTCACACATGCTAGGCAAGTGCTGTGCCACTGAGCTACAGCCCCAGCCTGAGCACAGAGGATTTTTAATACAATGAAACCATTCTGTATGCTACATTGGTGGAAATACACGTCATTTAACATTTGTCAAACCCCATAGAATGTACAACACCAAAAGTGTGGACATTGGGTAATAATGATGTTTCAGTGTAGGTTCACTGATTATAATAAATATGTCCTCTGGTGGAAGATGTTGATGGTCGGGGAGGCTATGCATGTGTACTGACTGTAGGTAAGTGAGAGCTCTCCATACTTCCTGCTTCATTTCGCTATACACCTGAAATCACTCTTTACCAAAAAAAAAAAAAAAAAAAACAAGGTTTACATATTTAAAACAAAACAGAAAAGCATATCAAGAAGATACAAGGCAGCTGAGCCTCCCTGGGTTCCCCTCATCCTAATGGACTCTATGTGACCTCAAGATGGAAACCCTGCCTCCATCCTCATCTCAACCTTCCAACTGGGAAGAAGAAAGTGAGAAGGAGGAAAGGCAGGCAGTGAGGTTAGGAAAGGAAAACTCTTCCAATTCATCAGCAGACTGCTGCTTTCTGTCTCTTGGTCAGAACTGTGTTGTGTAAACTGTGAAAGTAGTCCTCTTTTAGCTGTGCACATTAGGACTTCTTAGTAAGGAAAATGACACAAAAGATGCTGTGTAGACAACCAGTCACACAAACATTGAGTAAATATGAATTATTTTTATTTACTAGCAAACAAAACCAAGCGATCAGATATAGATAACTGAAAATAAAAGTGTAGTCCTAAAACTCTCCGGTTGAATATATCCATGCAATGTTAGATTATTTTAACTGCCTAAAAATCACCAGTAATGATAATAGCTAATAGATATATCCAGGCATAAAATATTTTATACATTAATACAACTAATCCTCAAAATACTCCTATAGGTAGCTATTATACCAAAGGGTATAAATAACCAAAAAGATAACTCATTCAGACTTACATGGGTAGCAAGTGGAATAGTTAAGATTTAGATCAAATCTGATTCACTTCAAAAATCTTTGTTTTAACATTTTTCTCTTCTGAGACCACTTCTACTTCTTTTCCTTCCAAGAATACATACGTGTACTATTCCCCTACAGAGTAAGCCTAATCATCCTTACCCCTTAAAGCAGTTTTTTGCCCAAATATTTCTTTCTTGGGTAGAATATGCTTCTCATTAAAATAGAGTCTACAGTTTTTCTTCACTTTCTGAACAAGCTTCCTGAATGGGTTTTTAAAAAATGTTTCTTTTTCCTACTCCCAAGAAAGTTTTCCTAAACATAGAAACATCCAGTCTCCTATTAGCTCTTACCCTTAGCCAATAGCTATAAAGCCCCTATTAGATTCACCAAAGTTTTCAGAGATGCATTTTGTAGTATTTTTCAGTGAAATATTATAGATCTTTTTTCAACTCTCAGACCTTAGAAGAATATGAGAAAATGGCATGTAGGAAGACAAGTTCCTGCAGTGTATTATTTGAGAAGACAAATTGATTTTTCACAAAAGATGAAAGATGACCAGGAAACAGCATACACTGCTAAACATACAACATTGTTAGGATGATTAAAAAGGAACTGGCACGGCGTTGGAAGAGCAAAATCCAGGAGAACCCCAGAGAGAGACAGTGGCCCACAATCTGTCGACCTGTACTGAGGATTTTTCCTGGCTATGGAAGCAAAAACAAAACCCTGAACCATTCAAAAAGATCAGAGACCTGAGAACCGTACATACCCTGGATGCTGAATGGTACATAATGCTTGTAAAAAGAAAACGAGTTAGAGTTTCAACTTGGCTTTCTTTCCCATGGCCAGTTTCCCCTAAAGCATCCTTACAAAGTCTGGCTATACTTAGGAAATGAGGCAGCCAGGTCCAATAATATGGGTCTAATGGGCTGTTCATTAAAGTAGAAGAATGATACTTTTTTGAGGCCATGCCTCCCATAGAATGGAATTAGAATGACAGGTAGGTTCCCAACAGAGACACAGTTAATAACTTTAGATTACATTCCCAAAATAGAGTGTTTGCTTGAATATTCAAACTAGACCACAAAAGGCCAGACTGAGAATCTTCTATATTGATGTCTTCATAAATATTTTTCATTAGGCTCCATGGAAGTTGTGGTAGATACTGCATATTGATCCACTCACCAGCTGCTTCAGGCCCTCCCTAGCATGTGCCTTCGTATACTAAAAGGCAAATGTCTATATGGCTAGGATTCCCTTGCACATATTCTTTTTAGAGACATGTAATGTCTAACCAAACAATGAGAGGCAGCGGAACCTAGACAACCATATCTTCTTACAAGAGGCATATAGATCTTGGTCACATGGCAACTATGACCAAGGTTTTATTCTCTGTCGGTAATATTGTGCATATCAAGTAGCAGGCAACAGCAACAGGAAAGTTTCCATTAAAACAATCCTGTGATGGTTTGGAATGTCTGTATACTATCCTGCTTCTGACTGGTCAGTACTCAAATATGGCTCCTTGGTCCTCCTGGAAATTTGCTTTGCTACTTAATACCCTACAGTTAATCACTTAATGCCCAAGCTGCCTATAATGGATTCTGTTGTTTGCAACTAATAATTCTGGCCCATGTAGGAATTTGTACCAGAAAAGCTTAAAATCTTTTAGGAAATGGGAATTTAATTCAAATTATAGGAAGCTTTAATAAAGAAAATAGCCAAGTTGGGGTTTTTAAAGCTTTGGCCAATGGCATAGTCAGAGAACCATGACTTTTCTAATGTAGACATTATCTGTTTTTGTAGCTGGGGAGATGTGCACAGAGTCTGAAGGACCTGATTCTATGGGTTGCTAAATTACAATATAAGTTGAATTCCAGACTCATCTAAGAGCTTTATAAGAGAGTTGGGGCACTAATTCAGAAAGAGTGGGACATCAAGAATAGGAATAGGGAAATTTGTAAAACCTTGAAAACTTCAAGTTATTCATTCTCTCAAACTCCAGTGAGCCTCCCCTATTAGCAAAGGTAACATTGCCACTGTCTTTAGTAAGATTTTTGCTGCCTCACTTTTAGACCTAGTACTATTATTACTTTTAAAGAGAAGTCAGTTCTCTTTTTTCTCTACCTACATATCCTATTACCTCCAAACATGTAACAAAAGCCAAATCCCAGCATGTTTCAGAAGACCTACTACACACCTGGAAGGAAAATCTTACACGGCAATAAAATTGCAATATTATAAAAATTAATACCACATATTCTCAGGGATATGTGTGAAAATGAATTCTAAGGATAATAAGGAGAGATGAGGGTGAAAGATAATTTAAGATCTGGCAAGATTTTTACATGAGTGTACTTAGATTCTGGATTCATTGTGCTCATTTCATTCATTATCAATAGTTTTGATTATGCTGATAATTGATAAAACTCAGTCTATGGGCTGAACTGAAGTTGAGAGAGCAGTAAGTCCCTGTTAAAATGTAGATAAAGGAATCTGAAGATTAACAATATGGGATTATCAGAAAGAACTTATTAGGTGTTACCTACTTAGCCATCAATGAAGAAAGTACCAAGATTTTTTAAAGAACACTTGTTTGTATCTTCTATAGGCCAGAAGTGAAGATGAAAGAAGTTGCTGTTGAGAAAGATTTCCTAATTTCAGTGGCAATAAGGAGATCCTAAAGTTGTGTGAGCCAGGTAAACATCATTAACTATGTTTAAAAAACAAAGTGAGAGTGGCAATTTGGTTTAGCAATGAGGAGTTCCCCAAAAATTTATGTGTGAGACAATGCAAGAAAGTTTAGAGATGAAATGTGTGGGTTATAAAATCCTTAACCTAATCTGTGCATTAATCCACTTGAATGGATTAACTGGGTTATAATTGTAGGCAGATAGGGTGTAGCTAGAAGAGGTGGGTCACTTGGGCTGGGCCTTTGGGGTTTACATTTTGTCCCTGGGTGAGCCAAGTTTAGTCTCTCTCTGCTTCCTAATTGTTCTGTCGGTAGCTGCTTCTCTCCACTAGGCCTCTTTGCCCCGATATTCTGCCTCACTTTGGGCACAGAGCAATGGAATTGGTCATCTGTGGACTGAGACCCCTGACACTGTGAACACCAAACAAACTTTTCCTCCTCCAAAATTGTTCTTGTCAAAGGTACCGAAAACATACATTGAAGAAAAGACAGCTTTTTTAATTCGTAGGGCTGGAATAACAGGTTAACACTGCATAGAAGAATAAAACTAGACCCTATCTCTCACCCTGCATAAAAATCAACTCAAAATGGATCAAAGACCTTAGAATTAGACATAAAACTATGCAACTACTAGAAGAAAGGGTCAACACTCCAGCTTTTAGACAGAGGCAATGACTGTGCCTAAATAGGACCCCTCATGCTCAGAGAGTAATGTCAAGAGTTAATAAATAGGACAGAATAAAACAAAAAAAGTTTTTCACAGCAAAGGATACAATTTGGAATGTGAAAAGAGAACCCACAGAATGGGAGAAAATCTTTGCTACCTACTTTATTAACAGAAGAGTAACATCTAGAATATATAAAGAACTCAAAAAACTTGACACCAAGAAATCAAATAACACAATTAACAAATGGTCAAATGAACTAAACAGATAACTTTTCAAAAAAAGAAACACAGACAGCTAACAAATACATGAAAAACGTTCAACATCATTAACAATCATGGAAATGCAAGTCAAAACTACATTGAGATTTCATCTCATACCAGTCAGAATGGTAGTCATGAAGAAAAAAATAATAATAAATGTTGGAAAGGATGTGGGGGAAAAGGGAACACTTTTACACTGTTGTTGGAACTGTAAATTAGTACAACCACTGTGGAAATCATCATAGAGGTTCCTTTAAAGGCCAGGCATGGAACCACCACAGGACCCAGCTATACCACTTCTTGATATTTATCCTGAAGATTTAAAGGCATCTTACTACACTGATAACATGCATACCTATGTTTATAGCAGCACAATTCACAATAGCAAAACTACAGAACCAGCCTAGGTGTTCATGAATGGATGAATGGATAAAGAAAATGTGGTATTCTTATTTAGCCATAAAGAAAAATGAAATGACATTTGCAGGAAAATGGATGGAACTAGAGACTATCACGATAAGTGAAATAAATCAGACTCAGAAGGTTAAGGATCATATGTTTTCTGTCATAGGTAGAAGCTAGAGAGGAAAACAGAAAACAAAGCTGGGGGTGGATCTCCTAAAAATCAAAGGGAGAACAGCAGAGAAAGGGAGAAAAGGTAGGAGGGAGGTAAGGAGGGGGGAGGTGCTGGGGATTGATATTGGCCAAATTATATGGTTATATTGTGTGCATGAACAAATGTGCAACTACAAATTCCATTAATATGTACAACTATAATGCACCAATTTAAAAAATGTTCTTGTCAGGTTTTTGGTCACAGTGGCAAAAAAAACTAACTAAAATAAGTGGTTACTATAACAGACAGTAATATTTAAATGATAATCAGAATGATTTGATCTGCAAAGATCTTTGACCATGAATTATAAGTCTCATAGTCCCTTAGGTTAAAAGATGATTGGCAGCACACTAATTTTAATTAATCTGCATAACTGAAAACTGTAGGTCTGGCAGTGGAGAGTTATGATCTATCAGCCAACTCCAGATTCAGTCAGTTCCTGGCTGCAAGGTCCCTTGATTCAAGAAGCTGGTACTCTTAAAGAAAGGCCCTCAAAGATGTTCTGACCACAGCCCCTTATCAGAGTAGCTGCACACTGACAAAAGACAACTACTCCAACACTTTGGGGAATGTGTAATCCTAGTACTAATCTCTGGGGGTCCTAGACACTACCATCTGCTTGCCACAGTGGAAGTCTCTGTGGATCACATGACAAACTAAGTTTGTATTGAATCATGCCACAGCTGGCTAGCAGAATCTTTAAATACACTTTCTGGTCATTTCCATGATCCCTGTATTTATAACTGAAATAAATATACCCAGAAATTTACATAAACCACTGTACATTGGCTTTCTAATCCATTTAGGTAAGACTTCCAAAAAGACAAACTTTAAAAATACCGCATCTATAAGAGAATTGGTAAGCAGGATGCTGATATCATCATATTTTTACCTAATTTGCCTTCCTGTTTCTTGGTAATAATAATAATAATAATAATAATAATAATAATAATAATAATAGCATCTTTTAAGCTAATTGGACATAAATTTCAACTGCTGCTCCTATTTCCAGATGTTAATTTCAACTGCTGTTCTTTTTTCTATTTTAGACTATTTATTAGAACATTCACATAGTATTTGGCTTGTGATATGCAGCCACTTATCTGAGTAATGCTTCCCCCACCCCATTCCATTCATTATAAAACCCTGGAAGTATCTTTTAAGCTAATTGGATGTAAATTTGTTTTCACCTAACATAGTCAACAGATTGCCCACATTCTCTTGCCACAGAGCTCTAGATAGTCTCTGGAGTATTGCCAGAATTAATTCTGCAGGGACTTGGATTGTCTTACCATTTTACAGAATATCATGGTAGTGTACTACTTGAATAACATGATAGTAGCATGCAAACAAAGTAGCAGGTATATTAGATGCCATAAAACACATGCATGCTAGAGTGTTGAAAATAAATTCTGTGGATATTCAGTTATCTACCACTTTATTCAGGTTTCTGGTGAGTTAACATGTACCTCATTTTGAAACATTTGAATAATATGTAAGGCTGCCATCTTTGAATGGGGGGCATGGAAAGAAAAAGCCCCCAGCTTTCTAGTTGCATGGCAAATAATTGTGCCAATTGGCCTTTATGACCCAGAAAACTCAGTGTTGTTTAAAATGTCTGTCACAAAACAGGATATTATGTGGTTGTTGTAGCAAGTCTAAGTGGGAGGATTATAGTATAATTCCCTTGAAATTTGGAAAATAACCACAAACACCTTAAAACATCACTGTTCTTCTAGAAAATAGTTTCTGACTTGTTCCTGGGCCCTGAGAAGATGGACAATAGGACAAAAAGTAACTATGATATCCAAGACACGTGTGATAATTTGACGTTATTAGTTTACCAAGCTATGAACAGGAAGCATCTCACAGTCAAATAAAGATTTATATTTAATAAAAGACTCAACTAAGTCCTGAAAACACAAATAAGCTGCATGAGCATATACTGTTATATACATATTCCTAGTACACCTACTTCTCCTATACTGCTACATACAAGACCTGATGAAAGTTACCCTTTAGAAATTCATTAAAGAGGAAGAAAATACTAGTTTAATCTAGAAATGGTCTTGTCCAGAATCCCAACACCCGCCATAAATGGATGACTGTATAATGTGGCCCAATCAAGGGTGTGGTCACAGCAGGAGGGAAAGATCAAGAGGAATAATAGCTGGATACTCCAATCTATAATTATTCACAAAAGGTAGTAATTAGTGGTTTGGATGGTAGAGGAATTGGATTTATGACAAGGTTTCAGGGAAGACGTGTGTGAACTTTTCAAAATTAATCAAATATTAATACTTTTGTATACCAATACTAATCCAAAGTGCTCTCTTCAGAATGTTAATTAACAATCATATGGACAAGATTACTTACTCTGTGAATGTCAATTTTGCATCTTTGTCTAGGTACTTAAGGACTTCTCTGTAGATTTGTTTATCAAGTAATAATAGTGGCAGGACTGAAAGTATGCACTTTTATAATGGCACAACGCCTTATCTGGCTAATTCCATTGGTGATCACCCAAACTTCCAACCACACAAACCAATTGCTAGCACACACCACTGAAATATCAGCCATCCATGAAGTCATTTCTCCTCTCTGGAGTACATTTATCCTGGTTGTGGATTTGCCCTTTCTGCTGGGCATGCTTATGCTAACATCACCATGGTCGGACTTGCCATTAAAGTAGACCACAAGCTATAACCTCTAACTCACTCACTTTTATGACAAAAGAATAAAGTAATAGTTTCCATTCACAGAAGACATGGGTCTTATGATACTTTCCACCAATCAAAAGCAGCGGACTTTATGGAATAGCAAATGTCTACTGAAGACTTAAAACCCCAGCAGACGGTCTGAGTTATCGTTCTTTAATTTGTTCTAAATAAGTAAACAATATATGGTGCTGTTTCTCTCCTAGTCAAAATACATGGGTCTGAGAGTGTATTCGTTTGATAGAGCTGCCTTAAGAAAGTTCCACACGCAGGGCGGCTTAAATAATGGAAACTTATTTTCTCAATATTCTAGAGGCTGCAAGTCCAAAATCAAGTTTACCCCAGGGTTGTCTTCTTCTGAGGGTTGTGAGGGAAGAATACTTACCAGGCTTTTCTCATAACTTGTAGACCATATTTCCTCTGGAGGTTTGTATCCCAAACTCCTCCTTTTGCCATCAGTCACATTGAATTAAGGCCTATATTAATGGCTTCGTTTCCCATGATTATCCCCATAAAAGTCCTATTTCCAAATTCAGGCACATCCTGAGGTACTGGGGGTTAATCCTTTAACATGTAAATTTAGGTCAGGGGAAACATAACTCGGCCCATAACAAGGACCAAAAGGTACACAAGTTGGAAAAGCACTTCTCAGTGCTACCACTTAAAAACTCCTGGCAAGATTTTTATTTCCCATTCTTTTGAGGTTCTGCTTATACAGCACCAAAAGGAAGAAGGACAACTTTGGCTGACAAAATAAGAGTTCAAAATAGGAGAACGCCACCTGATCATTTTTAAAAACCTCAATCCCCTGACTTTGTAGGTGAATAGGACCAAGGGAATACTTTGTGAATTGAGGTGATTGTTCATAATAATCAAGAAAAAAGAAGGTCTGAACTCCACAGAATAAGCAGAGAAGCATGTGTCTGGAAGCCAGTGATTTCCGTGGATCCTCTCCTAGTACTCCTAGGACATAGTCAATGGTCCATGAGCAACTCCAGCAACCACAGACGCCAGCTGATGAGACTAAGATCCAGAGGAGTGAAAATATGCCGTATGCGTCATCTTTCCATCATTATAACAATTAACTTACAAAGGGAAAGTGTTTATTTGGCTCATAGTCCTGGAGATCCAATTCATGACTGAGTGGCTCTATTGCTATGGGCCTCTGGCAAAGCAGCACATCACGACAGGAGCACACTGTGGAGAAAACAGCAAATATCATGAAACAAGAAGCAAAGAGGTAAAAGAAACAGGAAGAGGAAGAGATCAGGATCCCACATTCACCTTTGAGGGCAGTCCTCCAAGGCCCTTAGGACCTCACACTAGGCCTTGCCTCCTCAAGGTTGCACCATCTCCCAATAACGTCAACCTGAGATGGAGCTTTCAACACAAGGACTTCTGGGAGATACTCACAGCCCACTATAGTGTAATGTCCTCAGGGAGGGTACCTTCATTAACTGAGGGTAAAGAGAGAAAGGACATAGGAGGAGAAAAGTCTAGAAATGGCGATCATAGTTTATACTCATATTTCTTACTTGTTAAAAGATATTAACCATTTCTTTAAAAAATATATTTCCCTGTCCCCTGTAATTTCCCTTGGTGAGTTAATGGTGACTAATATAACAATTTGGTTATGGGATATCAAGACAGGATCGTGGTGAGGCTAGAATAAGGGTCAGTGAACATTTTCTGTAAAAAGCCTGATAGTAGATATTTTAGGGCTTGTGTGGATACAGTATCTCCAACAATCATTCAACTCTGTCGTTGAGCTTACAAAAAAAGCAGCCAAAGACAACATGTAAACAAATGAGCATGACTATGCTCCAAAAAAACTTTATTTTTCAAACATGAATGGTGGCTGGATTTGGCCTGAAGACAATAGTTAGCCACCTCCTCAACTGAAGGATTGATGTACATGAGAATGTCTCTAGTAACTGTCAAGACTTTGATTTTCCCTTTGGAAAGAAAGGATAGTTGCAGGGAAAACGTTTCTATTGCCATTGTTGTTTTGAAGTTTAATTATAGGTTTTTGCAGACCCAGATAAAGATGTGAACTATGGAGAGTACTGACAACATTCTCACTCAACTCCTAATCTAAAACCCTTTTGTTATGCCTTACTGTAAAATGAAGGAGAGGAAGCTGAAAATTCATTTCCAGATATTCCTATCAGCTGGGATTTTGTTCATGTGGCCTAAGTTACTCCAAGAAGACACAGTGGTGTCAGACCTGAGGTAGATGTGAATAAGGGCAGGAGAGCAGTGGGGAGGACAGTGGATATTCAGCTCAATGGCAGGGGTATTTCTGAGCATTAAAACGAAGGCGCTTTTTCTGGGTGAGCCCTAATTTCATTAGAGTTGAGCAGAAAGCAGCACTGGGGGGAAATTGCCTGGGCACATTTTGGGGCGAGATGGCGAGCTATTCTCCAGTTTGTATTGCTTCCTACTCTTCGCCTCCAGGCTTGGTTTGCTACCGTTGAGGAGAGCAGAAGACTAATAAGCACTAATTTTATTATATAAAAGTCTCCCTCACTGAATATAGACTCTGTTTTAATAATTTTTGATTACCCAGCAACTACTTTAATGTCTAGCACAGAGTCAGCATATGTTAAGTCGGTAGTGAATTGAAATTAGTGTCTTGTTATTATCCTACATAGAGCAGATTATTACCTGATACATATATAGCTGGAGAATGCTCTAGCCATCATTCCAATTTTCTTTTTCCTATGCAGCCCACTTCTGGGACTTTAGCAAAGGAAGTTAATAGCATGAAAACTTTTGAAATGAAACTCAGAAAAAAAAGGCTCAGATTTCATTGGGGTAAAACTTCACCTTGCACAAACAAAGCTGTGTCTCCAGATGTAGTGCTGGATGCCCACACAATGGCTGAATGTAGATGTAGATATATAGATATTATCTACATAAATATAGAGATATCATATACATAAATTATTTCACATACATATTGATTCACATTACCAATTAATTAAGCAATTGATTTACATTAAGCATCTCAATGGCGAAGCCCAGATATTGGAGGAGAGAACATTTGTAGTGTACAAATGAACATTTGTGGTATACCGTATGTATACAGTAGTATGCTTTAAGTACACTTTCTTACTTCACACACTAGCAAGAAGATATGATTTAACCTTCATAGTCCCCATAAAATTTGTATAGTCAGAAACTGAAAAATGGTTTGGTTAAATATCTAGCAATAGACATTTGATGCAATGCCAATCATAGAAAAAATCATTCTCCCCATTGCCTCAGGCTTTGCATAAGCTCTTTTCTCAGCCTTGAACATTCCTCATCCTGTTCAACTAATTACAATTTATTCAATCTTTGGGTTTCTGCCTAAACATTGCTTACTCAGAAAAACCTTCCCTGAATCCCAACTGGATCAAGTTCTCTCATTGTTTCCTACAGATTTTCTTCTGAGCACATATCAGTTTTCAATTACTCATTGTATGTCCATTAGACTTTTCTGCAACCTCTATTAACTTACAGGTTAACTGAGCCTACATGGATCTATTCTTCTTATGCCCAGTACTCGGCACAGATGGTGGCACACAGTAAAAACTCAAAATATGCGTGAATACAATGTGCCTAGAATCAAGCTGAGCACTTTACCTAATCTTATCCATCCTCGCAAAAAATCTGAGAGTCGTGCCCTATTATGTTCCCCACTTTGCCAGGGAAGAAGCTGAAGAGCAGAAATATAATAACTTGCTAAGGTTCACATACCTGGTGAGTGACAGCACTGAGGCTGAAGTCTGAAATCTTTCCACTATCCTACATGATCATTTTCTATGATCTGGGTACAGTCTGAATGTGTTTCTTAAAGTTTCATGTGTTAGAATCTTGGTGCCCAGTTTGACAATACTGAAAGTATGGAACCTTATTTAAGAGATGGAGCCTAGTGCAAGGTAAATAGGTCAAAGCGGCGCACCCTCCTCTGAAGGGATCAATGCTGCTTTCATAGGGTGAGTCAGTTCTCTCAACAATGAGTTGTTAGGAAAAGAAAAAGCCTATCCCCTGAACTCTCATTTCCTGTGACTGCCTACTTCCTCTCCCATGTTATTCAACCATGATGCTGTCCGCCATTTTATGATGTAGCCAGAAGGCCCTCATGAGGGCTGAACCATTGGGGTTGCCTAATCTTGCACTTTAAGCCACCAGACTTGTGAGCTAATCAAACCTCTTTTCTCTATACATCATTCAGCCCCAGGTGTTCCATTACAGCAACAGAAAACAGACTAACACACTATTATATATTTCAATAAGTACATTCAGGTAGAGTTCTTCACATGTTACTGAAAAATAAATAAATCACTATAAAACTAGCAAGCATTTGCAAAGTTTTATCACATGTGAAGCTTGCTAAAAATGGAAGGAAGTGCAATATCAGGATCATATTTGAAATTCTCTTTATACTTCTGTGGTAAGAAAAAAATTGGCAATTCAGAAAACGGACTTTGCACTAAGTGCTTTAGAAAAAGCTCAACAAATTCTGTACACATTGAACTTTTGCAATATGATAATTTTAAAAAGAAGTCATTTTAGGTTTTTTGAAAAAAAAATCACTAAATATCTCTGTAAATACATGAATAAATTACCTTTCACACACTTTTACTTCTCTTGGAAAATTTTTCAAAAATTTCATCATCCAGGTAATTTTACTTGTAAATGGATATATATATATATATATATATATATATATATATATATAAAATAAAAACTCTACATTATATATATACATTATATATATATATATATATATATATATATATATATAATGTAGAGTTTTTATTTTCATTTCGGTTGACTTTTTCAATCTTTTATCTTCTGTCTATATGGATCAGTCATTACTCTCATTCCAAGGGACTCCATTTTTACAACCTAATCAATATTTTTTAATGTATTATTTTTACTCACATAATTCTACTTAATTCTATCCTCTACATTCACACTTATACTTTATAGGAACAACTTTTTCTGATCATTGCCTTACAGGACTAAGTTCATGTTAGTTGTTCTTTTCTGCACCCTGCTTTTCTCCCTCAAATCCTCCTAGAATTTCTTCCAACTCTACCAGGATCACTTTAATTCATTCTTTTAAAAGGACTGCAGAGAAACTCAAAACTACATTTAGATTTAATCTCACCCCAACTAGAATGGCAGTCATCAAGAACACTACTAATAATAAATGCTGAGAGAAAGGATATGGGGAAGAAGGAGCACTTACACTGTTGAGGTAACCATAACCAACACAACCACTGTGGAAATCAGTATGGAGTTTCCTCAAAAGACCAGGCATGGAACCACTATATGGCCCAGCTATACCGCTTTCAGTATTTATCATAAATAATTAAAGTCGCATACAATAGCAATACACCCATGCTTACAGCAGCACAATACACAATTGCAAAACATTAAACCAGCTTAGGTGTCCATCAACTGATGAATGGACTTCTCAAAATATGGAATGTATACATAATGGAGCCTTACTTGGCCATAAAGAAGGATGAAATTATGTTATTTGCAGGAAAATGGATGGACCTTGAGAGAATTATGTTAAGCAAAATAAGCCAAACTTAGAAAGTCAAGAGTCGTATGTTTTCTGTAATATGTGGCAGCTAGAGAAGAAAAAGAAAAGAAAAAAAAAAAACACTTGGTGGGGAGAATCTCATGAAAATAGAAAGAAGACCAGTGGAATAGAGGAAGGGGAACTGGGGTAGTGAGGGTGGAATAGTAAGGGGAGGTTCTAGGGAATAAAACTGACCAAACTATATTATTAAATTGTGTGCATGTGCAAATATGTAATGATGAATTCCACTCTTAGGTAAAATTATAATTCACCAACAAAAGAATATTAATTTTAAAAAAAAGAAGCCAAAAAGGAAATTCTTACAAAAATTTAAAATTTCCTCTTTAAAATTAAAAAAAAATCTGCTAATTTGAAAATAAAATAAAAGGGCTGCATAGTATTCCATGGTCTGCATACATTGTACAATGTATTCATTCCCACTCTGTGAACTGGAAATTTTCTCTCCCTATGGACCACTAGAGAGCAGCATCTAGTTAAGCAGAGTCTAGACGGGACATGCATATTGAAGACATACGTGTTATTAAACGCACTCTTTATCCTCACTGGTCTGATTAAGGTTTTGTTCATCCTCCTGCAGAGATGCTCCCAACTTATCTCTAAACCTGTGCTCAGGAGGGGACCCAGAACTCTCGGACTTTCTCCAGACAGTTCCTTACCTGCCATTCATTCCGGCACCAGCGGGATGATAACAGGCTCTCCAGAGTTTCCTTTTCAGGTTCTCCACAATTGATCACAGACACAGAGGGGAAAGTTGCAGCAGAAATATTATGACCTTCACAACCAACGAGAACAGCCCCAGGACAGGTGTGGTGGTGCATTCCTGTAAGCCCTGCAGTTCAGGAAGCTGAGGCGGGAGGATTGCAAGTTCAAAGCCAGCCTCAGCAACATAGCAAGGCCCTGAACAACTTAGCTAACTTAGAAAGACCCTGTCTCTAAATAAAAAACATTAAAAAGGGCTGGGGATGTGCCTCAGAGGTTAATCACTCCTGGGTTCAATCCCCAGTACCAAAAAAAAAAAAAAAAAAAGCCCGTATCTCTGCTGTCACTGCTATTACAGTTTTACAACTCATAAAGAACAACATCAAAAAAAAAATCCAATACATAGGCTGATAATCGACATACATTACCTCATTTGATACTCACAGCAGTCCTGGGACATAAGCATAATTTTTATTCCATTATACAGATGATGCATGTGGTATAGACAAGACACATACACAGATGCAGACTCTTAAGAGATACCGTGAATTGTTTTTCCCTTGCACCATTTATTGAGCCAGTCGCTATGTGGCCCTCCTGTATCTCCACCTTCAACTCCTGGCACTACCCAATCCAATCCAAACTCAATCCAAATTTCCTATGGGTTTCTAAAGGCCAAAGAGTCCCTATGATTTTGCGTTTCCTATTAATCCTGTCCTGTGTGCCTTTCTTCCCTTCCAAGGAGAATCACCCTGACCCCAACTAATGCTTTACCTGGGAGGCAAACTCCCTTCAGGAAGTCAGTTTACACATTGCGCTGTCTGCCAGCAAAGAAGGGGAAAAGCTGCTTACTTATCGATCTCCTCTATCAGGAAGAAAGTTCTAAGCTGAATCCTATTGTTCATAGTAGCCCTGCACCTGGCACTGTGGTTGGCACGAAGCAGAGATTTAATATGAATGCATGAGCTCTAAGGGGTCTCTGAAAGAACCAGAGTCAAGCCCAATTCTTGGCAGGAGAAAGTAAGTAAATAAAAGCCAACAGATTTGGGTTGGTCCTTTCAGAGAGCATTTCTGTGACAAATTCATTTACCAAGCCAATCAGTAGCAAATAAAGAGCCCCTGGCTTTTGTTCTGCAGCCAACCCTGCAGTGCTGGTTTGCCTGTGGATCTGGATGGTGAGAATTGAAGGAGAGAGTGTGTTGGGCTCTTCACATAGGACTAGCCTCAGCTATTAGTCACGGCTGAGATTAAGCTCCACTCTTTATGAAAGTGGAAATACTCCAGGATCCAGAATTATATAGCCACTGATAGAGGGCATAAAAAGAGAGAAAATTCACCTGTCATCAAAAAAAAAATTATGGTAAAAGTGGATATTATTTTTTCTTTAGAAACACACGCAGAGATTGTTTGACTTTATTGGGTTTGGGGATCATTCATTTCCTCTTGCAAAAGTCGTGTCAGTCCTCCTGGGAAGAGAAATGAAAACCCAGCAAGGTGAAAGTCCTGGGGTCACAATTACTGATGTTCTTTCTCCTGTAGTGTTTTCTTACTGTGAACTCCAGATACTGCTAATGAGAATGTCCAATTATTACATCTATTGACCAGAGCAGTGTTCTTTGCTGCCCAATAACACAACATTCTCTGGCAGCTCTCTAATGAGAGACTGGGTTATTATGGGATTCTTTGCCAAGGAATATAGTTGAAGAGTTATAACCTAAGTTGAACTTGCGGCTCTAAATGCATATATTAGGGCTATCCTGACAGGAGCTTTGGAGGGACTGTCCCCTCTCTCATAGAAGTTGGCATTCTATTTTGCAAGCGGGGGTGTGTTTCAAGCCTAATCAAATAGATTTTGTATATGTAGAAACACCTATAAAGCATTTTTTTTTAATTTTCATGCCCCCAAATTCTAAGTGCATTTTTAATATTACAGAATCAAGTTTGGATAGGAGCTCACAACAATATCTGCAGGAATAACTGTACTTATCTGATTCCCAGAAACAAACCACTCATCCTTTCATAGAAATATCTCAAGGAGAACGCCTAGCACCAGTGCATCCTGCTATCTCTTGGCACAATTTGTTTCCTCAAGCCTGAAATACCATTGTCTCCATTTCCTCCACTGCTCAAGTGGGAGCTCAGTTTTTTCCATTGCTTTCATTTCCTCTGCTGCTCAAGTAGGAGCTACGTTATTTTCCATTGTCTGTGGCGTCAGTGTAGGCTTTTAGATTTTACACACTGATGCCCTGTGCCACTCCATTTTGCACAGAGAATTCCATCTGCCTGGACACCTTCTCCTTAGCTATGATTTTCCCTTTTTGACAGTAATTTCCACACCCAAGGTCCTTTGTGAAGAGCTTCCTCATCTTCATGTCCCATCATTTCTCAATCAAAGATATTAATCACTAGTTTCTCAATGCTGCCTTTAATGCACCTAAGACTGTTATTAGAACTGTGGTCTTTAGACCAGCAGCATTGCTTGGGAGAGCACTAAAAATGAGCATTCATAACCCTACTCCTGACCTACTTGAAACATTATATAAAGATCTAGTATCTGGGTTTTAATAAATTTGCTTATATTTGAGAAGCACTACTCTACAAAAGTTTAATCTCAGATAACCTTCGACAATTGTGGATTTAACTCTCTTAACAGACCAGATGGATCTTGATAAACAATTATCATTTTACTGATCAAAATTGGAACAGAATTCTGTGGAGGTCACTGAGTAAAAAAGAATCTGTGTAACAGCCCAGATTCTATATTTTGCTGAGATTGTTGCTCTTCATTCTTGATTACAGACTTATTTGGGGGAGGAGGGGGAATTGTACAGCAAATTTGAAAAAACACAGATAAATCCCTTGAGAATGTCTAAGATCCATGCTTTTGCATTTTCTACATTATTTGGGAGTTATTCCTTTGCTTGTTAGTCTCATATTAGCCAGAAAGTCTTGGCCCATCTCTCACCCATCCCAGTGTCAAGTGCAGGCCCTGATACATAGTGACAATTTAATATATTAACTGAAAAAATGCATAAATGGATGTCTATAATAGAGCATTTTTTCTGAAAGCTCACTGCTTATTTTAGACACCACAGCCATCAAACTTAATCTGGGTTTGGTCTCTGAAAATACTTTTGGCAGAAAATACTTTTCTCAAAGCATGGTCCATGGACCAACCAACTACATCAGCCTCATCCAGTATATATATGTATAGATAGATCCATAGATGATAGATATACAGACAGATAGATAGATACCTGTACAGATTCCTAGACCTACCCTATAATATTGAATCCCAATCTCCAGTTTGTGGGATTCTGAAATCCCAGGTGATTCTTCCAAAAACAAAATTAAAGAACCATTGGGTTGTGTGGTTACCCCCCAATTGGGGCACTCTAAATTTGGTCATTAACCACAAAATTTTTTAAAAAATGTCCCCCACCAGAATACTCACTATCTAAATTCAGTAAGGGAGGAATTCTAAGGAGATGAGAATAAAAACAAGATCTCATGGAGGGTCTCATTATACAAAGATTCCAGTCTCATGAGTTTCATTGCATGTTTGGATTGTGATCTGTACATTTGTCAATTTTTTAAATTTATTTATTTATTCTAATTTGTTATACATGACAGCAGAATGCATTTCAATTTACAGTACACATGTAGAGCACAATTTTTCATGTCTCTGGTTTTACACAAAGTCAAGTCACACCATTCGTGTCTTCATACATATACTTAGGGTAATGATGTTCATCTCATTCCACCATCTTTCCTTCCCCCATACCCACTTCCTTCCCCACCATCCCCTTTGCCCTACCTAGCTAAAGGTCCTTTATTCCTCCCCTGCTCCTCCCCATCCCCATTATGGACCAGCATCCTCATATCAGAGACAACATTCAGCATTTGTTTTTGAGGGGGATTGGCTAACTTCACTTAGCATTATATTCCCCAACTCCATCCACTTCCTGAAAATGCCATGATTTTATTCTCTTTTACTGCTGAGTAATATTCCATTGTGTATATATACCACATTTTCTTTAGCCATTCATCTACTCGAGGGCATGTAGGTTGGTTCCACAATTTATCTATTGTTAATTGTGCTGCTATAAACATTGATGTGGCTGTGTCCCTATAGTATGCTGTTTTTTAAGTCCTTTGGGTATAGACTGAGGAGAGGTACAGCTGGGTCAAATGGTGGTTCCATTCCCAATTTTCCAAGAAATCTCCATACTGCTTTCCATATTGGCTGCACCAATTTGCAGTCCCACCAGCAGTGTGTGAGTGTGCCTTTTCCCCACATCCTCGCCAACACTTATTGTTGTTTGTATTCTTAATAGCTGCCATTCTGACTGGAGTGAAATGAAATCTGAGTTTTGATTTGCATTTCTCTAATTGCTAGCGATGATGAACTTTTTTTTTCATATATTTGTTGATTGATTGTATATCATCTTCTGAGAAGTATCTGTTCAGTTCCTTAGCCCATTTATTGAGTGGGTTATTTGGTTTTTTGGTGTTAATATTTTTGAGTTCTTTATATATCCTAGAGATTAGTGCTCTTTATAATGTGTGTGTGGTAAAAATTTGCTCCCATTCTGTAGGCTCTCTATTCACTTCACTGATTATTTCTTTTGCTGAGAAGAAACTATTGAGTTAGAGTTCATCCCATTTATTGATTCTTGATTTTATTTCTTGCACTATAGGAGTCTTATTAAGAAAATCAGGGCCTAATTCAACATGATGAAGACTTTGGTCTACTTTTTCTTCTATTAGGTGCAGGGTCTCTGGTTTAATTCCTAGGTCCTTGATCCACTTTGAGTTGAGTTTTGTGCATGGTGGGAGACAGGGCCTTAATTTCATTTTGCTGCATATAGATTTCCAGTTTTCCCAGCATCATTTGTTGAGGAGGCTATATTTTCTCCAGTATTTGTTTTTGGTGCCTTTGTTTAATATGAGATAATTGTATTTATGTGAGTTTGTCTGTGTGTCTCTATTCTGTTCTATTGGTCTACAAGTCTTTTTTGGTGCCAATACCATGCTGTTTTGTTATTATTGCTCTGTTATATGGTTTAAGGTCTAGTATAGTGATACCACCTGCTTCACTCTTCTTGCTAAGGATTGCTTTGGTTATTCTGGGTCTGGCTATCCTGCTACTTTGCTGAATGAATTTCATGACTGCTTTTTCTGTTTCTTTGAGGAATGTCATTGGGATTTTGATTGAAATTGCATTAAATCTGTATAGTGCTTGTGGTAGTATGGTCATTTTGACAATATTAATCCTGCCTATCCAAGAACAAAGGAGATCTTTCCACCTTCTAAGGTCTTCTTTAATTTCTTTATTTAGCATTCTGTAGTTTTCACTGTACAGTTCTTTCACTTCTTTTGTTGATTCCCAAGTATTTTTTTTTTTGAGGCTATTGTAAATGAGGTAGTTTTCCTAGGTTCTTTTTCAGAGGATTTGTACAAAAATTCCTTTGATGTATGGGTGTTGATTTTATATCCTGCTACTTTGCCAAATTCATTTATTAGTCCTAAACATTTTCTGATGGAATTTTTTGGATCCTCGAGGTATGGAATCATGTCATCAGCAAATAGTGCTAATTTGAGTTCTTCTTTTCCTATCCATACACCATCTATTTTATTTCATCTATCTAGTTGCTCTGGTTAGTGTTTCAAGAACTATGTTAAATTGAAGTGGTGAAAGAGGGCATCCCTGTCTTGTTCCAGTTTTCAGAGGGAATATTTTCAATTTTTCTCCATTTAGAATGATGTTGGCCTGGGGCTTAGCATAGATAGCTTTTACAATGTTAAGAAATGTTCTTCTAATCCCTAATTTTTCTAGTATTTTGAATATGAAGGGCTCTGTATTTTGTTGAATGCTTTTTCTGCATCTATTGAGATGATCATATTATTCTTATTTTTAAGTCTATTGATGTGATGAATCACATTTATTGATTTCCATATGGTGAACCAAACTTGCATCCCTGGGATGAACCCCAGTTAATCATGGTGCACTATCTTTTTGACATGTATTTGAATTTTATTTGCCAGAATTTTATTGAGATTTTTTTTTTGCCTCCATGTTCATTAGAGATATTGGTCTGAAGTTTTTTTCTTTGATGTATCTTTGTCTGCTTTTGGAATCAGGGTGATATTGGCTTCATAGAATGAGTTTGGAAGTGTTCTCTCTTTTTCTATTTCATGAAATAACTTGAGGAGTATTGGTATTAGTTTTTCTTTGAAGGTCTTGAAGAACTCAGCTGTGTATCCATCTGGTCCTGGGCTTTTCTTAATTGGTAGGCTTCTGAGGCATCTTCTGTTTCATTGCTTAAATTTGATGTGTTTAACTTGTGTATATCATCCTGATTCAGTCTAGGCAAATCATATCTAGAAATTTGTCAATGCCTTTAATATTTTCTATTTTATTGGAGTGCAAATTTTTAAAATAATTTCTGATTATCTTCTGTATTTCTGTAGTGTCCATCATGATATTTCTTTTTTCATCACAGATGTTAGTAATTTGAGTTTTCTCTCTCCTTCTCTTCATTAACATGGCTAAGAGTTTATCAATTTTATTTATTTTTTCAAAGAACAAACTTTTTGTTTTTCAATTGTTTTTTTTGTTGTTGTTGTTGTTGTTTGTTTCAACATCATTGATTTCAGCTCTGATTTTAATTATTTCCTGTCTCCTACTGCTTTTGATGTTAATTTGTTCTTCTTTTTCTAGGGCTTTGCAATGTAATGTTAGGTCATTTAGTTGTTGACTTTTTCTTCTTTTAAGGAATGAGCTTCATGCAATGAACTTTCCTCTTACTACTGCCTTCATAGTGTCCCAGAGATTTTGATATGTTGTATCAGTGTTCTCATTTACCTCTAAGAATGTTTTAATCTCCTCTTTGATGTCTTTTGCAACCCATTGTTCATTCAATAGCATATTATTTAGTCCCCAGGTGTTGGAGTAGCTTCTATTTTTTATCTTATCATTGACTTCTAATTTCATTCCATTATGATCTGATAGAATGCAGGGTATTATCTCTACTTTTTTTGTATTTGCTAAGAGTTGCTTTGTGCCATAATATATGGTCTATTTTAGAGAAGAATCCATGTGCTGCTGAGAAGAAAGTGTATTCACTTGTTGATGGATGAAATATTCTATATATGTTAGTTAAGTCTAAGTTATTGATTGTATTATTGGGTTCTATAGTTTCTTTGTTCAGCTTTTGTTTGGATGATCTATCCAATGATGAAAGAGGTGTGTTAAATCACCCAGAATTATTGTTTTGTGGCCAATTTGACTCTTGAAATTGAGAAGAGTTTTTTTGATGAACATAGATGCTCCATTGTTTGGCGCATATATATTTATAATTGTTATATCTTGTTGATTTGTGTTTCTCTTAAGCAGTATGAAATATCCTTCTTTATCCTTTGATTAACTTTGGCTTGAAGTCAACTTTATTTGATATAAAGCTGGAAACCCCTGCTTATTTCCGCAGTCCATATGAACAGTATATTTTTTCCCCAACCTTTCACCTTCAGTCTGTGGATGACTTTTTGTATGAGAGAAGTCTCTTGAAGGTAGCATGTTGTTGGATATTTTTTTTAATCCAACATGCCAGTCTGTATCTTTTGATTGATGAATTTAGGCCATTAACATTCAGAGTTATTATTGAAACATGATTTGTATTCCTAGTCATTTTTGTTTATATTTGGTATTTATCTTGACTTGGTTTCTCCTTTGATTCCTTTTTACTTTTGTGTAATACCTCCCCTTGCTGATTTTCATTGTTGTTTTTTATTTCCTCCTCATAGAATATTTTGCCTAGGTTGTTCTGTACTGCAGGCTTTCTAGTTGTAAATTCTTTTAACTTTTGTTTATCATGGAAGGTTTTTATTTTGTCATCCAATCTAAAGCTTAATTTTTCTGGATAAAAGATTCTTGGTTGGCATCCATTTTCTTTCAGAGCTTGGTATTTGTTATACCAGGATCTTCTAACTTTCAGGATCTGGGTTGAAAAACCTGAAGATATCCTATTGGTTTCCCCCTATGTATAATCTGATTCATTTCTCTTGTGGCTTCTAAAATTCTCTCCTTATTCTGTATGCTAGGCATTTTCATTATAATGTGCCTTGGTGTGGATCTATTGTGATTTTGTACATTTGGTGTCCTGTAAGCCTCCTGTATTTGATTTTTCAATTCATTCTTCATGTTTGCAAAATTCTCTGATATTATTTCATTGACTAGATTGTTCATTCCTTTGGTTTGTAACTTTATGCCTTCCTCTATCCCAATAATTCTTAAATTTGGTCTTTTTATGCTATCCCATAATTCTTGAATGTTCTGCTCATGGTTTCTTGCCATCTTCACTGTGTGGTCAAAATTCTTTTCAAGATTTTATATTTTGTCTTTATTGCCTGAGCTCCTGTCTCCCAAGTGGTCTAATCTGTTGGTGGTGCTTTGTATTGAGTTTTTAATTTGGTTTATTGTTTCTTTCATTTTGAGGAATTCTGTTTGGCTTTTTTTCCCCCAGAATCTCTATCTCCTTATTGGCGTGATCTTTTTCTCCTGTATTTGCTTATGTAGCTCTTTATTGAAATGATATTTTGCTGCCTGTATTTTCTCTATCATCCTTTAATTCACAGAACATTTTAATCATGTACATCCTGAACTCCTTCCTTGTAATTTCTTCTGTTGTGCTGACCATGGATTCTAATCATGTAGTATCTTGATTTGTTTGGAGTGCTTTCTTCCCTCATTTTTTCATATTGCTCATTGTCTTTCCTTCTAGAACTGTGGATCCAAGGTGTTACAGTTTTTACCCTATAGGCTTATAGTGTCCCTGAAGAGCTCCAATACCTCACCTTTAGGGGGGAGAACAATACTAACAGATCCCAATCTAAACAATATACAACCTTAAACCAAGTAGCTGCTATTAAGATGTTTATGGTTTTGTCACAATATCCAGAAATGGTGAGTTCAATTATTATCTACAATATTTAACAGTAGGTTTGCAAAAGGGTCTACAGTTTCTGATAGTAGACAAAGAACAAAGGGTGAGGTGTAGCATGAGATGTTGAGGAGGTAGGAGGTAAGAATATAGAGTCATTAGATCTTAGAAAGCATGAAAAAAGAAATCTAAAGAAGTTGGCTAGTAGCAGGAGAAGGAGAGAAAGGGATTTGGGGGAGACAAGTAAATAGGAAGATAATCGAGAGAGTACCAAAAAACAAACATAAATATTAAGAAAAATTAAAAATGTAAAAATAGGAGATAAAAAATATATATATAACACAATTGTAATATACTATTCAGACATCCCAGTCTTCAGTACCTTAATTCATGAAAAGTACTTGGTTTCACAAATGTTGGGAATATGAAGGCAGGAGAAGAGAGAGAGAAAAGAGGGGAAAAAATCTCGAAGGAAGATACAAGGATTGTTTTGGTTGGAGATCAGTATCTTTCCTGCTTCCCTTCTCATACAATAGGTGAGGTTGTCTGTTGTTTGCTGGTATCTCCACCTTCAGGATGGTGAAGATTATTAGGGTGGGAGGGTTGGTCTTGGGGGCAGAGCTCCTGGGGGTGGGAATAGCACTTGCTGGTCCTCAATGAGAGACTGCACTCCAAGGATCTCCTTTCAGCCCGATGGTGGGATGATATGGGCACCTGTTCTTATCTCTTTCTATTGCCTGTCTCTGATTTATTCTCTAAACTGTATCTCACTCACCCCCTCCCTATCTACTTCCCAGTCAGGAAACTTTCTCTCCAGAGGTCTTGTGGGCTGTGCACCTGTCACAGAGAGCTGTTTTGTATTGGGCAGTTCAGGACCAGGTTTTGCGAGCTACAGACCAGCAATATAGCCACAAGCACTGTGCCAGGTTAGCAGCTGCCAGGGAGTGGGGGGAGTTGGAGATATTGATATTGCTTCTAAGCTCCAGCCAGTTGAGGATTGCCCCAACTAAAGATGGTTACAAAGATGTCCCAAGATGAAGATCGCTTTCAGCGATGGGGTGTCAGGTCAGATGGGGCCAGGTGATGGCAGTAGGCAGCGTGTTCAGAAATGCAGCTCTGTGGCATGAGCCATTATGGCTGGCAGCTATATCCAGACCCTGTGGGGTGTTCCCAGGTGCAGGCTACCACATGTAGGGGATTATAGCGGTGGTCGCAGTGTCCCAAGGTGGAGGCAACCAGGGGAGCCCCACGTTGGTAGATGGGGGTCCACATGGGAGTGGGGGCTGGAGGTCCTACACATGGGCAGCGACAGGGTGTTCTGCATGGGAGCAGCCGCCAGGATTCCTGCACAGGTACTGATGCCAGTGTTCCTGCTCTGGCACCTGGAGATCCTGCATGGGTGAGTGGCCAGGAGTCCTGTGCTGATGTTGAGGCTTGGAGACCTGCACAGGCACAGCAGCTGTGATTCCTGCATGGGAACAGCTGTCAGGGGTCCTCTAATCACTCACAGAGAAACAGTATTCCCACTACTTGAATCCCAGGTCCTGGAATAACACAGAACACAACCTCCCTCTAGCCCGCCATCTTGGATCCTCCCCTTTGTCAATTTTTGTTTGGGGAAGTGGGACAGGAGTTTAAGAAATTTCTTTTGTTAAGCTACTCTTATATAAGAAACCAGTGAAACATACTCCTAGGAATTCAAACCAAGGGAAGGAAATCGAGTAGAGAATATAGAATAGTTCATTTTTTTTGCGGGGGGGGGGGGTGCTAAGCATAGAGTTATATATTCTTTCTAAGTCTCTTGCCTTTGTCTCTTTTCTGATGCTAATTAGACAATGCCACAGAATGGATAAGCAGACAATAGGTTTGTTTGACCCATGATTACAGTATAAAGTTGAGGGGCCACATCTGACTCTAGCCTTCTTGCTGGCAGAATCCTGAGAAGGTGCAGGATATCACTTGTTGAGAAACAGAGTGCACACAAAAGACCTGGCAAAACTGGCTTTTATAGCAGACCCACTGTCACGATGCCCAATTAACCCACTAATCTAGTAATTACATGATAATCCTTTAACCCATTAATCCATGCATGGGGGCAGAACCAGAATTACCTCTAAAAGACACACATGGTCCCTCCCCTTTACGTCTCATAATAATAATTAAAGTTCCAGATGAGTTTCAGAGAGGACAAACAATACTCAAACCACAGCACCCTCTCTCTCAAAAGGCCCAGTAGACACCAATTTACCATTGTATGACTTCAAGGAGTCAAAAATTCATCTGTTATCTGAGAAGTAAGACATACCAATATGATCATGAAGGTGTGCAGGATTTTAACTTCCCTAAATCACCCCATAAAAACAGCCAGAGCCAATATTATCAATATGATCATGACCAAGATGATCATGAAGGTGTGCAGGATTTTAACTTCACTAAATCACCCCATAAAAACAGCCAGAGCCAAACCAAAAGCCATAGGCAAACCCTATAACAAAACCAGGTAGTATGTTATCTTCATGAAGCCCAGAAGAGGAGTGAGTTGGAACAAATCAGCAAGCCCCATGTAGTATCAACATCTACCCATTCAGGAGGAAGTGGACAGGAACAAAGATCTGAGAATGAGATAACTGCAAAATATATTGGCTAGAAAACATGGTCAGTCAGTTTGCAGACAGCAGCAGAATTAGAAGGACTTTTTTTTTTTTAACTAAGTATAAAGGGATGACAATAAGTTTTCAAGAGGCTGACTCAACCTGAGTCTTAGGAACTGTGAAACCAAATCTGCCCAAGTGCCCTTCCAGGAAAAAGCTCTATGTTATGAAGAAACTTCTGAGAATAGAACCCAAATTGACCAATCAAGAGAAAAGAAAGAGAAGGCCCAGATCAGTAACAAAACCAGACGCTCTCCAAAAGTATGAGTCCATATTTTTGAACAAAAATGATAAAACTACAAAGAGAGGTGACTGTACAGCCACACAAAAACTGTTATCCTGACCTATCTCTTTCTCCTGAGAATGAAGGAAAACAAATTTAAATAAAAAAATGAGCAACAGGAAAATATCGTAGTTGAATTCTAGACAATGTTTTTCTAAGAAAATAAAGAATGAGGCACAGGAAAACATCCCAACAGATAATGAGAGCACTGCAGGGTAATAATGGACACAGAACAAGAGAAAACTGTAACATGATACTTTTTAAATAAACTAATGAAAATTTTTAATGGTGAATTATATGAAAGAATAACATACCTCAAATGTGAGGTAAGTTAAAGACAAAATCAGGAGTTGTTTTAGAAAATAATTTCAATATATAATATAAATCATTCCACAAAAGAAAATATACAAATGGTTAATAAAGAATGTAAAAAGGTGCTCAATATCTCTAGTCATCGGAGAGAGACAATTAAACCACAGTATGTTGTCACTACATGCCCTTAGGATGGCTGAAATTAAAAGGATGGATGACAAGGTTTTGCAAGAATGCGGAGCAAGGGGGCATCTTACACAATACTAGTGGAGATGAAAGATGATACAGCTGCATTAGAAAGGTTTCCAAAAATTTCTAGGATAGGCAATAATATTTCTACCTATGACACAACAATTGGGATGTTTTCCCAGAAATGAGTGTCCTCACAAAATTTTGTTTAAGAATGTCTATCATGGCTATAATTCGTAAGAGCCAAAACCTGAAAATGGCACAAATGTCTATTAAGAGAAAGAAAGAAATTGTGACATATTTTATGAGTTTATGGTATACTATGTATGAGTAGACTTATCTCAAAAAATATTATATTCAGTGAAAGAAGTCAGACACAAGAGCATATACATTTATGACTCTACGGATTTGAAGTTCAAGAACAGGCAAAACCAATCTATGGCAACAGAAACCAGAATAATGGTAACCTGTTTTGGAGACAAGGATATTTACTGAAAAGAGGCATGAAGGAAATTTCTGGAATGATGGAAATATTCTATATCTCGATCATCATGATGGTCACACACATGTGTTGGGTATATGTACACATGTGTATATATGTACACATGTGTTGAGGATTATTAGTCAATTTCCTAAAGCTAACAACATAATGATATACACTGAGTAAGTTTAAAGAAAAGAGATTTTGACTCATGTTTATGGCCGAGGGTCAAGAGGTCTTGTGATGGCCTTCTCAGTGTTCCTGAGGCAGCATAGAGTCTCACGTGATGGGCAGCAGGGGACATAGGTGTATACGTATGCCTCCTGGCCTCTCTCCCTTTTCTTACAAAGGCACTCATATTTGAGTAATCATAGGGCTCCCAAAGTCCCAATTGTAAGCATCCCAGTTGGATTAAGTTTCTACCCTCTGAATATCTCACAATGTGAATTAAGCTCCAACATGAATTTTGGAGGGACAAACTATATTCAAGCCACAGCAGGAATCCACCGCTCCCAGGTCTGATGATTTACCTGACTCAGAATACAGTAATACTCAGGGCTATGATTTGCTATAGAACAACAAAAAGATGCAAAGTAAAATCAGCAAAGAGAAAGGTGCATAGGGCCAAGTTTCATGTAAACCAGGTACAAGATTCCAAGCATCCTCTTGCAGTGAAGCCCTACAGGATATTAATTCTTGCAGCAAAAAAATAGTAAAAACACATAATTTTCTATGTTCACATATGAATACATAACCAGTGTAACTTCAAATCATGTACAACCACAAGAATGAAAAATTATACTTCATATATGCATAATATGTTAAAATACACTTTACTTTCATATTTATATAAAAAGAATAAATTTTAAAAGAAAATAGTAAAAATATGTATGAAGAGTTCTCTCCTAGGGCAATTCCTTGGAGGAGACTTAATGCCAAGGTTTTTTTGTTTTTTAATTTTTTTTTTTTTAGTTATCAATGGACCTTTATTTTATTTATTTATATGTGGTGCTGAGAATTGAACCCAGTGCCTCACACATGCTAGGCAAGTGCTCTACCACTGAGCCACAATTCAAGCCCATTGCCAGGGTTTTTATTGGAAACCAATCAAGTAGTTGGTGCCTCTTCCCAGCATGTACCAAAATTTCAGCCTCTCAGAAGGAAAGAAAGTGCTCAGAATAAACCACATTATTCACATAAACACAAAACCAGTCATTCTTATAAAAGAATACTGGGAACCCTTATGGAATTCAAGTTCCTGGATACAGGCCAACGGTCAATCTTGAAAGGTCTTTCTAAGGACAGCAGTCATGATACCATGTTAACTCTTTTCTGTATAATATGTAAAACTTCACCAAGCTGTACACTAGATATCGGTATTTTCTGCACCTAGATTATGTAACAATTTTAAAATTTTTAAATACATAATATGAATGAAGGCTCCATACATTCTTTTCTGTGAACAGCTTGTGATAAGTAGTTAAACAAGAAAATCATAACAACTCTGGAAATCTACAAAAAAAAGTAAAAGGGTTCTACTTTTCACAACTTAGGATTCAACCTTCTCAGGGGCATAGTGGATCCTGTTTCTAGGTAGCATAACATAATAGAAAGAACACGAACTTTGCCATCAGGCCAAACTGATCAATCACGTTCTTAGCTGAGTGATAATACTCAATATATTTTACTTTTTTGCGCTTCAGTCTATTATCAGATAAAATAAAAGTGGTAATATCTACTACTGAAATGTTGTAAAGTTTAGATATAATATGACATGTAGTAGGTACTCCAAAAACAACAAGCTCCTTTCTAAAGGAGAGAAAAATCCCAGGAGAAAAGATAAGACACACAAATAAAAAATAACTAGATGAAAGGAAATACGCCTCTAATCCCCGTGGCTCAGGAGGCTGAGGCAGGAAGATCACGAGTTCAAAGCCAGCCTCAGCTACTTAGCAAGGCACTAAGTAACTAAGCTAGAACCTCTCTAAATAAAATATTAAAAGGGGAGAGGGCTGAGGATGTAGCTCAGTGGTTAAGCACCCCTAGGTTCAATCCTGAGTACCAAAAAAAAAAAAAAAATTAGAAGGGACCCAAAAATGCCATAAAAGTCGTTCAAAGATCTCGTCTCTTCACAAGACCAGGAGAAGTTACTGGTGGCCTGTCGCTGAGCTTATGAAAGTAGTGACATGGGAACTGGCAATTGAATGTCTGCTAGGATTCTAAGATTTGGAATGACAAATGGGCGTTCAAGCACCAGGAAAAGGGAGAAGTGAATGAGGAAACAGGATTTATCTTGCGTTCTTGCCAGTCTGAATTCTGCTAAAAGAAGTAGCATTTATGTATATGGCTTGCCATGACCTCACTGTTATGGACAGCAAACACAATACCATGCCAAATGGAGTGGCCCCATGGGCTCTTCCAGTCTGGACCTAAGGCAGATGCCATTTTTGTCTCCTGATATATAGCAACATGGGTTACTATTGAATCCACAAGGTAAAGTTGGCTTCCTAAGAAACAAACACATGCACAAGCTTCCCTTTGTTACAGTCAAGCTACATTCTACCTTTGTTTTGTTTTGTTTTTGTTTTTGTTTTGTTTTGTTTTCATGGAATCAACAGATATTTCTTGGGTATATAGGCAGTTTCAGGCATTGTGCTACACTCTCAGGGTTAAATACACAGATTCCAGCTCCAAAGAGTTCATCGACTCATCAAAAATGTTACAGGTAAATGCATTAGTTACAACAGAAAATGACAGGAGTTACAGGAGAAGAGATGAACAAAGGGCTTCCTGATAGGGCTGAGCCCTAATTTGGTACATCTGGTTTCTACTTCAACTGTGTGCCCACTGTCGACTGCAAAACAGAGAGTGATATGATAAGCGAGCTTCTTTCTACAACTGGTCAAATGAAAAAAAACACTAGGCTCTAGGTGAGATCGGAGTGCCCTCTACTGAAACAGGAAGCCCAAATCAGAGGACAAACTCGTCTAAGCAGAAAAATATTCTCTATACCCCTTTATTTGTAGAAGTGAATAAATATCTCCTCTCGTAACAGTAACCCATCAAAAAATCTCATTATAGTCTTATGTTCATTGAGATGGAAAGCAATAAAGGAAGACAAAGGGATATCAAACAGACGGGAGCATCACAATGGCAGAACAGACTTAGAATTTCTAACTGGTACATAAAAACTTCCCAAGTCCACTGGAGGATTATCAAAATCTAATGTGTCATCCTAGGGACTTATCATACAAAGACCACACACTAAAGCCCCTACTCTTGGCAAGCCGTTATGTATTTTTACTCTCTCTACCTTAACGTTTTGTTTATAAGAAGGAATTTAGCCATGAAAAGATGGAGCAAACGTAAATGTATTGCCAGAAAGACACCAATCGGAAAAGGCTACCTACTATGAGTTCGAATATATAATGTTCTGAAAAAGGCAAAACTATAGAGACAGTAAAATGAACAGGGACTAAGAGAGACATTGGAATGAATAGGCAGAGCACAGAGGATTTTAAAGGCAGTAAAACTAGTCTGTATGATGCTATAACAGTAAATATAGGTCATTATACATTTGTCAAAACCCACAGAGGACACAACTCCCAGAGTGAAACCTAATATAAACTACAAACTTTGGATCATAATGCTGTGTCAACGTATGTTCATCTATTGTAACAAACATCACTCTGGGGCAGGATATTGATGGGGTGTGGGGTTGCTGGGTGAGTGCATTCATAGGGGCAGGAACACACAGAAACTCTGAGCCTTTTGCTCAATTTTGCTGTAAATCTTAATCTGCCCTGAAAAAATAAAATAAAATCTATTTCATTTTTAAAAAAATTCAGTTTAACTGCATCATAACGGCAGTCCTCAGAAGGCAAAAGAAGGTCATAAAAAAAGTCATTTGTTTTGCCATCTCAAGGGACCATAGTTAGCAAGACAAGATGTGTGACAGGCTATATGCTATAAGCTTTGAAGAAAGCCACATCGGTTCCTTCCTCTTCCCCAACCTCCCTGCCAGGCTACAAGCTAGAAAGACAGTGACTATCCTTACATATGCCAGGAACTAGTAAAATTCTTCTTGATTTTGTGGAAATTGAAGTATTTGTTCAAAAGTAGCAGTGACAGTTATTTTAACTCTTATTTTTAACATAGATCTCAAACTGTAGAACTCAAACTAAATTCAAACTGAAATATGACACAGAAAGGAGCAGTGACTTGCTGAAAGGATCCACCACAGACAGCCTTAGAGTCCCCCTCCCTGCCCACTGAGGACGCAATGCTCATCTACTCCGTGTAAGACAAAAGAAAGAAGAGATCATTTGGTTTATAAAAATGGAGGTTCTACAATAAGCTATTGTGCAGCAAAGAAGTTACAGTATAGCAGAAACCAGGGCTGCTTTTGTTTATAAATGAGGATCCTATGCTAAAGGTCATTATCTGTCCTTTGGGCTGCATTATTTGATCTGAAGTTCTTCATCCATTTGCATTCACTTCCAAAAAATGGATCCCAGATTTGTGGAACAGTGTTGTTAGTAAATCTTCAAAAATGTCCCAAGAGGCATACTATAGTCATTTACTTAACTGGCTTCTAGAGTAATTAGCAATTTAAAATTTTCCCTAACCTTTTTAATTATCAAATGAAACCTAAATATTTCATCACTCCTGCATGATTAACATGCCAGTACACATGAAAAGGTAAGAGGGAGGTCTCTGGAGAACAGGTGCTCCATGCCTTACTTTCAACAAACATCCCCAGCCACTATGAGTTTAGACATCTGGTGGAGATTTTGTAGGGATGAACATCTGGAATTTAATGTGCTACATGTAGTAGAAACTCCTTCCATAAAAACATTTCTACTTTATTCAAAGCAATTTGAAGTCTTATAATCCACTCACACCTCCTATGCAGCTCCTTGGGGGGAAAAATGCTACAATGCCTATTGTGACAACCCTTCAAATTCCTTGGCATTGTAACATGGTAACAATGCATTTCAAGCAAGATTAATCCAGTTCCTTCTTTTTTTTTCCAATCTAATGATGAGTACCAGTTTTTAATTAAAGTGACCTCGGATGATTCTTCAGCTTGATTGGTCAATGCTGTCATCTATTTCATGGCCTGTGGATCCAACAGTGTGCAGGAAGACACAGTGAGAGGCAAGGAGGAGGGCAAGCTGGGAGTTCATTTGTGTGTATTGAGTTCATTTGTGTTTATTGCACAACAGTGTTTTGTTCCTGTGCAAACAGCCTTTTGTGACTGCTCTTTCCAGAGTTCAGTAGATTGCTTACTCTATTGCAAATGGATGCTATCAATAAACATTCTTATTTTCTTTTGTGGCACCCAACCACCTTTTCCTGGAGATCAAGATGGCTTAGATTTTAGCACAATGTAAAAAATATTCCAAAACATTTATTTGATGGAGTCAAGATATTTAAACAAAACCTAACAGCCAGATCTTAGATAAATAGCTCTTTTCCCTTTATTGTTTTGCCATCCGTAAACACTCAGTCAAAGGTCCCCAGAAAAAAAGGGGGAGCCATTAGATAATATCAACCCTTTCTTCATGTCTTGGGGGTGACAGAGCTCTCTCTTTAAGAAAGCTAGGTGCCCACAGAGTAAAAGCCTGGAAGCGGACATTCAGACCCTGGGTGTGTCTTTTGCAGTCCTTTCTAAACTTGGCCCATGGGCAGTTCCATATGCAATACCAAGCCAATAAGTACTTCTCGGAATAATTTCCTCCTCTATTGAAACATCCTGAAAGGAAATGTTGATTCTAAATTACTCATATTCAGCATTTCCTACCATCACCAACACACATTTCACTAAATGAAATCTCTTCTCAATAGTTATGACTGTTGCAAAAAAAAAAAAAATGATGTTCCTTTCTTTTCTCTATTTCTCTTTGTAACAAATTTTCTCTTTTCATTTAATATATCAGATTCAATTTGCTAAAGAATTTATTATTTATCTAATAATTGAAGCACATGTTTATTGCCTGTGGAAAACACGTTTGTTCCAGAAAAACACATCCTTGTAATTGGGACCTCTTGAAATGTAAGAGTCACGTATGGGAAACACAATATGGGAGCAGTTTAAGTGGGTTTCTCTAGGTTGGCTCCAGATGATCTTCTGGTAGTCTTTGGTCTTAAGACAAAATGAAAGCTAAAGTTGACTGAATAAAAAATGATTCATAGTGGTCAGTATTAAATATTTGAGAATGGGAAAAGGTGTTTTTTAAGCAAAGGAAGCTTGACACAAAAACCTTTTGACGCGACAAAGGAAGGAAATTGATCTGAGTGTCTGTTCACAATTTGCCATTTGCTGTGATCAGTGTCTCTCATTCAACCCTGATCTCTGCTGTCCCTGTTTGTATTGAAGCCATTTCCTGCATGATAGCGCATTCCTGTTTGACACAACAGGCCTGGGAAAAGGCAGTCTCACTTACCCCCACCCAGGCAGACACAAGCTGTGAGACGTCATCAGAACCCTCTCTGTTTCCGTTGCTGGGCGTTGTTCATTCTGCAGGGTTTGCATCTTTCTCTATTTACTTCCTGCCCAGTTTAGGGAAATCTATAGAAGTGTGCAAAGATCTGGTTTCAAGATGAATTAGCAAAGCTCAGAGAAGAGTAGATGAGAAGGAGGAGGAAATACATTTCAAGGTTAAAATTTTATCATCAGAATTTTGAAGCCCATCCTTGCTACTCAAAGTTATGGCTTCTGGACCAGCAGCAAGGACTTGAGAACTTATTAGAAATGAAAAAACTCAGGCCCCCATCCAAGACCTACTGAATCAGAATCTGCATTTTAACAAGATACTAAATAATTTGTGTGCACACTGAAGTTTGAGATCCCTTGATATAGTTCAACCCTTTTATTTACAGATAAGGTTTGGCACAAGCCATTTACTAAGTCCCAAGTAAGTGCTCCAGATAGTCTTTCTCTGTTCATGAATGGAAGACAGTCACTCAAATACACTAGTGACAACATTCCTTCAAACCTGTCATCAGTTTCAACATATAGGTAGCACCAATTTCTGTTTATTAACTAGAACCTCTTTGCCTCTCTTCTCATCCATCTTAGATTCTATTGCAATATTCCTCCTGAAAGTTCCTGAACTCCCTTCAGACCCTTTGGTCATTGTGCAAACACTGAGCAAAGCACCCATCGTGAAAAAACTCAACTGTGCTAAATCTAAATACTGTCCTGCATCTGACCACATTCATCTCCTTTTTGCCCTCTCATGATAGGTAAATCGCCCCCTTCTAATGAAGGCGAGTTTGTAATGGGCTCAGTTGAACCATCCACTCTTCCCTTCTCGGGAAGGGATCTTGCTCAGTAGATCACTTCCTCTCTTGCCTGAAAATACCAAGCATACATCCTAGTTTCTGAGTCCATTTTATCAGCCTGGTTGTATCCTGGAGTATCCTCCTATCCTGCAAGAAGCAAGCAAGCAAAGCTCTGCAGGGAACCTTAGGAGAATCTCTCTCAATCCTCTCCTTCATGGTGGCTTCTTGGAAGAGTGTTCTACATAAGTAGTATTTACTTGATCACCTTTCTTTTGTTGGTTTTTCGCCTCATTGATATTTTTTCACTTCATTGGCATGGTTTTGTTTTTCCAACTTAAGCAATAGAAAAAAGATTAAAGAAGAAAGAAAAAACTCACCAGAATTCCAACAACCCAGAAACAATTATCTCTTTTCTCTTTCTAACATCTCTTTTCTATTAATATATACTAACAGGAAGCTGGGTAGATGGAGGAAAAATGTAAAATGGGGTATCACTCCATATGCTATGTTTTAAAACATAAAATTGAATTGTACTTGAATTAAATGGTAGAAGTTTGGAAAGTGAAATTGAAAGACTGACTCCTTACTTTGAACAATAAGAAAATTAGCCTTGGATCATTCCCTTCACATTCTTTTGTAGGCTATATTGTTATGTTAACTGTGTCAAAAATTTTAATACTTAAAATCTGTTCTGTAATTATCATCCTCCAGTTTTCAGCCCTACTTCTCTATTTAAATGTGTCTAACTCTCAACACTGATCATTTTAACAATAGGTTTTCCATTCTGGAGTCTATTTAACAAATATATTTAAAATATGTAGGCACTGGAAATGAGAATGAACAAGACAGGTGAGATCCTTGCATTCACAGAACTTACATTTTAAAGAAGGAGAGAAAATATATACAACACAAAAGCCAAGATGATTTTCAAGTCGTGTATGATAAGTGCTGTCTATATAAGGACAAATTGTGAATAAGTGAGGAAAGGACATGTAAGTCAAGAAAGACTTCTCTTTGGATGTGATACATGGGCTAAGTCCAGAATGATTCAAAAGAGACAGTCAAGAGAAGGTAAAGCTGGGCACAGTGGCACCTGCCTGTAATCCCAGCAGCTCAGGAGACTGAGGCAGGAGGATCACAAGTTCAAAGCCAGCTTCAGCACCTTAGCAAGGCCCTAACTTGCTAAGTGAAATTTTTTTAAAAGGTCTGGGGATGTGGCTCAGTGGTTAAGAGCCCCTAGGGTTCAATCCTTACTACAAAAAAAAGAAAGAAAGAAAAATTATAGCGGGAAGAGGGAGGCATTCTATAGAAGGAACAAAAAATGCCTACAGCAGAAATAAGCTCAAAATGTTTGAGTAACTGAAAGAAGATCAACATGGCTAGAGCTCAATGGGAGAGCAGGAGAGGAGACGTGAGGTTAGAGACATGAACAGGAGTCATTTCACACAGGGAGTTTTACACCAAGACATGAAGTGACTGCGAGAGTACAGAGCCAAACGTAAGCAAGAGGGGCATAGAGGGTACCAAGTGATTTACATTTTGAAAAGACCAAGTTAACTCCAGTGTAGAAAATGAACTGAAAGGGAAGCTGGAATGGGAAAGTGGAAGCAGTGTAAGGGTCCGGCGAACGTCGGAGGAAGAGACCACCAAGAGACCGGCTCATGCAACAGCAAAAGGGGATTTATTGAGGATCCAATCCAGCGCGCTGGGGCTCCAGGCTCACTCAAGAAGGGAGAGCGCCCAAGAGCCCCGAGCAGGGGTTGAGCAGTGCTTAAGTACACTTTTTGGGGAGGGCGGGGGCTCTGCATACATCAGAGCAAATCATCATGAGGCACGGGAAAATCAAACAACAACTCTCAAACATGATTAGTTCATTCATTGGCGGGAACAGGTTGGGCGGGAATGATAGGTGAGTTCTAAGGAGGGGGGTACATTCAAACTGATTGGTTTGGGCCCTGAATGCCTACGTGCCAAACTGCACAGGGTCCAGGTTACTTATCTACTGGACAGTCCCGGGAATTGTTTTAACAGCTACAGGAATTTCAGGTTTTGGGTGTAGCATAGGAACTTAACAGTACCTGGTCCTTTACATTTTAACTCAGGCTTTGCAGCTTAGAAACTTTACAATACCCAGTCTTTTACACTTTAACTTCAATTTCTTTTACTCTTACAGCAGGAAGTCCATTTAGGATGGTATCTTGGACTACAGCAATAATAGAAAGGATATAGAGGAATAGCAAACTCAGGGCATAGAGTCCAAGTAGAGAGGAGGGATCTGCTAGTGGATTGGAGGTAGAGGAATGAGAAATATGGAACCAAGGACAAATGATAGTGTGCATTTGTAATTTTGGTTGATTGGCTGGCTTGTTGGTTTCTTTTGACTTGAGCAACTGGATTAAAATTAGTGCAACTTAACTGAGAAGGGAAAAGTCTGGAGAAACAATTGGTTGGACTGGGAATAAAGGATTGGGAATATCACATTATTGATATTTACTCAAAATCCAGTATACAGAAATAGCTATGTTTAGTCCAAAGTTCAGCGGAAAGAGAAATTTTGTAGTAGTCACCATACAGATAAAATTTATGCTAAGAAATGATTGAAATTACCAAGGGAAGGTAAGTGGCCTTCAATTCTCGCTATGCAGCAAAATCACTGAAGAAGCTGTAAGGAAAACCTGTGCCCAATTTCTATCCCCAGAATAAGCCAGCATATGTGAAGATGAATGTGGATTTAGGGCTGAGGCTTTGTATACACTAACAAGGAGTCAGAAAGAGGAGGATCCAGTAAGGCTTCTGAGGACTAGCTAGGGAGGTAGGAGGGGAAGTAGAAAAGTCATCTGAGGCTGATCTAGAGGCCAATGCTAGAAAGTGCTTTACAAGGGATGAAGAGCCCACCCTGCTGCTGAGTTGATGGGAGAGACAAGAGTCAAGCAATGGAAAATGGACGGGGGAAGTTAAGCATGTTACCATCAATTTGCTTCGACACGTGAAGGAAAAGGATCTGCCAAGATAGTGTAGGAACAGAGTGATACTAAAGGTTGGAGGACAGAAAAGAATTTGTGAAAATATCATTTTGAAAAATCAGAAAGTAAAGAGAACAAACAAGGAAAGCCAGGAAATATCAAGTTCTCTTTCAAAAATTACAGAAAAAGTCGGACGAGTCGGTTTATTTGCATTAGTTACTCCAACCCCTTTCAGATGCTCCAAATAGGCATGTAGTTGGATTTAATCGTGGTAGTGTTTCTGTTTTGCATTTTGTTTTAATTTTTTGTCTGTTCATTTGTGTTGCCAAGTATAATGAAGGTGAAAAGGAGAGAAGGGAGCTAACTTAAACCTAGTTTCCCAGGGGTTGATTACCATGACAGACCACAGAATAAAACCTTCAGTGTGGAAAATCTCTTGCTCTAAACCATGCTCCATCCACACCAGAAATACTGTTGTTCCCAGAGACGTTTGCCAAACACAAAATGATTCAGAAAAAAAAATTATTATTCAGACTTTCAAGGAGTATTTTTGGCCTCATCCAGAGAAAGAGAGAGTAAGGCTAGCAAGCTTGATGAGTAATGAGAAGTGGAGGAGTCAAGAGACTGGGATCTCAGGAAGAAGACCCAAGAGTGAGTCAGGAAACCAGGGGTGGTGACCCTTCACTCTGCTCTCAACTCTTACATTTTTCCTCTGTGTTCACTATGATTATCTTCAACATTGCTTCTATGTAATAATTTGATTTTCAGCTGTGTGTACTGTTTTCTGTTGTTTCTCATTTATGTTTCTAATTAGATTTTGTAATGACATTGTTTTGTTTCTTAAGTTGTTCCCTTAGCTCCGAAATCTCCTTTTTCTTTTTTTTTTTTTTTTGTTTGTTTTTACGAGTCTCTTTTTGAATTCTTATTTTATAGGTTTCTATTCTTAATGAAGAATTCTTGTTTACAATTATTTTATGACCCAAAGCACCTATTATAAACATGGACTGGACTACTCATCTGTTTTGCCTACTCTATATCCGTCTTTTCCCTCTTTGCCTTCTCCTTCTCTTCTTTCTTTTCTTCCTTCTAATCTACCTTCTGTCCTTTTTATTTTCTTATCTTTTTCTTTCCCTATTTCCCTTTCTCTTTCTTTTTACTTCACTTCACCCTGTCCTTTATTCAAACCTTCCTTCTTCCTTCCTTCCCTTTCGTCTTTTTTTTCTTCCTTCCTCCTTCCTTATCCCAACTCATCTAGCATCATGGCTTTTTCTTTACCCCAAGCTGAAAATAGAACACTCTAACCAGAACTTCCCATTGCTCTGGTAGGATGCAAGTCAGGTCTCATTGACACCCCTTTCAGCTTAATGGAAACTGCATGTTGATTTCAAGCCACCGATGATTCAATAATCAATTTGAAAACTCCTGAATACTTTACAGTGGGCTTTTGTGAGCCAGTAAAGGACAGGAAAGGTCAAGTCCTTTAGCCTGTGACCACTAGAGCTGCTACTCTGGAACCCAAACTCCTTTCCTCATTTTCAGAGTGGTCTTGAATAAGTTGTTAAACCTCTCTCAGGGTTCATATTTTCATCTTTACAAAAGGATCAGTAACACCTAATAACATAAATACATGATGGTTGAGTCAAATAACATTTAGTTCATAAAATCTTCTGGATTCACCAAGGACATCCAATGTTGGGGTAAGGGGTTTGTTTTGAGCTGAGCTCTGAATTTGAAATTTAGAGGAGGCTCCAAATAAATGAAGAGAGACTTCTGCAGATTCATTTACTAGATCACATTTCTTTTCTCTCTCCCTCTTTCTCACGCATATATGTGTCCAATTTAAGCTACTTGAGTGTCTGGTGGTGAAACCACAAGGTCTTGCTTTAGTTCCACTTCCTTAGGGAGTTCTGATCAGCTATTCTAACTCCTGGCCCCCCACTTCCTCATTCTGCAGAAGAACCTTGTTCTCAGCACTCACACCCACAAACCACACAGGAAAATGAAAGTTGGAATTACCTTAAAATGTTTAGCTCCTCCACAGCCTCGGGTGCATTGCCAGTCCCTGTGCCCAGAGGGTCCCAATAGGGAAATCCACAAAAAGCAATTATGAAGACAGGGTAGAAATGCACCCTGGCCATGACTCCCGCTTCTCAGAGCTGCTGTGGCCTAGGGAGAATGCAGCTGTACCTGTGCAAGGCCTGGAGAGTGGAGCTCTGTCCCCCGAGGGGAAAATTCCTTGTTGGAAGGCGTAAAGCACTGAGTTTCAATCCAGCTGACCTGGGCACCGGTTTCCCCATCAGAAACCTGGGCATACTAATTACCCATGCTTCATAGTGCTGTGCAGAGATAGATTCAAACGATGCATGCAAAACACTCAGTATGGTGCCTGGCATGACAAAAATGCTCCTTAATGTTAACTTAAATAATAATTAGCATTGTTTTAAGATTTTTATCGCCAGTCTTTGAGAAGCTTGACTTTTGATATTTCTTAAAACATATCTTTAGAAAATCTCAAAGTCAATGGTTAGGACTTGTTTTATTGTTTTGCTGCTTTTCTTTTAACCAAAAGATCTTTTTTAACCGCCATGCCACCTTTCTTGATAGTCTGCCTTCTGTCCTTTCTACTTTCTTTCCCTTCTTTTTTTTTTTTTTTTCACTCATGTAGCAAATATTTTTTTATACTTTCTATATCCAGGCACTGGGACAAGTGGGGTGACCCAAGCAACAAACAATAGCCAAAAGCCCCAACCCACAAGCAAGAGCTCACCCTTCTCTAGCTCCATCAGGAATGCGCAGCAGGACTCTGAGCCAGGTTATATAGCCTGGTCATGATTCCTCCGTTTGCAGAATGGAGAGAGAAGCTGAACTTGCTTATTTCACACAATTGTTTTCAAAACAGGTTAAGACATGATTGATTTCGTTTTTTTAAATATAAAATGCATTTTGAAAGAACGAAAGAGAGAAAGAAAAGAAAGGGAAAAGGAATGGGAAAAGAAAGAGAAGGTGGAGAGAGGAAGAGACGGAAAAGAAGGCATTATTTCCTAGGCAAGATTTAAATTCTCTCATATCAAATGGAAAAGAAAGGGAAAATGGCTAAGAAACTATATGCAACAGGTTTTTCTTGTGGGCCTAGAAGTTTTCATAGAACTCAACGCTTCGGTTGATTCATATTCTTCTGTTCTTTCTTCCTGAGCCCAGAAGGCCAGTTACTTCACTCTAAAGTAATACAATACTCAATTATCAGCTTGGGGAAAATGGAAAGGCACCCTAAGAGGTGGCTCCCTCTTCACTGAGAGAAGCCAGTCATCCCAAAGGGCAAATCAACTGAGACCAACACAACAATAGACTCATTTAATTCTCAGAATTTAGTTTGCTACTTGATATTCCCTGCATATGTGTGGCTACCACACAAATGTTCTCAAAGCCCTAACCCCTGATTTGTCTGAGCATTGTCCACAAGCAGCTCAGTCCATTAGAGGTCCAAAAGAAATCAAGTAACCTGGGTCAGCCATTTTAGTTTCAAATAGTAGCCCAACTCCTCTTTACTGACCCACACATGATGGCCTTTCTTCCCAGTCTGGGAAAAGTCTCCACTTAGTATTCTTAGTACTCATGCTTTAAAGAAGAACACTTTGGCCCCAGGGTTACTCTCTGTCAGCATTGCCTGGGGGAACTTGAACTTGTAGTAATCAAAAGGTGCATTTCCTGGGTATTTGGCTTCCTTGTTGTTTTCTGAGAGTGTAGCCAGTGTTCACTCAGCTGTCCCTGGGAAGGCCTCCCAGGCCACCACTGGGGCAGCATCCAAACATCCTCAACTCCAAGCTTCTGTCTGACTAACAGGATAAGGTTCCTGTCTAGCTTCCGGTGCAATGAGGTTTGATATTTTTTTTTAATTGGCTTCTGTTATAGGAGCTCCAGGTTTGAACTGTAGGAATTTCCGTTCCCACATATCTTCCAAAACTTGTACAAGCAATATATCCTTTTCATCTTGGTCTTCATCATAAAAATCAGCTTTTCTCTTTGCTGGGCTTCATCTAGAGCATGAAGCCCATGGTCTGATACAGGCTGTTCTCTATCTCTCTGCTGTAGCAGAGCTGCCATCTCTTCCTTTCCTATCCATACCCCTTTAATTTCTTTCTTCTGTCTAATAGCTCTGGCCAGAGTTTCAAGAACTATGTTAAATAGAAGTGGTGAAAGAGGACATTCCTGCAATAGGGTCAGCTGCTTGGAGATTAGTGGTGGCTGCTGCAGACACAACACACCCAACAAGTGCCATGGGGACTCCCTTCCTGAGGGTGTGGCCTCATGGAAAAGAAGAACTCAAATTAGCACTATTTGTCAACCATATGATTCTACACATAGAAGGGGAAATGATTTCCCCCTTTCTCTTGATTTTTATAGTGCAAACTTAAAAGAAGCCCTTGGTGGGTTGATGGCCATGGCAAGAGTTCGTAGGGAAAGCTCAATTCATTTATTCATCCTACACACATCCTTTTTGTACATCTTATATGCCTGTGAGTCTGGCTTTACTCCAGGATCTGAGGCCACAGGGAACAAAAATCATCACTGGGCTCACGGACCCTAGAGACTAAGTAGAAATACAGGCATGTTACAGATGTGTGGTATGTTAAACACTAGATACAAAAATTTATGTAAGCATGAACCTCAAATGAAGGTGAATTGTGAAAGGAGGGTTCAGGGACAATTTTTTATAGTTTTTTTATTTTTTTATTTATTCTAATTTGTTATATATGACAGCAGAATAAAATTCAATCCATATTACACAAATAGAACACAACTTTTTATGTCTCTGGTTGAACACAAAGTAGAGTCACAACATTCATGTTTTCATACATGTACTTAGGGTAATGATGTCCATCTCATTCCACCATTATTCTTACCCCCATGCAACCTCCCTTCCCCTCCCTTCTCTTTTCCCTATCTAACAGTTCATCTATTCTTCTCATGTTTCCTCCCACCCACGCCATTATGAATCAGCATCATTATATCAAAGAAGACTTTAGGCATTTGGTTTTGGGGGCTTGGCTTACTTCACTTAGCATTATATTCTCCAACTCCATCCATTTACCTGCAAATGACATGATATTATTCTCTTTTAATGCTTAGTAATATTCCATTGTGTATATATACTGCATTTTATTTATCCATTCATCTACTGAATGGTATCTAGGTTGGATCCACAATTTAGATACTGTGAATTGTGCTGCTATGAACAGTGATGTGGCTGTGTCCTTGTAGTATGCTGTTTTTAAGTCCTTTGGGTATAGACCAAGAAGTGGTATAGCTAGCCAATATCACCCTGATTCCAAAACCAGGCAAATACACATAAAAGAAAGAAAACTTCAGACCAATATCTCTAATGAACATAGATTCAAAAGTTCTCAATAAAATTCTGAAAAATCGAATACAAAAACATATCAAAAAGATAGTGCACCACGATCAAGTGGGGTTTATCCCAGGAAGGCAAGGTTGGTTCACCATTTGGAAGTCAATAAATGTAATTTAACATATCAATAGACTTCAAGATAAAAATAATATGATCATCTCAATAGATGCAGAAAAAGGATTCAACAAAATTCAGAACCCCTTCATGTTCAAAACACTAGAAAAAGTAGGGATAACAGGTACTTATCTCAACATTATAAAAGCTATCTATGCTAAGCCCCAGGCCAACATCATTCTAAATGAGGAAAAATTGAAAGCATTCTTTCTAAAAACTGGAACAAGGCGGGAATGCCCTCTTTCACCACTTCAATTTAACATAGTTCTTGAAACACTGGCCACAGCAATTAGTAGACAAAAGAAATTAAGGGGATATGGATAGGAAAAGAAGAACTCAAATTAGCACTATTTGTCAACCATATAATTCTATACATAGAAGACCAAAAATATTCCACCAGAAAATTTCTAGAAATAGTGAATTAATTCAGCAAGGTAGCAAGCAGGATATAAAATCAACACCCATAAATCAAAGGCATTTCTGTACATCAGTGACAAATCCTCTGAAAGACAAACTAGGAAAACTACCCCATTTCCAATAGCCTCAAAAAATAAAATACTTGGAAATTAACTTAACAAAAGAAGTGAAAGACCTGTAGAGTGAAAACTACAGAATGCTAAAGAAAGAAATTAAAGAAGACCTTAGAAGATAGAAAGATCTCCCTTGTTCTTGGATAGGCAAAATTAATATTGTCAAAATGACCATACTACCAAAAGCAGTATACAGATTTAATGCAATTATAATCAAAATCCGAATGACATTCCTCATAGAAATAGAAAAAGCAGTTGTGAAATTCACCTAGAAAATAAGAGACCTAGAATAGCAAAAACAATCCTTAGCAAGAAGAATGAAGCAGGTGGCATCACTATACTAGACCTTAAGCTACACCACAGAGCAATAGTAACAAAATGGCATGGTATTGGCACCAAAATAGACTTGTAGACCAATGGTTCAGAATAGAGGACAGAGACTAACCCACATAATTACAGTTATCTTATATTTAAAAAAGTGCCAAAAATATGCATTGGAGAAAAGATAGCCTCCTCAACAAATGGTGCTGTAAAAACTGGAAATCCATATGCAGAAAAATGAAATTAAGCCCCTATCTCTCACCACACACAAAACTCAACTCAGAGTGGATCAAGGACCTAGTAATTAAACCAGAAACCCTGCACCTAACAGAAGAAAAAGTAGGCCCAAATCTCCATCATGTCAGACTAATGCTCAATTTTCTTAATAAGACTCCTATATATAGCACAAGAATTAAAATCAAGACTCAATAAATGGGATGGATTCAAACTCAAAAGCTTTTTCTCAGCAAAAGAAACAATCAGTGAAGTGAATAGAGAGCCTACAGAATGGGAGCAAATTTTTACCACACCCACATCAGATAGAGCACTAATCTCTAGGATATATAAAGAATTCAAAATTCTTAACACCAAAAAAAATAATAATAATAATCTAGGGCTGGGGTTGTGGCTCAGTGGTAGAACACTTGCCTTGCATTCATGGAGCACTGGGTTCAATCCTCAGCACCACATAAATAAATAAAACAAACATATTGCATCCATCTATGACAACAAAAAAAATTTTAATGATCCAATCAATAAATGGGCCAAAAAAAGACACTTCCCAGAAGATGTTATACAATCAGTCAAATATATTAAAAAATGATGAACATCTCTAGCAATTAGAGAAATGCAAAATCAAAATTACTCTAAGATTTCATCTCACTTGAGTCAGAATGGCAGCTAGTAAGAGTACAAATAACAATAAGTGTTGGAGAGAATGTGGGGGAAAGGGCACACTTTTACATTGCTGGTGGGACTGCAAAAAAACTCCATCATTTGACCCAGCTATCCCACTCCTCACTCTATACCCAAAAGAATTTTTTGTAGTTTAAAAGTGACAACTTAGTGACTGAGGTATAGTCAATCAAGTAAAGAAAGAAGACAAGGAAATCCCAGCCAGAGTAATTGAAACATGTGTAAGTATGAAAACATAAGAGAGCCTGGTCAACTGGGAACCACATAAAATTTTGTTTGCTGGAAATGGAAAGAAGGTGAACATTTCCAGAGGAAAGGATACATGAGCCAGGTCAACTAGTTTATCTCACACATTAATGTCAATGAGGAGTGGTCAATGATTTAATCAAAGCTCAGATGTGAGCTTTGAGAGGTCACTGCAGTCAAGATATACAAAATACTGAAAGGGGAGCAAGCCTGAAGATGGAGAGGCCAGTAGATGTGTGAATGCCATGGGCAAGAACGAGGAAGTCCGAACTAAGACTCCAGCAGCAGGAACTCAGGTAAGCAGATGGTTGTAGGAGATGTGGAGTACCTAGAGCCACAACTCCTGGGGAGCAAATAGACATTGGAGATAAAAGAAAATGAGGAGTGGAGTATGACTGGCAGACTGTTGGCTTGGGTATCTAGGCTGTGTGGTGTCATTCTCTGGTAGGATGCACAGGAGGAAGAACAGATGTAAGGGATTAAATAATTATCCACTTTAGATGTCTTAGGTTGAATTGCCTTTGAAATGTCTAGACTAGACAGAAGTGTCTGCAATACATCTAGTTGGCAGTTTCAGAGACAGATATAAGCAGGATACACCACCATGGAGAAGGAGAGAGATTAAAATGAGAAGAGAATGAGATACCAAGGAGGGAAGACTGAGGAACATAAACACCAAAAAGAGAAGTGAAAAAGAAAAACCAGAGATAGAAAGGAAATGTGACAAGTTGAAAACCACATTAATACTCAAGATTTAAGACTCAGTTCAGATGCCACTTAAAAACAAAACAAAACAAAACAAAAAAAAACTTGATCTAGGTCTCTCTCCTCCACACCACAGTAAACTGCTTTTACTTTTTGCCCTTAAGTACAGTCATATCCAGAATCCATGCCATTATATTGAAGCAAATTTTACTAGTCTGCCCCAAGCCCCAGGCTGTTAAATCCTCAGGAACAGAGTCTACATTGTACACACCCCTGGGTCTCTGGCAGCCAGTATGATTTCTGACACAAAGTATCTGGTCCATCAATGTGTGTTTGCTCAACAAAATTGAAATCAAGGAAGGAAAGACTTTAAAACAAGAGGAAATGATTGGCCCTATGAATGACTTCCAAGAAGCCAAGTCAAAATATTGTACTTAAAAACAGGATGACCAATTAAAAAGGTTCTTGGCAAGAGAACTGAACCCAAACAACCATAAAAATGAGTGGAGACAGTAATAGTAGATTTCTCTTTTGAAAAGTTTAGCAGTAAAGAGTTATGTTACCTTATATAGTAGGTGGTAAGGGAAAGATTTTTACCACCGGGCTCTTGAAATATTATATCACTTTTGTTTGACTATAATGACTTTTTCACCTAAAATATACTAATCATAAACTCTGTAAGAAGTGACATTTTCAGGAAAATGGAAGGTCTTTCCCCTTGATGAGAACATTATGTTAAGTGAAATAAACCAAACTCAAAAAATCAAGGGTTGTCACTATGGAATCAGTTTGGAGTCTCCTTAAAAGACTAGACATGGAACCACCATAGGACTCAGCTATACTATGCATCAGTATTTATTTTGAAGAATGAAAGTCATCATACTACAGTGATATATGCATACCCATGTTTATAGCAGCACAATTTGCAATAGCAAAACTATGGAAACGGCCTAGGTGTCCACCAATGAATGAATGGATAATTAAAATGTGGTGTATATACACAGTGGGGTTTTATTCAGCTGTTAAGAACTAAAATTTTGTCTTTTGCAGAAGAATGAATGGAACTAAAGACCATCATGTTAAATGAAATAATTCAAACTCAGAAGGTTAAGGGGCATATGTTTTCTATAATATGCAGAAGATACAGAGGAAAAAGAAAAAGAAAGGTAGGGATCTCATGAAGATCGAAGAGACATCAGTAGAAGAAAGAGACCAAGAGGTTGTATGTTGAAGGAGGGGGTGGGGGGGGGGGCAGTGTAGGGGAATGATATTGACCAAATTATATTTTTATATCATGCATTGTATACATGTACAAATGTGTAACAACAAATCCCATCAATGTGTATAACTATAATGCACCAATAAAAAAAAGTGAGGGATGTTAAAAATATTAAAGAAAATCAAGATTGTAAGTTTTCTTTCATATATAAAAGCTAGAGGGGGAAAAGGTGTATGTGTGGTGGCAGGGGTAGGAGTGGGTCTCAGGAAAATTGAAGGGAGACCAGGAGAGCAGAGGAAAGGGACCAGGTAGAGGGAGGAGAGGAGTGAAGATAACATGTGCCCCGAACAGGTTGAAAAACTTTTGAAGAAAATGATACAAAGATAAATATTTAGCTTAACAGTCATTATATCATACTTGATGCACAAATTGTTGATTTTCAATGTTATTCATTATTTGTAAAAACTTGTTTTCATCATTCAACATATATTACTACCTATAAAAATTGAGCGTATATTCAACATATATTACTACCTATAAAAATTGAGTGTATGAGTTCAGATGAAATTCATCATGTTTCCATTAAAAGTAATGGAAATACTGTCCTCATTTAATGGCTGTTCATTTAGCAACAGAATTTTCAGAAATGAGTTAGTGCTGTTACAGGAGGCATGGGTATAGGGAAAATGGGAGGGAGATGGAGAATTAAGGGTGATTTTTTTTAAGATGGGAGATAATATAATTAGATACCAAAAGGAAACAAAAATAAATGAGAGACAATGAAGAAACAGAAGTCAGAGAGCATCGTTGATAAAATGATGTTTGGAGAAAGTAAAAGAAAAGAAGATAAGGAACATGGATAGATTAATGTAGAACGAAGGTCATTATTCTAAAAGAAACTTCAGGGAACAGTGAAAATAAAAGCTGTGGATTCAGATCAGTCCCAGGGGAAAAGGTACAATGACTAAATTTGTGGTACCCAGTTATTTGATAAACTTACCTAAATGCTATATTTTTCAGATGTGATAACATTTAAAGTAGACTTTGAGGGAGATTCAAAATAGTGAGCTAGAGGAAGGCTGCATTCCTAGTTTCTCTGTTGCTTGGGATTGAAGCAGCAGTAGTACTGCATCTCTGCAAGGTGGGTAAAAGAGAGATTTCACCAAAACTCAGTATTGGACAGTCACAGTGTCTTAGAGACTCAGAAATTTTGGATATATTAATCAACAAAGAAAGACTACATTAGAGCCAAGCCAGTTGTGGCAATAGTAACAGCTACCACTGGTGAGATAGAAAAGGATAGGCCTTGGAAAGTAGGGGAGGGACAGGAAAGGTCAACAAGAGGGCAAGCATGAGGACACCATTTAACATACCCTGATGTGTTATTAAACTGTTCCTGTTTCTCAAAAGGTATAAATTTCTACCTCACAAAAGGTTACTGCATGATCCATAATAGAGCCCATGCCCTCTGAGGCACACAAAAAAGGGGATGCTGTAAGACTTAAACAACAGCCTTGACCCTCCTAGGCACACAGCATTGGAAGTTCTGGATCTTTTTCTCACTTTCCTTTTTAATAAAATTCCTGCTCACTTGCTGCATTTGTGGTGTTTATTCTTCAACTCCATGGAACAGGAACCCTATCCCAAATCCAGCCAGTAACATCCTGGGGGCTCATCCAGGACCACAATCCTCACCAAGGTAAGCCACTTGCTACTGATGTTCTTTGCCTTCACTATCCTTTGGAGGAAAACTGGGCACCTGTCAGCCACTTAAAAGCGATTAGCATGGGCTGGGGATGTGGCTCAAGCGGTAGCGCTCTTGTCTGGCATGCACGGGGCGCTGCGTTTGATTCTCAGCACCACATAAAAATAAAATAAAGATGTTGTGTCCACTAAAAACTAAAAAACAAATATTAAAAAATTCTCTCTCTCTCTAAAAAAAAAAAAAAAAAAAAAACAATTAGCATGGCTCAAGTCTCAGGTAATAGGTTCCTCCGTTTCTGTAGTTTCCAATTTCCTGCCCTACAAGTCAGACATGTTGAGCTCTATGGAGCCATTTCCCACTTTTCTATCCTGCCTCAGGGTGCATCCAGAGCAAGTAGACGGTGGCCCCTGATCCTGGCCTGCCCTTGGATGTGAGGATCTGGTGGGAAGTTGGAAAGTCTAAGATTGGTCTTCAGTGACTGTCAAAGGCCCTCTTCTGATGCCATTTCCTAACAGCTCTTTGGGGTATCCTACGGCAATTGATATATCATGGTGCTGAATGAACATTCTGCGAGGCCAGCACTTTCATAGTGAGCCACCTGCACCTCCTTCCTCACACTAGATTGTCCCAAGTGCTTCCCTCATAACTAAAGGTCTATCCGCAGAAAGAGGTATATACTATGCAGAGTGGTTGTAGAAATGGGTTTGGGCTCCCTTTCTCACATATTGAAGGGCTGCTGACTTGCAAAGGTACCACCATTGTTTCACCCTCATGCAACTCCCCAGTTTCTTGTCTGAAAGGGAAGGGTAGGCACCCAACTCTTTTTGTTCTTTAGGGATCTAGGAGACACATTCTCACACATTTCCCATGGAAGGAAACTGAACTCTATCCCTCTGTCCCTCTTGGGTATCTCCAAGCCCACTGGGCTCACAACTGTTAATTTAATTCTTCCTCAAATTTCTCCATGAGGAAGGCAGAAAGTCCTCGGAGACAACCTGTCCTCTTTTTCCTTCTGGGACCCCTCTTGGGATGCAGATTGTAGATGGAAAAACCCCTTTAAAAGGGTCCTTTGTCCATGATGACCCTGATCTTACATAGAATCTTTGGATCTTGCTCAATTGAAGGAAAATTAATTCTTACTAGTCTCTCTAATTTTGTAGACACATGAAGCAGAGAAATACATCCCACTGTTGGCTGACATTTAATTATCAGCCATCATATATGGAAGTCCAATAGTGTCCAGGAGAGACCAATAAGATCCACTAAGTCTGAGTCTCCTCGGGTTCTTTGTCATGTGGAAACCAAAATCTGAGGGATTTTCTGGTAAGGCAGCAATAAATCCAGTGAATCATGTAGAATGAGAGGGGTGGGATTGCCATTGGCCAAGAAGCTCATTCAGAGAGACACCCCTCTGAGAGTGGGCAGTTCTTCTGGTGTGAGTGCCTGAGTTCTGATTCTGATCCAGTTTGGAGCTTCAGCCTCAAAAGTAGTGCCAGTTTCACCACTAGCCTGCCCACCAAAAAACTGGGACAAATTTGATTCACAGACATTCAGGAAAATGTGCCTGATTTTCTTCTACTGTCAGGGGTGACCTCAATACAAACTCTCCAAAGGAGAATCATGCTGCCAGGGGGAAGTATAAACTTTAAACCTATCTTGAAGCTTAGTTTGTTTTGTAAGAAGGAAGAAAAATGGCCTGAGGTCCCCTATGTTCAAATTTTATTTCTCTGAGGGAGAACCCCAAATTATATCAGCAATGTAAGCTAGACCCAGCTATAATTGCAGCCTTAATGGAAGAGAAGTCTAAGGAAACATCTAAGAGAGTAGCAAAGTTAGAGAAATCCCAAGATTTCCTAACCCCTACTAACCCTTGCCATGAGCCTTCCTGTCCTCCTTCCCCAAGACCCTCATCATCCACCCCTAGAGGAGGACAAAACATACTGCCACTTCTGGAAATGCCAGAAAGGGAATTTGAGCCAAACAATATCCATGTCCCATTTTTTTCTTCAACACCTGAGGTAAATAAAGGACTAAGTAAGTTTTCAAAGGATCCAGATAAATACATTGAAGTGTTCCAAAACTTATGTCTTAACCTGGAAGGATATTATATTACTGCTTAACCAAATTTTGACCTCTAATGAAAAGGAGACTCTTTAAGGACATCTAAACATTTTGGAAATGATCAGTGTCTCATTCATGCCCCTGCAATACAGAGTAGGAGTAAATCTAATAATATACCTGGGGCACACGCAGTTCCTAAGAACAATTCTGAATGGAAACTGAATGATGAACAGGATAATTAGAAAATGAGACATCTTCAGGCTCTGTTCCTTGAAGGTCTCCGAACATCAAGGCAGAAGTCTATCAATTACTCTAAGATATCTGAAATTCATCAAGAATTCTGAAATTCATATCTGAAATTCATCAGAAGAACCCTGCAAACATTCTGGAGAAACTTCCAGAGGCATTGAGAAAGCACACTACAATAGATTCTGAATACCTGAGGGCCACATAATTTTAAAGGATAAATTTATATTAGTCAGCCTCAGACATTAAAAGGAAGTTACAAAAATTGGCAGATTTTTTTTTTGGTGTCAAGTTTTTGGGGGCTCTTTATATATTCTAGATATTAATCTTCTGTTAAAAGAGTAGCTAGCAAAGATATTCTCCCATTCTGTGGGCTCTCTCTTCACATTTCTGTTTGTTTCTGTTGTTGTGCGGAAGCTTTTAAATTTGATGCTATTCCATTTATTAACACTCTGCATTATTTCCTGGGCTTTAGGGATTCTATCAAAAAATTGGTGCCCATGCCTAAATGATGGAGTGTTGACTCTAGGTTTTCTTCCAGGAGTTGCATAGTCTCTGTTCTAATTCTTAGGTTTTGGATCCATTTTGAATTGATTTGTACAGGATGAAAGATAAGGGTATAGTTTCATTCTTCTACATATGGATAAAAGGCTGTCTTTTCTCCAGTGTATGTTTTTGCCACCTTAGTCAAGGATCAGATGGCATCTGGGTGGGTTTGTCCCTGTATCTTCTGTTCTGTACCATTGTTTTTGTTACTATAACTCTGTATTATAATTTGAAGTCAGGTATTATGATGACTCCAGCATTGCTTTTTTGACTTAAAATTGCTTTAGCTATTCTGGGTCTTTTATTCTTCCAAATTAATTTTAAGACTGTTTTTTCTAGTTCTGTGAAGAATTTCATTGGTATTTTGGTGGGGATTCAATATACATTAAATCTGTATATTGCTTTTGATAGTATGGCCATTTTAACAATATTAATTCTGCCTATCCATGAACATGGGAAGTTTTCCCATCTTCTGAAGTCTTTGGTTTCTTTCTTTAATATCCTATAGCTTTTATTATAGAGGTCTTTGACCTCCTTGGTTAAATTTATTTCCAGTTTTTTGTTTGTTTGTTTGTTTTTGAGATTATTGTGAATAGAATTATTTTCCTTATTTCTTTTTCAGCAGATTCTTTGTTAGTACATTGGAAAGCTATTGATTTTCTGATGTTGATTTGTAACCTGTTACTTTGCCAAATTTGTTTATTAGCTTTAATGGTCTTTTGGTAGAATTTTTTGGATATTCTAGATATAGAATCATGTCGTCTGCCAAGAGTGATAATTTGACTTCTCCCTTTCCTATTTTTATCCCTTTAATTTCCTTCTCTTGCCTAAGTGCTGTGGCCAGAATTTCTTGTCCTATATTAAATAGGAGTGGTGAGAGTGGACATCCTTGTCTTGTCCCAGATTTTAAAGGAAATGCTTTCAATTTTTCCCTATTTGCTATGAGGTTGGTAGTTTTTCATATAGTGCCTTTGTGATGTTGAGGTAGGGTTCTTCTATCCCTAGTTTCTTCAATGTTTTTATCATGAATGGGTTCTGAATTTTAACAAAGGCCTTCTCAGCATCTATTGAGATTACTAAGCAATTTTTGTCCTTAAGTCTGCTAATGTGATGAATTATATTTATTGATTTGTGTATGTTAAACTGTCCTTGTATCTCTGGAAAAACCAACTTGGTTGTGGTGTACAATCTTCTTAGTATGTTGTTGAACGTGATTTGCTAATATTTTATTAAGTATTTTTGCATCTAAGTTCATTGCTGGGTTTCTCCTATGACATATACAATTTTAATTTCCACAAAACCAAGAAATAGTAGGGTCAGCAATTGCCAACAGCAAAAACAATAAGTAACCTTGAACTATATTGGTCATTAAAGCAAGAAACAGAGGTCAAGTATGTCATTCACAGCAGCAATAATTGCAACAAAATGAATGGTGGGGGGCAGGAGTTACATAAACCAATTAGTGCTAAATGATGGGAAGAATGCAGTTAATTAAGTGAAAATAAAATGTGATAGGAAGGCAGAAAAGAGTTCATAATTTCAAAAAGTGAACAGAGAATTCAGAAGAGATGTAGCATGTGATGGTTATAAGGAAGGAAAAGAAAGAGTAGAAATAACAAAGTAACGACAGAGTAAAATAGAGAACAATAGAATTTGGCTGTTAGCACATGAAAAGAAAGAATAAGAAGTAAGAGCAACAGACAAATAAAAAACAACATAAAACAAAACCAAAATATACTAATCAAATGCTCTAATCCTCAAAAGACAAGGCAAGGAAAAATAACTACAATTTTAAAATGTTAAAAATGAAAAAAAAAATATGTATATGTCCATAAACCAATCAGCAGAGAAAATATACACAAAAACAAAAAAAGAAAAAGAAAAACACATGTACTTAATGAAAAATTAAGCAATCATTTTAAATAAGGTGGTCAAAATAGTCAATGAGAATAGATGAACACTTGTGGGAGACCAACCTTGCATGTGACTGGGTCACACTCCCCAACTGGGTGCTGAGGCGCTCTGCTCCGTCACAGAAATGTGGCAGAGCTTTCCCCACCCTTCTTGGGTTCAAGGGTCGGTGTCTCGTGCATGGGTGTGTCTTGCTACAGCCCCATGGATGAAGCTGTGCTCACCTGTTCCTTTGTCATGTAACCCCTTGCCCTGTTTAGGATAGAATCTTCCATGGAAGTGCCTTGTGTGTGTCCCCTCCTCTTACTGTGCCCTTGGGTGTGGCCCACCCAGATGTCAGTCAACCTGCTGACAGTGGACATCATGAAGATAGACTCATCCCCCGGAAACCTGACCCCTTGCCTCATTTGAATAGCTTCTCCTCAATAAAAGGGGTCAGAGCGTGCTCTCATCTCTCTTCCTGCGGACCCTTGAGGTCAGAGGAGCCATCACAGCAACCCCAAAGAAAAAGGTATTTGTGTCTTTTGTGTGGTTATTTTGCGCAGCCCAGTCAGCCCAGTTCAACTGGAGTGACCCCTGAGCCTTTTAGTCACGAGAACAGAAACCCAGCAAACACCTTCTATGCCTTTCTTTCCATTTCTTCTTGGGCTATGTACTGGGAGAGAAAGCAAGGGCTTAGGGGTCATTATCCCCATCCTCTTTTTGTGTTGTTCACCAAGCTGCCAGTTGGAGTGGATTAAGACTAAAGTTGGTTCAAATAAGTCTTAGCTTCTCTTCTCCCCTGTATGAGGTATTATGGGATGGGAAGTAATGTCATTTGGAGTTTTTTCTGCACAGATCAGATCAATGCACTCCTATAGTGGGGTGTCTGCAAGTTTTATGAGTGGAGTTCCAGCAGGTGGGGCTTAGGTTTAATCAGGAATTTGAAGAGTTTATCCATCCCATTAGCCCACATCTCATAGTCCTTTTCAATTTCAGTGATTCAGAATTAGAACAGAAACTATGCAACTCTTAGAATAAAACCTAGGGTGAACACTCCAGCTTTTAAGCACAGGCACCAATTTTCTTGGTAGAACCCCAAAAGTTTAGGAAATAATGTGGGGAGTTAATAAATGGAATAGCATCAAATTTAAAAGCTTCTGCACAGCAACAGAAACAAACAGGAATGTGAAGAGAGAACCCACAGAATGGGAGAAAAATCTTTGCTACCTACTCTTTTGACAGAAGATTAATATTTAGAATATATAAAGAGCCCAAAACACTTGACACCAAAAAACAAACCAAAGAACACAGTTAATAAGTGGGCAAATGAATTAAGCAGATGTTTCTCAAAATAAGAAATACAAATGGCCAACAAATACATGAAAAAATGTTCAGCATCATTAGCAATTAGGGAAATGCAAATCAAAACTACACTGAGATTTTATCTCACACTAGTCAGAATCAGAATGGCAGTCATCAAGAATACAAATAATAAATGCTGGATATAATGAATACAAATAATAAATAAAAGAGGATGTGGAGAAAAAGAACAATTTTGCACTGTCAGTGGAACCATAAATTAGTACAACACCTATGGAAATCAGTATGAAGACTTCTCCAAAGGACAGGCATGTAACCACCATAGGACCCAGCTATACCACTCCTCAGCAGTAATCCTGAAGAATTAAAGTCATTTTACTTTGGTAATACATGCATACACATGTATATAGCAGTTCACTATTTACAATAGCAAAACTATGGACTCAACCTGGGTATCCATCAACAGATGAATGGATAAAGTAAATATGATATAAATACACAATGGAATTTTATTTAGCCATAAAAAATGAAATTATGGCATTTGAAGGAAAATGGATGGAACTAGAGATCATCATTTCAAGTGAAAAAGTCCAATTAAGAAGCTTGAGGGTCATATGGTTTCTCTCATATACAGAAGCTAGAAAGAGGAAAAAAACAACAACGACAACAAAGGTGGGGTGGGTATTTTGAAAATCAAGGGGAGGTCAGTAGAAAAAAGGGACCAAAGAGTGAGAGGCAGGTTGGGAGGGGGAAAATGCTGGGAAATGATATTGGCCAAATTATGTTCTTATATTGTATGCATGTACAAATGTATAACAACAAATCCCATCAATATGTACAGCTCTAATGCACAAACAAAAAATATGGGAGAAAAAAATAGAGTTTGAATAAAGTAGATTGACCTCCATTTATTGGTGAACCCACCCAATCAGCTGATGGCCTTAAAAGAAAAGACTAAACCTCCCCAGCACCCTACTCCCTGACCCATTGAGGAAGGAAGGAATTCTACCTCCAGACTGTGTTCAAACCAAAGACTATAACATCAACTGCCACAGGAATTTCCTTTTTTTCCCCACTTTTTTTATTTTACATGAAACTTTTTAGTTTTACATGACAGTAGAATGTATTTTGACCTATTAGACATACATGGAGTTTAACTTCCCATTCTTGTGGTTGTACATGCCCTGCAAATTTTTTGACTTGACAACCCACAACTGTGTGAATTGATTTCTTAAAATAAATCAATTGCTAGATAAATAAACAACATTGTACACATGCACACACACACACATACACACACATACACACACACAATTTGTCCTGTTTTCCTGGAGAACAAGGGGAAAAGAACTGGAGGGATGTTCTGGAAAGAATGCCTCAGAATCTCTACTCTCCTGAGGAACTCGAATGACGTCATCTGCTGAGCATTTAGGAGGCTGAGGGAGCATCAAGAGACTGGTAAAGGTCTGTGTGGTTGTCATGGATAAGTAAGAGGTTGCCAGCTAGAAATGTGCAGAAACATGACTGGAGCAATGTAAAGATGCTGTTGGCTCACTGCTGTCACAGCTGAAGACTCATGTCCCTGGAGTTATACAGGGTCTGTGTGAAATGTGTAAGACCAGATTTGGCATGGGAAATTAGGAATTGGCTAATATAAATTGCATATATGAGAAAAAGGAACACATTTTTCACATAATTATTTTTCCATCTATAAACCATTTAAGAATGCATGTGATGTCTTATCCTTGTAAAATCAAATACTCAAATATCCAAGTACTCACATCTACATTCAGCAATGCTATTTTTGCCATATATCCATCAGATCACTTATTTTCTGAAGTAAGCATGAGAGAGAATGAAGCTGCCTGTCTCCTGCAGATTCACACTTCAATAATTCATCACCAAGATATATTAAGTTTAAGCAATATTTATATTTATTTGACACTAACGTTTCTGGTAAACGAATGCCACATGGAATACCAGTCGTGTTAATTTTATAAATTTTGTTGTTTAAATAAACACACATAACTAGAAAACTGGTATTTATATTGTAGTTTTTAAGTTAATGTTACAAGCCTTAGTTTTTTTTAACTGGAAAAAAATTTTTGCAAGTAGGAAAATATTTTTTTAATATTTTATTTTTTTTTAAAGAGAGAGGGAGAGAGAGAGAGAGAGAGAGAGAGGGAATTTTTTTAATATTTATTTTTTAGTTATTGGCGGACACAACATCTTTGTTTGTTTGTGGTGCTGAGGATTGAACCTGAGCCGCACTCATACCAGGCGAGCACGCTACGGCTTGAGCCACATCCCCAGCCCCAGGAAAATCTTAAATTATACATTCCTGTCTTTAATGAACAGTTTTTATATGCTGGTTGAAACAAGAACAGAATGACTGACAGTTTATTTAAGTAAAAGATACACACAATTCTCTAATACAAATATTTAAACAAATGGAGTTTCCTAAAACAAACATACATTGTTACAAGTTATCAAGTCAACAGTCTTAGGACAGTCACTATTACATTTGATAGGAAAGTTCTTTGTACTATGAAGTAAATAGTCATAGATAGAGACAATTCTATGATAACAAAATACAAAAGACACACAGATTGATTTTTAAATCATGTAACTGGAATATAAATATTCCTTAACCTCTTGCATTATCTTGCTAATCTAAACAAAGAAAAAAGGCTGATTGTGCTTTAGATTCTCCGAACATCTATGCCAATAACTTCACTGAAATTTTTCATTAACTATTGCTGAAACATTTAGCTTAGAGTTTCAACCAAAATTTTAACTGAGGCCAATTCAAAGTATTCAGGGTAAATAATGTTGCATAATATAGAATATTAAAGCATCTGTATGTAAACTCTGTATTTATAGCACCAATTCATTTTAACTCTTTGGAGTAAATCACTGTACAAAGGTACCACATTTTGATCCAGTCCCTGATGATGAGTTTATTTTCTGTTTTTTATTGTCACAAGCAATACCACCAGAACATTGTACACACACTTCTGCACACACATGCAAGATTTCCTCTAGATTTTTCATAAGTGTAACTTCCCAGACACAGGGTAAGAGAATGTGCACTTTTACCCTGACAATTGATAGAAAGATCATATCTTTGTTAGCAACTGTCACCTTGTTTTCAAGTAACATCTGTTGGCTATAAATCCATATCTTACTTTGTATTTCCCTGCTTACTAGTGAGACTTTTGTTGGCTTTTTGTCCATACTAATTTCCTTTTTGTCTGAATTGCTGAATCACCTCCTTTCACATTTTATTGGGGCTTTGTCTTTTCTTCAAAGGTCTGTAAAAAATCTTGATCAATTCTGGAAACAAATTCTTTATCAGTTATAAGTGTTGCAAAGCCCTTTCTAGTCTGTGGATTTAGTTCTACCATCTTAATTTTATATGCTATTCTCTTCCTCCTCACTCTCTTGTTTTTCCCTTTCTTGCTTGCCTTCTGTTATAACATTTTTACATATTCTTTTTTCTCCTCTGTGGGATTCTTTTTTTCTTTTTAGTACCAGGGATTGAACCCAGTTGTGCTTTTATTTTGAGACAAGGTCTTGCTAAGTTGCTTAGGCCTTGCCAAGTTGCTAAGGCTGACTTTGAACCCCAATCTCCCCAATTGGTGGTATTATAGGTGAGTGCCACCATCGCACCCGGCCTCTCCACTGTGGTTTTGAAACTATGTAGAGTTCCTATTCTTTTAATGATCACCCTTAATTTGTATCTACATATTTAATTACAATATCTTCATAATAAACACTAAAGAACTGGTTCTCAAAGCATGGCTTCAAGAGCAGCAGCATTAGCGTCATGTGGAAATTGAAAAATGCAGATTCCCAGGCCCTACTCCAAGCCTAATAACACAAACTCTGGAGGTGGGGCCACAAATTGTATATTCTAAGTGATTCTGATGAATGCCAAAGCTTGAGGAACACTGGTCTAGAATTACTTAATATTTTTATATCTTAATAACTACTTAATATCTTAATATCTAGACCAGGAACACTGGTCTAGAACTACTTAATATCTTTATCCACCTATTAAATTCAACCAAAGCAATCTTCAAAGAAAAGACTCCCTCTCCACTTTACCTTCTTCCATAATATTCTTATCTAGTTTTTGGTGTGTGTATGTGTGTGTGTGTGTGTGTATGTGTGTGTTGTCAATGGTTAATTAAACCTAAGAGCAGTTAAAGACCATTAGTTTCTCTTGTTGGTTTTATTTTACATTTCATTTCTTGGATATCTGTTGATGGTTCTTTCATTAAGGCTTCTAAGTGGTTAAGTTTTGCTAAGGCATGTTTGAAACTGTCTTTATATGGCCTTTACTTTTAAGTTTTTACTTTTATATTTTATATATATATATTTATTATTGGAGTTTAAAATTCAAAGTTTGCAGTTGTTTTCCAACAGCACTTTGAGAATCTTATTCTGTTGTGTTCTGGAATTTGTTGCCAATAAGAAGTCTATTGTTCATTGAATGAGTACTTGTTAGCAGGAATTCTTTCTTTCTCACTTGTAGCTTTTGAGATTTTTCCTTGGTGTGTGTGGTTCTGTAATATTACCATCAGTGTCTACATGTGCATCTACTTCTATTTATCCTTTTCATTTTTCTTGGTATTCTTTTCAATGTGAGGATTTGTGAATTTTTTGAATTTTGAAAATTTTTCAGTTGTTTTCTTTTTTTTACCACTTCCTTTCTCTTCCTCTGAATCTCCTGTTGAATATATGCTGAAGCCTCCTGTCTTTCATCTCCTTCCCACTTTCAGAGCACTACTTCCTCCCTTGGAGTCAGCCTAGAATGAATACAATCTACAGTGTGTTTCATTTAACTGTCTGGACTTCTCATGCAAAAGATATGTAGATAGTTCTAGTTCATGTTTCTCTCCTTATTGCATTTTTGCCTATATTTGTTTGGTTAATTCTGGTTCTTTTTATGAATTTTTTTTCATTCACCACTCATAATCCTAAACTCATGTATTTAATACCTTTTCAACTTATTCTGGTTTTTAAATTGTACCTAAAATGAATTTGTCTCAAATTGTTGGTTGTCCATCTTTGACTAAAATTTTTCATATATTTTGAAATGTGCATTACAAGCTCATCTTAGGTGAGGAGCTTTTTTGTTTTGTTTTGTTTTTTGTTTTCCCTTGCTTTCCAGCCACTCTCCCAGGTTTGAGGTTGCTTCTACTAATATTGCACATATTGGTGATCTGCTACTGTATGAGGCTTGTTTTAGTTTCGAGTGGTGAACTCATTCAATGTCTTTTTTTCATGGATACAGAACTTGCCAAAAGTGACAGCCCTAAAGAAACTTCCAAACTCTTTCTGAACCAGGAGAGTTTTGCTTAATCCCTTGGTCTTGAGACACTCCTACTTGCCCACACAGCCCTGGGCAGAATCCAGAACCAACCCTTAATCATAGTATAGAAGTTTTGTTGTGTTTCTAATACATGGAGATGTTATTCCTTTTTACTGATACATATAGTACTTTTGACACTCTTTTAATACTGCCATATATTTGGAGCAAAGGTAGCATCTCAAAGAAGAAATTAATAATGCTTTCTTGACACACAGGATCTGAAAAGGACCCTAATCCCAGGGCCCAGATATAGAGAATGATGTAGACTTCCAATTTCTGGTGTACCTATAAGCAACTTGGAAGTCACCACTCCATCCTAACAACAAACAAAAAGCTGAACAAAATGAAGATTAACTCTTCTTAAATGTGTCAGAGAAGCAAAGTCACAAAGCAACCTGCTGCCTTAAAAACTGGAGAGACAGATATATGGTTACAGTGTATAACAACTTACCAGAGCAAAGAATCCACACACGGAAACCTTCATGAGCAAAGGCGGGAAAATCTACCCTGTAATGGTTAAGTTGCTAGGGGCTTGATGAGGAACAAACCTGAGAGTTAAAAACTCCAGAGAAATCCATTCATGGGCGAGACCTAGTTTTTTAAGGGTTTTACTTCCAGGTTCTCACATGAACTTTGGGGTAAAATCTGCTAAGACCTTCTAGCATTTCGAAATATGCTAAAGCATTCTGTTCTTCTCAAGTTCTGCCCTCAAGAGAAACTATTTTATCAGAGCCTAACCTAGTTGGTTACTTCAGAACCTAACCAAACAGGGATAAGGTAAATACCCAACCCCAGTCTCCTCTAGCCATCCAGTACCACCTAGAGGGGGTGTGTTGGGGGGGGGGGGTGTTGTTGTTATTGTGTGTGTGTGTGCAGGACTGGGAAGCACTTGTGAAGTTCACAATCCAGGAGCATAGGATTACCAAAAGACTAAAACCTAATCATGGAAAGGTTAGATGCTTGCACGTCCCAGACACACACCTTACCACCACTAAAGGCCTATCCCTATGAGTTCCTTTCACCCAGAACATCATGTCTAGCTTTCAACAAAGAAATTACAAGGCAAATAAAGGGAAAAATCCACGATTCAATGAAACAGATCAAGAATCTGAAGCAGACTTGGATATGGCAGGATAGAGGAATTGTCACATTAGGAGTTCAAAAGACTAAGACAAATATGTTTAGGGCTTTAATGGGAAAAATAGGACACATGCCAGAACAGATGGGAACTAGGAGGCGAGAGATGTCAACTGTAAGAAAAAAATAAAGAGAAATGCTAAAGATTAAGAACACTATAGCAAAAATAAAGAATGCCTGTGTTGAGCTCATTAGAAACTGGACACAGCTAAGGAAAGAATATCTGAGATTGAGAATATGAAACTTCCAAATCTGAAGAGCAAAGAAAAAAGAGGATGAAGAAAGTCTATCATAATACCTGAGAACTATAGGATAACTACAAGAGGTATAAAATGTGTTATGGGAATACAAGAAGCAAAATAAAAATATACAACAATCATTTATGTGTGTGTGTATGTATATATATATATATATATATATATATATATATATACACACACACATATATATTCACATACGTATATGTATGTGTACATAATACATATATGTATATACACACATATATATAAATAAAACAAATAAATTTCATCTTCTAAGAAGTTCTCTTGGAAAATAAGACTTAAGTATCTTTGCGATAATTCTTTGTGAGATTTCTTCATAATTAGCTCATAATTCACACCAAAAAGGCATCCTCAAAGTCACACTTCATATGCAGCAATACAGAGATCCTTTTACTATAAGTACTTTGAATAAGGTGTTTGTACATTTCTGGCACACAGGCCACGGTTAACTGAGGGAACTCATTACTGTATTCTTTTTTTCTTTTTCTTTCTTTCTTTTTTTTTTTAGAGAGAGAGAGAATTTTTTAATATTTATTTTTCAGTTTTCGGTGGACACAACATGTTTATTTTATTTTTATGTGGTGCTGAGGATTGAACCCAGCGCCCCGCGCATGCCAGGCGAGCACACTACTGCTTAAGCCATATCCCCAGCCCCATTTTCTATTTTTCATTACTGTATTCTTCCCCAAAGTACCTTGGCTGTGCCTCATGCCCCTTCTGGAATTTAATACATGTAGTAGTCACTTCCAATTTTCCAGAGGTAGCATGTACAGTAAATGCTCTCTTCCTAACTTTCTAAGATGTTTCTCTGGCAAATACCTCTATAACACATGAATTAATGAAAAAAAGAGCAGGGTCAAATACCTGTGAAAACACTGAATTAAAATTGTAAGCTCTTAACTGTCAAATTTAACGATTTTCTTTTTTTTTTTTTTTTTTTTTTGGTTGTAGATGGACACAATACCTTCGTTTGTTTATTTATTTATTTTTTATGTGGTGAAGGATCGAACCCAGTACCTCACAGGTGCTAGGCAAGTGCTCTGCCACTGAGCTAAACCCCAGTCACAACACTACTCCTTATAAATCATATTTTCTGAACTCCTTAACCAAGGAAGCAGTGGCTCATAGAAAATGTGTTCTCTCAAACACACCCTGAGAAATGTTTTTCTAGAAATATTCATGGATAGATTATTCACCGGAAGATAAAGAAGTTTAGGGGAATGTGCCTAATGTTTTTAGAGGCCTGAAAATTTCCTTTATCAGAGCCAGATGGCAAATATTTCAGGCTTTGAAAGTCGCTCATACCTACTTATCTGTATTGGTATAGCACAGAAGCAACTACAGTTCAGTTCTGGATGTGGCTTTGTTCCAATAAAAGTTGGTTTTTTGAAAAAGGGCCTGTGGACTGTTTGCCAACCCCTGCTATAAATGATAATGATGATGCTTTACCATAAAACATTTTCATCCAACAAACACTAATGAGTGACGACCATATGTTTTTTTGGTTTCATCAATATTGTTGGATGTATAAATAGATGAATCAATGTTAGGGAAGGAGGCTATGTTAGTTAGCTTTTTATCACTGTGACCAAAATACCTAACAAGTACAACTTAGAGGAGATAAAGTTTATTTTGGCTCTTGGTTTCAGAGGTTTAGTCCATAGTGGGCCAAGTCCTTTGCTCTGGGACCAAGGTGAGTCACCACATCATGGGGGAAGGATGTCATGGAGGAGAACTGCTTCATTCACGGCAGTCAGGAAGCAGCAGCGAAAGAAAAGGGAAGGGAGAAGGGCCCGGGGAAGATGAAGACTTCTAGGACACAACCCCAGTGACCTACCCCCTGCAACCTTACCCCACCTGCCTACAATCACCACCCAGTTAGTCCATTCAAACTAGAATGGACTGATCAGGTTACAGCTTTTATGAACTATTTCATCTCCTGTATTAACACAGGAGATTTGGGGGGAGACTTCATATCTAAACTATAACAGAGAACATGGCGTTTAAGGCAGACATGCTGGGCAAAGTTCTAGGACCTTTATAGTTGACATTTACATAGAGATTTTCACTTGACTTTTTGTAAAATCAGTGTTATTCAGAATATCACAATTCCACTCGAGAAAACTGAGACTTGAACTTCCTTCCCTAGCAGTGCCAAAGATAACATCTAGGAATGGAGGGTGCACAGGTGCACCTCCAGTATTGAGGCTGGTGATGAGAATCAGGGCCAAGTCCTGTTTCCCTGATGTGACGATTGAACACCCGAGAAATGCACAGGAAAGCTTAGAAAGCATGTTTTATTTAAAGGATAGAACAAAGTCTTCTCTGAAGAGAAGGGGCTCCAGAGGTGGGTGTCCATAGAATTGGGGGGCATCCTGCCCCTTTTATAGGTTTTACATTTCCTTTGTTCTCATGCCCTCCTTCTCCCCTTATCTTGCCTACCAGACTAGTGACCAAAAGGCGGGCCAAAAGGTGGGAAAGAAGCCTTCAAGGGGTGCCTTTCCATGTCTGCCCAAATGGGCAGGAAAGAGCCACCCAGGTGGTACTTCATTAATAAGTCGTAGGATTTCCTGCAGGGAGGAACAATTTCCTGGAGGCAGGTAGCCTTGGCAACAGATTGGAGGAGGAGGAGGGAGGGTGGGATATATCAGCTTTTAATTTTATTTCCTCTTCAATCAGACCCCATCTTTCTGATCAGACCCAATTATTTATTACCTACCCTGACTGTCTTTTTGTTCCCAAGTCTCAGTTTGGCATTTCTAAGGCCCTGATGCTGTGTGTATCAACTTGGCATTGCAACTGCTTATGGTGTAAACCCTACAAATATTAAACCCCAATAAAAACACTAGAAAAAATGAAAAAACAGGTTCAGCTAAGGCCACCCAGTAGTGTTTATGTGTTGCAGGATGGGTTAGATTCTTGAGTTGTTCAGAGACTCACCACACTTTTTCAACATTCAACTTACCAGTCCTCTGGCTGAACTTAAAACATGGCCAGTCTCAAGGAAAGAGAGAGGTGCTACATTTGTTGTTTGTTTTGTTTTTGTTTTTCCAATGATTTATTTTGAAATCCTGATAGAAAAGCTTAATTTGACCTGGCTAACCTTTATTCTTAGAACTTTCCAAACAAAGGCTTTATGGCTTGAGGTTTTCCCAGTTCTGTTGATTCCTGCCAATCAAGTTAACCCTGGGCATGTCTGGGCTTTGTTCACTCACCACCTGCCTCTGCTTTCCAGCTCTTTAGACTACAGCATTCAGATTTCTGCTTCCCAGTTACACCGTGTCCTTCCATAGGAAAAGAGAACCCCAAGAAGATAACAATCATTTATCATCTGATCATTACAGAAGCAGGGGAAGAGGAAATGATTTATAATGAAAAGGAGATTGTGCCTGTGTTTACTTTCTCAAGCTCTGTCCCCCCATCCTTTCTCATTGTGACCTTCCTGAATAAGCAGTAGGAGTTTGCTTGTTACTGACAAAAGAAGACAACCAAGATCCCCAGCATAATATACCAAGTTGCTGATGTGAAATAATTAGCATTGTGGCCAGACATGGGGTTGCAATTCAGAAAGTCACTGTGTTCTTCAAATTCCTTTGGCTTGGCTGCCCTGCTGGCCACAGACCCAGCCATGGGCATGTTGAATAGAACAAATGTTGCTCTCTGCCTTGGAGCTTTTGTTTCTCAGAATTCCTATGGAAATTTTCCTATGAAACGGATCTGAGAGCTAGGATGAACAAACAGCTTCCTTTCAAACAACTGTCTTCCACTCCCCCACCCGCAGCCAGATAAGATGAAAGCAAGAAAATTCTTCTCAGACTGCACAAACAAAATTTGAGTCTCCTAAGGGTTTATAAGAGCTGGAAGATGGGGGTCATTCTTCAATTGGTTCAAATGTCTGATCTAAATGAAAGCAAATTCCTAGGATTCCCTTTCTGCTAGGATCATTCAGTAAAGCCAGTTTTCAAACAAAAGTATTGCTACAACATCTGCCAACAGGGATTGTCAACACTCATAAACATCTGTAGATTTAACTCACCCCAGAACTCTGGAGAGTGAGAAATCCAGGCATTGGTTATTTTCACAAAACAAACCAACCTTAACCCAACAAGGGACAAAAACAAAGCAGAGCAAACTGAAATGACAAGAGATGGGGTATGATTGATGGAAGGCAGAGTACAGAGACAGGAGAGGTTTGTTCTTGGGAATGTGTGATATACAGTCAAGAGCACCTGACTGTCATTCAGAACCAATGTCTTCTAAGCACAATTTTTTTACTTGCTAAAAATTTCAGTGTGTTTGCTTTAGCTGGGCTTGTTTGTCCCTTCACATCAAAAACTAACACATTTGAGCAAAGTCCATTTGTCACATTTGATTTGCATTTAGTAGCTGTTCAATTTGTAAAACTGACATCATAAGGCTGGACATTGTCTGAGATCCTCCAGCCCTATAATTCTATGAATGGGTTCAACCTTTGGAAACTTTCAGAAAGTCCTACCTTCCCTAAGAATTAACCAACGTAGAGAAATTAATGCAGACCCATTTTCACCTCTGAGCAAAACTACACCTACCATTGTCAGATGAGAATACCTACACCCGTTGGAGCTATTTGGGAACAAAATGCACAAGCCTTTATTTTTTCACCTTCCAGAGCACAAGCTTCTTGGGCATTTTATTCTTCTTTGGGGGGATAACAAAAAATAGAAGAAAAGTTATAACTCAGATTAATGTTAATATAATATCTGTTAGTAATGCTAAATAGAAGTTAGGTATCAAAGAGGTACTCATAATTAGGGTCAAAGATTATCTGTCAATTTCAACAACCACAGTTCTGTGAAATATAATTTTCGCATTTCAGCAATACCAACACACGTTTTTTTCACATTTGGCATCTCTGAGATTGGGATGCCATTTTACTATTGGGTAGCAGCATTTTACAATCCCTATCATCAAGGCGACATCGTGAGGTAGTTGTCATTGCTGATGTGCACCGTGGTGTCAGAGCTGTTCATGTGAATGTCAAACCTCTGTGGAGCTGTTTGCATCTGGTTCTACAGTGTTTATGTGTTTTTAAAAAATATTTCAATTTGATTTGACATTTAAACAAAAGATTTTGAGAATGCTGAAAGGCATTGAAACAGAGTTGAGAGGCATAAATATGATATGGGTGAGATAAACAGTTGATTGTATTTGTAGGAAAACATTTAAACTGAGCAGAAAAAATATTCACTGCAGGAGTGAAAACGGACCCCACTTCCATATTTTCTTCTAAAGAAATAGCTAAGCATTTTACAGGAACTAAGAAAGATGATGTTCACAAATAGATGGTCTCCTATTTTGTTACTAAAATGTGTACAAAATGATGTCTGTCACAAACCAAGGAAACAGGCAAGACAAACTGCAAATCCCTGGGCATAGTGGGAGACAATTCAGAGCAATAAGAGACTTCTGTGACCAATCATAAGGAATGGTTTTCATTTTTCCTTCTCTTTTTTCCTTAGTATGTAGAATAATGGCAAGTCTTGCAATTGACGAACTCTTAGGGTTGATGAACTATACCTTCCTCATCTCAAGCATCAGCTAACCCTTGATAAGAGTCTGAGGTAGTATGTGGTGTTAGACTTCTGACACTACACAGAAGATCACCTTCTTTAGGACCTCTAATCCCTCCATATTTCACAGTTAACACGATGGTCTACTGTCTGTTCCTGCTAACTTCACATCTACCCTCACTCAGCCTAGGCTACCCAAATTAGTCATCTCACCTAAAATGTTCTTGCCAATACTTCTCATTTTTGGTACTGGGTATTGAACTCAGGAGTGCTTTACATTAACCTACATCCCCAGCCCTTTTTATTTTTTATTTTAAGACGGGGTCTCACTAGGTTACCCAGCCTAGCCTCAAGTTTTCAATTCTCCTGCCTCAGCCTTTTTTGCTGGGATCACCATGCCCCGATTGCCAATGTTTTAAGGACCAATTCTTTTGTCATGGCTTCTTATCTTGGTTAATGTCTTCTACATATACCAACTTACCAATCTTAAAGAAAGAAAAATCTCCTGGTACTTAATACATGTTTTCCCCTTTTATCACTTGGCCACTCCCCTGCTCCCAATTTCTTCATCTGGGCCTACTCATCCTCCGTATCCCACAGAGCTCGTATCTTCAGTTCTCTCCATCAATTACATTCACATTCCAGGGTCCATGTTTTTAAATAACCTTTGTTTCCACCCTGCCTCCCTTTCCAGCAATCTGATAAAACCTGGAGATAAAATTTTCATTTTGCTTCTATTCCCACCAATTTGCTCAGTCTTTTCTGTGAATAAATCACAGCAGGAATAAAACCCATAATGGAAACCTACTACCTCTTTGGGGTTCTAATTATGCTGAATATCTCAGCAACATTAGATACCATTTGCGACTCCCTTCTTGGAATTATCTCCTTTCTAGCTTCTGAAATGCCATTTTCTCTTGATTTTCTTCTAATGTCTTTGAAAACCTTCTGAGTTTACTTTTCTGGAATCATTGTCTCTATTCAGCCTTAAAAGTTGGATGTTCCACTCCATACACATTTCTATTTTGTTGTTGTTGTTGTTTTGTTGTTTTTAATTGACACGTAAGTGTACATATGTATGAAGTACAGTATGCTATTAGCTGTTGTTTGAATTCCCCAATGTCACAAATCACATAAGCCACTTCTACTTGGTGAAGAGGGTGGAGGATATGACAGAGAGGGTTGTAATTGGAAGTGTTATTCTAAAGTTGTCCCCACATGGTAAGTGAAGTGAATCGTGCATTCTTTTTCTAGGGCTACCATTAAAAAATTACCACTAACTTTGTGGCTTCAAAACTATATAATTTTTTTTCTCCCTCAGTTCTAGAGGCAAGCACTCCAAAGTTAAGGTGTTTCTTCCAGAGACTCTGAAGGAGAATCCATTCCTTACCTTGTTTTTGTTTTTTTGATGGCTGCTGGTAATCCTTGGCATTCCATGGCTTGTAGTTGCATAGCTCAGGTCTCTGCCTCCATCTTACATGGCCTCCTCCCTGCATCTGTGTATCCAATTTCCTTCTCCTTCTTCTTAGAAGGACACTAGCCATTGGATTTTACCCAACATAAATGTAAGATAATCTCATCCCAAGATTTATAACTAAATTATATCTACAAAGACTTCATTTTCAAATAAGATCACATTCATATGTAAAGGATGTTAAGACTTGGGCATTAGAGAGGCACAAAATATTCACACAAAATATTCACTACAGGTCCTTATGGAAGACTCTCCCCTGACTTCTCTTTCTTTCCAGAAACTGTGCCAGGCACCAGAAATGCAGAAACATAAAACCAATTCACTCCCTGTCCTCATGCTCACAGTCCATCATTATTCACTCACTTTCCCTACTGCCAAGGCTTTGTTGAAATTATCTCCGAATTTTTCTTCTGCCTTCCGGTCTCATTAGTGCCAGATCAGATTTAAAAAACACCTATATTAGCCGGAACAGTCAAGGCCATTCTGCAATAACAAATAACCATCACCTCTCAGTGTCTTAAAACAACAAGGGTTTGTGTCTTATTTAGCCTATGAAAGAATAACTGAGGGTCTTCTCTATCTATAGCATTCTCACTTGAGGTCCAAGCCTCCTGCTTCCAAAATAGGTAAGGCTGGAGAAAAGTCAACAGTGTGTCTTAAAGCTTCTGCCCCATGAGGCACCCTCATTTTCACTCATTAGGATTGGTCCAAGTCAGTCATGTGGCTATGGATAATTCTGAAGGCAGAAAGAGAAGTTACAGTCTCTCAGAAAAATACTTAGTGAACAGCTCTGATACACTCCAATGTTTGGATGGAAGTCCCTTGACTATACATTAAAGACTACACTCAGCATGACACTCCAGGGTCTACAAACAATCCCCAATCTCTATGCACAACTTTATTGCTCTCTTCTTTTTGCCACACACACTCCACCTACATCAAATTTGATCACTCAAAATACCTTGCCCAGCCTCGCCTACTGGCCTTCAGGCCTTTGTTCACTCTGGTGCCTCCACTGGGAAGAAAACCACCTTTCCCCTTACTCATTCCCTGGGCTTACTCCCTAAAGGTCACTTCCTCACTAAGCCTTGGGCTTAGGCAGAATTAATCCCTCCCTCTGGGATCACACGCCATTTTTACATAACTCATTCTTTCACGGATCTGCTTCCTCAGAAAGCAAACCAGCAGCCAGGCCCCGGGCCACTGTGCAGTGAAGGGCTCAGCCCTGGTCCTGGAAGGTCTATTGTCTAGTGAGAAGAAAGGAATGCGACAGAAGTACACATGCCACCGTGCACCGTGCACCGTGGGAGCAGGGTGAGGTACTAGGACATAATAGGACAGTTAAACTGAAATCTGTTACTAGTAAGAAGGAAGCCATTAGCTAAGGATGCGGGGCCAGGAGGAGAAAGATCTGGATAGACAAGGGTATACACAAAGACTCACAGAGTACAGACCTTGTGATGAGGTTGGAGAACAGAGGACATGCACTTAAATATAGGGGAAATATGTTGCAGACACTGTGGCAAGTTGATGACTGAAACACAGACCTTAAGTTAGAGAACTACAGCTCTGTTTTCTACTTTCATGATGCATCAGAATAGCTGGTTCTTTAATTTGACCTCCTTGATCTAGCCATTTCTGAAAGTATATATCTCTTAGTCCCCAATGCTATCAATTATTAGGCTGCCCTCTTTCTTTATGCATTTTTTTTGTTTAATATTTTATTAATTTTAGACTTATTTAAAATTGTTATATCAACTCTTCTGGCTAATCTACCATTTTCTCTTCTTTCATTTTGAATCATTTCTTATCATTTTCTTTGAGGTATATCTATAAACAGCACACAATTACATTTTACACCTCGAGCCAAACAGATTTTTTTAGTCAATATTAGAAAAGTGAGTTTAAACCCATTTTCATAATTATTGAAATATATGCATTGATATCTACCATCTTACATTATTATTATGGGAGGGTATTATTATTGTTTCTTTTTGCTACCTTGCATTAAAATAGACAAATTTCTTAAACTTCTTTCTTTTCACCTTCCAACATACATGTTATGAATGTGTTTCTTTTTAGCCTACACTCTTACATTTATAATAAATTGACAAGATCAAAGTTAATTAATATTTCTTTACTGCAAAAAACCAAGGACTTTAGCTAACTAAATTCCTTCAAATTTCTGCTTCATGACTTCCAAATTATTATAAAGGATTTATTTCCAGTTTCTTTTGAATCACAAATAGCACTGTTGTTATTATTTTGTGGAAAGCACTTCTTAAAACTGTTCTATACTGTTCACACTGCTTTAGTTGTTTCACCACTTCGCTCTGTAATCATTCTTCTTTCTACTGTTGCCTCCATGGCCATCTAAAATACCACCCTCAACGTGGGTATCTGGGGCCACTGACTTGTGGCCCAGCACCTCAGTGGTAGCTCTTCTCTTTTGTATTCACAGTGTCCATCCCCAAGGGCCAGGGAACCCAGGGTCCAGAAAGACACACCCACCTGCTATGCAACTCCTGTCCCCTTTTGACTGTGTTCCAAAGATCCAGGACCTTGGAATTTCCTGCCCATGGCAAATGTTATGGCCAGTCTTTCAGTACTACTTGCTGTTCCCCTGGAGTCTCATCTCTTTCTCACTGATATTAGTTCCTTCCTAGTTTCCAAAATGTACAAATTTTCCTGTATTTATTTAGAGCTCAAGTGTGTGGATATGTGGGTGGATGTGTTAATATAAAAAATATGGTATTTAATAATTGTAGATTCTAGACCTAACAATAGAAGGGTTGTTGGGAGACAAGTAGATTTTGTATGTGCCAAATCTGTTGTTTTAATTTAATGTATTAATTAAATGTAAAATTTAACCCATTCAGTCCCAAGCTTTCGATTCTGTAAATATTTCAACAAAATTGACATAGGTGTATTAAAATAGGTTGGAAATCATAATCTTAGAGCTTTTATATGTTACTATATGAATGTTATAATTTTCTATAATATAGTTACATTATTATGTAATGATATTACATAGTATATACTGTAATTAAGTTTTTAATAGGTATTCCATATATGGGATGATGGGATGAAATGGATTAAGTGAAAGAAAATTAGATCACATTGATTGATTTAAAATTAAATGGACTGTATTAAAATTATTTAATTATGCACTAAGTTACTCCTCTGTGGCCCAAACCATACTTCATACTAGACAGACTAGGTATGATTAACTCTAACTGGAACAAATCCCTCTATCTTTTTGAGTTACAATTTTTTTCTCTCTCCCTTCCTTCCTATTTTATATTTATTTTTATTTTTTAGCTACAATTCCTTGAGTCTTGGAAACCAGGAGACTGCTTGCACATAGAGATTTCTTTCCAAAAAATACAGCATGGGAAAGGGAGGGGGAGAGCTAAAAGAGCAACTTTACAGTTGAGAAAGCTGACAAGTTTTCCTCCATCCAGTGATCAAAGTTAACACCAAGCCAGGAGCAGCGGCTCACCACTGTAGTCTCAGCAGCTCAGGAGCCTGAGGCAAGGGGATTGAGAGTTCAAAGCCAGCCTCTGCAAAGGCGAGGAGCTAAGCAACTCAGTGAGACCCTGTCTCTAAATAAAATATAAAATAGGGCTGGGGATGTGGCTCAGTGGTTGAGTGCTCCTGAGTTCAATCCCCAGTATCAAAAAAAAAAAAAAAAAGGTAACACCAAGAGTAATGTCATGTTACTAATATGTACACTTGATTCAATGCGGTGAGAATGGTACTCCACTTTTATTCCTTTCTTTCCAAAACCCAGAACGTGAGAGAACTGTGTCAGACTCCAAAGAAGGACATTCTACAAATACTTTACGATACTTCAAAACTGTCAAAGTTATGGGGCAGGGGCGAGGAAAGTCTTGAGAATCAGCTGTGGCTTAGAGGAGTCTAATAAGACATAACAAACATGTTAATGTGATATCGTAGATGAGATCCTGAAACAGATAAAGGACATTTGCTAAAAGAAAAATAGGAATAAAACATAAACTGTAATTAATCATCATATTAGCACTAATTCATTAATTTTAACATTAATTTTTTAATAATTGTTCCATATCAATTATGATGTTCATAATAGTGGAAATGAAGATGGGATATATGCCTTCACAATTTTTCTGTACATCTAAAACTATTCTAAAAATAAAAAGTCCATTTAAAAATATTTTTGAAAGAAGGAAATTGGATAAGGTGGTTTCAAGGAGAGTTTTTAGATCCCAACATTCTGGGATCTAGATATAAAAAAAGCAAATCTCCAAATTTAGCAAAACTAGAAAGAAAATCTCTTGTTTAAGATAAGAAATTGGATCATGCATCCTCAACAACAATAAGTGTGTATTCATAAATATCATGTTATTTCATATGTACCCATTTGTAACTTGGCCACCTTACTCTATGTTTTCTAAATGCACCTGTACTGATGCCGTAGACTTAATTCATTCACTGTAACTAGAAAATAGTAGTCCAAAGTGTGAGTATCCTGTAACATATTTATGCAGTCCCATATTGATGACATTCATGTTCTTTCCAATTTTTCACCAATACAACCAACAATGAAAGCCTTTGTATATGCTTGCTTGTAAAAAATGAACAAGAATTTCACAGACATAGATATAATTAGGGTAGTACAGATACAATTAGGGGTGTAGCTCAGTGGCAGAGCGCTGGCATAGCATGTGCAGGACCCTGGGTTTCATCCCCAGCACCTCAAAACAATAACAAACAAAATTCAGCAAGCTTTTGGATGCTACCAATTTGACCTCCAAAGTGTTTGCACCATCTTACTTTCCAACCAACCAGGTATCTCTCAGTTTCATTTTCTGTATTCTTCACTAAACTTTCAAAATGGTATCTCTGTTTTTTTACCTGTTGTATTGAAAATTGAACCCAGGGGTGCTCTACCACTCCATACCCATCAATAATAATAATAATAATTATTATTATTATTATTATTATTATTATTATTATTATTAATTTTTGATACGTGGTCCAAGTTGCCCTTGAACTGATTCTCCTACTTCAGCCTTCCAAGTAGCAGGATCACAGGCGTGCACCACTGTGCCTGGGGGTATAAAAATTATTTTTCACTTATAAAAATAAAAACAAAATATCAAATATATGGTGTATTTCTTGACTCTGTGGTATCTTTTGTCATACAAAGTATTAAATTGGGCTCTGACCTGAATGTTTGTGTCTTCCTAATATCCATATACTGAAATCTATGTGATGATGGTAGGAGGTGGGGCCTTTGGCTGGGTGGAGATATGAATGAGGTTAGTGCTGTTACAATAGAAGTCTGAGAGCTACCTTGCACCTTCATCATGGGAGATCACAGTGAGAAGGTGCCATCTTTGAATCATGAGGTGGGCCCTCACCAGATATTGAATCTGATCTTGGACCTCCTACTCTACAGAACTGAGAGACATAAATTTATGTTGTTTATAAGTCACCCAGTCTATTATATTTGTTATCGCAGTGTGAATGAACAAAAATTATAATCTAGTAGAATTTTTCTGTTGTTTTCTTTATAATTCGTTTTTTTAATGTAGTGAAGATGATTTTGTATATTCCAATGTTGAAATAATATTCTCCTATATTTTTTCCAAAATGTTTCATTAGTTCTACTTTTTCTCCTTAAATAGTTAATCTATGTGGAATTTATTTTTCTTCGTGGTTTTAGGTAAGAATCCAATTGCATTTTTTTCCCACATGGAAAGTTAATTACTCTCTGATTATTTATTGAATAGTTTATCCTGTACCCACTATTTGTAATGCCTTATTTGTGGCATTTCTGGTTTCTGTGATTCATTCCAGTGGTTAGCCTGCTTATTAAAATGCAGCTTTCTGGATTTCACCCCAAGATTGTAATGCAATCTATCTAAAGTGAAGTCCAGGAATCTGCAAATGAATAGTAAACCCCAGATTCAGATGGAAACAGCCCATAACCTTACTTTACGAAATATAATCTTGGGCTTAGTAAACAACGGAGTCCAAAGGATAAAGATTTTATAACACAGGGATACTTCCCTTTGAATCCCGTTTTCTTCCCCACATGGTACCTGAAACTTTAACACTCACTACTCCACAGATTCCTTCAAGGCACTTTGACTTATAGAAATTTAATCTAAACTCTTCTCCCTTTCAAACTTAGAAATTTATACTAAGTTGGAGGGTAGAACTAATTAGCTAACTTCCCTTTGGTAATTAACAGTAGATTTAACTTGACCCCTGAAGCAGGACTCCACCATGCACACATCAGGGTAATATCATTTTTGTAGCACTCAACAAGCTAATTATATTGATGCAACAAAGAAATTCTCAAACATATGAGAACAACACACATAAAAAGTTATAAGGGGGGCAGAATTTGCTTTTTAAAAGTGGCCTATCACACTAAGCAAACTCAGACATTCAAGAATTAGTCCACCAGCTCTGACTTGTTAATTTAAGAGTTAAAAATAACTAATAGGCAAAGTGAAAAAAAATTAAGGTAGAACCATTCTTTTATTTTCTGTTCATTCTCTCCTTCCAATGTTACTGTTATTTAAATCTCTATGATTAGCTTTCTGCTTCATATTAATCACTTGTCTTTGCAAGTGGATAAAGTTAAGGATGAAATAAAAATAAAAGAGCCCTTGTGTTATTGCAATCAAGTAATCAGGGCATAACACCTGTACTAAATTGATAATTTAGGTGACTATTCAACATAAGCAACAATTATATGTGTCAATAGACTTTGCCATCAGTTATTTTAAAGACTATATTGAAACCAAATTAACTAATTTCAAGGAATTTGAAACAAGACCCCAAAATTATAGATCATCAATGATAAAATCATTCCCTCCCCAACAAGGAAAAAAAATTATGCTTGTTAATTGACCCTCTTCTTGTGGATAAAATAGCACAGGAAACCTCTACAGTCCTTACTATTCCTAATTCTGTTTATGAATCGTCTATCCACTTGGATCCTTACTTAACCTTGCTAGAACGTTTTCAATATAAACCTGTGACAAAGGAAAGCTGTAATTACCAAATCTTTTCCCTTTCAGCTATTGAAATAAGGTGATTTATAAAAATGCAAGGCAAGGTTGGGGCTGTGGCTCAACAGTAGATCGCTCACCTAGCATGTGTGAGGTCCTGGGTTCGATCCTCAGCACCAAATAAAAGAAATAAAGGTATCGTGTCCAACTACAATAATAATAATAAAAAACTTTTAAAAAATGCAAGGCAGGATAAGCATTCCGTGCTCAATGAGCACAGCTTCCAGGAAGATGTCAGGATAAAAAATCCTTTCTTATGGCCAAGTATCTGGGCTGGAATTCGAATGGATTGTGTGTTTCTAAGCCGTGTAGTTTTACCCTTCTAGTCCACTGTGTTCTGAGAACGTTACTGTAACAGAATGAAAATCACAGTATCATCCACAACCTTCCTGAAGGTGCACACAAGGGACTTCATCCAAACACAAGTACTCATGTCTTCCAGACAGCTCAAGTCCATTTTTCAATGACTAACTCTTGTCTGTGACTCTTCCAGATTTATAACTTCCTCAACACATAGAGGGAACCATTCTCATGAGGTCAGTATGCCACAGGGCAAAATTGGTTTAAAAACCAAGCCAACCAGAAGAATACTAAAAAATTCCAGGTACCCATTACTCTCAGCAGTTTAAGAAGCATGGACAGATATCAAAATGGCGTAACCACCCAAGAAAAACTTTAAGACATGAAACCTAATTTTTTTGAGATACCCAGGGCCTTGCCCTTGCTAGGCATGTTTTACCATTGAGCTGCACCCCCAGCCCTGAAACCTGCTTTTGAATTAGTTTAGCAAGGACTGAAACCCTGAGAGTTGAACAGGGAACTTGTGATAATGAGGATAATGAGGAGTGAGTTTCAGAAGGGCCTCCTCACCTACATCTTGCACAGTGAAACTTGGGCAAGACATATAGGTGTGTGACTAGGGGAAAATGGGGTGCAGAAGCCTGGGCAGGCTTGTTGGCAAAGGCACTCATTCCTCCAGTTCTCTAACTCGGCTTCAGCTCACTATGTAGCCTGAGCTTTGAACTACTTCTCTGCAATGTCAGCGTTTTCACCACTGCCTAGGAAGGGTGAAGGAGAATGTAGCTGGATGAAAACAGAGATAGAAATGACTTGTTTTTATTTTATTGGTCTATGGTTGGTTTATGGATTGGAAGAGGCAAACTATTAGCTGAACTGAAGTTTCCCCTCATAAAAATGGAGAGCAGAAAACTGCATACATCAGCTGCAGAACAGGGTGTAGCCATGTTTTTGTGGCAGAACCCGTGCCCCAGCTCCCACTGCCCATGTTTCATGGCTCTTGTCCATAAAAGCGAGTGTGTTGAATTATGCTGGTAGTACAACTAAAGGCATAAACATAAACTTGTTGAGGATGCTCAAACCAATTCATTAATGTATTGCCTGGCTCAGGCTCCTATTCTCTAGATACAAATAGCTGAGTACCAGAAATGTGTTAAAACTAGGGCAGAGGTTTTGCAAAGGGTATTCTCAATGATTCCTAAACCTGGCATTATCTGGGAAAAGTCGATTTCCTAATTCTTAACCATTGTAAAACTGCCAAATGAGAATTCAGAAGTGTCTGGAATTGTGATTTTTTTGAAACTATTAGGTGTTTCTGATTACCGGCTATGTTCATGAGCCATGGCTATGCTCATTTATTACCCAAAACAAAAGTATTAGTAATCCCATTTTATAGATGAGAAAGCTGAGGATCTGGAATAGGAAGCTGCTCTAGGTAACACCACTAATAAAGTGCCTTAGAGTAGGTCAAACCTGTTGTTCACCAAAATGTCCCCCAAACCTACAGTAAATAATTATCAGGCTGTCTCCAATCCGTTAACTGCTCATTATTTTCCCCAAGGCAATGGTGACCCCATGTACCCTTTTTGAGGAAGCAACAAGTTTTATCATGTTCTCTCTTTCCTATCAGAACTTCTCTCCCTCCCACCCATATTGGGAGTTAATGATGCTGCCTATCTTCTGACACTTGGAAGCCCACATTCTCCAACATCAGCAACCTTCCTGGTCTAGGCCTTCCTCCCTCAGGAACTGGGTGCTAACCATCAATATGGGTTAAGGGAAGGTGAAACTGCCCCAACCTCCCAGAGCTCCACCCGTCTTCCTTAACAAGGATCAATTTCCATATCTCTCAAGTCCACCCAACCACCTGTGATTCTCTACGAACTCCATGCATTAAAAGGCTTTTGCTTGCCAGGCATGGTAGTGTAGGCTTGTCATCCCAGCTACTCAAAAGGCTGAGGTGAAGGGTCACAAGTTTGAGGCTAGCCTCAGCAACTTAGGTAAGGCCATGTTTTAAAATAAAAATATAAATAGGATTGGGGATGTAGCTCAGTGATGGTGTCTAGGGTTTCAATCCACAGTACCACAAGCAAACTGCTTGTATAAAATCATTCATTCTACTTTTAAAAAGTACATTTGTACTTATCAATGAGACCTCTGCTAAATATTAACTAGGATTACAGTGTCACTCAAAAAAGAAAAAAAAACCAAAAACCCTGTTGTTATCCTGTGCAGCCTAATTTCAGACTTAAAATAATAAATTGCAGAAAACAAAGAATGGTTGGGATCACAGAGTGGAAATAACAGTAGCCAAAGGAAAAATTTTAACAATGAGAACGTCAGACATCGTGGAGGGAGGGCCGAATCATGGGCTTCACAAACCTTTGCCTAGGTAACAGCCATACCCCCTGCTATGCATCAACTCTGCCCTAAACTGTCAAAAGAAGTTCTGGAGAAGACCATGTAGATGGCATCAACAAGATTACAAAAAGAAACACTTCAAATATGTCCAGAAGTGTTCTCTGCTGAGGGGAAAGAACTCACTACATTCAATGGGGTTTACAAACTTCATCCTTGATAAGAAACCCCTGCAGAGCTTGTTAGGGAATTTCATTCTCTGCTCTGCCCGCTGGGGATGACAATTCTAAGGCTGAGCTTGGGTTTGGGGTTCTGCATTTTCATCAACACTGCATGTAATTCTGCTAAGGGATTTTTCCTTAACTGGCTACTTTTTAAATTCTCACAATGTAAGCAGTTCCAAGAACAGGACAATGAACACCAGTAAACTCTTCACTGAGATCAAGGGTCAGCAAATTTTTCAGTAAAGGGCTAATAGTAAATATTTTCAATTTTTTTATGGGCCACAGACTCCTGCAACTATTCAATTCAGCCATGGCCACATGAAAGTCCCAATAGTCAATTCAGAAGTGAATGAGCTTGGCTGGATTCCTTCCAGTTCCTACCTTACTTATGAACACTAATGAAAATTTAAATTTCACAGAATTTTCGCAGTATAAAATATAACTCTTCTTTTGACTTTTTCCAACTTGTTGTTATTAAAAATATATAAATAATTCTTAGCTCCTTATAGTGCTACAGAATACCAGACAAGTAGCAATAATGCATCATACATCTTAAAATAATCAGAAGAGCCGGCCAAGGTGATGGCCCTATAATACCAGCTACTTGGGAGGCTGAGGCAGGAGGATCACAAGTGCACGGCCAGCCTTGGCAACTTAGTGGAACCCTGTCTCAAAGTGGAAAAGGAAAAAAAAAAAAAATCAAGGTTGACTAAGAGTAGAGTTCAGTGGTAGAGAATCCCTGGGTTCAATTCCCACTATTAAAAAAAAAAAATCAGGAGAGGAATTTATACTCACCATGAAGAAAGGATAACAGTTTAAGGTGGTGGGTATGCTAATTGCCCTAAATTGATAACTCCCCGATGCATGTGTGAATTATCACACTGCAGTGTGTCTCATGTATATAAATGTGTCAATTAAAACTAAAAACAAAAACCCCATTCTTAGCTCAAAATTGCAGGCAGGGAGCTTACAGGTCATACTTTGCCAACTCTAATTAACCAATTGTGATCATCATATCTAAGCTTTCCTGAGGATGAATTTTAATTACTTTTCATATTTAGACTCACCATGTTGTCCACATAAAGGAAATTACAGAAAACGTATCTGGGAAGATGTTTTCTGACCCATCCTGTTTAATTTTGAATAGAACATTTTCACAGCTTGGTATAGGCTGATGTTTGGGGACATCCTGTCGGGCAGAGCTTCTCCTTTAGAAATCACAGTTCAATTACGCTCCGATTTTATCAACTAAGAGCAAAACATGTGCCAACCTTTTCCCACAACATGAGGACCTAATTAAGCATTGTTTTTATGGGTTTCTTTCTCATATTGAAGCTAAGTAAGAGTAAAAAACTTTCCGTCTTCCAAATGACTCAAATGGCCCAGCAAATCATGAGAAACAGGTTATCATCTGTGAATGAAGAACTGGGAATGACTTTCCTTCATTTTTTTGTGCCCAAACCCCCTCACCACCCACATCTTTTGTTGAAAATTTGCTCTAGCCCAGAGAGTCTGCTCCCATTTCTAACAAACTGGGTCATTACCAAGTCCAACAAATAGTAATGATACAAATCTGTCACCCTATTAAAGGTTTTCACCTCCAGGAGAATTTATCACGTCATTAGGCATGGTTTAATAAGTATCTGAAAACTAAACAAGAAATCTAGAAGAAAAACTCCAATTCTGCCACTCAAAATCAACAGGCATTGTCTTGAGGGTATATTTATCCACTGGGAATAACAGAAAAACACACTTGGATTAACCGAGTGCATTCCTTCCTTTTGAAATTCCTTTCAACCAGACTGGCCCAAACATGACTTCATCTCTTAGGGAATAAAAACCTAGTTACCTGAGGCATGAAATCCTCCTTCCCTCTCCTCATTGCCCAGCCCCGCTCAAAACAGTAACTCCAAGGCATGAGGACCTGTGAGGAAGTTAGGGACAGAGGAGTCATAGCTCCCTGCCCCCAAGTCTACACATCAGCTTGGCGGCTGCTTTGGAGTCATTTTCCATGATGGGGGGGGTGCATCTGCCTTTCATCTTCTCACAAGCACTCTCTCATAGCCTCTGAAGATAGCCTATGGCATCCTGGCTCAGGTGGAGAAGCAGGACCCACGCAGCAAAGATGTAAAACACCAGTCTGTGGACAATAGAGAGACCCTGTGTTTCCCATCAGCTGGCTGATTTGTAGCAGCCACATTTCTGGAGCTCAATCAGTTGCCTCACCTGATAGAAAATGCTTACAAACCTATAAATCACTTTGGAATAAAATTTCTCAGTAGAATTAGAACAGACTGCTAGCTCCCAAAGGCCTGAAATGTGTGTATCAACTTGTATGTCCAATTTAACAATTGGAGAGGATTAATGACTGAAAACTGTAAAAAAAAAAAAAAGTTCTATTAAAAAAAAAAGAGAGAGATAGACAACAAGTGAACCGCTTTGTTTAGGGTTAGAAGTCCCATGAGTAATATAGAAAACTCAAATAAAAATAGTAGATGAATGCAATTGTGTTTGAATCACAAAAAAAAAAAAAAAAAAAAAAAAAAAATTACAGACTGAAGTTCAACAGTGGGCCTATTATTGTGTTAGTACAGTGATTCTGAAACCTGGCTTCATATTAGAATCACCCAGGGAGCTATAAAAAAATTCCAATGCCCAGGCTGCACCCCATACCAATTAATTCAAATCTACAGGGTGGGGTCCAGGCCTCTGTATTTTGTAAAGCTCCCCATGGTGATTCCAATGTGCAGCCAGGATTGGAGAATATGGAGACGATGGTCCCACCCTGCTGATGCTCAGCCTTACAAAATCTACTCACTGGATTTGCTTTCCTTATTTCCGCCAATAACTTCTTTGCAGCTAGAATACAGAACTTTAAAAAAAATCACAGAGATTCACAGACACACATGTATAAAATACATGCATACATTATTTTTATTTATTTAACTTAGACCCTGATTATTAGTATATAAATCAGAAAAAACTGAGTGCCTTGAAACTTACCCATCCTCCCCAAATCTTTAAAGAACCAAACTCTAAAAAACACACATCATAGATATTTAACTCATAAAACACACATACACACAAACTTTAATCACTTTCAGGAACCATGATCCAATAATATATTTAATAGGTAAGATCTCACTCATCACTATACAAGGGAAAAAACAACAACAACAACAACAACAACCCACACCCAAAAAACAGATAACCAAACTTTGATTAAGACACGTGCCCTTAGCACGAGCACTTACAGTTAGAATGGTTTATCGGTAGCACTTTGAGGTAGCATATTCTGTAAAGGAACAGAAGTCACAGAGCTGCTCTGTAGTGTCTCCTGGACACAGAAGTACAGGCCATCAGCCTTGGCCCTTGGTAGAGGAAAGTGAATTTGTCCATGCTTATTTCCAACATCCGCCTGAACACCCTTGGCCATCCCTCCACCAGACTTGTGCCTTGTGGGTTTATAAAAATATAAAGGCATTTTGAAGTATCTTTCCTCCTGATGTGCAACACCCAGGCTGTGGAGCCAATCTCCTTTTGCCACACACAGCCCTCACTGGCAGGAGACACATGATCCCAGTGGAAAGGGAAACTGGGTGTCATGATGCCCTTTTAAATTCCTTAACCATTTAATGCAGAGTGACTCACTCCTTTAAGGCTATGAAGAGGCTCATTTCTCAATATTCGCTTCATGATTCTGACCCTTTAAAAAGCCTGCCTCCCCCCATCATTCTGGAGTATCATTAAGCTTTCTGGGATTTTCCTGGCAGGATGGTGAGCAGAGAAGCTTCTGAAAAATCCACACTAAAACATTAACAAAAAACCTAGGTGCAAGAGCAACACCAAGAACACACTTCCCTTGTGCAAGTTAAAAATAACAAAGTTTACAGTTCAGGAAAACATCCTGCTTCTTTAAAACAAAACAAAAACAAAAACGTAACTGTTCAGCTCAGCTCTGCATTTCAAACAAATACACAGTCAAGACAGGCTAAGAATTAAAGCTGCAAAAACTGGTCCCAACAACCTCAGACCCTGGTGCAGGTCAAATTTTTGCTCAATGGTCACAGATTAAAGGGATTTCTCGTCCCCCAAAGCCCTTTTGTCCCAATATACTTCCTGTTTGAAAATTGATTCCTTAGAAGTAATCAATATACAAATGAATAAAAATAGCACATGTCCAGGCAAAAAAGGGCATGAGCTGGGCCTGAGTTGTCATGTAAAATTCTGTCATTCGGCATCATACAAAATTCTCAAAGGCTTCCCAGAAATAGGGCCCCAGGCATTGCTGAACGAGCCAGATACCCAAATCAACTGCTTTACAACACAACTGAGCGTTAGACTTCAAGTATCCAAGGTGCTACAGTAGCAGGTCCTCTAAAGAGCTCAGGCTGACTCTCAGAAGCCCCCATCCCACCCCGCCATGCCCATTATACAAAATGTGTGTGTATATATATATATATATATATATATATGTATATATATATAGTCATTACCAAATAGTAGGGCGCAAGGTGAGGAACAAGAGAACTGCTCTCTGAATACACCAGCCTTACCAAGACAAATAAATCCTTAAACATTTTGTACAATTAGAAGGTGCACGAACTGGTATTCAAGCAATCCCTTTAAAACTCTTTTCTCCCCTTTTAGTATCAAACAAGAAAACGGTTCTGTTGGGTTAACAGTGTCATTTTTAAATGCCATAAATTAAATAAGTTAGTTCACATTTTTTCCCCCAGCACTTAAGTTACAGTTAGTCTCTAAAGCGCTTTTGAAGCTTGCTTTAACAATTCCAGATCTCTTCTGCGGATGCTTCCGGCCCTGGGACATCCATAATCATCTAGCTGCAAAGGTATGAATTCTTCAAGCACCCCAAGACCCTGTCCAGCAGGACTGGTAAATAGCTTAGTCCATGATGGTTTAAAGTTTCCACTGAATCCCAAAAATATGGTACTCCCTAAAAAAAAAGAAAGATCAATTTGTATAGTTACTAGTTTCCAGCAAGATAATGCAGGAGGTAAGTCACGGCTGAGCAAAATGAAGATATATATACATATAAGCACTCTACAATTCCTCATATCAGCGAATGAACTCATAAGCTCTTACCACCCAAGTAACAAACCATATCCCAACACACTTCCTCTAACATTGTCCCCCTTATGTAGATATTATCTTAATGATGCCTGTACCTGCCAAACAAGCTCATGAAAACAGCCTGGTAGCTCAATTCCACTGTAAAAGTGCATATGCTGTTAGCCTCACAAGAACTTGATAGAATAATACAAATACAAACCTTTGTTATAAAGGTGAGCTGGTTTGGCTAATCCCAGAGGTATTAATGAATCTGAAATATTCAACCGCTTTATTTCTCCTCTTGTGCTCAACAGAACAATGGACCTGTAAGTGAAAGTGAGAAAATCGGAGTCAATTCCCATCATCCAGCAGGTATTTATTGAGTACCTTTTTGAACTGAGTACAATATAGAAATTCCAGGTAAAAGCAGAAATCAAAAAGAAAAACAGCTCAGATGCTTTTTTTATTCTTGCTAGTACAGGTTCCAATTTTCTGGCTCCAGATGGAACTTCTCACTTTACTACAACATAGGAAAACTCCAAAGCAGAGAAAGCAAAAGTTACTGACATCTGACCCAGAGAGCAGCTAGGACTTGGCTCTTTTAAGGAATAATTTGTTGCTCATGAGAGTATGGCTTTTGTTTTACTTAAGATTCTTTATTTACCTATGGTTTATCATCATAAACTCAATCTTCTTTTTTAAATTTTCATTTGTTATATATGACAGCAGAATGCATTAACAATTCATATTACACATATAGACCACAATTTTTCATATCTCTGGTTGTACACAAAGTATAGTCACACCATTCCTGTCTTCATACATGTACTTAGGGTAATGATGTCCATCACATTCCACCATCATTACTAACCCCTCCCTCCACCTCCCACCCCTCTGCCCTATCTAGAGTTCATCTAATCCTCCCATGTTCCCCCTCCCAACCCCACTATGAATCAGCCTCCTTATATCAGAGAAAACATTCAGCATTTGTTTTTTTGGGATTGGCTAACTTCACTTAGCATTACATTTTCCAGCTCCATCCATTTACCTACAAATGCCATGATTTTATTCTCTTTTATTGCTGAGTAATATTCCATTGTGTATATATACCACATTTTTGTTATCCATCGATCTACTGAAGGGCTTCTAGGTTGGCTCCATATAAACATAATATTAAAAAATAAAAATAAGAGTTGAAAGTGTAGCTCAGTGGAAAGATGCTTGTCTAAGATGCACAAAGCCCTGGGTTCAATCCTTAGGACTATAAAAAATAAATAAAAAAATAATAAAACAAAAGTGTTCTCCATGGTTTTTGAAAAAAGTTTACATCTTTTAAACCTTGCCATCGTTATCATATAGTAAATCGCCATAGTACTCTGATCCTTGTGGATCCTTTTCCTGGTTTAGTTACTATAGTTTCAAGGTTTATTTTAGTATTTTATATTAACAAGTCCCTTGTATTATTGTAATTTGTTTAAAGAGTTTATACTAATACATTTCTGATGGGATTACAAATTAGTACTGCCACATTGGAAAGCAGTATGAAGACTTCTGCAAAGACTAGGAACAATATCACCATACGACCCAACTATCCCACACTTTGTTTTTTATCCGAAAGAACTAAAATCAACATATGATAGTGATACATGCATACCACCTTTTATAGCAACACAACCTACAACAGTCAAGTGATGAAACCAGCCTATGTGTCAGTCAGCAGACAAATGGATAAAGAAAATGTGATACACACACACACACATATAATGGAGTTCTACTCAGACAAAAAGAAAAATGAGATTATGGCATTTACCAGTAAATAGATGGAAGCGGAGAACATTGTGCTAAGTGAAATAAGACAAACTCCCATAGTCAAGAGTTAAATGTTTTCTCTCATACGCAGAAGCTAGAAATAAAAAAGGAATACAAAAAGGAGATCTTATGAAAATAGAAGAGATCAGTCAAATAGAAGAGGGGGACCAATGAGGAGGGAGGAAGGGAGGGAAAGAGGAAGAACTGATGAATGAAGTTGACGAAATTATGCTATGTGCATGTATGAATATATCACAATTCAGTATTGTATTTAATTTCTTAATGTGGGTCTTGACTTTTAGACTAAGACTGTTAAGTTCTGTGCTGGGGTCAATCTTTCTAAAGCAGTGGAACCTCAATTCAAAATCAGCCAGAGGACTGTCCTCAGCAACCCTGAAGACATGACTTTTGTTTACAGGTCAGAATTACTCAGGACTCTGCTGTGAGAACATTAACAGATCAGCTTGCCACCACGTGCCACCGTGTGCCCCCAGGTATATGCACACAACCACACACATACATGTACACACACAAGCAAGCCTTCAGTCTTCCTAGAAATCACTGCCAGTTGCCCCATAATTTCTCGATACTTGGTTAAAATGCAACATACATACAGGAACACATTCCTAAGTGTCCAAACGACTTAAGTTTTTGCAAACTTAACATAGTTGCGTTACCAGCAGCCAGATCAAGAATTGGTATTACTGATCTCTCAAAAGCCTTTCTTACTCTTTCTAGAAACTACGTTTTTAATGAGTTGGTTTTTAACTCAAATCTATAGGTTAACTTGCAGGACTTCTGTGTTGTCCTAAATATTTGTGGTGAAATTTATATCCTAGACTGTTTTAGGGGAAATAAGTGCATGTGTTTTCATCATTAGGAAAAACTTTGAAACCCTTAAAGAATATGGTAACCTCCAATAATTATCTTGAACCATAAGATAAAACTATAGCCAACCCTCCATATCCACAGGTTCTGAATACATGAATTCAAGCAATCAGATCAAAAATATTTGGGAACAAAACTACATCGGTATTGCATATGAACAGACTTTTTTTTCTTTGTTACTGCTCCTTAAACTATACAGTATAACAATTATTTGCACAGCGTTTACACATAATCTAGAGATGATTTGAAATATACAAGAAGATGTGCACAGGTTATATGCAAATATGACACCATTTTTATATGAGGTGCTTGAACACCTTCAAATGTTGGTATTCGCAGAGGGTCCCGAAACCATCCCTCATGGATACTAAAGGATGACTTTATATTACACATGGAATACTGCACCAAAATAATCCACTTAGTTCATGGGACCTGATCCTGTGATCTATAAAAACATAAGTAATAACATCAACTGAAAACGATTTGAAAGCTAGACAGGTCTTCACTCCCTGGGAAGCTTATGCTCTTCCCTGAATGGCTGCACTCAGCATCTGCAGCAAAGCTAAGGGGCAGAGAGGACCCTGAGTTCACATCTTTTCCCCCAGGAAAGGTCTGACCAACCCAGAAAAGAAAGGTTTCTCTCCTGTACATCTTTCTTCAGATATCAACAACAACCAAAAACAGACAGACCAGACACTCGACCACTTAAAAATTAATTTACCCTTTTACAGTCATTTCCAAATGACTAAGCAATGACTTCCTAAATATAGTAGAGTGCTGTGTAAGGGTCAATCAGTGGGACAAAGAAAACTGCCTGGAAAGGTACTTCAAAATGGTAATAAACCTTCATAGAGCAATTTAGTACTAAAAAGCAGCACAGTAGTGTTCCACACAAGGAACTTTCCTAAGAGCATTCTTGTCATTTGCAAAATCTTCTAACATCTCAGTTCTGCCATGGATAAGTAACAGCTTGTCAACTGATTGGACCACACAGGCATCACGCTGAGGTGAAAAGGAATGAGTACCTTTCGCAGAGCCCCGAATGCCCACAGAGTTAAAGACCAGGTAGACATACCAAAGCTGCGAGGTGACCAGTGTTACCTGTGTAGAGGACTCCACATCCTCAAGGTGGCTTATCCCTGGTACAGAGTGAGCCAGACCTACCTTGGAGGGATGCTTGTTTTCAAATACTCTTCCATGCGACTGAAATCAGCAAGAAGGAAAAGCTTTCTTTCTATCAACCGGAAGGGAACGCTGCACGCATCCACGAGGAGGAGGAGGACACCTGCGCTTCGGAAGGGAAAGTCGGTGCCATTGACCTGAAGATACAAAATGTCCTCTGCTGTCATCACTGTTGCAGGAAGATATCTAGGATAACTGGTCTTTCTAGCCCCTTCTAACCCATGAATCAGACTGTATTTCAAGGACTAGAGTTACATGTTTTACTTATTCTTCCCATCCAATGTCTGAAACTGCACCTTGTTCCTCTAAACTCTACCTACATACTATGCTTCGATCTTTGCTGATAGAGTAAGAGACTAAGAGACTCTGAGCCCCACCAAGCTGAGCTGGGTGACCCTTCTGCACTGCTTGGGACCTCATGTCTACACACAAGCACTGTCACTAGGGCAAGAGCTCTACAGTGACCAGGGGCTGGCCTCTGTGCTACACCTATATACAGATCACAATCTGATTCATGGAGTTTGAAATATCATTTAAGTCCAACTGTTCTATCTCTTTTAGCTCTAAATATAGCCCTCTTCTGACGTCAAAAGAGCAAAATGGTGCTTTTAAATGAGTTTTGAGCTACATTTTATTTTACAATGATCATGAGCTGAATTTTCATAATCATCCTCTTTAATGGTTTGTGATCTTTTCAAGAAAGAGGCATACTCTGGACACATCCAAATATTATTAAGTTCTCAGCCAGAAAGGAAAAATAAAACAAAGCTGGCTAAATACTAATCCAAAGGCAATGTTACTCTTTGGAAAATCATAAACTGAACTAAAGTGAGCTAGCCAAGGAGAAACACTCTCACCACTTCACCTGACCTGACTTGGAGAAATTATATTCAAATTTTATTTCTAATCATATTGATCTTCCCAAAATTCAAAATAGTCTTGTTAGTTATGTTTAAATTGCTCTAATCTAGTGAAGAGATCTGGAGATTCTGAAGTAAATTTTCTATGTGCAAAGACTAGAAGAGATTCCCTTATTTTTAAAAAAATCTGAATGCTTAAGAATGAAGTACAGCTGGATGTGGTGGCACATGCCTGTAATCCCAGCAGCTCAGAAGGCTGAGACAGGAGGATTGCAAGTTCAAAGCCAGCCTTAGCAATTTAGCAAGGCATGAAGCAATTTAACAAAACCCTGTCTCAAATAAAAAAGAGCTGGGGATGTGGCTCAGTCATTAAGTACCCCCGAGTTCAATCCCTGCTACCAAAAAAATTTGAAGCAAATTTGAGAAAAAAATATATAATGATTTTCAATACACTCCAACTGTTCTTGTGAAAAACTATCCTCCAAAACCTGTTAGTTAAATTAAAACTTTCCATAAAAAACAATGCAATGCCAAGTCCCAGGAAAGAATGCTTATATTATGTATCTGCAAGAGGGAAAAGCTGTTTTTCTGTCAACCAGAAGGGAACGCTGGAGATACACAGTGTCCCTTGATTTTTCCAGGGTCCCGGGCACCCAATGTGCAGTAGTGGAATCAAACTAAGTCTTCAGACCTTGGGTATAACCTTTCTGAAGGTTTGTTGTTGTTGTTTGGGTTGGGGAGGCAAAACAATTTCTTCTTCAATTATCTAGTGAGCTATTAGAACAGTGGGCCTCAGCACCTACCCTCCTCCCTTATGCAACCCCCAACAGATGTAATCAGTAGGCTGGGATCAGCCTTCATGAATGCATGAAGTGGCTGAGCTAACAAATTCCATGCTCATAAAATTACATCTTCAGCATCGTACAAAATAAAGGACTGTTAACACAGGGGAATGAATGTCAATACAGTCTTTAAGAAATCTTTGAGCTACATTTAAACAGGAATCTCCTTAATTCAAAGCTATTAAGTAAAATTTAAATTTAAATTCTGGAATTAGATGGTGGTGGTGTTTGCACAATATGAATGTACTTCACACCACTGAACTCAACACCTAAAAATGGTTAAGATGGTAAATTTTGTGCTACGTGTCTCTTACTACAACAAAAACAAATTGGGAAAGAAAAAAAAAAAACTAAAATATAACTTTGTCCACATATAAATGGATTTGTGATCATGTTGTCCACCACTGGGAAAAAACAAAAAATAAACTTCTAAAGAGATCATGTGAGACAGGGTGCAGGTCCTGGCTGGCTATGAACCGGAGGCTAGATACCTGCTCCCACAAAGAGCTCTTTACAAGGTGGCTCCCAGGTCAACCTGGTTTGGGATAGGTCACAAGCCACGGTTCGATTCCCATGACTAACTTGACTCTAAGCTCAAATTCTAGTGTTAACACTGAGACTCACTACTGTACTTCCATTAAACCATTTTTAAAAAGACAGCTAATGTTGAGGGCCACAGCCAAGTCGGGATGACGCATGGCATTTTTTTTTTTTATTGGTTGTTCAAAACATTACAAAGCTCTTGACATATCATATTTCATACATTAGATTCAAGGGGGTTATGAACTCCCATTTTTACCCCAAATACAGATTGCAGAATCACATCGGTTACACAACAGTTACTAATATGGCATTATGTAAAAATGTGGATGTGTAACCGATGCATGGCATTTTTGCCAGAACGGAGTGGTTGAGAGGTGACAGTGACGCCAGCAAGCCATTGAGATGATGATGGTTATGTTAAGCTGTGTATTTAATTGTATATTAGACCCCTGCAGACCCCTGCCTGGGTCTGCTACTTTGGAGTTCCTGGGGAGTTCGCCTTGGTTGGGGAAGTGTTGCAGGAGGGATTTCCGGAGGAGGAATTCCGGTTGGTGTGTGGTGTGTCCCGGGAGAAGGCCACGTGTGTGGTGTACACGGGAGTTTGGAAATAAAGTTTGTTCCTGCTTGAGTGGCTCGTGATTTGTGCCCAGCCAGACTGCGGCAAGCTAATTCTTGTATTTTCACTTTCCTCACCCCCCAAAAAAAACTAAAAAAATAGACAATCTCAAAATAAAAAGTTAAAGAAATTTTAAAACCTTCATTCCCCATATCTTGAGCGCTCATTTTAAGTTGAAAATCAAGGTAAAACAGTTTTCTATGTGATGATTGCCTATAGCAAATCAAAGATGCCTTTTCTCTTATAGAAATGAAATCAGAGTCATCTATAACAGTGACTAAAAGATAATGTGAACAAGTGTTAACATTAGCCCAAAAGTAATCAGTAAACAATCCACTTTGAAAAAAAGAATTTTGATAATAATGTATTTCAAAACACATTACAAATGTTTAAAGAGGTTTTTATGCCTCATTGTATCATTTGCCACCAATAATCAAAAGGTTGTTAAAACCAGTGACTACTATCAGAGTTAATATAGGTCATCAGGATAAAGGATAAAAGCAAGAATCCACCGCAGGATACACACCTGCTATGGTCAGAATGTTGTGGGGGCAAAACTTTTGCTGTATTCCTAATTCCTGAAGTGATGGTATTAGGAAGTGGGGCTTTCAGAAAGTGATCGGGACATGAGAGTGAAGCCCTCAGGATAGGGACTAGTGTCCTTAGAAAAGGAACTCAAGAGAGAACCCAACCTTTCCACCATCTGAGGACACAACAGAAGGCACCAAGATATAAGAACCAGAAAACAGGTCCTCCTCAGAGGCCACATCTACCAGTGCTTTGACCTACCTATGTGCTGCCCAGCTGCCAGAACTGAGAGAAACAGGTTTCTGTTGTGTGTAAGCCACCCCGCCTCACAGCAGCCCAAATAGACTAAAACAACACAAGACAGTACTTACAGAAATAATAGATGGGTCTCCGCGCTGAGTCTCTGCTTTGCTGGGTGACTGAAATTGCACAGGGAGGTAGCTCTTGTGAGGATCACTGGTAAACACCACCTAGATAGGAAGAGGTTCCATATTTAAGGTGACTATTTCCTCTTCCCAAAGGGTCCATCAGAGAAACTCAGTTATATTATTAGTGCCATTGTGTTTCTATTTCTGAGATTTTTGTACATATTGCATAACCTTGAACTCCGTTTTTTTAAAATGCTTAATACAAAAAGTGTAATTTTTCATTTTCTGGAACAATCTCTTTCGAACAAATATAATCTTGTTGACAAAATTAATTCAGGGGCTCGAGGTATAGCTTAGTGGTAGAACATGGGCTCAGTATATGCTAACCCCTGGGTTTGATTCCCAGCATCCTCCCCTCAAAAAAATTCAGTCATTTCAGTAAGTGCCTTAATAAATATGCATTGAATTTAAATTGTTGTAAACATTTTGGGCAAATATAGATACAAATCTTTTTAAAAGTTCTTTTCTGATCGATTATCGTGAATTGGGGCTCAGTCATTCTAGGATTGAGGAAAGAAGTACCTACAACAAGGGCTACTCTGTTTAAAATTTCTAGTGGCCTTGTACATGACCAGGTCTCAGCACACCTCTGTGACCTGCAGAGAGTCTCATGACAGAGCTACACCTAGGGACAGGCCCTCATTTCTCTCCAACCTATCACATTCAAGAGGCAGGGCCCCTCCCTCACTTCCCCATGAGCTCGGCACCTTCTTCCCCACACCCTGCCTTTGTGATTCCTTTTCCTCATCCCTTCCACTCCTCCAATCTCACCCCATGAGGCTTCTGCTCATTCAAAACACTTAACTCTCACATAATTTAACACTTCAAAGCGTATTTCCTAATAAATCAATGTCAAAAACTTTTTTGCAAGAACAAATAATCATCAGAAGACTAAGCAGCATTCAGAATCTGGACATTTCTTTGAATTTCAGGTTTGGAGTCAAAAGTTCATCTGAATTTTCCTACTTACTTCTAAATACATGTGTTTCACTTTGATATTCAAAATAAAAATTCCTCTCAAACTAAAAGTGATATTCCCAAATACTTCAAGTATTTTGCAACTGAACAAAGTCAGTACTTAAGACATTAAAAAAAATTATGATCAGTGCTTCTGGCACAAGAATAAAGAATGCTACATGTTAATGCATGAAACTGTTTAATGAAATAAAGCCTAGGATGTTTCCAAGGATAACTTAATCATTGTCACAACTAATGTTGATTATAAGTTATATAAAGTCTCTTCAGCAGCATGCAGGTGTAGCTCAGTGGTAGAGAGCTTAACTGGTATGTGACGGGGCTCTGGGTTCAATCCCCATTACCACACAAAAGTAAAAATTAAATAAAGTCTCTTCAGCAATGAAGAACTTTCTGAACAAATCCAACTCAAGAATGAGGCTGGAAAAATTAGTCTCTCACAAAGATTACCTCAAACTATCACTTTAACAGTCAAAATATTGCATAGGGGTTAGGGTACAGCTCAATGGTAGAGAGTTTGCTTAGCATGTGCAAGGCCCTGGGTTCAACCCAAAATACCACAAATAAAGAAAAAGAAAACATGGACCAACAAAGGGCCCGTCGACATGTACATATACCCACAAACATACTCTTCATATACACAAGGCTTTTTTGTTTTGTCGGTTTGGTTTTTGGTTTTACTTGTATGGGAGGATATAGGCAACTCAAGAATATGGGAGACTGAGATTGTGATAGGAGTTGCCATTAAAAAACAACAACAACAACAACACTCATTCTCTATCCTATTGGGCAGCATAAATCCATCTTTCTCTCCCTGCTTTCACTGCCACAAAGCCAAAAATAAATGAAAAGAGGGAACAAAATAAAGAATTTATGCAGTGAAAGATTTTGTTTCCTCGAATTCATCACGCTGATTAGAAATGAAAGCTCAAGCTTTAGAAGTTTTCTCCATATAAGTAGGCAGTATGCACTTCTGTGATCATTCAATTCTTGCTCTAAAAACCATCTTCAGTAGAACTCAAATGTGAATAGAATCAGAATTACCTGCAGGACTATTAAGCTGCAGGCTGCTGGGCCCCTGCTCCAGAGCTGCTGACTCAGTAGGACTGGGGTAGCCCAGGAATTCCCACTTCTCACAAGTTCCCAGGGATACTGTTGCTGCTGGTTGGGGGGACTACACTTAGAGGATGATTACCTTAGCCCATATTTGTTTTGTGAAGACTAAAAATGAGTCGGGGCAGTATTCATTCTGTATTTCTTTTTCACCTGGAACTGGTCTGATTCCTTTGGAACCCATTCATATGTGGAATTTAAGCACATTGTTTGGGTTTATTTCCACTGCCATTTTTGAACCAAGATCTATTAAAATATAGTAGTCTAATCAGAAATCTATCAAAGGAAGCATTTTTCACTTCTAACCAAAGTCAGTCTGTTCTTTGAATTACAAGGAAATATAATAGCACATGCTTCAAAATTAAAGAGTGGCTTTCCACCTTAAAAAAAAAAAAAAGGAATAATTCTCACACAAGCTGCACATTTTGAGGAGAAATTTCACACTACCAATAAAACAAAGCATTTTTATATCACTTTTTGATGTATAAACCAAGTGGCAACATTGTAACAGAATCACAAATCTGGGAAAGAAAAAAGGATGGCCAATATAGTAACCTCTAATTTCAAACTATAAAAGCCACAGCTAATCAGAGTAAACTGATGTCTCACAGGGAACAGGTACTTTTGTTATAAATTTGGACTACTTTGCTTCTTATAAGGATCACATTCTAGAATAGGCCCCAATTTAGGAGACACCAGCAAGTGTTTATAAATTGGCAACACATATGTTTCAAAGAAAAGTGCTCCTATTCCAAAGAAACCCCCTGATTTTTGCTCCCAGACCACAGCCCACTCTTCTTCCTTATTTACCTGGTGAGTGCCACAGCCTTGACAGAGTCTGGTGAGCACGGACGGCATGCGCTTGACCACCGATGGCTTTCTATAATACTGTGGATATGCTTTGGCCATGCAATTACTGACGTCTTTTGAGTCTGTTGATGCCAGGATCTTGACTCTTTCACATCCCTGAGATGAACAGTAACTGTGGCCATCCCTGTGGCTTTTGGCTTTGAGATACAAAAACAGTAACCTGCACAAAGCAAAGAGCAACCCATTTGGTGTTAGACTTCCTCTCAAAAACTTATAAAATTCCTCAAATCAACTCATGGCCAAAGGGATTTCTCCAATAAGTAACTTTTCGTAAGAAGAAAAATTAATTGCAAAACCAATAGAATTGTTTCTCTTTCTTCCCTGTCCTTATAGGGTTTTAAGTCAAATGCAGTACTGCTTTGGAAAATAATTCAATTCTTTGATTCAGTCATTCTGGAAGATATCAAAGTTGATTTCTGGTTTAAATTAGTTAAATAGGTAATCTGAGAGCATGGAATTTGGCCTGGCTCAAAACTTCCTTAGAAAACTGTATACTTGTATTGAGCTTAGGATTCCTAAATTGATGTGGTTTCTTCTTCTTCTTTTTGTCTTTTTGCTCATAAATCATTTTGGTTTAAGGTACAAAATTGAAGTCATAAAACAACAACTCTGCTTGGCTATGGTCAAGATAGTCTCAAATCAATTCCTGTGATGTGTTCCAAGAGCACATGGGCCTGGGGTCCTTCAGTCTGTAACTGAGCAAAACTCAGTCTAAATCAACAGAGTTCCACCCTCTCCAACTTTTCCTCCTACTGCCAAGATGGTCAGAAAAATCTAACTCCCAGGCAGCAGTCCAATATCTATCTGCAAACCCAGTCTTTCTAAACCAAAGCAAGTCAAGATTCTAAAGGACTTTGATAAAATGATTGATAACCAGTAATCAAGAATTAATATTTTGGGCTGGGGCTGTAGCTCAGTGGTAGAGCACTTGCCTCGCATGTGTGAGGCACTGGGTTTGATCCTCAGCGCTACATAAAAATAAATAAATAAAGCTACTGCTACAACTAAAAAATATTTAAAAATAAAAAAGATTCATATTTTAATATGAGGTCACTGAACAATGCAATGTTGAGATTAAGAGGTAAAAAATTGGGCTGGCTGTAGTTCAGTGGCAGAGTGCTTGCCTACATGTGTGAGACACTAGGTTTGATCCTTTGCACCACATAAAAATAAATAAAATAAAGGCATTCTGTCCATCTACAACTACAAAAAAGAAAAGAGAGAGAGAGTTAAAAAGTTAGTCACTGCCTTACCATCCAATAATTTTAGAATGTCAGGGACCTGATTGAAATGTAATTTCTGAAATATAATTAAAATTGTAAAAATAAAGGGAATTTAAAACAAAATTGTTGTTCAGAGGCTGAAGGATTCTTGAGATACCCAGACCAGAAAATATTTACCTCTTATTATTCAGGTAAATCATTAATTTGTGGTTACCAGACTATCCTTACAAATCTGGTACTCCATTTATTTTTGTGGAAAAACAACTGGGAATGTGGAATTTGTCATCTACAGAATAAAAATGCAGGTAGATGGTTTGACTCTAATTAGAAATTGAAAATTAGTGATGATTATTAAGAAAAAACTTAGGCTGATCACACCGGTCACTGCAGGTCCTGGAGAGAAAATGAGTTGCAATTTTTTCAAAGGCCAACGAGACGCTCAACAATTGAACCCTAATTTTCTTCCCCCAATCAATCCTGCCACCCTTCTCCCCACTCTGAGCTTTTTGCCTTTCCCCAAACATGCCATGCCACATTCTTCCATGCGCCCATGCATTTGTGCACACTGTTCTTTCCGCCTGCAAACCTCACCCATCTCTTTTTCCATCTCCTAATTGTTCCTTGGGAGGTCCAGTGTCACCCTATCAGGATGTCACTGGTTACTCTAGGGTAAGTATCCACAAAGGCACATTAAATATCCCATTATAGAATTTACAGCCTTTAAATCTTTCACTCTCTTAATTACTTGCTTTGCATGCCCAGATCTTTCAATGGACTGTGAATTTGTGAAAGAAATGCATCTTATTTACATTAATATCTTTACAGTACCTAGACAATGGTATATGGCTGGAATGTCAGCTTAAGGATGGAGACTGAAAGAGCATGCCACTTGCTGGAATAAGACAGGAGGTCAAGCCTACCATAACCCACAGGCTGAGAGACTGTAACTGGACAAAAGCAGACAAAGCCAACAGGACCCCAGGAGAACAGGATTAGAATTAAACAGTGGAAAGATGCAGCCTAGAGAAAGTTGAAAGCAAATATGCTATGGTTATACAGTGACCTTCAAAAACTCAAGGTCAACTTGAAAGACAACCTTAAGGCAGCAGCAAGAGAAAAATGCGCTTCCACTGAAATCTGAACTCTATCACATGTAAATAACTACCTTTGGACTTCTTGAAGATAAAAGGATTTTCATTTTCAGTTGGGTCTACTGGTTATTCATTGTCAAAGATAACTTCTCTCCCTAAATTGTCTTAATATGTAAATAGCAAACATCTTCACTCAATTCCTACTGCCAGCTATAATAACCAGTCATTCTAGTTCTCCTCTAAACCCTTAATAACAATGTGCAGAGAAGCACCCACATCAGCTGCTTTCCTAAACAGCTATCACATCACAGGCAATTCTTGGCTACAATGAAAAACTAGTAATTTCACCATTAAAGAAAAATAGCATTCATTCTCATGCCCTGGTTCCACTGAATTACCCTGTGCTGGAGTCAAAATAGAATTTCCTCTCAGACTGCTTCCTCTGCAGTTCTTCCAGTGAGTTCACGGGCTCATATTCTTCAACTTTGGATAATGAGCCACTCTGTCGTTGTAAAAAGCCAAAGGTAACTTGAAAACTTGTGTTTGATGGATAGCAGAGGCCTACTCGAATCCAGTCATTCCTTTAAAGGAGATACAATTAAAAAAATAATAATAATTCACACTTGAGTTAAAATCCTTTGGGAATCATGGCATATATAAATTTTAACTATAATTATTCCTTCTTAAATTTCCACTGTATGTTGAGCCACTAACAATGAAAATCCCAAACCCTGACATACTAACCAATCACCTACTTTTATCTGTTGCCCACATTTCTCTTACCAATAAATTTGCAGAATATATTCTACAGAGAAAAAAAAAATCTGGTTTCAACAGGATTTGGGAGACTGTGAATAAACATTGAATAAATATACTCAGATACTCCAAATGGATAATAAAGCCAAGTGAGATGATTGGGTATGAGTGTATTGAGACAGAAAGACTAACAGCCTGGTGGTGGAAGTGTACAATGGTAAAATCATTCTGAAGACTTTTTCTATTCATAAATATATTTTTATCTTTTGTAATAATATTAAGAAATTTCTAGTGGCAGGCAGAACTGCTTTTTTAATGCCTTTGATGTGTATCACCAAATTACCTTAGTATTTTTAATGTCGTTAGATATTGATTATCCTTTTAAAAAGTCATTTAAAATAATTTGCTTTTTTTTTTTTTCATCTTTTTATTGTTCACCATTTTAACCACTTCTAGCTGTAGCGATCAGCGGCATTGGGTGTATTCACCTGGCTGTGCACCCATCACCACTCTTCATTTCCAGAACTTTTCCATCATTCTAAAGAACTTTCTCAATCTGTTATAAGACCTTTAAATTGTCACACAAGTTTTACCCAGTAATCCCACTGATGAATAATTAGAAATGCAAATAGAGATGTTCCATGAGGTTTTTATACTAGCAAACGAGCAGAGGACAGGAGAAACACTAAGTATTCATGCAGGAAGAGGCAGTTAAAGAAAATTTCTGCACATCCATATGTGCAGGAAAATCTGAGTGTGGATAAAGAAGAGAACAATATAAATGTTTACATGCTTTTTTTAATGTTTTTTTCCCTGTACTTTCTTTATTATGTTAAATAAGTGAGTATGGCTTCCTAACTCTTTTTGGGGGTAAACACTGGGGATTGAACTCTCGTGGTGCTTCACCACTGAGCCACATCCCTAGCCCTTTTCTTTTTCTCTTTGAGACAGGGTCTCACTAAGTTGATAAGGGCCTCCTTAAATTGCTGAGGCTGGTCTTAAACATGACAAACCTCCTGCCTCAGCCTCTTGGTCGCTGGGATTATAGGCATGCACCACTGTGCCCAGTGGTTTTATAACTCTTAAAAAAAAAAAGTGTTATTTTCAGAAGTGGAACTATGACAAAGTCTATGACTGCTCTATAATTATATTAAATTTGGAAAAAGAAATTACCCCCGTCTTCCTCTTGCCTCTCCTCATCACATAATTTTTATAACTTCTACCTAATTAAACTAGAAAAGCATGACTAACTTTTAGGCCCATGTGGATTTTTGAAACTTTTAGGTTCAGCCTTTTTTCACTTGAAAATGTTTTTACTTGCTTAGTATGCGATGAAAACCTTGCACAGTACTTTATACAGAACTTGTGCATTTTCCCCCCAGTACTGAGGATTGAACCCAGAATCCTCTGCTTGCTAGGCAAGAGCCCTACCACTGAGCCACATCCCCAGCCCTGCATCATTTGATTCTAACATTTCACCTCAAGTGCATAATCCTGCTCCATGTAACTTTTTAGAATACCGATCACTCGCTGACATTTCTTCCCAATCCTCCCTGACTATTATTTGTTTCTTTTATTGAATTCTCTGGAACACACTGACAGTCTCAGATTGGACTTTAAGAAATCTCACCCTGGAAAAGAGTATTTCCTCCATAAAGAAATAATAAACACTTGAGAAGATAGATATGTAAAACTTGACTTAAATATGCTATGCATACATGTATCAGATCATGTGGTAACCCATAAATATGTGTAATGCTTATGCTTTCCTGTATCAGTTTTGAAATAAGCTTAATTTACAAATAAAAAAAAATCTCTCCTTGAACACAATGTGAACTAAGCATCGGACATAGGGAGACTTAGTAAGAGGCTGCTGCAGGGTTCCAAGAAAGAGATGATGATGAAAGCCGGGCATACTGGGGCATGTCTGTTATCCCAGAGGCTCAGGAGGCTGAGGCAGAAGGATCGTGAGTTCAAAGCCAGCCTCAGCAAAAAGTGAGATGCTAAGTAACTCAGTAAGACCCTATCTCTAAATAAAATACAAAATAGGGCTGGGGATGTGGCTCAGTGGTTGAGTGCCCCTCAGTTCAATCCCCAGTACCCACCTCCCCCCAAAAAAGGCGGGGGGATTGATGATGGCCTGAATTCAGTCATAATCTGTGGGGGTAGAAAGCAGTAGAGATCTGAGTGACATCAGGAGCCAGAACCAACAGAGATGAAGAGGGAAAAGGCAGAGTGAGGAATGAGTATGGGAAGTTTTAGAGAAGTGCTAGAGAGAAGCGATGGTTCAGTGTAGAGCACGTGCCATCTGCCTATTTCAGAGCAAGGGCACCCACCATGATGAGCACCCATTCTTGGAAGTGACCTATTTATAGCTCAACTGTAAGTTCTATTCCTCTCTGTTTACTTCAACTGGGTGTTCAAAGAGAGTCCCATGAGTCAGAGCTTTATGACCAGTCAGGTGAATGAGCCATGGCAATTTTCTAGGCACATATCTGAGCAGCTTCATAGAACCCCACAGGTTAACAGTTTTACAGATCTAGATGGCTTTGCTCCTGCCCTTCAAAATACAGTGGGCCCTCCTTATCTGCAGAGTCGACATTCACAGGATTCAACCAATGAACCCCAATTCAAAAATATTTTCAAAATAAAAAATTGCAGCTTTGGTGAAAACACACTCTTTTCTTATTATTGTTCCTTAAACTATATATAATTATTTGCATAGCATTTATATCATATTAGGTTTTATAAGTAATCCAGAAGTGGTTTAAAATATATAGGACGGTATAACAGGCATTGAGCATCCACAGATTTTAGTACTCATGGGTGGGTGGGTGGTCCTAGAAACCAGTTCCCCAAGGACACAGAAGGACAACTGTAGTCCCCTTTCTCCTATCTGACTTCACTTTGGGTCACTTTTCTTGACACCCTATGTTCCCATCTCACCAAATCCATCATTCCCCAGGTAGAGTAGGCCCTGTCCCAACTCTGATTTTGTAACAAGACTGACCAAAGTATCACTTTCTGACTGCAGCCTGGCCCCACTCCCTAAGGCAGATTTAGTTGCCATATCCTCTACCCACTACAGGGAAAAAAGAGTTTGAATTTATCTATTCATTCAGGTTTTTTTTCTTCTGCACATCTAGTATGAGTTCATTTTTCTTTTTATCAACTGACACACTTGCGTAAATTAATGTAAACATATCAACTTGGATTGAGTTTGATATCATTGGGACAAACAACTGAGAAGGGACAAAATCATGCTTTAAGTCAGGGCATTTAAACCCCAACTCCCCCAACTTCCCACAGCATATATTACAAATCAAACCCACTTTCTTCTGTCAAGTCTAAACTTGGCATCAAAAATCTTTTAATTTTACCAGTGCCCATTTGGAAAATCATATAAAACTTCTTCCAACTTCAGCTACAGGGACTTAAGTTCAGCAGCCTACATTAAAACTTATTGCTAAATAGCTTTATGTACACAATACATTGGTCTCAGAAAAAAAGAAATGTTTTCAAAATAACAGGACCCAATTTATATAAATAATCTCCTTACTCCATCAACACAAAATATACAGCCTCTCCAGAACAGGAACAAAGTACATGAAACAGGCATTCTTGATAGGAAGGAAATATGTTATTGTTTTCTTCACTAAGTCAGTACTTGCCCAACTGTTTGAAATGACAGTAATAGAAACATACTTGTTGAAGTTTACAAGGTATAGAAAAGTAGTCCGTGGTGCTGGCCCATTCCAATGGATGGTATAGCCCTTCTCCAGCATGATCACAGGCTGGTACTGCGGAAAGGCAGCCCTCTGGTTAATCCCCCGGAGTACCATGGGGTGGGATGGATACTCATCTCGTGTGATGGTCATACTAAGATTCTGTGTGTTCCATGTCTGTACATAGACCTTGAAAGAACAAATAAGAACTGAATGAAAGATGATGAAAATTGAAATAACTATACAAATCTTTCTAGCACAAAGTCAAGTGTCTCTACATTAAAAAGAGAGATTCTGTGATCTGTGCCAGACTACATGAGCAGTGGCCAACTACATCCTAAGCCACACTTAACAATGCAGCCTGCTTAAACTAGATGTGGTCAGAACAGACCCTGCGTTCTTGCTAGCCAAGATCTTCATCATCAGTTCCACCACTGCAGGCCAGCTTATTCATCAGAATATAAAACTCCTGTGGCTTATTCAGCCTGTCATGAAATCCCTCAATCTGAAGAACACATGGGCAAAAAAATTAGTAAACTAATGTGAAAACTGATACCCTCTACTCAAATCTAAGAGATTTTCCTCCAAACCAAGAGATGGAAAATTTATATATCTTGGGGCTTTGGCTTTCAATTTTCCATGACCTACATTAGCCCAAGAAGTCATTTTTCACCCATTCAAAAAAAAAGAATTATAAAGTACTCTGCAGCAACTGGAAAAACATTAAGCTGAGACAAATTTGAAAATCTTGAATTTATTCCAGTGGCATTCGAGCCACTCTTCATGCCAAAACAGAACCTTCCACAAATGCATCTTCCAAAGGACAAACCTCAGAACAATTTCCTAAAACAAAGCAGTATCCAGTAACTAAATTCTCCAGAATTATTAAAACGTTTGGAGAATATTGATGCTTAATGAAGAATACTTCCATATTTTTTCTGCCATTTCTTACAATCTTGTCTATAATGACTTAATTACATATATGTTCTTTTGTTCATGTCTGACTACTTTAATACTCTTCTGTACTGACACCACTTAAAGACTTAAAAATAGATAGAAAACATACTTTTAATATTTCTGATTGTTTTCATTTAAATACCCATGTAATATAGACTTTAATATATATTATTTTCTTAAATCTTTTATTTATATTTGACATATATTTAATTTGGGGGAGGTGGGCAGGCAGACATGTACATCCCCCACCTCCTGCCCAAGGATGACTGGAGGTGGCAAAAGTGACCTTAATTCTCTGTTACCACCTTTCTTCCTGAGTATCTTTATCCCTCACGTATGCAAGGAGCTCATATGCCATTTAAAAATGTTCACATACAGCTATAAAATAACTATTCTATGTTGGGATTCAGATGCTACTGTCTTTTGCCTACAAATGTTTGCTACATTATTTCTAAGCAAGAGCAAATGGTTACAGATGAGAACTTCCAGCCCAAATTACAAATTCTCAGGCGAGAACTCCTGACCTGCAGTTCTACCATTCCCAGAGTCTCCTGGGAGGTCCCTGATGACTTATTTTTTCCTGCATCTACAAGTACAAATGGAACTACTCTTCTGCTTTGTTAAGATAGAAAGATTAAGTTCCTACCTCAAATAATGTTAAAAACCCAAAGGGATAAATAATTTGAGTAAATATTGAAATATAAATGAAAAAATACATATAACATTTATTATTAAAATTAATTTTTAAAAAAGTATGAGTTATCATAACCGTGTACTTTATAAATTCATAATAATTTTCATCAGTGAGCATCTACCACTTTAAGAAAGCTGACAGATACCCACACGTGAATACACATGGTTGACAAAAAAAATTTAATGAAAACTGTAGCTATTAAAAGACTGAGGGCTTTTTATTTTTGGCTTTTGCTTTAGTTTTAATTCTAGAATGGCCATAGATTCCTAAGTACAGATGGGCAAACAATTTGAAGCAAAGGAAATTCTGATTAAGAATAAAATGAGAGAAAAAAAAAAGAAATCATATTTTCGAACCACATTCTTTTCAGTATTATACTGCAGTTAAGTCTCCATTCTCTCCTTGTCCCCCAGGACTTAGTCCTATATACTTTGTTTCTGGTTTTTTTTTTTTTTTTTTTTCTTCATGGTAATGAGAAATGCCATAACACAGAAGCTAATAACACATTAAAATAAATGAGAAGCACTGTCGAATCTTTATCACATTCAAGCCCTTTGTCCTTGTTGATAGATCAGAATCCAAAAATTGTTTTTTAAGTTTTTAAATGTAAAAGTCACATATTTTAACAGTCATGATTCAAAGTCAGAAGAGTGGTGAGCAATTCCACTATAAGACGCTCCAACTACAGAAGCTTGGGTGGTAGAAATACAGTAAGCTCCGGCTGCTCAGAGAAGGGACAGGCAGAGTCCACGAATGCACGCTTAACAGGCAAAGCAAGCACAGGCTGGCGGTGGGGAAAGATCACAAAACTGGTCCCTTCACAGGAAGAGTCCAGACGACGGAATAAGAGCATCTTCCAAAAAAATGGAGGGGCAGGAGGGCTTCTTCCCTGCCTTGGGGGCTTTCAGAGCCCAAATTCCACTTAAAGGATCTTTGCTCTTCCTTTAATTTTCCTATGTTCTAATCATCCCCTTTCCTTTATTCTTTTATCTCCCCTGACAGTCTATTATTAAATCCTAACCTCTCATTGTCTAGAATAGGGTGGGGGCAAGGGGGGTCTGCTTCCTTCAAAATTCTGGGCTGTTGGTGCCTCCGTTCTATAATCTCTTCCATTCAAATCTCAAACTGTCAAAATTACCTTTGCAACTTAGAGCCCTGACTTTCCTGTGCCATTCCACACACTAAATGTTTTCCTTGTATTCACGTGTCTGTCATCAGGGTCACCTCCCAGAGAGGAACTTCCCACTTTAGTCAGATTCCCTAATTAAGTAAAGAAATATGTCCCTGAAAGCAAAGGATAAAACTTCCTCTAAGGGGACAGGGCTGGAACAGGGCGAGAAACCTAAGAGCCAAAACACAAACGTTCTCTCCACAGCAATATTTCAAACCTATTTCAACAAGGGTGAATCATTTTGTCCCACTACAAATCACTTTTTCATTTGCTAAACTGAGGTGGCTTTCAGTAAAACTCACTCCCCCACCCCTGAAAAAAATCATTCTTGGCAAAGCACCAATCACACCAAGAAGCTGAAGTGACCTCCTCACAGAGGCAGCGCTATGAGAAGCTTGAGGACTCAGCATCCAACTGCCTTCTGGGCCTACCTGGGCATAGGTCCCACTGCAAACCACTGCATTCCACTCAGTCACGTTGACACAGCTTGGATGGCGGATCAGGTAGTTGTCCATTCGTCCCACATAAGTATCCTTGTACCCTGTCACAGAGCCATCAATGTCATGGAATATGGAGTTCTTATCCCCATCCAGCTCACAATCTTCAAACCAGGGCCCAGGTTTTCCAAAGAAGACATTCAGAGAGACCTGATGGCAGTGAAAACCAAGGACATCACAAAATAAGGGCTCCTGCCATCTCGGCATCAGTCTTCGATGACCCAAGTGCCTGCCCATCACACAACTGCTTTAAAGTGAAAACAGTTTGGAGTTAGGGTTCATTGTTGGTAACTATGGCACCCAGTCAATCAGAGTTTTCTACTTAATTAATAGCCTGCTTGGGGGAAAAACGTCTAAAGCCTTACAAAGGTCAATTGGCAAATATTGAATCTCATCTTTTTATTCCCTTTTTCCCCCCACTGAAAACTATTAACCTGCTCTGACAAAACTAATTATGGTAAGGGAAACGAACAGAGTTGAGAGAAAAAGAACTATGAAGTTGTATATATAGAGTTGCCAAAAATTATAAATTCCACACATAAGACCTATGTATTTCCCTGCATGCAAATTATACCTCAATTAACTAAAGACCTATTAAAGTATATCTTTAGAGCTAGTTAATGTATTTCACCCCAAAAGCTTTAGCTACTTATTCATATGACCCTCCCCACCAAAAAATAAGTATAGTTCAAAACTGATATATCATGTAAGCCGTAGCTTAGTATATCTGGGTTACTACTGAACTCACTGAAATCTGCTGAAATGTGTAGACTGCTGTCTCTCTCTCCTCAACCTGACCATGCCCAGCTCAGTAATTTTTATATCGGGTGGTTAATTTAAAGCCTTTACTAAACGTGTACAAGTGACCTGCAAAGCAGATTGCAGATGACAGTTTATAGCTGCTTCTTATTTGTGGAAAATTACTGATTTCCTCTAACATTTCTTTATTCTTATATCTCCCAAGGATATTTATCATTTAGATAAAGCTACTCATTGGAAAACAGTGAAGTTTGTAGTCAAGTAGGTCCAGATTCTTAAGTTTTACAGTTTTCTTTTTCCTTTGTGCCTCCTATGGTTAAATTTGAGAAAAGCTCATAGTACATTTTCTACCTATTTATGCAGAACAAATTTTGCAAACTGTTTCTTTTAGAAACTATTCCCAGAGTATCACCACCACAGAAAACTCCAAGCAGGATGAACCACTGAACTTAACCAACATGCATGCTCTTATTATAACATTTCAAAAACTGCTTTTCAATGTGACCACATCAGTGGTCACTGAACTCTATGCAAGGAGGTCTATGGGGAAGTCCACATGGGAGTAAGCAAACAGCCAACCTTCACACAGGAGAGGTGCTCTAAGGTTCACCATAAAGGGATGGGGATGTAGCTCAATGGAAGAGCACCTTGACTAGCAAGGCCCAGGAGTCAATCCCTAGCACTGAAGAAGAAGAAAAAAATCTTCCTACTTATTTTATATGGGAAAACATCTCTTAGTATGGCCCACCTCTTAACCTGGGGTCACGGCACCAAAAAGAAAATCAACCAATTAAGCCAAGAACCTAATTTTTGCCCCTACCTCAGTTCTATGCCCTAGCTGTTTTAGAAAACTAGATAGAGACTGATAAACCTATCTTGAGCTTTATTTTAAAGTGGTCAACCATAAAGTTTGTGACATGAGTGAGAGAACTGAGAACTTTGAGCTATTCTCCAGTTTTGGCTTATGTCACCACCACCGTGGACCTGGCAAGATGGCGAAGTCCTGCGAGTCCATAATCAGACTGTCCTGTGTATTACGGACAACAGGGAAATGGTGAAACTGCTAAGAAATTCACTTCTATGGGCTACTACACTGTAAACAATGGAAGTCTATCTTCTTTGCAATTTTTATAAAATCCACCCAACAGTTCATAACAGAACACGATGTTGATCACACTTCCCAGCATTCCTTTGTGTCCCCAATTTTTTATCTTCCAGTTACCCAGAAAAACAGCTCCATATAAGTAAAATACCAGATAGGTCCCAAATCCTCCTAGTGGAGATGGGGCTATAGTACTAGCTTATTATACTCAATTTCCCAAAATCATAAGTCCTCATGTTCCTGTGACATGCCCCCTTTGTCATCACTTTAAGTCATTTACCTAATCAAGATTATCACTTGAATGTCAGAGATACCCCAAGTCACCTGGGACTTCTGTTCTTGCCTTGAACTCAGTGGGAAAGAGTGAATGGGATTAGGAGTTGCACGTATTCTTCTTCCCCAACATTAAGATTTAGTATAAACCCTTTGTGTTTTTGTCCTTCAGAATCTGTTATCCCTTCTTTTCCCACTAATATATGTGTAGGAACCTTAAGAATGTACTTACATGTGGACCAAACTTCACAAGGGAAATGTTATTTCTGGGGGTTATCTGCCAGGTATTCTTCATGAGGAAGCCAATTGCACTGCTGTACCTATCTGGAGTTGGCACATATTTTTTAAAAGTACTCCTGGTGAGATGAATGGGCCCGTCATAAATCTGAAAGCCTCTAATTGGGAATGTCCTGTTAAAATACAAGATTTTGTTTTATGCAGATAGGCCTGCCTCTTGACCAGCACTTACTTGTGTTATACAAACTGCTAAATATCCTGTAAGTGCTAAGCATAATTCCAGGGTACCAAAACAAGTCCCTCCTGGAATAAAATATATATATATTGCAGTGGGAACGATAAACAAAAAAAAAAAACAAGTGAAAATTTCAGATACTGAGTGCAATAGAGACAAAAAGACATAAACACAATAGACTGAGGGAAGATAGGCTCCTTTTGGATAGAACAGAGGTCTTGTTATAGAGGTGACTTTGGATTCCTTGCATCAACTCAGTTAAGATGATTTATTGAGGGCTGGGGGTGAAGCTCATTTATGGAGCACTTGCCTAGAGTGCGTAAGGCTCTGGGTTAGATCCCCAGCACCAAAAAACCTCCTCTGAAGCCACTAAATGACAGTAAAAGGGTGAAATGATATAAATAAAAGTAAAAAGCTTAAGTCCTCAGGGCTTGCTATGTCAAAGGGCTGGCTAGATTGAGAACTTCTTTGTTTTCATATCCTTCCTTTCTCCTTAGCCTACTAATCATAAATCTTTAGCCAGAATTAATGTACAAATCCTATAATATTCTCAATTCCTTAGGTTTAATTTCCTATTGAATTCTTTAATCACACTGCAAAGATTTCTACAGTAACTAATTACAGCTTGGCGATATGCTACAACAAAAGCATACACCCTAACAAGAAAACCCAGTATTCTGTGTGAAAACCTGTGCATCGTGCTATGTTTCTAAGCACATAACTCAAAATGGTTCTCCCTCATAGAAAATATTATAAAAATCAGTACAACAAAAATAATCCATTCATCAATGTGAAATTTGTTTTGAAAATCTTCCTGGGCAAACAAAAACAAATTTGAAATCAAACTGGAGGACAATGTCCAATAAAAAAAAATGAAATCAAATCACCCACCATGATACTGCAGCCCATTCCCCAACCAATGTGGCTCCTTTTTTTTTTTTTCCATCTACACTATTAGGAGAGGCAGGTGCAGCCTAATTATGTTAGCTATTAAAAAAATTCATTAGGTTCTTTTCCCAGTGGCTTCCATGGGATTTCTACATACTATAGCATATCCTGATGCTCAATATTCCACAAAGACAAGCACCACTGGGGTACATCTTAGTGGCAGAGGATTAGTCTGACATGTGCAGGCCCTGGGCTCAATACCCAGCACCACCACAATAAAACAGAGTCTCAGGAAGCCAGGCACAAGGGCAGAGAAGCCAAACACAGGCCACCCTTTGCCAGAAACTAGTAAAGTTGAGAGTCTGTTTGCCCAATTCTCCTACCTCTGACCCAATATCCAGAGAGTGCACTCTTTTAAGGAGCTGATTCTTGATGAATATGGCATAAACTTACATTTGAGGTCTTTAGAACATGCTTTGAATTTTCTCTACCTGGTTTTCTCTCAAATAAAATAAGGACGACACCAAACAGACTCACAGAACTGAAGTAGAGATTAATTAGTTAACAGTTTTCTAAAAGCTTTGAAGAATCTTTCTAGTGCTAAGTACTATTTTAATGGCTCTGATCATGCTGACAGAAAACAAGCCAAAAGTCTGCCCCTCCCCTAACACCTCAAACACTGTGAATTATACAGTCGTGGTGGGGTTTTGAGTCAATTTTGGCATCAACCATCTCCTATTTTCTAGGACTCGTTTTCAAGAGGTAATTTCCTTTTTCCAGTGGCTATTTCTGAAAACCAACATCACAAACCGAGGGAAAACTGACCTAATGTCATAGTTTATGGTTTGGCAACTTTTTATGTCTCAAGAAAGTAAAAAGAAAAATAAAGAAAAAAACACCAGCTTACATAAGGTCTTATGTAAGAATTAAGAAACAAGGTAGACTTCCTTGTTATAAAATCAATGATAGAATCTATGAAATGACTAATAGTTAATGCATGAAATTTAATGAGGATAATACACACAATGATAATAAGAGGAGCAACAGTAAGATAGGAAGTTACAGTAGGAACCAATCTATCCAGAATTATTACAGAAAATTTTTCAGTGTTACATTTTCCTTCTATTGCTTAAATTAAAAATCTCTATTACCAAAGCAATGTTTACCTATTCCGAGGTAATGTCCGAGGCTTCTGGTCTATTCCTCCAATGCCAAAGTACTTGTTCTGACCACCCTGAAAACCGTAATTCCTGCTCTCCCCAACAAAGAGGGATTCAGATACCTCCTGGCTGGAACCTTCATCACTTGGGAAGCTTCCATCACTGTTAAAATGAAGACAGTCATCAGCTCCACTCCTTCAAAAAATTCAAGTTTACCTCACAAGAATGCAAACTATAACTTAAATAGCTTAAAAAAAACAAAAACTTCAAAGCCAATACCTTTTTCTATTATACTTTCAATTCAATGATTATCGAATCACCAGGAACTGACTTTAAACTGTGAAAATACCTCTTATAAATTATTAAGTGCCTTGCAATTTACACAGAAACAAAGGAAATTTAATTTAATAGCCACAACTGATTGGTCTCAAGCAACAGCACTGCAAATAAGATAATAACATGGCGACAACAATGATTACCATCTGGAGAAAAATATTAACACAAAAAGTTTAGTTCTTAATGCTAAATTAAAGCAGCTTCTAAAAGAAAAATATTTTTTTAACCTCCTATTTCTCTTTCTCTTTCAAAGCCTATTTTTTAAAAAAAAAAAACTGCAGTCTAAATCTCAAACGCTTTCTTCTAAGCAAAAATTATGACTGGCTTGTTCCTCTGCGGAATTCCAGCCAGATTAACCTACTGCTTTGGTATGAATTCAATTAGTCAATAAAAATGTATTTTTGGCCCTCTAGTGGTACCAGAAAGAGAGTGCTAACTTTTTTTTTTTTTTTTAATGTTCATGAATAATAAAACATTCCTGTGCGTTATCTACTCTATTCTCCACCCGCCTCCCATCCCTGGAAAAAAAAATCTAGGGTAATTTTACCTGGCTTTATAATAATCAAGTAAGCATTTTTAAGCAATTACAAACCTGGCAAAGGTTAGTCCTATTCCATTATCTGCAAATCTGTAAGAGAACAGACGATGACAGAACACTTTAATTTACCGCATAAGAGAGAATTCTCTAATACATAATTGTGAAATCCAGGAAGTCCCCATGTTTACTCTCTCCAACCACACAGAAGCTGAAATGCACAGTGAAGCACAAACTGTAAAGTGGTGGCACCTGGTTCAAATCCTGGCTTTGCCAATTATTAGCTGTGTGACCTTGGGCAAGTTATTTGACCTCTTTCTCCCTTGATTTTCTCATCTATAAGCTGAAATAAATAATATAACCACCCTTAGAGAATTCTCTCTCTTCATGTACTGGGAATTGAACCCAGGGGCACTTAACCACCGAGCTACGTTCCTAGCTCTTTTTATGTTTTGTGATGGGGTCTTGCTAAGTTGCTTAGGGCCTTGCCAAATTGCTGAGGCTGGCTTTAAACTTGCCATTTTCTTGCCTCAGCTTCCGGAGCTGCTGGGATCACATTTAGGAGCCACCATGCCAGGCCTCAGAGAATCCTTGAAGCATTAAATATACTAAATAACTTCAAGTATTTGGAATAGTGTCTGACACACAGTAAGCAGCATGTGCAAGCTAAAATTATTATTTTTAGAATTATTGTTTGGAAATAATTAGATCATAGTATTCTTTTCAAAAATGTATGTGTTGCCTAAGTCATTTCTACAGATTCAGTGTATTATCAATTTCCTCCCCACCTTGGTGATATAAAAGTCAGAAATGATGGTGAAATGCCAAGAAGCTAATGGTCAGTGCCAGGAAAAAAAAAAAATCAAAATCTTCTTTCCAGATGGTTGAACACCAAACCTTTAGCTCAACCTGCATCAGGCCTCTTCAAACAAGTAGAAAAAAAGAAGTGAGAAACTTCCTGCTTCAAGTCATGGTAAGAAATAAGTCAACAGACTCAGTAAGGTGGAATTATACAGCTTTGCTTTGAATGGCAATGGAGAAAAAAAAAAATCAGAAAAACTTTCAGGACTTTCCAAGAAGGGGGGAAAAAAAAAATACAGGTAGTTTCAAATATTTAGTGCTCTGACATAAACCACGTTAGTACATAAAGTTAGATCCTAAGCTTCTGTTCAATCTCATTGCAAAGCTCTCATGTCACCAGACAAGTTCAGTTCCAATAAAAGCACAAGAATGAGACGATTCCAAATATTTGCAGTCTGTTAACTCTAGCATACTTCTTTAGAGCTTGTCTTATTAATAAAAATAATAATAACAATGTGATTCCAGGAATCACCACCATACTTTCATCCTATTGGTTTTAAAAAAAAAAACCTTAAAAACAAATATATACGTGTCATCAGATAATAACATGGTTGAGAATACCCACGCTGAATTCTGAACGATAATATCCCCTCCTCGCACCCATGCTCCATAATCATTGTTTTTAAAAGCAATAAGTCTGTCGATGACAGCAGCAACTCGTGGCTTTTCAGGGTCTGCATCCTGATGAGGTCGAAACCTGAGGGTTTAAACAGAGGGCAATTTTATAAAAAATAAATAAATAAAAAGGAATAAAAATTAGCTGTTTATAGTCATAAGCTGAAGTATCAAGAAGCAGGATTTAAATTTGGCCAAAACAAACATCTTAAGACACAATAATTCACATTTCAAATGTCAAAGAAAAAAAGTAACATTCATTTACACACAACTTCCCACAGAACTGCTTCTTAGCTTCTTATTTTTTTTTTAAGTCAGATTACAGAATGGACACTGCAGAACATTATAAACACAAAAATCATTTTCATTAAAAACAAATACACACACACCCACACACCCACATATACACTTAAACCAGGAAAATTAGCATGTTTTCACAGACTCTTAGGTTTCCTGTTACTGATGTAAACTAATCACATAAAGTAATCGTATATTTCAACATACACATATGTGAATTGAATTATTTGAATTGTGTACTTGTTAAATGTTTCAGATGTAGAAATAAAACTGGGTTTAGTAGTCTAAATCTAAAATAGATTGTATTTAATTGATTTACTTATAAAGCCTGAATTTTGCCTTTTCTCTTCCTTCTCTCTAAACCATTTGTGAGAACCTTAATGAAAAAGTCAAAGACTTGGTGTCAAAAACTAACCACTATAATGACTCAAACAAATAATCCCCTAAGTCTACTACTTCACAAAGTTAGGGGAAGAACTTTTAAAAAACAGACAGCTTTTCAAAAATCAGCTCAGCAGGTTGAGATTCTCAAACATACAGTCAGGAAATAGCTTTGGCATAATGCTACTGTCACACTGACTGGCATATAGTAGGTGCTCTCTAACTGCATGATGTGAGAAGCAGCTCTGTAGAAAGAGAAGCAAGTACACATGCCCCTGGGCACACATGAGCTCAGCACGCCACTCCAAGCATCCACTCCAAGCCCATTGGCTGGAGAGCAAGCAAGGAAGATGGGCTGGAGGGCAGGCTCCTGCCAGATGAGCATGTGGGTCTTCATTCAAGGTGCAATGGGACCAATGGAAGCTTGGAATTGGGAGTGAGGTATCAGGTTTCAGCAGATTACAGGCTGCTATTTAGGAAATGAATGGCCTCCAAGGCCATTCTGGAGGCTGTATTTCAGGCAGATGCTGGAGGTTCAGACTAGGGTGGTAGCAGTGCAGACAGGGCATTCAATCCAATTATGTGACTCAGGGCCTTTACCCTAACTACCTCTGACTTAAGTGGTAAAAAGTCTGACTCTGAGTCAACACGTACTCATCTGTCATCATACTTGCTGCAAATAGCTGTGCAGATATGACACAACATTAAGCAGATAGACGAGTTCTACAAAGGAAGCTGTCTTTACAAGGTAGAAACTATTCAAAAAAAAAAAAAAAAACTACCATAAAGAAACATCTGATTTTCTGCTCTAGCCATCTTACCTCTTCTAAACTCTCTATCCATATAATTCAGTCATTAACCACTTGCTTCAATATCCTTTATTTTAATCTTCTTTCCCCATGTGGTATATAGAAAATATGGCTAACTGTCCTGATTTTTCATCATCATCTATGTGATTCAGCACACTTCCAGCCTTAACTGTCCTCTGCTTTAACTGTACTGGGTGGTTCTAATGTTCTGTCATTTTTTAGATGGCATTTCTCAATTTCAAATCAAGTGCTTCCATGAGTTAAAATTTCCCATTTTTGGATTCTTGTAAGTTCACACACATCTTAAAGACAAGGAAAGGCTCATCTGATTAATTGTGAGTCAACTTCCTCTTTGATGAACTCAGTATCTTCTGTATCCCAAGAGCCTGGCATTTAATTTGTAGACTAGTCTACTACTCATTTATGTTTTAGCATTTTTCGTCATGTCTGGATTATATGAATACAGGTGGACACATTCTATACATTAGTCTCTGCAAAGTTAAACGTATGGAACACAGCTGCCAAATGTCTCATAACTCAACTTCTATACTAAGTTCATCCAAATGGAGTCCAGTTCCTTACCAATCTGTATAGCACTTACATACTGGTAAGAGAAATAATGGGATGCAGAAGAAAGATTATCATTTTCATAACACCATAAACAAATCTCTGATAAAAAATTTAAGCCATAATGAGTAGAATTTTATTGTCAAATCTAGTTAAAATATCAATGGATTCTTAAATATGTTTACTCATCTATTCACACTTGTATTTGTACATATATTAATTATATGTATATGTGTATATATACCACATATATATACACACACAGCAATATTATTTAAATTATATAAATGATTTTTGAAGGAAAGGCGCCAACTGTGCTGTATTTAAAGAGTTACCTGGAGGCACTAAGTTAGCAATGTACACATTACTAGTTCTACAAATTATACTAGTCCTACAAATTATAATAAACCCTTAAAAAGCAGGAGAGACCTTCTAACATAGATTTCTTCATTTGCTAATATTCTTTTGGTGGTTCATAATTTGTTCTCATCTTTATGCTCCTTTTTATTAATTTTATCTTCCCTATCTATCCATTTCATGTGTCGATTAACTATGAACTATACAGTATCTTGTGTTTTACTTAAATAGTGCCCATCATTTCTGGGCTTTCCGATGCTATCTGATCATAGCTCTAAAATATTACATTGCTCAAATTGACCTATGAGGCATCCTGATGAGTAATTTACAAATTACTTTCCCCAGTTTCTCCTGACCTCATGCCCTAGTGATATATTATCGCAAGGATTCTGCTTCACACGTAGATTCATTAACCAACAGTGTGGTTCCTCCTTTATTCCCTTAAGAACAAATGGGCCTGGCATTCCTCTCTTAAATTTCTATTAAAAGAGCCCATTAAATCTAGCACCTGTTCAACTCCATAAACTGGTGAATCAACCTGAAGTATAGAAAAATAATATTTATACCATGTCTACCAAATATGACCGTAAGTTGCCATCTTTCCCAGAAAACTTTATGTCCATCTGAGACCCTTTATTTATTTTGGCTCACATACAGGTTGTAACAGAACTCTGCTGAAATGCTGATCCATATCCCAACCACATTCTGTGGTTATGTAGGAAACAACACAGAGCCTGGCTAGGATGTGGATCTGAGGCCACAAACAACTGAACCAGAATCAGCTTGATCATCAAATCAGGGATCTTTCCCTTTGAAATCGATTCAATGCAATGTTCCATTTTGACCACTAAACATAAACTCTATATGTTTTGGTTTTTCAGGATTAAAGTGAAACATCTTAGTTTAACTTATTTTTCAATGAGTCACACTTTTCTCCAAATATGAGAACTTTTCAACATCTCTTTCTTCTTTCTCTTTCTGTAACTCACTCTAACATCAATTTATCACAATGAAAAAGGAGAAAAGCACCAATTTGTTGGCATTTCCGTAAGATAAATGTCCACACTCAGGACCTGGGACAGCAGAGAAGTGTTTTTCCAAAACCCTCTGTAAACTTTCAAAACGTTATCCCAAATGTGTTGCCAGAGAAAAGAGCACAATGTGCTCCACTCGGAAAGTTCTGCTTTGGCAAGATAAGGCTTGAGTGTGAGTTAAAAGAGCCAGCTCTACCTTGCACTGTTATCCAAACAGAGGTATTCCCTCGGGTCAGCGGCACTGGAGTTGGTTGTTTTGACACCCTTGTCAATAAATAAGCCAGCCTGAAATACATAATAATAGACTAAAATAAATATGCATCCCAAGTTACACCTACATATATTACGAGTCATGTAAATAAGTTCTAGTTTATCACTTCTACCCAGAATGCATGTGGGGGGAATGGGATAAACAGCAGAGCAAAGGCATGAAAAACAATGACATTCCTGGATATTTTTATGATTTTACTCATTCAATCATTCAACAAATATTTACTTAGTGCCTACTCTGCGGGAGGCACCAAGCGTTATACATTAGCTAACAAGTAAAATATGACGTGCAGTTACTGAAGCAGAAACTATCAGGATGACCTGAAATTAAGTAAATAATTACAATCCAACACAAGAAGCTTATGGCAAAAAATAAAACAGAGGAAGACTGAGAAAGGCAGCAGAGAAAGGCTCCTAGATGCGGCCTTTTTCATGGGTGGGTCACCACTGAGGGAATGTTTCCTCCTTAACAGAAATGACCGCGTAAAGCTGAAACCTTCAGGATGGGAAAGAACAACCATGCGTGGCAGGGGAAGGCAGGGAGCAGCTGAAGATCCTAGAGGTAAAAACTCAGGGCATAGTTTGTACAAAAGTCTCGAGATGAGAGAAAGCATGGAACAGTTGAGGGGGGGGGGTGGAATTCTGGATGGACTGATAAGAATACACCACATCACGGGCTGGGGTTGTGGCTCGGTGGCAGAGTACTTGCCTCACACATATGAGGCACTGGGTTCGATCCTCAGCCCCACATAAAAGTAAATAAATAAAATAAAGGTATTGTGTCCATCCACAATTAAAGAAATATTTTAAAGTATATACACACCAGATCATACAAAGGTGATATGCTGCAGGAATCAAGAATTCAAAAACTATCGCAACCAAGGATAGCTTAAGAAACAAAACAAGCAGTGTAGCTGCAAGATGAAAAGGAGGAAAAGAGAGAGACAAGAAATGAAGTAGAAGATGACTTCAGTCCTCCAGAAGAGAAATAAAGATGACCTAGACTCGTGGCAGGAGGAACAGGAAATCAGACAGACTTGAGAACTCGTTTATTAGGTAGAACAGGGTTGATTTAGTAGTTGATAAGATGTCTGGATGGAAGGAAAGGCAGCCAGAGTGGCTCATGTTTTTTGGTTTGGGCAACAAGGAGACTAGTGGTTTCACTCCGTGAAACAGACATTCAGGAATAGGTTAGGGCCTAGAAATAAGGATTTTAATTTTGAACATTTTTTTTAACATGTCCATGAGACACTGAAATGGACCTCAGCAGGCAGGAACATAAACATGGCCAACTTGGACTAGATAGAGATTCGAGAGGCATCAGCAACCAAAGTCATAGGGGTTGGCGTGTGTGTTTCAATGATGGCAGGTTTCTTTTCGTGGACTCCAAGGGTTCGGTTGCCTTTAGCTATAAGTTTTATCCACTAACATAGTCCCAAATTAACAAACTAAAACCTAATTATCCACTCATATTATTTACATTTACTATTACTATAATTAACAAGAGATTACTACCTCATGGCATATGACATTAACAATTTAATTAGAATCAGGTGGTTTATGTACCATTTACAGTTATTAAAAATTGAGGATTTTCACTTTGAGATGTTACTTTCAAAAATTATTAGGCATTAACTCACAAAAATCATAGCAAAGCTATCTCCTCTCCAAAGTATTCACCAAGTGATTCTAAGCTCTTCAAATCTTAACCTATGTTTTTAAAGAATCTGAGTATCATTCACAGAAAGAATTTATTGAACCAGGTGCAGTGGTACACACCTGAGTCAGTGACTCAGGAGGTTGAAGCATGAGGATTGCCACGTTTGAAGCCATCCCCAGCAACTTATTGAGGCCCTATCTCAAAATAAAAAATAAAAAGGGCTGGGGATGTATGCTAACACCTCTGTGTTCAATCCCCAGTACCAAAAAGTTTATTGAACTTTGATATGAGTCACATGGAAGTAAAGGATTTAGTCATATATTATATATATATATATATATATAAATAAATGAAATTATTTAAATACTTTTCAAACACAAAAAGAAACAAATGCATTGATCTCCAGGGCACTGGGGAAGGGGGCAGTGCTAAACACCAAGGAAACTGAAGCTTCTGAATCACCTGTAGGTTACTTGATCTGCAGCATTGTAAAGTAGGTAAAATATTCTTAAACAATATTTCACTATTTATATAATCAGTATTAAATGCCCAAGAGAATGTTTGACCAGACCTGTGATGGACAGAAGGAAGTATGCAAGCTTCCTAATCCCCATAAGTACTTCATCCAACGTGCACATTCCAACCCATAGATGTTGAAGATTAGAAAGAAGGTGAAAGAGAAGGAGGGAAAGGAGAAGACGATGAAGACACAGGGATCAAGTCCATGGCATAAGTAAACAAACTGTGTGTGTGTGTGTGTGTGTGTGTGTGTGTGTGTTGTGCACACCTGTGTATGTACAAACAGAGTGCTGAGAGTGGAAAGGTTAAATGTCTTTTTGATCCCAAATTACTTTCTCCAATGACAAGTTTTACCCAAAACTGACATTTTCTTTGTAATCTCTCTGATTTGAAGATGGCTCCCAAGACACAGGTGTTGGAAACTTAAATCTCATTGCAACAGTGCTGGGAGGTGGGGCCCAGGGGTATGGGCTAGGTCAGGAGGCTCAAGAATTGACTCATACTCATAAAAGAGCTTGAGGATATGAATTCAAACTCTTGCTCCTCTTCGCCCTCTCTTGGCCTTTGTACCACAGATAATGAAGCAAGAAGGCACTCATCAGATACAGAACCCCTCCATCTTGGATTTCCCAGCCACCAGAGCCATGAGCCAAATAAATATGTGTTCATTATAAATTACCCAGTTGGTGCTATATTGTTACATTCTGTTACAGCAGCACAAGAAGGATTAAAACATAATCACAAGAGTTCATCCTTTTACCCTGTAAATCATATGTACTGATAGTTAAAATTTAAGAACCTACCTTAAAACTTGAATGGACCCTGTTGTTATAAAATATACCCAGTGGAGTGAGTTCTGGTTTCTCTAAGAACTGCAATCCACTGGACTCCCCAGTAGGTTCTTTGTGGAATAAATACCATATTCCAGCATCCTATAAATGAAAGAGCATGATCATTAAAGCCTTATATTATAAAGACACTCTATGAATCACCCTCATACCTTAACTGCTTTGCCAGCAACATTAAATCTTTGTAACACAAATTTTTCATTGTTTTTGGTCCAGAATTGACTACAAAGAGCTGTGCACACATCTAGCAGCCTCAAAGCATTATATGAGGCATATTTTTAAATCAAATTTAAAGAAATAATTGACTGATGCTAAAATTTCCTTTCAAAACAACTTTCTCTTATTATCTACTTTACAACATTATGCAGATTTAGAATCAAATAAGCCTTCCATGTGACCAGGACAGCACAGCCTTTAAGCAATGTGGTTTTGTTCTGTTTACCTCCAAACCTGATCAATAGATGAGTCATGCCTATTAAACAACTGTCCACTAGCATGTAGAGCTCACTGACTTCTTTCAAATAACTCCAATGCCCTTCCTGTCCTGAGGCAAATTCGTGCCAAAGGAAAAATAAAAACCACCACATGCATGAATCGGGATGCTGTCTCCGTCTGGAGCCTGTCTGTTCAATTTCAACATTGCTGCCCATAACAGGAGAACAGTTTAAAAATTTTTGACAAAATGAGACATGAAAATGGAAAATCATGTTCTTAATGCCTGTAAAAATTTTTTATATTATGATTGAAAATTGGCCCAATGTGAAGGACAAAACTTCACATTTTGGAACGTTGATTAAACAGGTTGTTCAAACATAAACATACAGTATACAAGGATTAATATTAATTCAAATTCAGTACACATTTGCTTAATGTACACTACGTGCCAGGTGTACAAAAAAAGACTATTCTCAAATAATTCAGTCTTATGAGAAATACAGAAATAACTAAAATATATGTAGTAAGTACTATATTAGTTGCCAAATCCTCTAGGAACATAAAGGAGAGATGAATTATAGAAAGCTTATGTACAAAATGAATGTAATATTTAACTTTTTTCCACGATAAACGTTTACAAATGGGTTTTAATAAAATAAACTACTCTGAAAAAAATGTTTGTCTCTTCAACTCTTTTGGAAACAAAACAGACAACTCAACAGCAGACTCGAAGTGCTGGCGAGAAGTCCAGTAACATACCCCTATGAGCTGAGGACCAAGTGGACCCTCCCAGAATGCAATGGGGTTGAAGGGTAGCATCTGTTTGCTGTTAAACTCTGTGGTGTCAAAACAGGTACAGGAAGCATTGTAAAAGGCAATGGAAAGATACAATGAAGAAACAGTTTGGTTTCCTTTGGGTGGAAAACTCTGCCAAACACTAGTTTTACTGGAGAAGACTTTTTTTTAGAAAGAAAGAAATCCACGAAATGAAACAGAACATACACAGGATGCTTTCATTATTCTTATCGGGGCCCTGGAAGGGCATCTGGTAATCTCACCTCACATTTTCATGGAGGAATTGAAAATTGCTTCATTCTTCAACCCTTGACTTCTGGAAAGAGCTAAAAGAAGCTCTGCTCTGGCTGCTGCCGTGCAAGGCAGCATAGATCAGAAGACGGTGCCCGGCAAGGCTGCAACCTACTCTGAGCCATCCCTTTCCAATTAGACACTCTCGGCACACACCTCGCACAAGCTCAACAAATATTTGATGGAAAATGAATGAATAAAAGCCTGAAATGATCAAATGCCCATGTCTTTGCCCTGTCAAATAAAAATCTTCAAATGACAGGGACCTCCAGTCTACGTTTTATGTTTTAAAGAAAAAGCACAGATATGAGTTCAACTGTCACCTAGTGACACTCATATTCTTATCTAAAAGAAATACCTCCTTCAACTAATCTTTTACTTAATCCTTAGAAATGACGTGGGTATTCCTTTCCTTTTTAAGTTTTTAAATAGTCATGATGTAGCAACACAAATATTTAGGTATTACTGCAATGCTGATATTTCTCTACTGTAATTTTCAGCACAGTTACAGTCTTAACAATATTTGTTCATATTTTACATTAGTAGTTTTAAATCACACTCACTTGTAAGTGTAAATTTCTCCAGGTTTATCAAGGGAAAATTTCTACCATTTAAAAAATATTCTATTTATTTATTTTCTTAAACCTTATTCATGTGTGTGTGTGTGTGTTTGTGTTTGTGTGTGTGTGTCTTAAACAACTCAGTCGATTCATGGCACATCACTTGAGTTTTTAGCTACATTATCAAGGACATAAAATACCTAAAAGCTCACAATCCCTGCATTTAATAAAAGGAAGTGCTACTCAATCAGAGTGACAACTGGGACAGTATTCAAGACTAATCCACTCCCATAACAAAAAGCTGAGGCTTTCTTTGCTCATCAACACTAGAAATTGAAATGATCAGTTTCTTGACAACATAGGACTTAAACATGAGAATCCAGAAAGACCACACATAACATACTACAAATGCACTCTGGAGATGATCTAACCCTGGAGATCAGCTCACCTCATTTCCCCTTAATAAACTATGGAAATGAACTGTCATAAATGATTTAGAAAAACCACCTCAGATGTCTCCTGCTCTCAACCAGACAAGCAGTATCAGAAACGAGGTTCATGCTTGGGTTCCACAGGCACGCAAGACATCACACCCTTATAAACCAAAGCATTTATAAACATGAATAATACAAAAAATAATCTGAAAACACTTCAGTATTATTTACCTGGGAACCTGCAGCTGCATTATCAATTAGATGATTGTTGGGATGAGCGATCCAGAAAGTTGAAACAGCCCTGCAAGGCATTTTTGAAGGTGATTTAAACATTCTTCATGAAAAAGCATGCCCATTAACAACTTCCTCTAAAAAGCCTTCCCCAAAAGTCACAGGCCTTGCCCATCAAACAGGAGTTTTCCTCTCTATCAATTACTCACATACAGTCAGTGGCGGGGACAGGGACGTAATTTCCAAATACTTTATCTCGCATGGTGATGCACATGGAGTTGTTCCTATCAGTGGGGAGGAGAGTGCCTGGCTTGGTAAGGAGTCCCAGATTGTGAAACAAAGTATTTCTCTGCTCAATACCATCTTCCAAAAAGAAACAATGACCTAGTGTGTCGAATCCAATGGTGTCCTTTATCTGCAGAAATACAAGTATATAATGTCATTAGTAACAAGATGGATTGGGATTTAAGTGACAAGTGTGGCTCAGCACAGCACACAGTACAAATGCAAAAAGAAGCTTTTGATCTTAGCAGAAGGGGCAAAGTCAAATTTTATTTCTCGCCGAAGAAGATAATTTGGATGATAAAAAATGTAGGCTTCCTTCAAACAGAAAAATAGCAGAATTCTCAGTAACAGCAGTTTAGAGTAAGGTATGGAGAGAAATAGTTTACTTAAGCAAAACTGAGAAGTCGTGGGAATTAAGGAGAGTCAACCTTTCAATGACAGATAATATCAACGTAATGGAAGCTACTCACCAGTAAGCCATTGGTCCCATGCACAGTGATGCATCTGGAGAAGCTGTGATGAATAGACAGTCCATCCACAAATGTTGTGTGTCTGTACCCGCCTTTATAATCCACGTCCCCACACAGATGAAAATGAATAGGGTACCGCCCCAGCTGCTGCTGACCCATGTGCTTCAATTCCACATAGGAGAGATGGACTGCAGTAAAATTTTTCCTTATCTACAAAACAAGGTAACCAAAAGCAAACTGACACTTCAGAGAAGAGGAAAGAAGCAAAAACTATTGAAGGAAACCAAACATCTGAAGGATACTACATGTTCAAACATTTCTTTTGCACCCTGTTTTCCCAGATCCCTAATTAATAATTTAGGAGATGCTTCATTATATAAGTGAATGCTTTAAAATGCTATAAAAATAGCTTTCAATTAGGAGTAAAATCAATTTCAATTCCTTTCAATTAGGAATAAAGGCAACTGTAACCAGGAAAGCTGCCAACAATGATTTCTGTATGTTTTGACTTGTTCAAATGCAAGTGCTCCCTGACAACTTTGGATGGGGTTATGTCCAGATAAAACCATTTATTAAACTGAAAATACTGTAAGTCAAAAATTCATTTAGGGGGCTGCAGTTGTAACTCAGTAGTAGAATGCAGGCCTAGCACATGTGAGGCACTGGGTTCGATAAAGATATAAAAGATGAAAAAAAATTTGTTTAGTACCCAACCTACAAAACATCCTAGCTTAGCAACAAAGCTAAGTATGGATTCTTTCCCCTCATGGTCTTGTGGCTGACTGGGAACTGCAGCTCACTGCCACTGCCCAGAATCTCTAGAGTACAGAACTGCACAGCTCTCTTCACAGAAAAGATCAAAATTCAAAATTTTAAGTAAGGTGTCTACCAAATGCATAACACTCTTGCACCATTGTAAAAATTGAAAAATTGTTGAGTCAGGGACTATCTAGACTTTGGTCATTCCTAATCTCATTCTTTTATTTCTATAACCTCTGCCAGAGTCTAATAGTTATATATTTCTAAGTTCTCCCCAATATTTTAGTTACCACAGAATATTGTTTGCTTAGGTTCTTTTTTAAAAATTCTTCTGTGATCTGAAGTTGGAGCAATATTTTTAAGCACTAGATTTTCAATGATATAACTAAGAACATAGGAATAACGCTGATCAACATTTCCAAAGTCAGTGAAACAGGAATGCTACAAACACCCACAGCCTAGTCAGTGAAGAAAGTGATTTGGAACACATGTTGCCAGAAATCCAACAGAATACAGAATACTGCCTCCTGTGTACTAAGTACTCAACATTCTTACAGAATAAAAATCCGCATTAAAAATATATACAGAAATAAGCAAATATACTACTTCTCACTCTTTAGTAATATCATATTTTTTAAAGAACCAATTGATTCAGAAATTGTATGCACTAACAACAAGATTACTCATTCTTTTGTCTCTGTATATTTGGGTTTTTCAAAATATATTGATTTAATAAATTCTTAAAGGAACGTTCTAAAACGATTGAGCTATAGGCCCAGGTCAACTAAATAAAGAAGCAATTATTTTGTTTTGTTTTTAAAAATATCCTCATTTATTTAAAAGATAAATAAAATATGATTTCTTTTTATTATCCATATATCTCAACCACTTGAAGGTTTCTTCAAATATGTACTCAACAACTAGGATTTTCAAAGAAATTGTCAAATCCTTTTGCTCACCATGATGTGTCCCCCAAAGGTATCATAATCAAAGAATTGGCACTGATTTTCTGCATAGCATGAGTCCTCCATTTCTCCATGGATCACAATATTCCGGGTGAGAATTCCAACCTCAGCTCTCATGTCTACACCATCTATGATCTCTCCCATGTGCAGGAACTGAGGGGTTTCTGGTCATTGTGAGCAAAGGAAAAAGAATATTCCAAAAAAGAAAATATGGAACTTAGTTCAAAACTACATTCCTCTCCATTCCATAACCCCAAAACACGATCAATAGCTTGTCATCTTTCATTCTCCAAACTTCCAAATCACAGCATCCCAGGAAGAGCAATTTCAAAGATTATCTGGTCCAACCACCCACCCGAAGCCTAAATCCTCATTACCAGTTGTCCTCCCAACTCTCAAACACAGGCAGGAACAGAGAGCTTGCTGAAGTAGCCCAATTCTCCTGTAAACAGCATTAAGGACCTGGAATCTGCTTAATAATCTAGTCTTTCCCTCTAGCTCCTGTCCTTGTTCTAGCCTAGGACATATCAAGAACCAAATGCAGTGAATCTATTTAAAAAAAAAAAAGAAGAAGAAGAAGAAGATGATGATGAAGTAGTTAAAATCAGGGCGTCAAGTTGTTTATGCTCCTACTTCAAAAGTAATCTGCAGTTGGACATTAGCCATACAAAAATTACCATCTTTTCTTTCCCACTCTTGTTTTAGTATTAGTACACATTCTTTTAAATGGCTACCTTTACTGGAAGTTCAGAAGTAATTTCATAATCAGTTTTTTTTCTCTGATGCTCTTAGATAAACTCAGGAAGGAAAAATACAAATAAATCATCAAGTTGAGTTTACAGAGATCAAAATCATGTAGATTTGTCATCAGGAATGGGAATTTCCAAAAAATTTTTAATGCCAGATGGTATCATTCTGGGGGATTTTTTTTAATTGCTTTTATTTGGGGTTTTAGTTTTTTTTATTTGTTTGCTTTGCCTCTGCCCTGTATTATCAAGAGAAGGAAAAGTATAACACTGAATGAAGCGCAGAGAAAAAAAGCTGAGTAAGCCAATCATCCTATTTTAGTAGAAAATGTTCCTTTAAATCTCAAATCTCTGAATGATCTATTACACTAAATTACTGGAAAAAGCTCTGAATGATCTATTACACTTATTGAAGTTACTGTAAACTCTTTTGTTTTATACCATCATTATACTACCTTGAGTACAAAAACAAGGAAAACAATAAGTAGAATGTGCAATGAATCTCATATATGAACCTACAGGGGGCTTTGCAGAGTATCAGGCTCACAAGAAGTACCCGGTGTCAGCCATTCTTTCTATACTCAGCTTACAATGAGAAACCCTTTGTGTATTGCTCTCCTTCAAAAAACTGTATTATTCGAAATTATGACAGGAAAGACGGTTATAAAAATATCTACTAGATTCCATTTTTAAAATTAGATTTATTTTTGTCAAGCAAAAATCAAAAATCATAATTTTTTTTGTTAAGAAAACATTTCTATTAAAAATGGATTTGGTTAATAGTTGGGTTTGTTACTATGCAATAATGGGAAATTAATAAAAAAGAAACTAAAAAGGACTTGGAAAATCCATTCATCTGGTTCACGTCTTTTTTGGTACTAGGGATTAAACCCAGGGGTGCTTTACCACTGAGCTGCATCCCCAGTTTTTTTAATTTATTTTTTATTTTTATTTCTTTGAGACACAGACTTGCTAAATTGCTGAGGCTGGCCTCAAACTTCTGCCTCCAGCCTCAGACTCCCAAGTAGTTGGGATTATAGGTAGGTGCCCAGGTAGTCCACATCTTTTTTATTTTTTACCAAGAAACCTAGGCACAGAAACACTAATTTGCCTGCTACACATCATTAATAGGAAGAATGTTGTGTATTAAGTATTTCTAATTCCCTCTGGAAGCTAATGTTCAATGTCCTACACTGTTAAGATCTTTTATTATTATTATTATTATTTTTTAAGGTGGAGGGTATCAGGGATTGAACTCAGTGGCACTCAATCATGGAACCACATCCCCAACCCTATTTTGTATTTTATTTAGAGACAGGGTCTCAATGAGTTGCTTAGCACCTCACTTTTGCTGAGGCTGGCTTTGAACTTGCAATCCTCCTGCCTTGGCCTCCTAAGCCGCTGGGATTCAGGCATGCACCATGGCACCTGGCCAAGATCTTTAATATTGATGATGATGATCATCATCATCATCATCATCATGGTAAGGAATGGGTAGAAAAATGATTCCAAGAATCATCATCATCATCATCATGGTAAGGAATGGGTAGAAAAATGATTCCAAGAATCATCATCATCATCATCATGGTAAGGAATGGGTAGAAAAATGATTCCAAGAATCATCATCATCATCATCATGGTAAGGAATGGGTAGAAAAATGATTCCAAGAATCATCATCATCATCATCATGGTAAGGAATGGGTAGAAAAATGATTCCAAGAATCAACTCCCTAAGAAAGAGTGTTTCCCATGAAATACTCTTAATAGTCTGATACCTTTAACTTTGACCTGAAAACGGTTACACTCGGGACAGGGGAGAAGAGTGAACTCCTCGGCTTGGTACATGGAATAGTCTGTGCTTGCAACCACAATCTGGTCTCCAGGCTTCCAGCTACTAACATCATCCAGCAGGTGAAGCTTCACTCCATCCACAGGCTCCACCCGGAATCCTGAAAGAGAAACACCTAAACAAAAAAACAAAAACAAAAAAGTGATGTATTAACAGGATTCTATTTTTCTAAAATCAACCTTCTCCCTGATTCACAAATCAAAAGTTAAGATTAAAGGAATTTAGATTTTGTCATTTTTTAATGCAGAGTAATACTCCATTGTGTATAAATGCCACATTTTTTTTATCCATTCATCTATTGAAGGGCATCTAGGTTGGTTCCACAGTCTTGCTATTGTGAATTGTGCTGCTATGAACATCGATGTAGCAGTGTCCCTGTAGCATGCTCTTTTTAGGTCTTTAGGGAATAGACCGAGAAGGGGAATAGCTGGGTCAAATGGTGGCTCCATTCCTAGCTTTCCAAGAAATCTCCATACTGCTTTCCAAATTGGCTGCACCAATTTGCAGTCCCACCAGCAATGTACAAGTGTACCCTTTTCCCCACATGCTCGCCAGCACTTGTTGTTGTTTGACTTCATAATGGCTGCCAATCTAACTGGAGTGAGATGGTATCTTAGGGTGGTTTTGATTTGCATTTCTCTGACTGCTAGAGATGGTGAGCATTTTTTCATGTACTTGTTGATTGGATGGCATTAGAGCAGATTATGCTAAGTGAAGCTAGCCAATCCCTAAAAAACAAATGCCAGATGTCTTCTTTGATATAAGGAGAGTAACTAAGAACAGAGTAGGGTTGAAGAGCATGAGAAGAAGATTAACATTAAACAGGGATGAGAGGTGGGAGGGAAAGGGAGAGAGAAGGGAAATTGCATGGAAATGGAAGGAGACCCTCAGAGCTATACAAAAGTACATACAAGAGGAAGTGAGGGGAAAGGGAAAAATAATACAAGGGGGACAAATGAATGTCAGTAGAGGGGGCAGAGAGAGAAGAGGGGAGGGGAGGGGAGGGGAGGGGGGATAGTAGAGGATAGGAAAGGCAGCAGAACACAACAGACACTAGTATGGCAATATGTAAATCAATGGATGTGTAACTGATGTGATTCTGCAATCTGTATATGGGGTAAAAATGGGAGCTCATAACCCACTTGAATCAAAGTGTGAAATATGATATATCAAGAACTATGTAATGTTTTTGAACAACCAACAATAAAAAATTAAAAAAAAAAAAAGATTAAAGGAATTTAGGAAATATTTACCAGTGCTATGCACATGCCAGTCACTCTGCATGTATGAATGATAAAAATATGGAAATATATGTCCTAGCTCTCTAGGAAACAGATCTTGATGCACCACCAGCCATGATACAAAAACATCACATTTGTAAACTATGCTTTAAAATGTTGACGACTCTCAATCCCCAAATCCCTTGCTGTATTTCAGCTCAGTGTTACAATTGTAACACTGCCCCAAACAATCTTTTTGTTTAAGCATTCTTATTTTTTCTTTTTACTTTTATTTACTTATTTTTATGTGGTACTGAGAATTGAACCCAGTGCCTCACACGTGCTAGGCAAGTGCTCTACCACAGCCCCAGCCCCAGCCCCACCAAAACAAACTTAATATGTAATAAACACTTCATCCTTTACCTGGACTGACCCTCAACTCTTGCTGTTCACCATTTTGGGGGAGGGTGGGTACTAGGGATTGAACCTAGGGGTGCTCTACCACTGAGCTACATCCCCAGGTCTTTTTATATTTCATTTTGAGACAGGGTCTCACTAAATTGCTAAGGCTGGCCTCGAACTTGCAATTATCCTGCCTCAGTTTCTGCAATCATTGGGATTAAAGGTATTCACCACTGAGCCTTTCACTGTTCCACCTTTTTATAAACTTTAGGTGCATCAGTGAAAGCTGCTACATGCTTCCGTTGATGTACTCACTACTCTATGTTCTTCAGAGTACAGCTCCACAGATGTCTGCTGAGTGAACAAGTATGACTAGCTTGATCTATAATGTGAACCAAGGGCACATGACGGTACTGCATTCCTGGGATGATGTAAATTATATAACCTAGTAACTACTAATGACTGATCTTTCCTAATATCTCCTTTGAAATTCAAAGCTGGTTCCCCATTAGGCAGAGGTGAACTGAAAAGATTATCAACTTCTCCATCACTTATCCTTCTTCGAAATGCAACCCAGGGTTGCATTTCCTGCTTCTACAACATCCATGATGGAATCTGTCATGAGCTAAAAGCTGATCTCATGGAAATGTGTCTGGAATAGAAGGCAGTTACTTCATAACATCAATGGAGAAAGAGAAATAGCCCATTTTAAGACATCTGTAATAAACATCTGTACTTCTCTCTCATTCTAACAACATACTACTCTGGGGCTACTTTAGGATGCTGACTCTACAGGGCAATGACGAGAGCCAAAGAACACATTTACTTAAGCCAGGGAAATCAAAAGGAAGGAAATTCAAGCAAGGAAGAAGGAATAATATACAGTCTTACAGCCTTGAGCCAACTATCCAGATAAAACCTAACCTGGGAAAATTTTGGATTCTGTCCTTTTACACTTTGAGCTGTCCTGTTTCTGTGTGTCATAAAAATACCTCATAAACTTCAGATGCTATTTGATATAATTCTTTCATCCATATACTGAAGCCTATAATAGCATTTTATCCAAAAAGTAATATAAATAATAATAACTCTAGTAATTATAATAATAACTTTTAAAAATTTCACATGCATAATCACCTTTCATCCAAACTGTGAGAGACAGAAATTATATTCACTAGAGAAAAAAAAAACAAGATCTAGGAGCTTGGATAATGGCTAAAAAATATAGCTTAAAAAACCCCAGAACTGAAAACTAATCTATTTCCAGAATTCAATTTCTTTATTTTGAAACAGGTTCTCACTAGATTGCTGAAGCTGGACTCAAATTTGTGATCCTCCTTCCTCAGGCTGCCGAGTTACTGGGATTTCAGGTATGCGCTGCCTCAGGCATAATCCAATTTTTTTTTTCAGAGAGAGAGAGAGATTTTTTAATATTTATTTTTTAGTTTTCGGCGGTCACAACATCTTTATTTTATTTTTTTTTATGTGGTGTATGAGGATCAAACCCAGCACCCCGCGCATGCCAGGGGAGCGCGCTACCGCTTGAGCCACATCCCCAGCCCCATAATCTAATTTTTTTTTAACCTGTATATTACTCTCTCTTTCCAAGAATAAAAACGGGAAAATTGAGAACAAAAATAATTAAAAGCTCCACAGCAGCAACAACAATCATTTCCCAAATTTTCAGTTTTAATAAAAGAAAACACTCCCCCTATAAAAAGGGCAGCTAGAACAGTGATGGTGACAAATGCCTATAATCCCAGCAAATCTAAAGGTTGAGGCAAGAGAATTGCAAGTTCAAAGCCATCCTCAACAACAAAGCAAGAGCCTGCATCAAAACTTTAAAAAAAAAAAAAAAAAAGGTGTTAGGGACATAGCTCAGTGGTAAAGTGCACCTGGGTTCAATCCCCAGAAAAAGAAGGGCAGGGCAACCAAGGAACATTCACTGTTTCACATGAAAATACTTTTTAAAAAGTAAGCTATAAGACAAATAAGTCTGAATTTGAAAGATGATGAGAATGTATTTGTTTTAAAAGAAAGTGAGAAGGTTAGATGGGAAGGATCGTACCATTCAGCAATTCCTCACTTTTTTCTAGCTTTAGAAGAAAATTCTACAGGTTATCTCCTATTAGCACATTGAATTGGAAGTTAAAAAGGAAATAAGTTCAGTCCCCTGCTTCCTGGGGAGATTTTCCACCTCTTCCAGAAACTAAGAGTCACTGAGAATACTGGATACAAACAATAGCCTATGATACAGAAAGAATGTTCCTTCCTCCAGAAATGTCATTACTAATGTGGAAATGAAGACATTTTCTACAAAGGAAAAGCTGACTCAAGGTCCGTCAGTAATCTTCCCTGCCTGGAACCTTCTGGAGACAGGATCACGAAATTCCACTGACAGGACCAAATACTGCTAAGAAAAGCTTTTCACCACCTATTTCGATAGAGACAACCATGGTGCGGTAGAAAGAGGAATAGTCTTAGAAGCAGAAAGCTGGGGCTTGATTCCAGCTTCCTTAGGTATTAAAAAATACCATTTTCCTCACCCCAAACCCAGAAAGTTGCTTGGAGGCAACATGTGAAAGTTCCTGTTATTTGTCAGGGATTCCATTTAATTGTTGTTTTAAAGCAAAAGAATGTCTTTAATCGTAGTGATAAAAAACATCCTTATAACCCCAATCATGTTTGCATCATTGTTAACATAACTGAGTGCGACATTCACTGTGCTAAAAATAAAAACTTCACATTCTTCACCTCTGCAACCCTATGTGGTAGCTTCCATTGAAACTGAGGTTTGGGAAGTTAAAGTTACATGCCCAAGATCACATATTAAGTGAAAGAGCAAGGCTGGGAGCTCAGGCATTCTGTCAAGAGAAATCCATGTTAGTAAACACTTTGCTGCATTGCTGCTCAAAACTGAGGTATGGCCCAGGTTAAATCAAAGTTTTCTGGGTAATCACACATGTGATAAGCGCCTCTTAATTTTGTTCATTTCACATTAATTCTGTTTATATTTGGTTAGAAAAGAAAGGCATTATGTTCAGTTAGAAAAGAAAGATAATAGACAAGCACAGACAAGAAGAAGCTAAGATAATCTGGCAGCAAGATGGGTTACATTTTTAAATTCTACAGTAAACATCCTTAAAAGGAAAAAAAAAAAAATCAGATGCTCCCTAAACACCTGTGCTAGGCAATATTTGAATAAACTATAATCCTGAAAGATGAACTATGAAAAAATTATGTTGAAGAAAATTCAAATAAATAAAATAACTGTTAGGAAGCAGGTTAAAGCAAAATGCAGGAAGGAAGACATAGAAGAAAAAAGATCCTAGACTATCATGTACTGAAATAATTATCTCCAAATAATAGGGCTGAAGATTCATTTTTATCTTACACTTCTCTGTGTTTTTGATTCTTAGGATAAAGTGTATTTGCCAGATCATCAGCTGGGAAAAACTGCCTAGTAAATGAGAAGTCTGTTTGCACAGCAAGTGTTCAAAGGTAATATTGGGTGGTATATCTACATAAAGAGAAGATTCAAAGTACAAATCAGGCTCACTATCATTGCACATAACCAAAGAAAGCTCACCCTATCACATTCAGATTGGTTCAGTTAGTGCCAACAGGAAACAAATTAATTCTTACTACTTAATCACACTCTATGACTCAAAAAAAAAAAAAAAAAAAACAAGAACAAAGTCCAATTGGGATGTTCAAACTAGAACAGATCATTTTTCGAATCCAGGAAGAGCTCTTGAATCTAAAAGATTTTAATAGGGAAACAAATCTCAGCTTCAACTGGTAAAGAATCCAACCAGTCATGTGAATACTATTTTTTTAAAAATCTAGTCCAATACTTACCAATGTCTTACAAGAGTATAAACCACCCTTGCCTACCTTCAATCCATTCACTATAGGCTGTCACAGAGAACTTCTGACCATCCACTGTATAAAATTCTCTTTGGGCCAGAGCCTTCCCGCCACTACTATGGTTTTCATAGTTTCTCACAGATTCATTGCAAGAAGTACTTCCACCATCAATGACACCAACTAAAGCCCAAGCTTGCCTAGAAGGAAAAAGAGTGTGTCCATCTGATTATCTGTCACAGTAATGACCTAAATCTCTAACACAGATGTGATGGTTGCTTTTTAATTTTTAGATTTCTTTTTTTTAATCTATTTATTTATTTTTTGCATTACAATTCTTAATACATCTTTATACCACAATTTATCATATCTCTGATTATATATAAGGTATGTTGACAGCAAATTCACATCTTCATACATGTATTTTGTATAATGATGAGGGTCTCCTTTCACCATCCATGCTATTTCCCTTCTCCCTCTTTTTCCTTCCCACCTCTATTCCCTATCTAGAGGTAATCTTCCTCCCATGCTCTCCCTCCCAACTCCATTTTGAGTCACCTCCCTTATATCAGAGAATACATTCGGCATTTGTTTTTTTGGGATTGGCTAACTTCACTTAGCATATAGATTTCATTTTTACAGATTGCTTTTCCCATGAGGTTGTAATTCAAAACTTTGAAGTAACCACATGTTAGAAGCAAACATGCCTGATTTTCGCAAATACTTGCTTGTCTAGCTCTTTAACAGGTGGAACACTGATGACTATGGTTTCAATTAATCATGGACTTCCTTCCTCAGTACACACCCATATCACTCACATATCATTCTGGGCACAGATCCATTTACTGTCTTTCTCTTTAAATGATTACTCCCTGTTCTCTTTTAAACTATCTTCTATAATGTTCTCAAAAATCGAGATGCATCATAGAATTACATAGGGAACTTTAGAAATAATGTCAATGCTCAGACCTAATTCAGTTCTATGCAATCAAAATATCTAAAGCTTGGGACCAGCATTAGGATGTTTTCAAAGTTCCCCAGGTGACCTAAATGTGCAGGTAGACTTCAGAACCACTGTGTTACAGCATGGCCCTCAAACTTTAGTCAGCATCAAAACCATCTAGAGGGTGAGGCAGTATGCTAGATCCACCCAAGTACCCAAAGTGGAACCTGAGAATCTCCATCTTTAATACATTTCCCAAAGATGCTAATGCTGCTGGGTCAGGAGACCGAACTTTGAGAACCCCTGACCTTGAGACCTTGCTTTTCCCATGAGGTTGTAATTCCAAACTTTGAAGTAACCAACATGTTAGAAGCAAACATGCCTGATTCACATCTTCATACATGTATATTACAGTAGGAATTCCCAATCTTGATTGCATTTCAGTTGAATATTACAGTAGGAATTCCCAATCTTGAATGCATTTCAGTTGAATATTACAATAGGAATTCCCAATCTTGATTGCATTTCAGTTGCTTGGGGGTCCTACCTACCAGTAAGATCCTGCTCTAAGACAGGCTTTAGACATCAGGAAGTTTTAAAGTCTCCAGGTGTGCAGGCAAGTTTGAAAAACAGCTGAGTTAGACTTTCTTAACATTCTTAAGTCTCAGAATTACTATTCAACAGAGTTTTGATTTTATATACCACTGTCTATTTGTTGAAAGCAATGTATTTGAAAATGCCACTTTACTTCTGTGATATTAAATATCAAAGGGACTTGCTCAATGTGTGGTGGCTAGAATCAAAGGGGAAAAAAACACACATACACAATAACAAAAGCAAGAAAATTTGCCTTAAGCCTCCTGATCCAAAACATGAAAAGAAAAATGTGAATTTCCTACTTTAGAAAAAAAAATGCCAAATATAATCTATGCCAGACAGATGGCTGGATATTCACAGACAAAAGCTAACCAAAGCATGCCTACACCCTTAGAAACCCAAAGCCACCCCTGTGTGGATTAGCTACTCTTTGGCTGACAATGCTTTGTAGCTCTTATTTGTATCCTTTGATACAGCAGAAAAGATCAAATAAAGAATGTCTCAATTTATTATCTCCTATTTGAGAGGGAAGGAGAGAAAGAATGTCAGAGGCTTCCTTTATTTACCAGAACTGCCTCAGCAACTATAAAACAATGTTCCATTCTACTGACATTATCTCCAAAACACTCCTAACTTCCCTCCTCCACTTGATGAAAATTTCAATGCACTAGAATACTATCTTCAAAGGAGTGCATGTTTGTGCACATTGGAGATAATGTCAGTGTAATGGAACGTTGGCGAAAGATCACAATTCGAAATTCCTCCATGGAGTCAGTGAAAATATTTTAAAGGGAATTTAGAAACCATTCTTGAAGGTAAAGGAACCAAAGTCAAAATAGTCACAGTTGGTGATCATAAAAATCTAGAAACAATGATGGTGTTAAGAAAGAGAATTTTAGCTGGGTGTGTGGCGGCACATGTCTGTAACCTCAGCAACTTGGGAGGATTAGGCAGGAGGATCATTCAAGGCCAGTCTCAGCAACATAGTGAGAACAAGTCTCAAATATACAAAAATTAAAAGGTCTGGGAATGCAGCTCAGTGGTAGAGTGCCCCTGGATTCAATCCCTAGCACTGGTAGGCGGCAGGTGGAGGGGTGGGGAGGATATACATTGCAACCCCTGCCATTGCTAAACAATAAAACAAAGCATAACACAGCAAGTATTAAAGTTTAGATCATAAATGTCTTTCAAAAGTCCATGTGCTAAAGGCTCAGTCCCCAGCTGATGGTGTTACTGGTGGTGTTAGAGCCTTTAAGAGGTGAAGCCTAGTGGAAGGAAGTTAGGTCATTGGGGGCAGGCCCTTGAAGGGGATATTGGGACTCCAGCCTCCTCTCTGCTTCCTGGGCCACCATGGGGTCATCAGCTTCACTCCACCACTTGCTCCCCATCATGATGTTCTGCCTTCCCACAGACCAAAATGATAGGGCTAAATGACCATGGACTGAAAACTCTGAAACTGTAAGCCCAAATAAGTGTTTCCTTTTTATAAACAGATTATCTCAGGTATTTTGCCATATCAATGGAAAACTGACTAACACAGTAGATGTCTAACTTTGAAAAGACCATGTTTCTACTCCTGGGTCTATAAATTACAGAAATATCTGCACATGTACATCAAGAGGTGGTGAAGGAACATTTACAAAGGGATTTCTTATAACAGGTCCACCAGTAACTAAATGGTAGTAAATTCCTACAACAGAAAATAAAAGCACAACATGCAACATGTATGACATTCAATAACATAATGCTGAGCAAAAAAGGCAGACACAAAATCTATTGTCTGCTTCCATTTATATGAAGCTCAAACAGAGACAAATAATTGAGGAGAATGGAAACATTTGCTCTGGAGGGAGTGATTAGGGCCCAGCTGCAGGTGGATGGGCTGCTGGTAATGCTTTATTTCTTGGTCTAGGTGTTGGCAACTCAAGTGATCATTCTGTGATAAATCAGTAAAGTCTCCATTCTTTTTAACGCTTTTCTGTATGAATTATATTTAAACAACAACACAAAACCCTCTGAGGTTTTGCTCCTGGTATAGGAAGCTTTCCTCCTTCACTGTCTACACAGCACACTGCTGAAATTCCTCCAGGTCTCTTGCCTTTGGCCAGCACCAATTCCCTAGGTCAGTTTATGGGCTCTTTCTATTTGTTTCCATTATCCCCTGTAACCGCAGTGACTTACTGCATAGTTAGCATGCATGCAAGCCTTGGTTTACTCACTAGATTAAAGACAGACTCTAAGGTAGTATCCTTGTACCTAAACGTTAATGAGCATCCAGCACTTAGCATCTTCTAATCAAAGGTGAAAGAAAGGCATTTCCAAAGCATTACACACCCTTTCTCTTCACTAATTTTTGTCTTCTAGAATTTCTATACTGGGCAGGGTGGAGCACATCTATAATCCCAGCAGCTCTGGAGGCTGAGGCAGGAGGATCCTGAGTTCAAAGCCAGCCTCAGCAACTGACCAAGGTCCTAAGCAACTTAGTGTGACCCTGTCTCTAAATAATACATAAAAAAAGGGCTGGGGATATGGCTCAATGGTTAGGCATTCTTGGGTTTAATCCATGGGACAAAAAAAAAAAAATAGAATTTCTATAGATAATACTCCATTCAATAACCTACCATCAAAGAGGAAAAAAAAACTACTACTAGATCACTTCAGTCTCTGGGTTTTGAGGTCCTCTTACTTTTCTCATTGCAGATATTTCCCAACTTTACTAAGAACATTCAGCAGAATTAAAACTTCTGTTTTTTGAATTAAATGTTGAGCCAGCTACTTTCCCCAGACTCAGAATTGCATTAAGAAATCACGGTTAATAAGTAGATGCTACGAGAACCATAAATAGTAGAAATAAATTTGGCTGTCTAGATGACAGTAAGACTTTTTCCTTCCTCACAGATGCTAGGACTCTAGAGACCTGAGTCAAACAAGTGGGTTCAAAGTATAAACATGCACTCAAAGTATGAAATACAGTATGCAAAGGGTTCCAAAAGAAAAGGGAAACTGGGAATGCCCCACCCCTTTGGGTTTTAAAACTTAGCATGGAACTGTGCCCTAACCTTTCAACCCCTAAGTTCCCTGAATCATTCAGAATTTCTGTCTTCAAGAGGTAATGAAAAAAGGAAGTCTCCTTGAAGGCAAATCAGCCTTTATGCCACCTGACTGGTTTTCAGGAACACATTTCTGTTCTGTTCCCAAACCTGAGAAGATAATTCACAAAGGCCTTCATAATTGACAGCCAAGACAAGCATTTCTGAATCTCATATCTGGCAATCCAACCCGGCTAACTCGGGCATTATGTTATTGAATATCATTCATGTTGCATGTAGTGCTGGCTCATTTTTAGTGTTCTTTGTTTTCTATTATAGAGGGTGATTTCTTCCCCACTTCCTTTCTCTTCTCAAACAAAGACTCCAACACAGAGCTAGAGAGAAAAAGAATAAGGCATGCCCACCTGTAGCCCAGTCCTTGGATCAGCTTACTCCCCAGCCTTTCCTGGATCATCTGGATAGTTCCTTGTAACAGGCTCTTGACAGCTGAATCTCCCACAGCTATAGCAACAATTCGACCCGGATCCTGGACTCTCAGAAATTCCTCAAGTCGCCTGCTCTCATTTTGGTACTCATGCGTATCAAACTTCACATTTTCCAAAATTTTGGCTGTGTCTTGATCAATGACCCTCACATTGAGGCCCCGGGAAAAGTCCTTCTCAAAGGTATAGGACCCAAATGGCAAGCCTGAGGTATTCAGCGTCTTTGCCAACAACGTCCATGATGTCTTCCGTGCCCCATGTAACTCCAGTGTCCCGCCAGCTTCCACGCCAATAAACTTTTTGCCAAATGTTGGCATACTTTCGCCTTCATCTGATTTGCCATACAAAGCAATTGTCGCTTTGGATTTATAGCGGCATTTTTCTGCTCCAATATGAAGCGCCCCACCATCCTGGATCAGGATGTAACGAGTCCTCAAAGTAATATTTCTGGATCCATCTTTATCATCCCCAAATACAAGCAGCCCTGTAGGGAACAACATTATTGTAGGCCAACTTCTGGAACATCTTTCTGAGACACACAGGAATAGATTTCCCCTCAAGTAGGAAAAAAGAAAGAAACAAAGAAAAGATAACACTTCCACTATTAAGTCAGGAAAAATTTGCTTAGAAACTGAAACTAGTTTTCAAAATAAAGCCAATGAAAAAGTGAAGAGTTGATATTTCAATCCATTCAATTTAGAAATAAATCATTTCTAGAAAAAATAACTAAGAGTCTATAAATCTGAATATCATGTTTGTTTATGCAAACCCATGTTAACTCTCTCATCATTCTCCGTCAGTTGTAACACAGATTCAGCTTACAAATAATCACCTTTCTTGTTCCCTATCTATAAAAAGGATCGAGTGATTTGTAAGGTCCTTAGAGTTTTTGAATTCCATGGCTCAATCTTGGAAACACATTTCCATGGTTAGAGTGACATTCTATCCCCAAATCTATGCCATTTAAGAATAGTTTATAAGGAACAGCAAATATCCCCCATATTAAAGATCAACCTTGCAGTCTCTGCAGGCAGGGACAATTACCTACCTCCATTCTCAATGACTATTGAATTCACCGTGACATCTGAGGTCAGGCGGAACATATCTCCCTCCTTGATAAAAACTTGTTTTGCAGGATCTTGTCCTGGGTCCCAGTTCCTGAGATGCGGGTTTTGATCTGGGCAATTCTCTATAAAACAACACGACACTGATATCCCATCCAACCCAGCAAAAGGCAAGAATACCATTAACCAAATCCAAGCATTCTCACTACTACATATAGTTTTGCAAGTAAGGTATTGATATATTTTGATTTCCTAACATCAGGGTAGAAATTCCACCCCTTTCCTGTACTGTCCCAACATTTTAAAAAAAAATGGTTACCACAAAACTAAGTGGCCAGCATTTAGCTCAGGTCAAACTTCACAAGGCAAAAAGGAAGTTCCCCCAAACCATCTACTCTGGAAATAAATTCACAGTAAGAAATGAAATTATAAATTACCCTTGGACTCACACTAAGTTGTTTTAGAAAAGAAAATATAGGACTGGAGATGTAGCTCAGTGGTAGAGCACTTGCCTAGAATGTGTGAATCCTGGGTTTGACCACCACCACCACAAAAAGAAAAAAAAAAAACACAACATATTGGTAAGTGAAAAATGGAGATTGCTAAATAATACGTAGACTGGATATCCACAAGTTCCTTCCTATGCACAGTGATTCACAAAGTGGGCAATCGTAGCACCTCCTTCCAAGGCAGAGGCTGAGGAATACTAGCATCTTCAGTCATGTGTGCTTTCCCATGAAACTGCAAGAGGCAAGTAGCCACAAACATGACCTCTCATTTGCAGAGATGAGGAAATTTCAGATTAGGGGAGCCAAATCCAAGATCACTTAGCAAGCTGAGTGATGAGAAAGTTCTGCTTCTAAGAAATGAGGTTCTTCACTGGTAGTGTTCCTTTACTAGAATTACAACTTGCCTCTCGAACAGGTGACAGTGAAACTGCAGCTATGTATGCATGAAATCCTTATTTTGTGCCACAATGAGAAAGACGAAGGGGGAAAATCACACCTTCACTTCTGATCAACTAATGATCAAGTATTTGTTGAAGATTGATTTGTGCATTTGTAATACATACTATAAAACTTCTAAAGCATAAAATGAGCTCACATTCAAGTTTACCTGCTAGCTTAGAAGAAAAAGCCATCAGGTATGATATAATTATGTGCTGAACAAGGTGGTAGTTACTTTAAGGTACAAATGACCTCAGGGGAGGATGGGGCCAGAGTAATTACAGCAGCTTCATGAAACAGTTGGCACTAGATCTAGACCCCAAAAGATGGATAGTATTTAAACAAGATGAGCATGAAGGGGAGATAAAAATACTAGATATGCATGTATCCCCTGCCATCCAAGTCCACATGATTCATCAAGCTAGACTAACAAGTCACTTGTATTTAAACTAAGCAAAGGTAGTAATAAGAAAGATATGCTCAAGAAACATATGAAGAGCCAGGCATGGTAACATATGCCTGTAATCCCAGTGGCTCTGGAGGCTGAAGCAGGAGGATCAGGAGTTCAAAGTCAGCCTCAGCAACTTGGAGAGGTCTTAAGCAATTTAGTGAGACCTTGACTCAAAATTAAAAAAAAAAAAAATGGCTGCGGGTGTAGCTCAGGGGTTAAATACTGCTGGGTATTTAATCTCTAGGAACTAAGGCTGGGGAAGGGGGAAGAGACACATGAAGATATATCTTTGTTAAAGTGGCAAACTGAGTGTAACACAAAAGAAATTCTACATAGAAAAATTTCTGATTCTTCCCTTTGAACTTGCATAACCTTCTGCGACCCTCTTCCTGTTTCCAAGTGCCTATGTTGTCCTAGTCTTACTGCTTTCTCTTAGAGGTGACACTAACCACGCCTCAAATTAGTCCCACTAGCTAAGTCTGTGGCAATTACTTTAGGAAATAATTTTTCTCATAGCAGCTGTTTTATGACTGATATTTAATTCTTCAGATAAATCAATGATCATCACTATTATATTAGAATCAATCCTTGGGACTGCAGGTATAGCTCAGAGGTGAAGCACTTGCCTAAGATGCACAAGGTCCTGGGTTCAATCTCTAGCACTGTAAAGAATAAAATATATAAAAATAAAAACAATCTGTCAAGCATGGTAACTCATACCAATAATCCCAGCAATACAGAAAAGGAGACAACTTAGCAAGACACTGTCTCAAAATAAAAAAGAAAAAGGGCTGGGATGCAGCTCAATGGTAAAGCATCCCTGGATTTAATCCCCAGAACAGAAAGCAGGGTGGGAAGAAATCCTTTAATTTTTCATTCTCTTAAGGAAATAAGAATCTCTTAAATTTTTTTCTGACAACTACTAAGAATTTCTTGAACTTTTCTTCAACACCCCACTCCCCCATAAAACATCTAGCTGGAATTCTCCATGGAGTTATATAAGAAGCAAATGTAGCCATGGGACATGCCTGAAATACTGGCAACTGAGGAGGGTGAGGCAGGAGGATTACAAGTTCAAGTCCAGCCTCAGCAACTTAACGAGGTCCTAGAAACTTTGCAAGATCCAGTTTCAAAATAAAAAAAAAAAGTTGGGCGGTGGGGACTGAGGATGTAAGTTAGTGGTAAAGTGTCCCTGGGTTCAATCTCCAATAAAAAAAAAAAGAAAAAAGAAACAAAGTTAATTTATGCCACATGTAACAAGCACTATTCTCAGCTACAGAGAGGGAAATCCCATCCTTTGAAATCTGGAGTCCACTAAAACAGTTATATAATTCCTCTTAATTGTTTATAATTATTCCCCAGGGGAGCACTCTTCATTAGAACCATCACAAAAATTCCAATCTGTTCCCTTCCAGTAAAATTCACTTAATGACAAAATGTGTGGTGTGCAGACAGCAGTGAAAAACAGCTCAGCCAATCTCACCTTCTCAGCTACCCACTTTTAGAGTGGTAACAGCAAAATGCTGAGCCTGAAATTTTTCAGCATGCCAGATCTTTCCATGGATAATCTGTATTTATATTGCCAAAATATGAAACTAAAGAATGTTTACTCAAGGAACTACATTAGCAATTCAACATTTTCAAAGGACATGAAAATACAAAGGAAAGCCATAGACTTCAGCTCTGATTCCCACTATCTAACATCCCTTTACTGCAGACTACTTGGGAAGTATGAAACAGCAGAAGGGAACTTGCTTATTCTGCTGCGAAAAGGAGAGAGGAAGTCAACACTGCATAGAATGGAAATCAATGTTACAAATTTATAATGTATTCTAATGGTTTGAGGAACAAAGATGTTGATACAAATCTTTCTTCTTTTGCATCTATCGTCTCAGAAGCACTGGCACTAACCCCCCGCCCTTGGGGACCCAAAAGCATCTGTGAAAGATAAATAAAATAATGTTTTTAAGTCTTATAAATGGCAAAATGTCCCTCAGCTGTTATATCTAGTTAAGGAAGCATCTAATTTAACTAAAGCGGTGGGGGAAATCTATTTTAGAGTTTGTTTAAAAAAAAAAGTAGACAAATACAGCATCTAAGCCAGGCTGAAATGGTCTGATGATCTCAGTCACAGCCCTGAGCCCTCTGAGTTTTGGAAGATACATAGATTTCTTTTATGAGGCAATTCTTTGTTAGTGTTTTATTAAAGCTGAATGACAACAAAATTCTTCAAAACCATTCAAAGTAAATATATTATCACTGAATTGCTGATATTGTTTCTTGAAAAGCAAAGACCATTCAAGAAATAAAAACCTCCCTACATGATATTTAACGATGAAGTAATGGGTGATTTTTTTTTTAAGTGTCAGAATTTACACATACTCAGAGAGGCTTTGCTTCAAGGATGTACACTGTATATAACTAAAAAATATTTAAAGCTCCTCCTTTGGAACTGTCTACTAAGCTCATTCCAAAACATATTATGATTATTTTTAATCACTTTTTTTTAAATCAACACCAATTTATCATATTTATGACACAAAAACATACTTTCGGTAGTCCAAAAATCATTCTACCACAAAGGATGAAATTGTGCTACCACAAGAATTCAGTAAAGACTCTTAAAAGCATTTCCAAAAGAGAGATTACAAGAACAACTTGAGCACCAGGACCAAGTGGAAAAAGAGCAAAGAAGAGCAAATCCTTGAAATTTATAATTTCCAATGGATTCCTTGAACAACTGTTCTTATTCATAACAGGTTCATATTGCCTAACTGTGTCTTGGCTTGCTAGAGCCAACTTATGGAAAAAAAAAAAGTTTTTAAAAATTATTCCAATATTTCCTCCTTTCTTCTTTGGGAATGTGTTCTAGGTATGCAGCATATACACACATGCGCGCGCGCGCGCACGCACACACACATATATATACTTACCATCTGGAGCATATTTTGAGGATATTCCTAAAATGACTGCAAGTGCAACAAAAAATGAGAAACTAGTTATAGCAAAGCAAATGAAAGTATTCTTGTGTCGCTTCTGCTTCCGGCTTGCTCTCTGTGTTTGCTGTTCTTCAGGTGAGAATGCAAAGGCTGCCTGTGCTTCTTGTCGGATGGAGGTAAACTTGGCTGAAGCTTGGCTCTTTGGAGGAGGAGGGGGACGCAGGGGAACGACCTTCCCTGGAACATAACCAGGTGATCGATGGCTGTTTCCATTCTGAGTTTGCAGGAAAGCAGGGGAGTGTCCCCTGGAATCAGTGGCATACATGATACCCTGTCACTGTGAAAAGAAAAAAATAATACAGTTCAGAATATGTAAATTATAATGTCTTTTAAGAGGTGTTTTTTTAATTGTCCCAAAATATACACAATATAAAACTTGCCATTTAACCATTTTTAAGTTCTGTGGCATTAAATACATTTACAAAGTTGTGCAACCATCACCACCATCCATTTCATGAACTTTTTCATCATCCCAAACAAAAATTTTATGCCCATTAAATAATCCCCTATTCCATCCCGACGCTGATAACCACTGTAATGACTTTTTGAAAATTTCAAGTCAGCTTACATCCCTGATATAATAAATTATGTCAACAGTCACCTTCACTAATTGTCTTCTAATACCACTGCTTCTCTACTCCAGCTGCCCATTATAATAACCTCCTAATGCTAATACCGAGGCCACACCCCCAAAACAATTAAATCAGGATGGCTAAGCCAGGATCGGAGCATCTGAATCTTTTAAATGTTCCCCAAGTGAATCTAGCAAGCCTCTAGAGCCAACTGCTCTCACCAGCTGTTCTCAATTTTCATCATGCCTAAGAACCACCAGGGAAGCTTGTTAAAAATGTAGATTCCTGGGCTCTCTGCCCCTGTGCTTATGGTCCAAATGATTTTACATTTATTTATTTATTTATTTATTTATCTATCTATCTTTTAATGAACCTTAGTAACACTGAAGCAGCTGGTCACACTTGGAGTATTATTATGCTAAGTTCTTTAAACTGAAATTCTTTAAACTCAAAAATCCTATGAGCACCATGGGTGGCCCTTGAAAGTTCCAACAGATAGGTGTTCATGTTTGGGTGTTGAATTTTCCCACTATCTTTGGGTTAAGCAATTTAAGTATTTCTACCTGTGTTCTCACTTCACTACAGACTCTGAATCATTGGGTGGAAAAGCCTGAAGTCTATCTTATCTCTTTAAATTCTGCATTTCTTTTCTTAAAAAAGCAGACATTCAAATATTATGGTTCAGGTGATTAAAAAAAAAAACAACAACAACAGCTAACATGTACTTCCTGCCAAACGCTGTTCTAAACACCTTATGTGTTATTAACTCACTAATAACAGACTGCATACAACAAATCTACAAGTAGGTACCATTATTCCCATTTTGCCCATGAGAAAAAATGGAGACCCAGAAAGGTTAATAAGCTTTCCCAAACATCACACAACTAGTGCAGACAATCAAGACTTAGACCCAGGTACTCTGACTCTGAAGTTAAGGCTCTAAAGTTACACACTGATCTTTCCAAACAGTTGAGAGGAAATAACTTTAAAGAATGCATTTTTCCAAGAATGTGATAAGAACCTTGCTGGGCGTGGAAGGGCATATTAATCTTGTCAGGAATTTTTCATGTAGAACTTCACTAGACTATAGTACACAGTTGTTTTTTATCTAGGAAAAGTCTCTCTCTCTCTCTCTCTCTCACACACACACACACACACACACACACACACAAATGGAAATCCTTTTTTATTTTCTTATGTTTACAATGATCACTTTCAGGTCTGGAATGAAACTCTGTTAATTTGTAAAAGAAAGGAGGCAGGCAGGCAGGGAGGCAGAGGGAAGGAGGGGGAGGGAGGGAGGGGGAGGGGGAGGGAGGCAGGGGGGAGGGAGGCGGGGGGGGGGGGAGGGAGGCAGGGGGGAGGGAGAGGGAGGGGGAGGGAGGCAGGGGGGAGGGAGGAAGGGAAGGATGGAGAGATGGAGGGAGGGAGGGCAGAAGAACTAGTTAAACCATATACTGTTTTGTTGCAATGACTGGATAAATAAGGTGTGCTCAAAGGCTTCAGAAACCTGATGTTCTTCCTCTCCCACTATGCCCCTTCCTTAACTAGAGCATCTAAGCATCACCTGACTTCATTCAATACCCTTACAATTAATCCCCTCATCTTCTGCCAAACAATGAACAAGATTCTAGTAATAAGGGTGCCTCCCAAATGCTCTAAAGCATCCACAAACCCTGTGAAACACAAAACAATCATTAGAGAAGCCACAAATAAGCATTCCCAGGACGCAAAAGACCTGAAAATTAATAGGGAAAGAAGGGAAATCTAATCCACAATCGATGCTGATTTTACATGGGGCAAAGAATGTTCTAGAGTCAGTGCATTTGTGGAAAACACTAGTTTTGTGGGGTTTGATTTGTGAACAAAGTAATTATTTAGATAAAGCTTATGCTTTCCGACAAAAGAAAAAACACCACCATTTGAGGTGCTATTTGAAGAAACTGCTGCAAGTACCAGGCAACAAACCAAAATAATGGATACATCCTGCTGGAAGAAAAGGAGGAGCATAACAAAGAGCCTCTTTATGATCCTCTATTAACAAAGCAAAGACTAAACTAGATATTCCTGAGTGCCAGTCTCATCAGGAGGGGAGGGAATTAGGACCCTAATCCTCTCTGAAAAGGAGTGGGAATCCTTTGTTTCTCAGGCTGCAATCATCTGATACCTCATTGTTTGGGGGTGAGAAAGGTTGTTACTACTTAACAGGCTGGAGGGCCCTTTTGTGTGAGATAATATGTCACCAGATGTACCCCAAAAAAAAGGCAGTGAGGCACTCAATGGAGTCACTGGTCCACTGAGAATAATTTGTGTCTTCAAGGTCACAAAATGGCAACCTAGGATGAAAATTCAAATCATGACTACCACAAGCTAAATGGGGACAGATGATAAATAGATATTTATTCTAAGTCCATTGGCTCTATTTTACTGAAAAATATGTAAATGTACAAGTATTCATTTCCTAGAAATTAACATATTGTTGACAATTGTATCTTAGAATAAAAGCAAAAAAAATCATTTTTTAAGCAGATATCTCCCCTCAATGTAAGATGTAAATACTTTAAAATTTTATTCTACATATATGGATTTACTGGGACACAGTATTATGATCAATTATTTTAAATTCTATCCAGAGCAATTAAGCAAGAGAAGGAGGGAAAGGGGATAAAAATAAGAAAGGAAAAAAAAATCAAATTATCAGTTTGCAGATGATATGACCCTGTACCTAGAAGATTAAAAAAAAAAAAAAATGCCACTAAAAGACTGCTAGAGCTAATAAACAAATTTGGCAAAGTAGTAGGTTAAAATCAGCATACAAAATTCAATATGTCTCCGTCTCTTGTATACCAAGGAGTCTGCTAATAAAGAAATCAGAAAAAAACAATACCATTCGCAATAGCCTCAACAACAAAACATCTAGGAATAAATCTAACCAAGGAGGTGAAAGACCTCTGCTAGTTTCAGATCTAAATTGTTCATGGGGAAAAAAATGGCATTTCACTCATTAAGTAAGCAACTGGGAGTCCCTGCTGTCAGAGGATTGTGGTGAAAACTATGGGGGACATACAAAAGCTTTATAGTATTCTCAAGAAATATAATTCCTATATTCGATTCTGAATCACTTGTGGAGAGCAGAATAAAACTAGCCAAGGAAATACCATTAAAATGATGCAGGTTCCCAGGCTACCTCCAATGGCTACCTCATCCAAAAGTTGTTAACACTACTTGTAGCATTTGAATTTGGCATCCTGAAAACAAAGGAGGGAACTACCAGGGGAAAGACAATGAAGAATATCCTCTAGCTTTCAAGGCTTTAATGCAAACATTATGCACCATATCAATTTTACACCGACCAATTTCACTTTAATATGGTGTGTCTGTCTTGCATTATATGCTGCTTTTTAAAGGGTTGTACTTGTCGTGGAAAGCACAATCTATGTAGAAGGGGTCTAGCATATTTTACAATGCACTTAGGGGTATTACAACTGTGATGCCCCTAAAGTAAGACAGATAATCCAAAATGGGCCATAACCCAAATTATTCATATTGAAATGGAAATGCATTCCCCAGTTTTTAAAAGCATAATTTTCGGGCATTTAGATGTCCCTTGAAGTAATTATTTTGTGAGTATTTATTTACTGGAAAACAAAAAGTGGTAGCTCAAAAGGTTTGTTATACATCAAACAAATTAACAGGCACTTAAGCATTTGCATAGGCAGGATGGAGCAAGCTATAGCTCAATAACAGAGCACCTGCTTTGTGTTAGCAAGGCCCTGAATTCCATCCCCAGCACCACAAAAATAAAAATTTAAGGCAAATATGTAAAGTAGTTAATTAAAGAAATTACTAAGACGTTGAGAACACCACAGACTAAAAAGATATACACATATAAGTTAGGAAAAAACATTCAAAGAAGTATCTAGTACTTTTGTCTTAATTCTCAGCTGCCCCCAAAAAGATACCTTAAAAACTCACTATTATTTTAAATAAAACTCTTTTCTTGGAGAAAGGATGCCTTACCTCAAATAACAGCTTGAGGTAGGAAGGACATATACAGTTGGTAAAAGCATCCAATTAATTTATTTACAATAAATTACACTAAGTACTCACAGAATGCAAACTATTGTAAATTTCAGTAACATTAAAGATTGTTTTAAAAAAAAAACTGGGAAAAGGGCATGATTTTGAAGGAAAAAAAAATCTTGAGATACTCTCGTTCAAAGTTTTCAATTCTGCACCGTCTCTTTCACAAGGCCTCAACATTCCCTATGTCCACACTTCTGTGTATTGTGCTTAAAACTCTAAGAGGATCGCCTTGCTTTTGGCCTTAGGTTCCATTTGTGTACCTGCCCATCTCCTGCAGTAGACAGTTCGCCTCTTGAGACCAGGATGAGGTCTTTCTTGTCTTGGTATACACATAGGACATTACGCATAGGAGGTACTCAGTAAGTGGTTGTTGAACTCAGATCACAAATTCCTGCAAAGGAATTCAGCATAAGTACTAGGGTGTGTGTGTGTGTGTGTGTGTGTGTGTGTGTGTGTGTGTGTTTATTCATATTTGGGAGAAAACAGATGGTTGAAAAAAAAATAAAAACAAAATGTACCCCCATTCAGAGATGTTTGATTTTGTGTAAGTATACTCCCAAACAATCTGTTAAACTACAAGATTCCTCTGTTCTGCTCTCTCCCCCACCACCTCCCTTCCTCCCTCCCTCCCTCTCTCTCTCTCTCTCACACACACACACACACACACACATACACAGAGACTGATACTAAAACTTTCCATTTAATCCTTCTTCAACATTCTTGAGGCCCTGAGAAATTTAACTAATCTTTACGAGTGTCTCTGATGTAGAAGAAATTAAGAACATTACTTAAAGCAAAAAAGTCAATGGCCAATATGAAATCTAATTGATGACTAAAAAGTATAATTAACAACTGCTGACAGGAATGCTAAAGATAAAGAGTGGTAAACTAGCTGGACAAGTTTAGCCTTTTATAATTTTTTCAATGGTTTAACCATACACTATGAAATGCAACAGGCACATAGGAAAAAGGAAAACATTCCAGCCACTTTATATTGTTATGCTGACAGCCAAGAAAAGCTGTGTTCTACGGAGACTGCAGCAGTAATTCAGAACTAGTAAGAGTTCTTTAGAAGGGCTAGCTCCTAGTGGTCTTTCTATGGCTGAGATAACAATAGGCAAAACAAATTCACTCCCCTGTGATTATCACTTACTGGAATAGCTCAGGACACCTGCCCACAGGCCATATCATCAGTCCCCCAAACCATCAACTCCTCTAGCCCAATGCAGAGGGGTCCCACAGACAGTGTCAAGACATGCAGACTGGTCCCATATTGAGCACCTAATAAAAATCCAATTATTTTGACTTATTTAAATTTCTTTTAATCCCACCTACACTTTCTATGAGAACTTTTCTTGGGGTGGGGGTAGGGTACTGGAGATTGAACCCAGGAGTGCTTTACCACTGAACTATATCCCCAGTCCTTTTTTATTTTTCATTTTGAGAGAGGGTCTCAGTAAATGTTGAGGATGCCAGAACTTGTGATCCTCCTGCCTCAGCCTCCAGAGTCACTGGGATTACAGAGTGGGATTACCACACTCAGTTTATGAGAATTTATTTTTAATGGGAAGTTCAGCCATGAAAGAACAGACAAGAAGCTAGGCTGATCTCTCTCTCTCCTTCCTTCCTTCCTCCCTCCCTCCCTCCCTCCCTTCCTCCTCCTCCTCCTCCTCCTCCTCCTCCTCCTCCTCCTTCTTCTTCTAATCAAGGACATGATTTTAAAACAGTATTCAATCCATGGGTTAATTCCACAACTTCCAGTATCTTAGCTTTTCTACAGTTTCAATACAGCAAATCAAAGAAGTAGGCCCAGTGGCTGGGGAGGCTGAGACAGGAGGATCCCAAGTTCAAAGCCAGCCTCAGCAAAAGCAAGGCACAAAGCAGCTCAGAGAGACCCTGCCTCTAAATAAAATACAAAAGAGTGCTGGGAATGTGGTTCAGTGGTCGAGTGCCCCTGAGTTCAATCCCTAGTACCCGCCACCAAAAAAAAAAAAAAAAAATGGGGGCCAAAAAATTCCATCTTTCATAAAGATCTTTACAACATACTGACTGGTATGCCCAAAAAGTAAAACATGTCAGAAACAAGATATGCATGAATTATCATGAAAACAAATCATGGATTTTACTATTAGTACATCTGACCCAATAAAATCTTCAAGGAGTTCCTAATAGCCTTGAACTTTTAATGAATAATTCTATATTCCCAACTTACAACTTTTTTAAAAAAAGGCACAATGATGAGGTGATTTTCAGTTTTTTGTTTTGTTTTGTTTTGTTTTTTGGTGGAAGAGGTATTTCATTTAGTTTTGTTTTAGATTTAGATCATGTGTGTTGATACAACAAGTTCATTATCTTAGTCATATAGAACTGTTCAATAGAAATAAGCAGGCGATGTGTGGGAGGCTGATATTAGTACTAGAAGTATTATAGGATTATTGACTGTTGATTATATTAATTAGTGTGTATGTTGGATAAAAGACTATAAGCAATGTGCCATTATATAATGTAAACTGCAAAACTTAGATAAACTGCAGAACCTTGACTTAAGTTAGTAATAACAGTCTACACCCGGGGCATACACCCAGACCTCACCCAGTTATCAGCTGCAAGCAAATGAATTTTAAAATGAACTTAAGAACCCAGACTTCTGAGGGGTGATAGGACTAACAGGACCCAGGACAGAGAGACCAAGGCCTCCATTGCTGTTGTCCTCCCTGCACCAGACTCCTCCACCCCAGATCAAGTTCCAGCAGCCGGGACTTAAGACAGGTCACGTGAGCGTGCGCATCTGGGACCCTTGGGTGTAGACTGTTAGGACTTAGAATTAGGATTTGTGTCTGAAGTGTGATTAGCATTGATAAAATAGGTTTGATTAAATCTAACTGTGCCTCAGACTGAGTCCATAATAAATGCTTGTGACAGAGGCCAAGGCAGGAGGATCATGAGTTAGAGGCCAGCATGGGCAAGTTAATGAGATCTTGTCTCAAAATCTAAAATTTCTTTAAAAAAGGGCTGGGGATATAACTCTGTGGTAGAGTACTTACCTAGCAGGTGTGAGGCCCTGGGTTCAATCCCCAGGAAGGAAGGGAGGGAGGAAGGGAGGAAGGAGACAAGAAATAATCTTAGCAAAGTTGACTTTTTAGGTCCATTAATTTGTTAATTTTTCAAATAAATATTTAAGTGTGACCAATTTTCTCATGAAGATCATGAACTTAATGTATAATACAGATTTTCTATAAACAAAGAGTTTTTTGAGAGGGTCTTTTTATACAATGCAGAAGAATATTATGCATTGCCTATTCTATTTCCAGAGCATACAGAATAAAATACTTTTTCTAAAACAACCCCTGTAAGGAATTCAGCATAAATGCTAAGTCCATACATACAGATACGTGCAAGAGATTGTTGAAAAAAATGAAGTCCGCTTTCATTCAGAAATCTGTGGGATTTCATTTAAGATCCCAAACAAACCAATTTTTCCCTGAAAACAGGAGATTCCAATTTACTCCAATCAGTAGAATACAGAAGTCCCTTCTGCTTTAACTCTTATACAAAAAAAAAAAAAAAAAAAAGGAACTTGCAATAATCTGATGTTAACCAATCAGCTTTTTTCTAGTGCTGTTTCCTTTTTCCCACCTTATAAAATCCACTGTTCTGCCTCTGCCCGGTTAGGAGTTCTCCTGTTTTGTTGCATGGAGCTGCCTCATTTCTTGAATTTTCAATGAAAGCCCAGCAGATCCATAACTAAATTTGCTGTAATTTTGTCTTTCTACACAACTAAAAGATAAACTCCTGGAAGATGTTCTGGAAAATTAGACACAGAGGGAGTGGGTCATTTTACCTATCAGTCCTTCTCTGTTCATCCGTTTCTTTTTTCCTATTATTATTCATCAGATTCCTTTCCCTCCTGAATTCTTTCTACTGAAAAGCTGCTCTCCTGGGTCCTCCCCTCCTCCCCCATGCTCCTTAGACCATCCTCCACGCGCTCCTTCCCAGCCGCTGGTAAGACCCAAGAGAGGCTTCCAACCTGCAGACAGTGATGGATGGCTGGGCAGAGGCACACAATGGTGGTGCAGGCGTGTGTCAGCCTTGCAGCTGACCTTCAAAAGAACAAGCCAAAGCTGAAGCCTGACTTGAGGGAGGCTGATTTAATTAAGGTTACAGCAAAGGCCAGAGCCGCCTGTGGGCTGCATTCTCTACAGAATGCCAGGGACAACGCTTTCAACTACTTCTCAAGAAGAAAGAGCCAGGAAAGTTATGTTGGTAGAATGCTGGAGAGTGGGGGGAAAGATAAAGCCGAGATGTGCTACATAAACAAGTATAGGCACACCAAAAGTTCATGATCTAGTGATATACAGACACTGAGATGCAATGACAATAGGAAATACACAATGAGTATGTTTTGACATGCCTTTCAAACCAAAAAGAGGCTAGATGAATAATCAGCTGTCCAAAGTGAAATGATCCAGGGCTAGAAGAAAAAGCAACATTTTGGTTAATGGCAAGACCAGGACTCAAGTGTACCATTTCTTTTAACTGTAGTACATAACCTATTTTTAATACAATTTTAGCCACTGGGAGCAAAACCTTTTCAAACCAGGTACAAGTTTAGTTTTGAGAATCTCTTGAGGACTCTGCTAAAAAAAATGTAGACACAGTGGTGAAAAAAATATATATACATGAACCCTCCAATCAAAGAGCTCCAAGCTTAGTGCTAAGAGGAGGTGGGGAGACAATATCAGTGAAGGAGAAATTCCAGGTCACACTGGGACAAAGAAACTGGTCTGGTGGGTCTGAAGAGGTGATCACCTCAGTTTCTTAAATGTCTGTGAATGGAAGAAAGTTTAAATTTTCTAAAAGCCCTGGCAAATGTACTAACGCCAAAGTGTACCATCAGATCATTACTGATAACTTCTTTACTTTGTAAGTATTCACTAAAATCTATCACTAAACTGCCACAAAAATAACAATACATTGTCCAACACACCAATAGGGCAGGGGAAGCAACAGACCCAAGAAGTCTTTCCTATTCTTTGGAAAGCAAGTTCCAAGCCAAAATATAAACCCAATCTCTACGTCTTCTGAGGGCATGTGAATCTTAGGCCAAATAAATGGATCACATGACCTCTTCTCAACAGTTGCCTTCTGCTCTCCAAGACTCAAGGATGCCAGAGTCAAAAGTCAGGACCTCCATGAACAAGCAACTGCCCAGCACTATAGTGATGGTTGGCCTTTGTGTACCTAAATAGGGATACCTGGAAGCAGGGCAGGCTATTGTTACCAGCACAAACAGGAGGCAAGAAGGTTAAAGTCAAGCTAAGACCACATGGTAACCAAACAGCTGGGAAGTTATCCACTATCTGATCCTATCCTGGGAGCAGTTCCCATGCAGTAAGTACAAGCAGTGTCCAAGTCAGGGTAGGCCTTGGGAGAGCAGAGCATTGTCAGGAATCAAAAGATGTCATGAACTGTACTGAAAGGCTATTCATCCCTCATTCGGCTTTTTAAGCTACATGTGGTCCGCTGATTCAGAAATGGCTACCAGTATGTACATACTGAGCAATTAAAGTCACACTTTTTTCATTCATGAGGTATAATTTTTTAAATTCTAATATAAAGTTCATTTTATAGTGGTGGCACTAATGGTGTCAAAAAAACAATGTTATATGGGTTTGTTTTGTTTTGTTCTGTTACAATCTTTAAAAAAAAATAACTCATTTTTCTCATTCCTTCCAAAACAGAACTCTTGACATTTTTCCTTGTGCTAAATTAAACTTGCCAATGACTAAGATGTTAACAATTAATTTTCCAATTTCATTGTGTGTGAAACCATTCATTTTCAGGAAAATGAGTCACCATTAGCTCAGGCCATTATGGCAACAGAAGGTTTGCCTCCTCCAAAGGGCAAGACAGTAATTTGGGGAATATCTTCAAATCAGTAAGTTTCACTCTTAAGAGAGACTTGGTAACAGACCCGATGAAGACATCTAGTTTGTGGTGGATGTTTGTATGTTCTACGATACTTACATCAAACTCACAATCAATGAGGACAATTCTTTCTTCTGAGTGACTCAATGTGGATTATAACTCTTCAACCAACAATGTCCTCAGGGACCTTCTATGCAGCATTAAAGCTGTAAGAGAGTGTGAGTGTGTGTGTATGTGCGCACATTAATACATTGAAGCTAAAAATGCCACAATCTCTCTTCAGCAAATTTTTCATTATATAAAATTCATCAAATACTGCCAAACTTTTACTTACTGTCCAAACTAAAATGAATCCCTGATACAATAAATGTAAAAGATGTACCACTCTTCATGCTATAATGAAAATATGTGCCTTGCTACAACTCTGCTTATAACTTTAGTCTAATGACAACAATTTCTAAACAGTTTTGCTTCACGGATCACCAGATTCATTTGTTAGGATATAATAATTACAGCTTCCAAGTCGGCTTCACTTTTTAAAGAGGTATTTTAATAAAGACCCCACGTCTCATTTATCTTTGTTTTGCTCACAGAAAGCAGCAGGACCTTGCACATTTTAGAAATACAACAAAATATTTGCTGAATGTAGTTTCTAACAACCAACACTAAAGGTTTCCCAAAGCAAATAAAGGAAAAACAAAAGAACATACAAACTATTTCTAGTATGCTTTTATCCTGTGATTCACAACACAAATCTGAATAATGTTTCCAGGAACTTGCTGCTTTGAAAAAAATGTTCACTTCTACAATATTTTAAACTTGGTCCTGTTTTTAGAAAATGCAAGTAAAGCTAACATTATTCTTACACTTTGTTCCTTATTTGACAGAAATTTATTACAAGTAACATCACCCCACAATGATCACCATATTATGTGTAAGAACTACGAAATGAAAAGATACAGGGTCTGTCTTTAACTTGGATGCAATGGTTTTCTATGCTCAAATGCATACTATTTGACCATAAAAACATTCAAATAACTATATTGTTAAGCAAAGCCAAACTGGAATAAATGAGAATATATGGTGTGTGAGGGGGTGTTGTCTGGAAATAAGAGACAAAGGAGGTCTTGTCCCTGCTTAGTCATTAAATTACTATATGACCTTACCTAATTAGTAAGCCTCTCTGGGTCTCAACTTCCTTGTTTTAATATTATTTTTAAGATCCCCCAGAACTCTATACTAGGATTCAGCATATGTAGCACTGTCCAAAAAACCAATTTACATTCATATCATCTCCTTTCTTCAAAAAAGTCACATTTAATTCAATAGCTTTAAATATCTGAGTTTGGATTTCTATCAAAGGCAATTTATTAAAATGTCAGATGAGCTTAATTCTATTTCAAGTAGAGAACTAAAGCAAGTATTGCTTACAGATTCAAATTTCACCTAGACAGCAGCTGCTGCTATTGAGAGAAGAGCCTCTAACAGTCTAGTTGGAAATTATAACTCTTTTCAAATGGACAAAACTAGTCAGGTGATTTTCATGGTCTCAAAAATACAGAGCTTTTCTTGCTTTCTTTTCTTTTCCTCTTTTCTTTCCCATATTCATCTTGTAGGATAGAGGGAAGTAAAGGCCAGCTTAGCTTGGGAGGCAGGGTGATATGTGTATGTTACAGGACAAACCTTTCTCCACGGTTGCACTGTACCAGAAAGCTCATCCTTCTAATTAATGCTCACAACCCAAATGAAGCCAGAGAATTTCCTGTGTCTGGGATGAGAAGAAGCCTGTCTAGGTGAGGAATACCATTTAACAATAGCTAGAACCTAAAACAAAGACTTGCTCCCCAGAGGGGGTTCAAAACTGTCTGGAAGAAGCCAATAAATCAGAAATCTCTGATTAATACAAATTCAAGCTATGCTTTATAACTAATGATAGCTTTTAAAACACACACATATTTAAAGTCCCTTTGGATAACACATAGCACTAGCTTATGTAGTATTTTATCATATACATAGCAAACTTAATCCAATTTAATCCTCAGAACATTCCATAAAGCATTTGAAAACTCACTTTACAGATGAAGAAAATCAGAGGATTTTCCCAGTAGCAGATAGTTGGTTAGCACCTGTATAACCCTTTCAAGGTGCCTAAAATGGCACCCTGATACCAGTTTTCAGTCCCATTTATTTTTTTCTGATTTAATAAATTTTATTTTTCAAAAAACTGCAACACAACCCCTTTCCCAATCAGTTCCTTCTCTGGCTTCTTAAAAAATGTGCATAATGAACTGGGTGTGGTGGTGCCCGCCTGTAATCCCAGCAACTCAGGAGGCTATGTCTTATTCATCTTGGTAGCTGGAGACCACCACATGGGGTAACTTGGTACCAAGTGGTCTCCACAACAGCTGCCACTCCACCGGTGTCCCTCTGTTGCTCCACTTTGCTCCAAGAAGCAGGTGCTGAGACTCCTTCCAGAGAAGTCTATTGTAATTCATGGCCTAATTACAATAGGTAATTAATAATTGTTAGTTAAATGAATGGACAGTGGCTGGGTAGATAGAGGATGTGAGACCCAAATGTTTTAGAACACTTTATAATGGAGATATTTACATGCAGCATTTCAAATATGAGTCTCAAGCTGTAAATTTGAAAGCAATGATAAAGTTTTCTCATTCTGACACATGATTCATCTTTCTAAATTTCAAAAACTTACACAGAGGCACACAGCTAGAAAGGAGTACCCTTTCAACTTCAAAAATGGCCCACAAGATTATTTTACCCCCACTTGTCTTCTCATTTTCTAGGTAGCTGTTTGAGGGCAGACTTGATTATTCTACCAGAATGTGACTAGTAAATGGTTGCACCGGTCAGGTTTCCTGTTGTGACTGTGACTTTGACACTTCTGAAATTCACCAGTTAAGTTAGATCAAGAAAGGAGACTTTACTCAATTAACCACAACACAGAAACTTTACACAAGCAACATGTAAGAATTTACAGATGCTACTTCCTGTATATACACATGCGCATGTGCATGCACAGACATGCATGCACAGACATACATACACACACCCAGTCCTCACCTTACTCTCTTATCCACAGGCTAATAAAATCGAACAGTGGAAGACTCAGGGTTCAATCCTAATCTTAGTTTTCTGATCATGTAAGTACACATAGATCAGAAAAATACAGCACAAGGTAGACTGAACGGAAAGCCAGAAAACAGATTCCAAGTTCCAAACTGTCCAGCTCCTCTAGTGCAGACACACAGAAAGCTGAGGGGAGTCATTTCAGCAATAGGATAAAGCACCAAAAAGTGCCACCCAATGTTTACGAAGTAGAGGACATACTTATGCACCTTCTTCTGCTTTGATCATAAACACAAACTCAGAAGAACCCTTTGAATAGGCAATGGGGCATCCAACCAGAGCATGATGCCCAACTACAAAAAGAGCAAGCTTTCTTCAACTGTCAAACCAAGAACTCTGTTCTACCCAACCAAGGAACTAAAAAGCTATTTTATATGTATTTGATTTTAGCAGTCATTTCCTGGGAATTCAGGCTTCCCTCAGCTCAGAAGAAGCCTCTCCCCCTTTTTATCAATTTTTCTCACTTTTCCCTGGAAGGAGCTCACATCTGCATACCCTCAACACATGCAAATGGACAGGATGGCATTTTGTTGTAACACTGGCACAAAGGGAATGAAGTTAAGGTAGTGAGAGGCTCATGAGCAGAATTAAAGTTCTTAAATTATTGGGCGCACTGTCTTTATCCTCAACTGCTGATGAAAGGAGACATATATCAAAGTCTGTTTTCCTAACCTTATGTGGAGAATTTAAGTGAGTTGTTTCCGCTCCAGGGAGAGGTCTGGTGACACACATCAACCCTCAGCAGAGAGCATTCAGGGAAGTCAGGACCTTGGATTTATTGCTGAAAAGTGCAGTGACTGCAGCACCTCGGGTCCTCAAGGAGAGAGCTCCTCCTTTGCCAGGATCTCCCAACTCTGCAGAGAAAAGCTCAGAGTGGAGTCCAGTACTAAAACTATTCCCCAGCTTTAAAGTTTCATGCTACTTAAAAGCCTCATCTTACCCTAAGTAACACAAAGTGAAGTGGGGGATGGAGGACCCACCAACCCAGGGGTACAGTAAGGAGACAAAGATCCCCCCCCCGCCCCCGCAAACACACAAGCGCGCGCGCACCGAAGCTAAAACTCTACAATGCACATTCCATCAACCTTTCACTGTAGTCGGCTTCCTGTGGGGTTTAATCCCAGCCCTCTACAGAAAGTTTAAGGCTGTTCACACAGACTTTCAAAGATCCATTGTTCCGGTCCCCGTAAACGTAATGAGAAAATACAGGGAAAGAAAGAAATCAAGACACGGTTCCCAAGGACCCTTTCTTACTGAAAGAACTGACTCTAGAGGAGTCTGGTTACTTCTAATCCAAAGAGACCGGGGAAAGGAGGAGCGCGGGAGAGGGAAGGAGGGTGCTGCGGGGAGCAGGAGAATATTTTTCATTTCGGCAGAAATGCCCAACGCTAAAGCGGGCCAGGCCTCCAGGGACCGGGAAGGTGCGCAAGACCCGGGTCTGCGCCCTCGCAATGGACTCCTAGGACAGCAAAGGAGGCGGGGCAGGGGGCCGGCGAAACCAACGCTCCTTACCTTCCCCTCCCCCGCCTAGCGTCGGTTAACTCAGGTGCCTACGCAATGATCCACAGAGACTGAGCGGAGCTCCTGGCGTCGCCCGGTCCGGATCTCCTCTCCATGGCCAAGGAGCCCCTCCAGCCCCAGTGCCCGCCGCTGTGCTGCTGCTTTTACGCAGCTGTAACCACAGCCTCCGCTTGAAGGTGAAACACTCTCCTCCTGGGAGTGACGCGCACTTCCCTCTGCCTCGGCCTCCGCCTCCACCTCCTCCAGCCCCGAGCCCCGGGGGCAGGGGCCTCGGCTTGCGCTCTCCCGGAGCAAACGCTCGGCTCTCTCCTTTCCCTCCCCTCCGGGAGGAAGAGGAGGAGAATCGCGACCCGGACGGCGCCGGCCCGAGTGTCCCCGAAACAATAGGGGAAGAGACGGTGGCGCGAAGCAGAGCGCGTCCCAGGAGTCGCGCTTGTCCCTGGTCGGCGGGCGCCACGGCTCACTAGGGTCGCGCTCAGCCTCCGCCGGCCAGACAAGCGGCCTGGCTCTGGTGGGTGGAGGGCTGCGGGTTGGGCGGGCGGGCGGACTGGAGAGCCAGAACGAGAGAGGCGGAGAGAGAGGAGGAGCCTGGGCGGGAGGGGGCGGTAGCCTCGCAGAACTCCTCCCGCCGCCACCGAGGGCCGGGAGCTGTAGACTCTCCCGGCTCAGCGCCACTCGCTGCCGCGAGCCGGAACAACGCCCTGGCGCGCCGCGGACCGGACCAGAGCCCCCTACAGCGTCCCGTGCTGTGCCTTTCAGGCTCCTACCTGTGCTGGTAGCGCGCACCTGGCCTGGTCAAACCTGAACCGACGCCCCACTTCACCCCAGCTGAGCTTCGTACTGCTCCGCTGTCGCCTCCGGCGGAACCTGTACCTGTGTCTCCCATCACGCCCAACTGAGCCCCCAATCACCTCCGGCTGAATCTGAAGACGCTGCGCCCCCATACGCCGTGGTCGAACATGACCCTTATACCCTATGGCTGAGCTGGACACCACTTTTTCAGCGATCCCTGCTGAGACTTACTCAGCGTCCCAGCATTCCCAAAGGAACTTTCAAACTCCCACAAAATTTTCTGTGCATAAAGTCACCGTAACTCGGCTGCCCCCACCTGGCCAACCAGGGGTGCGAGGTTCTTAGTCCTCTCTGAAGAATCAGACTGCTGGGACAATGATAGTTCCTCTGGTAGCTTGTAGCACTCCCAGCGTCCAGCTCTCAGGCCAGAATAAATATACCTACATCTCCCCACGCCCCCTGCCCGCGCCACTCTGCAGTAGCTGCCTCTTACAGGGGGCGGGGCGGGGACGCTGAAAGCCACTCCCAGCCCATCCCACTGGGAAAGTACTTCTCTCTGGACACCCGCACTAGGTCTGGAGGGACCTCGCCCCCCTCGCGGAAGCTGCTTTCACTCTGGAAAGCGTTGGCTGAAGCCGAGGGTGCGGCCGGGCTCGATCCGTCATCCGCCAGAGATCCCGAGCTAATGACAGCTACAGAACTGCCAAATCCCGGCCGTCTTCATTTTCGATTTCATTAGGATTGTAAATCTTCCCTCTAGGGAACACTTTCAGTGAATACTGTACAGAGAGGATTGTTCACTTTTCAGGGATGCTCTTTTTTGTTTGTTTACCCCACCCTTCCAATAAAAATTCAGTCATGTAACCGTGACACACCCAGCAAGCAGGAAGGGGAATACCCTATTTCGAGGGTTTCAGTTCAGAGATTTGTAGAAGGAATCGGTATTTCCAAATCTTGGCTGATGAAAAGAATCCTGAGACACTTTGGGGGGAAAAAATGTATTCCTAGACATCGCCCAATCTACTGAATCAGGAAAATGTAAATTTGGGGAACTGTGCTAAAATTTGTCCACAATTAAAACCTTGGAAAGATGCTCCAAACAGTACTCCATCTACTGCTGGGACTTTATAGAACAGGTACCCAACTCCCTTTGGAACCACTATCCCTTCAGGGAGAGAGAGTAAAGAAAAATCCTTAAAATAGGGCAGATGGCTTTTAATGACAAGCCGGAAGGGGCAAAGCACTACTTTACTGATCCCAAAGTGAACTGCTTAGAACTATGCCTTTAAAAGATAGTACAGATGCTGAGGATGTAACAAGGCCCTGGGTTTAATCCCCAGCACCCCACCACACACACACACACACACACACACACACACACAAAATGGGCAGAAACTGTCAACTACCTTATGTAGTTGTCTGAAAAATGCTCCCTCCCCCAAGATACCAGATTCCAATCTCTGGAACCTATAAATGTTAACCTGGTAATAAAAATAGGGTCTAGGCCCATGTGATTGAATTAAGGGTCTTGAGTTAGGGAAATTATTCTGGGTTATCAGGGTGGGCTCTAACTGCAACCACAAAAACTCTTACAAGGGGAAAGCTGGAAATCTAACACAGAGACGAAGAGAAAGTAATGTGACTATGGAAGCAGAGATTGTAATGCTGTGGCCACCAGGCAAGAAAGCAAGCAGCCACCAGAAGCTGGAACAGTCAAGACAGGGGTCCCCTCTAGAGCCTTGACTTTAAACATGTGCAGCAACTGTGTTTAGTTGTCTGGCCAAATAATGTGAAAATAAATTTCTATGGTTTTTGATCAACCCAGTTTTGGCATTGGGATACTGAAGCCATAAGAAATTTACATTCACTGAATCCTTTACTGTGCCAGCTTAATACAAAACTGCCCCACAGCCCCAGCCCATTTTTATGTTTTATTTAGAGACAGGGTCTCACTGAATTGCTTAGGGCCTGGCTGAGGTGCCGAGGCTGACTGAATTCATGATCCTCCTTCCTCAGCCTCCTGAGCCACTGGGATTACAGGCATGGGCCACCATGCCTGGCAAAACTGCACCCAGCAACTAGACTTTGTGGTGCATATCTGATATCCCAGCTACTCAGGAGCCTGACCAGGAGGCCAGCCTGTGCAACTTAGCAAGACCCTGTCTCAAAGTAAAAATCAAAAAGTGGGTGGGGTGTAACTCAGTGGGAGAGCACTTGCCTGGCATCAGTGAGGCCCTGGGTTCAATCCCCAGCAGCAGGAGGAGGAGGAAAGAAAAGGAAGAAGAAGAAGAAGCAGAAGCAGCAGCAACAGCAACCTGGAGTAATGGCACATGCCTGTAATCCCAGAGACTCAGGAGACTGAGGCAGGAGGGTCATGAGTTCAAAGCCAGCCTCAGCAAAAGTGAGGCACTAAGCAATTGAGTAAGACGCTGTCTCTAAATAAAATACAACAATAGGGCTGGGGATGTGGCTCAGTGGTCAGTGCCCCTGAGTTCAATCCTTGGCAACCCCCCCTCCAAAAAAAAAAAAAAAAAAAAAAAAACAGGCACTTTGCCTTGAGTTAGGATTAGGATATGTAATTAAACCCTCCCAAAGGTTATTATTTCAATTTTGGAGGTGGGATATTGACTCTGAAAGCTTAAGGATCGTGCCCAGGCTACAAGGCAAGAGCCTATTAAAATCAAGTCTACCAAATAATCAAATGTTAAAAATAAAAATTACAAAATAATAGAAATAATTCTGGTAAAAGTTTTGATTGTAAAGAAGTCTTACTTCTACAATATATATCAATAGCCCGAACCAAGGGAAATAGGTGCTAAGATTGGAAAAAAATGAGCTCAAGGGTGGGGGTGCAGGGCTTGGAATAGCTTACAGGCCAACTCTCTGTAACTTTTGCTCAATTTTCATGGGAATCTAAAACTACTCTAAAAACTAAAGTATATTAACAAAAAGGGGATGGTGACTATATGACCTACCTTGGAGAAATTTACCAACTTTTGTTCTTAGATATTTTTCTAGAAGTTGAAAAATCAAAGGAAACCAATGTGAAAGGAAGTTACAAAGGAATCAGAGAGGACACAGACTTCTCTTCACTGGAATTGATGTCATAGATTAAGTCCCCAGGGAAGCAGGCTTTGAGACAGAGTGGCAGGATGTTCATTAAGGAATACCCATGGGGTTAGCAGCTGTGGCAGGAGGGGCAGGAAGCAGGATGGGACAGAAGGAGAAGTTGAGCTGCAGTGTGCACCCAACCGCCTCCCCAACCCCAGCGGCGGCTCTGGAGCTCACATGGCCCATCAGAATATTGGGCCTGTATAACTGGACCTTTAGATACCACCCCTCCCCCCCGAATCAGTCGCTATATGTGGTCCATCCTGGGAAGGGGCTTAACCTTGGACAGAAGAGGTCCCTCACCCCAAGATAGGCATCAGTTCTTCTTTGCAGGCAGATCTAGGTGGTACATTTCTGTGTCACAAGCTTACTTGGTATGAGACATCCTCACCATTATGCTGTTTTCTCTGAGTGAGAGAAAGCTTCTGGAGAGTGGGATACTCGAAGTATTCATTTTTCTCCTGGTCACGACTGTGCATTCGTCTTGAGGGAGGATAGCTCATTGGCTAAGAGTGGTGACTGTTAAGTCACATTGCCTGGGTTAGAACCAGGTTCCACAGCTAACTAGTCTTACTTTGGACAAGATCCCCAGCCTTTCTGTGCCTCCATATTCTCACTTTTAAAAAGGAAAAATAAGAGACCGTGGTTGTGGCTTAGTGGTAGAGCGCTTGCCTAGCATGCGTGAGGCACTGGGTTGGATCCCCGACACCACATACAAATAAAATAAAGGTATTGTGTCCATCTACAACTAAAAAGATATTTAACAGGAAAAATAATAGTACCTAGTCCATGAAGATATTATGAGAATTAAACATGACCATGTTATAATCGGGTTAGTACTCATCAAACTGTACTATTGGTGCTTTTGATGATCTCTTCTTTAGTGACACCCATGAGTAGGCTAGTTTTGAGTTTAAATCAGCTTATATTCAATGACTTCTAGATGGGGATAGGAGACTAACTGTCCTTGGGATCCAGGCCATAGGTGAAAGACATAAAATAAATACAGTAAGTAACAGAATCTAGAATTTTCTAATATTGAGAAACAGCAGCCACCCTCCAAACATACCTTGTTCTTTCATGAAAAGCCCCCCCCCACACACACACACACAGATACTTCTTTCTTTCTAAAATTCCAGTCTTCCCCTTCCCACAACCCCTGTGACCACTGACCTTCACCAAATTTGCCCTTTTCCTGAAGACTATAGCAAATGTCATCTCTCTGTGAGACACACCAGGGTCATCCATAGCCTGCCCTCAGCACCAATGGCTCTGTACACATTGTCTACAACCCTAACCCTGCTGCTCTGAGACTATTTAACAAGTCTTATCTCGGGGTCTCATCCTGCCTGCTCCCATAATTGGTAGACTGGATACCCCAAGATTCAGAGGTTCAAAATGGAATCTTATTTATGTTTAAATCCTCAGGGCCCAGCACAGTGTTTGCTCTTTTGCTAAGATGAAAAAGGAGTTGGCCAAGCCCTCTGGGAGAGGGGAGAGAACCAAACACCATGGCATGGAAAAGTGTATGCACTTATGGCTCAGCACCTCCTGTGTCTCCACTTGCTCTGCATTTTCCAGCTCTAATCCCTTTGAAGAGAGAAACTCCTCTCTCCCACTCTTCCCTCTTCTCTTTCCCCCCAGGCTGTCATAAATTAATTCCTTCAAACAGTCTTTCATTCTATGAGGGTCAGAATGGATCATTTTTAAAATCATGTTCTGCTCATACTCGTTCCTATTACACCCGGTATATGGGTGTGGAAATGATTCTCAGGTGACTAATGCCTCACTAGGAAGCAGTTGGTATGGTGTTTGCCATCTTCACTTTAATTAAGAGTCTTAGAAGAATTTTCCCCCCATCTGCTCAATGCAATAACATTACCAAATGTTAGTGTGACCTTTCTCTGCTGAGGTACAGCTGCACATCTACAGACCATCTTTTCTTTCTTCATTTCCTTCCATCCAAACAACCTTATTCTCACACTTCATCAGCTCATTATGAAGGCTGCTTGTTTCCTGTTGAACTCTCTGGACACTTGTGTTAAATGATGATGTAAGCAACTCTGATATAGATAAAACTCTGACAACCTTTTCAGAGAAATGAAAAACATTTATGTGTTATGTTTTAAGTCTCTAAATTCTATCAGGTTGATTAGAATAAACCTCTTTTCTCTTTCTCACTCAAAAACATGACTTCTTATTCAAAAAAAGGGGGGGGAGGGGGAACCTCCCATGCAACATCTTTAAAATTCATACAAAATCCTTTTAAGTTACATACTCTTGGTATTTTTTTCTATTTCAAAGGCCTACACAGACAGCTTTACCTAGGTGATATTGCTTTGCTGCCAGAACTCAGACCTAAGAATTAGAAAGGGCATCTCCCCAGTTCTCATTTTTTTAATATTTATTTTTTAGTTTTAGGTAGACTCAATGTCTTTTATTTTTATTTTTATGTGGTGCTGAGGATCCAACCCAGTACCTCTTGCATGCTAGGTGAGCACTCTACCATTGAGCCACAACCCCAGCCCTCCCCAGTTCTCATTTCACAATTGAGAATGGAAATGAGTTGTCTGAGGTCACTCAGATAGAATGCAATTGTTTCTGTAACTTATTTTGGATTAAGATTTTCTGATAACATGTCTAAAATAAATGCAGTATTGCTACTAATATCTTATATTTGCTCTATGAGGATTACATGACGTACACTGAAAACACACACAAGAAATGTAACATCTTTTCATTATATTCGCATGTGGATATGTACTGAGAGATTTTTAATAATGAATTTGTATAAGAATGGAGAACACTTGCTATGCATATGCTATGGTTTCAATGTGTCCTCCAAACGTTCACATGCTGGAAACTTGGTCCCTAGTGCGGCAATAAGAGAGGTGTAGAACACTTAAGGGTGGAAGGTGATTAGGTCATTGGGTTGCTGCCCTCAGAAGGAACTAATCTGCTCTCTAGGGACCCCAGTTAGTTACTGGGAGAGGAGGTTGCAAAAGCAAGACTGGCCTCTCCCCAGTTTCTGGCTTTCCATCTCACCATAGCTCCCTACATGACATATTCCATGAGGCCCTTGCTGGAGACCAAACTGATGGGAATACCCACTCTTGGAGGTTTAGTTTCCCAAATTGTGAGTTAAATAAATCTCTTTTATTTATAAAGTACCCAGGTGTTTTGTTACAACAACAGAAAATGGAGTAATACAGTATATAAATTTTAATTTGAAATAATATGAATATCCTGAAATCATATATTGTCTTCTAAGTTTTAACCCTTCCTTCCTGTTCCTGATCTGCTTACATGCAAAGCCATCAAAATTCCTCTAACATATATTGCTTAAAATCTCTCTGCATTTTCCAGATTATTAAAAACTTAAAGTACAAGAAAAAAAATTCCTGCAAAAGAGCACTTTGGGAAACTTGAGTTCACCTTGATTTGAAAATCTACAGTTTAACAACTTCCCAAAAGTTATCATCACTCCAGCTGAACTCCACAAATCTTTTTTTTTTAACACTTCTGCATTACTCTACAGAAATGACCATGAAAGCATTTTTAAAGATAGTCAAGATTATTGATTACTATGTGTGGATATGTTGATTGATTTGATTATGGTAATCATTATGCAACATATATACATATCAAATCATCACAGGACATACCTTGCACATGTACAATTTTTATTTGCAAATTATACCTCAGTAAAGCTGCAAAAAAGGTTATTTGAATTAATATTAATAAGCTAACAAATGCCATAGAGTATTGCCTGTTTCTAAGAAGATAAAAAATGCCAGTCTTGACAAAAGTAGGTAAATCTGATTTTATATTCCATTTGGATGTAAGAATTTACCACATGATTAAGTTTAAAGCATTATTTTCAGAAAACTACTGTTAAAATGTACATGGTGCTTTAAAAGGAAGCAAAGTATTTCAATCCCTTCACTGGTTAGCATGGGGTCTTTTGTAGATGAGCTAAACACTGTTTAGAAAACTCAGAAATCTCAGTTATTTCCTCAACAATTATTTAGTTTTGGCCTTTATGCAAACACTGATAGATTCTTGAGAGTGAATCAGACAGCAAAGCCCTCGCCACTTAAGTAGGGGTTCCTCCCCTAAGAAAACTGGGCGGGGGTGTTGCTCAGTGGTAGAGGGCTTGCCTAGCATGCAGGAAACTGAGTTGAATCCACAGTACTGTAAAAAGGAAAAACCAAAAATAATAATGCAGATGGTGATAAACTCTCTAATGGAAAAAAAATTAGGAGTAAGGGGTGAGACAGAAGTTGCATTGATGGAGGTTGGGAGTATAACTGGGTGGTAGAGACATATTTAGCATGAGATCCTGGGTTCAATCTCCCCAGCACTGGGGGAAAAAAAGAAAAAAAGTTTACACTGATGGCCTTCAATAAACCATACTTCCTGACGTTTTCTATATTGACTCTGGACTTGGCCATGTGACTCGCTTTGGTCTGTGCAACAACAGAATGTTTAAGCAGAGGCTTCAGAAGCACTTGGATGAGGAAGTAGGGTGCATAGGATAAGGGGTATTTAAGATAATGTGGGACATCATTACCCTAGGTGCATGTATGGCTGTGCATGTGGTGTGACGCTACATTGTGAACAGCCAGAGAAATGAAAAGTTGTGCTGCAATTGTGTACAGTGAATCAAAATGCATTCTACTGTCACATATACCTAATTAGAATTAATTAATTAAAAATTTTTTAAAAGGTAAAATTTTAAAAAGGTGGTCAAGGACTGCCTCTCCAAAGAAGTGAAAGTCAGCTAAGATCAGAAGGAAGTTAATCCTCAGAACAGAAATTTGAGAAGCAAGATGAGTTATGTTGGTTGAAAAGGAAGGATCAGAGCCACTTAAGGCCTGAAGACAAGGGAATCCTGACTTGAAGCCTTGTGGACTCTGGAGAGGCCAAGGGCAAACTTTTTGCATAATTTCTTCTTGGACTGACCTCACCCAGATTCCCCAATAAATCGAAAGTAGACATGAAGGTCCACTAATTTTCTGGACAACCTCCTCACTTTATATAGAAATACAGAAATATTGCTCAGTTGAAAATCAGAAACAGTTTTAAGAAAGCCAGGCAACTTTCATTCTTATGTTGATGGAGGCCTGAGTTACCATATAAAACCCAGATATTCTGCTGGAGAGACTTCCTGGATAGAGAGTTATGCCTTCACCTTTTCACTCTACTGAGAGGACATGTATGAAAAATGAAGACCAGACATATCAGAGAGAGAAGGCCCAGCCATCTCAATATCCCAGTGAGGTTAACCTACCTACCCACCAAATAAATGCAGCCATTAGAATGACCACTGAAGAATAGCGGAGGACATGCCTCGCTGAGCCCAAGTCAGATTTCAGAATCATGAGCAAATAAAGTAGCTGTCATTCTAGGCCACAAAATTTGAGGTGGTTGTTATGCAGCACTTAAAAATCTTCAATCTGTCGGGCACAGTGGCACACACCAGTAATTCCAGCAACTCAGGATGGTGAGGAAGGAGGATTGCAAGTTCCAGGGCAGCCTGGGCACTTAGCAAGACCCTGTCTCAGAATAAAATAAACAGGGCTGGGGATGTCACTGAGTGCTGCTTAGCATTTGTGAGTTTCTTAGTTCAATTTCCAGGATTGAAAAAAAAATATTTTTTTTCCTTAGAAAGAGAAAACAAAAACAAAAACCCTCAACCAGTGGTTTTTAAATGGAGGTAATTTTGTTCTCTAGAGGATATTTGGCAATGTCTGGATATCTGGAGGAAATTTGATTGTCACACTCATGTGTGGAGGGTATGGGTACTTCTGACATTTAATGAATAAAGGCCAGGCATGATGCTAAATATCCTGCAATGTACTGGACAAAGAACTATCCACCCAAGATAATAGCACCAAGGTTAAGAGATTCTGACATAAACAAAGGATACAGGAATTTATGATTTGGACAGGTAATTGTTCAACAGTCTTCCATAGAGCCAATGCCAATATAATAATTCCCAAAAGTAATATATGAAAATATCTATTTTCCTATTCCCTCACCAGCAGTATATGTCAGAAGACTCATAGAAATGTAGAAATAAATACAGACATACATAGATTCATAGATTTATATTTGCCATAGGAAAAAGTTATAGCATCACTTCAACAGAGTTCTCCAATAATAATCGAGAGTGTCTGTTTGCATATTCAAGAGACGTTTGTAGTTTGTTTTTATGGTGGTCTGTTCATTCATATCCTTTGCTCTTTTTTTTTTAATGTGGCTATTTTTCTTTTTCTTATTGATGTAAACACTTCATATGTATTAAGGAAATTATCCCTTTGTTTATGATTTGAATTGAAGCTAGCTATGCTTTCCCTATTGCACAGACTGACTTAAAGTAGTAAATAGCTAGAAACCAAACTATCCTAAGAAAAGTACACTTAAGTGAAAAAATATGTTTAAAAGCTGCAATTTTGAAAGAAGTTAACAAATGATGTGCTGAAAAAACAAAATACTAATATCTGTTGCCAAGAGCTGCGTAGTGGAGTATAAAGTGAGCCAGCTCATGTGAGTAGGAGGCTGAGAGGTCAGGGTGCTGAGAGCAAGGAAGACCGCTTCAAGGCAGATGAGCAGACTGTGATTCTGAGGGACTGGATTTCAAAATGTAAGCAATTATTTTAAATAGTCATGATGCCACTAGTTAAATACCAGACTCCAAGTTTAGGCTTTAAGTTACCCTTTATCTTCGTGAGACTCTCATCCCTCCTTCAGCCCTTCTTAATTTAAAAATGGCTGCCAACCGTGAGCTGGAGCCACATGGCCCAGACCCATTCTCAGCTTTCCTAATGACTAGCAGTGTGGCTTTGGACAAGTTACTTAACCTCTACCTCCATTTTTTTTTTTTATCTGTGTAATGAGAATAATAAAGGTGCTCACCCCACAGAGCTGTTAGGTCCGTGAATTAATCAATGTGACACATACATACAGTCCCTACTGCATGAATGCAGAAAGTTAAAGTTATTTAATTCTTCTTGTTGTTGTTTTCTGAGGATTGAATCCAATGCCTCATGCATGGTGGCAAGTGGGCTACATCCATTTTTATTTTGAGATGGAGTGTCAATAAGTTGTCCAGGCTGACTTCAAACTTGTGATCCTATTGCCTCACCCTCTCAAATAGCTGGAATTACAAGTGTGCACCATCACTCCTAGCTGTTTAATATCATGAATGCACACTAATACATATACATCATTAATCTATTTCAGAAAAGTAACACAAAATCTGAAATTTTGAATCACCTGTTAGGTATAATTACTCCCACTTCACAGATAAAGAAAACTGAGTCTCAGAGAATGTAAATAAGACCCATTTTCTTCATCAGCTTTAGGTCATTTGTAAAATTAAGTAAAGAATTATCTTTATAAAGAAAACCTGGAAGGAAAAAAAAAAGAAGAAAACCATCACATAGGCAACTGGAAAACTATCTTCAAATATATGAAGGATTCTTGTGAAGATCAGAAATTAACCTTGTTCTCTGTTGTTCTGGAGGGAAAGGTGATATCAATAGTTAGAAGGGATGCAGAACTTGGTCCAGTCTTATGAAGAACTTGATGTTTTCACTTCTTATCATATCCCCTATACTTAGCTCAGCATAGGACAGATCTCAGCTCTCAATAAATATTTGTCAAATAAACAAATGAATGAATAAAATAAATGATAAGAGCTGTCTAAAATGAAATAGCTGCCTCAAGCGCACTCCATTCTGGCTTTGTCCTAGGAGAAGTGACAAGCCAGACATGTAGTGCATATTTGTAATCCCATCTACTCCGGAGGCTGAAGCAGGATGATCAAAGTTCAAGGTCATCCTTAGCAATTTAGTGAGGCCCTGAGCAAATTAATGAGACCCTGTCTCGCTAAATAAAAAGGGTTGGGAATGTCTCTCAGTGGTGGAACAGTCCTTAAAGAGTCATAATTTCTGTGGGACACAAGTTTCCAGAGGCAAGACCAATCTATTGATACTTTATACAGCTAAAATGAAGGAAGGGAGAATGTTGAAGTTATCCTGCCTCCGCAGGAAAAAGAAAAAACAAAAGAAAGAAAAAGAAGGCATGTTTCAGAGGGCATTGACAAAGCATTGTTTCATAGAAATTAACAAAGATTAATTCTGTCATGAGAGCTATGTGCCAAACACTTCGAGAAACTAAGTCTCAATGGGAAAATAACAGCTGCCTTCCAATATTCGAAGATTTTAGGGCCTAAGAAGGCCAAGTTCAAATCCTGACTCATCCATTTACCCATTGTTTGACTTTTTCCGAATCCTCCACATGCTTTATTTTTGCCACATGCAAATCATAAAATGAAGACAAATAAATTCCACAAGGTTACAACACACTGTACACACACACAAAAAAAAATCTACCATTGTATCCAGTTTTTTTTTTTTTTTTTTTTGGTACCGGGAATTGAACTCAGGGAAACTCAATCACTGAGCCACATCCCCAGCCCTATTTTGTATTTTATTTAGAGACAAGATCTCACTGAATTGCTTAGTGCCTCGCCATTGCTGAGGCTGGCTTTGAACTCAAAATCCTCCTGCCTCAGCCTCCTGAGTTGCTGGAATTACAGGCGTGTGCCACCATGCCAGGCTGTATCCAGTATATTTTGATACTGTATTTCCCTTCTCCCCAAATCACACAATATAAGGGACCACATATGACAGTTGGAATTAGCCAAAGATTAAAATGGCTTTTTTTAAGAGCTAGGGACTTCTCCACCCCTGGAGATGTTTATGAAGAGGCTAGACAGCTACCTGCTGCAGATGGTAACACTGGTAACTAGCTTACTATGGGCCGGGCACTCTTGTATGTGTTTTACAGTTGTGTATTAATTCTACTTGTCCACAAAAGTCCTTTATGAGATACGTATTATTATTATTGTTATTGTTGTTGTTGTTGTTATTTTAACAGGTAAGGAAACTAAAGCAGAACAATTAATTTTCAGAAGACTACACAGGTAGTAAGTACCAGAAATTTGTACCCAGGGAGCCTTGGCTGCTCCAACTGCATATAAGCAATAGTGTGAAGGGCATTTGACTATGGTGGGGGTGGGTGGGGGTGTTGATGACTTGGACATCTCTTCCAGCACAGAGATCCCCTGGGTGCATAATCTCAGTGAGGTGTGAACAGCTAAAGGGATTCAACCATGACAGACAGAAAAACAACAAGAATAAAATAGTAAGCCATAGTTGCCCCACCTGGTGAGGCCAAAGGAGCGGAATCCTCCAAGCCGGGAGATGGACCATCACTCAGAGATGGGGCTACTCAGGCAGAGCAGCAAACTACAGATATTTCTGAACAAGAGAACCTAGGTGTCACCAGTGTGACAGGGTGACCTGTCATGCCTCCATCCTTTTGTACTTTCATTTACACAGGAAATAACACTGTCAGCCACACAGTTGCTCATGGAGTGTACTTCAGGGACGCTGACGCAGGGAGGGGGAAAGGGTGGAGGTGGGAGAGAGGGTTGTTTGTGCCAACATGTTACACCCGGTCACGACATGCTGCCTGCTCTACTTGCCCCTGGACACGTCTGGCGGCTGCTTACACAAGGCTTGGACTGTTTGGAACAGGGGAGTGGGGACAATCCACGTTATATATTTGCAGACTTGGTTTTAAAAATTATTACCATCCATTTAGGTTCAGGGTTTGATTTTGCGGGGAGAAGGGGAACCAAAAGATGACTAGATTCAAACAGAATTTTTCTTCCCTTGCTCCCCCTGCCTCTAGAAGCATTCAGATTCCGTGTCTTATGCTACTTATGCTAATTCTAGAGCTCAAAGTGATTAAGTCATCCTGCAAGAGAAAATAATAAAAACAGGACTGGCCTGGGGTTTTTTTGTTCTGTTTTGTTTTTTGTATTTATATCAGGGATCGAACCCAGAGCTATATCAACAAACTTTTTCTTTTTTTTTTTTTCATTTTGAGATAGAGTCTTGCTAAGTCGTTGAGGATCTTGCTACAAAATTGCTAAGGCTGGCCTTGAATTTGTGTTTCTCCTGCCTCAACTTTCATGTGCATATAAATTAGTGAAAGAATATTTTCACACTCTGTCTTGTTGGCACACCTCTGAGACGGACCGGATAAGGATTACCATCCCCATTACACAGATGAGAAAAGTGAAGCTCCAAAAGATGGTCAACACTATTCAGAATGGTACTTAGTCTCTTTCTAGGAAAGAAAAACATCTCTGGTTTATAATTAAATATTTTTTGTATAATTAGCACATGTTAAGACTCAACCTTATTCAAACTCCTTACTGATCCTCCCAACCCCCAGACCCAGATTATTCACTGGTCACAAAAATCAAAAAACTAAAGGCCCGAACAAGAAATGGGTCTCTTCTAGGTTGCAAGAGACTTGTAGTGATACACACCTGTAATCCTAGCAACTCTGGAGGCTGAGGCAAGAGGAACGCAAGTTAGATGCCAGCCTCACAGATTCAGCCAGAACTTGTCTCAAAAATTAAAAAGGGCTCAGTGGTAACTTATGCTAATTCTAGAGTTCAAAGGGATTAAGTCATCCTGCAAGAGAAAAATAATAAAAACAGGGCTGGCCTATATGTGGGTTTTTTTGTTCTGTTTTGTTTTTTGTTTTTTGTGTCCCTGAGTGCAGTCCCTTGTACCTCTGGGAGTGTGGGGGGAGGTACAATATAATCAAGTATAATACATGGTGTTTGAGTGTATCCTGATTTGAACAAATCAATAAAAGACTCATTTGGAATCAAATAGGAAAATTAAACCTTGTTAGGTAGGGGTGAAATGTCATAATATCTTTAAAACACATTAGCACAAAATAATAAATGAAGCATATATGGCAATATATTGAAAATTGTTGACTCTAGGTTACAGCTATATGGGTGTTCATTTTACAGTCCTCTCAATATTTCCATAAGTTAAATTTTTCATAACAAAACTGTTAGAAAGGGGCTGGGGTTGTGGCTCACTGGTAGTGCACTTGCCTAGCACGTGTGAGGCACTGGGTTCGAGCTTCAACACCACATATAATAAATAAAGGTATTATGTTCACGTATAACTGAAAATATATTTTTTAAAAATCGGTTGGAAAATAATCACTCATTCTTTCTTTTTCATTTGAATACCTTTGTATTTTTAAAATTTTTATCCTTATCTTTTCTTTCATTCCCTTTCATTCCCTTTCAGTATATAGAAAATTTGGTGTAGATGAGACATAAATTGAAAAAAAAAGACCAATCACGTCTGACTAAAATTTCATAGCTATTGTCTTTGATTATATCCCACAACCTGGGGGAAAAAAAAGTTCTCTGAAGAGCTCATTTATTTTCTTTTTTCTTTTCATTTTGATATCATTTCAAATTTGCATGAATAGTATGAGAACTCTGTTGTAGTCTTCACCCAGATTCATCAATGATTAAGGTTTTGCCACATTTGTGTATCTTTCTCTCTGTCTTCACAATGAGATGTATGTTGTCTGAACCATTTGAAAATGAATGCCCTTAATGCCCAAGTGCTTCAGTGTGTATCTTCTGAGAACAAAGATTTTTTTTCCAGATGACAACATAATTATCAAATTCAAAAATTTCAACACAAAGTTCATATTCAGACTTTGTTAATTGGCTCAACAATGTCCTTTATAGAATTTTCCCTCAAATTCAGGGCCTGGTCCATTATTGTACATCACATTTGTAGTGTCCCTGCAATCCTTCTTCATCTGGAACAGCTTTTCTGTCTTTCATGACATGAACATTCAAGTGTACAGGCCATTGTTTTGTGAAATGTCCCTTAATTTAGGCAGAAAAGTTAATAATAACTATAATCAAGTTTTTGTCAATTCAACCTTTCTCTTATCCAAGAATGGCTGGAATTATTTTTAGAGGAAAAGAGAAAACTTCAACTGTTAAAACTTGAAAGGAGCATTATTCTTCAGAAGAAGATTCAGACAGGCTCTGCTCATGAGTGAAATCAGATTAATTTATATGACACAATCAGGTTTAAGCTAGGCAAAAAGATAACCAGCAGCTACAATAATTTAGTATCAAAACACATTCCAAGGGAAAGGGTAATGATCTCTAAAAGTTGAAGTTTTGTTTTTTAATTTTTTTTCAATTTTTTAAGTTAACATATATGTTCTCTTATCTGATGTGCAAGATATGTTTATACATAGCAAGAAAATCAAGTTGCAAATTTAGATATAGTCCAGAATTGCATTCTTAGATAAAACCTTCGAGAGATCATCTAGTTCAATTCTTTCATAGGAAGATCCAGACTGCTCAAAGATCAAGATACAGAAATATTCAGACAAGTGCCAGTGGATATTTGTACAAGGATGTTCACCCAGCACTGTTTGTAATAATGGGAGAAAGGAAATGATCTCAATGTTACTCAATGGGAAGTTGCTTCAAAAAATTATTTTGTTGATACAATAGATTCTCCATAACCACCGACTAATGATGCAAATGCACATTTGGTGAAAGATACCCCTCACAGGTGAAATGGAAAAGCAAACTCTAAAATGGCAAGCTTAATATAATTCCATTTTTGTAAATATTAATGTGTATGGGTGTGGAAAAGTCTACAGGTAGACTTATATTCGAAAATACAGCTAGTGATGGCTTCTAGGTAAGACAATAATTGATTTTTAACTGATTTCTTTTTTAAAACAGTACTGGGTATTGAACCCAGGGCCTCTGGATTGGTAGGTAAGCACTCTATCTCTGAGTCATATCCCTAACCCTTAACTAACTTTTAATCTTAATACAGTGAGAATTTTTATTTCCATTATTACTTTATAAGGAAAAATAAAGTCCTTTTCATTACAACAAACAAAAATCATTTCATTTTCACTTTTACTAATGAATATTAACCACCATCAAAAGCGTGTTGGATGATGTTTAAATGATTGCTGGAAATATTATTCTTTTTTAAATATTTTAATTGTAAATGGACCCAATACCTTTATTTTACTTATTTATTTTTATGTGTTGTGAGGATCAAACCCAGTTCCTCACATGTGCAAGGCAAGCACTCTACCACTGAGCTACAACCCAGCCCTGGAAGTATTGTTCTCAATGTCCAAGATCAGATCTTCATTAATGAATGAGGAGAAAACTCTCTCAACAGTGGTTCTGACAGCAGAATAATACCACTAGGAATAGAATTTGTTTTGTAAAGAAAACAGTATGTCTCACTTGTTGGAGAAAGACTTGCTATAGGGAGTTTTGTTTTATGTTTTTATTTTTATATTTATTCATTTTTGCAACACAGGGAATGGGACCCAGAGGAGGATACATCCCCAGGCCTTTCTATTTTTTATTTTGAGTCAGGGTCTCACTAAATTGCCAAGTCTGTCCTCAAAGTTGGAATCCTCCTGTCTCAGCCTCACAAATCACTGAGATTACAAGTATGTGCCACCAACCACATGTAGGGAGTTTTTTGTATGGATGTGTGAATCCATACAAGAATCCTCTGCCCCCCATGGATGGACAGAGGGTTTGATGAATGGATAAACAGAGAAATGGATGAATAGATGCATGCATGCATGCATGAATATACTTAAATATGTTTGAACATGCATTGCATATTATTCTTTAATGAATTGGAAATGGCTAGGAGAAGAGGTGTTTTTTTTGTTTTGTTTTGTTTGTTTGTTTATTGTGATGCTGGAAATTGAACCCAGAGCCTTGTGCATGCAAGGCAAACACTTTACCAACTGAGCTATATCCTCAGCCCCCATCCTAGGTTTTTATTCTTTAGTTTTCGTAGCCAACTTTCATGGTAACCGTATTTCTTCAGCTGTTAACACCCTCTTAGGGTGCCATCCTGAACATCTAACTAGTTCTATATCATGAAATGTTCTCAACCAGCTTTGAGGCTCCAAAGAGTAGATGGAGGCATCAATGGTGTCAATCACAACTATGGAATTCTTAATTTTTCTAGAAGGTGCTGGGTCCCCTTTAAAGTTCGCAGAAAGTTAAGGCTCATTCTTCTAGGAAAAAAAAAATGAGCACAGTATTCTGACATAATTTCAGCAGATTCATGAGCTTCCAGAATCCCTGAGTTTCACCAATTCCTTGTTAAGGACTCCTAAGCTCGCCAAGCACGGTGCATGTCTTTAATCTTAGTTACTGGGGAGGCTGATGCAGGAGGATTGCAAATTAGCAAGGCCTTCGGCAACTTAGCAAGATCCTGTCTCAAGATAAAAAATAACAAAAGGCTAGGGTGTAGCTCAGTGGCAGCACGCCTGGGTTCAATCCCCAATACCAAGAAAAATAAAGAAAAGAGAACTGCTAAACTGTAGCAAGAAATGACTGATGTTGGTAAAGACAGGCAGAAGTGGCCACAGAAGCTTTGAAGGTCAATTCCTTGTATTTCTGTTTGACATGGAGGATCCTGGTGACATTAAATGTAGCTGAAGAAACTAGGCATTTAAAGTTATGAAGAAGAGATCGGGCACGGTAGTACTTGCTTGTAATCCCAGTGACTCCGGAGACTGAGAGAGGAGGATCACAAGTTCAAAGTCAGCCTCAGCAACTTAACAACACCCCTGTCTGAAAGAAAGAAAGAAAGAAAGAAAGAAAGAAAGAAAGAAAGAAAGAAAGAAAGTCAGGCTGAGAATGTGGTTAAGTGCCCCTGGGTTCAGTCCCAGTTATTGAAAAAAACAAAACCAACCAAACAAACAAAAATTAGGAAGAAGAAGCTAGAAGTTAATATAGTTAATTTATTTTTCTGGTTGATACTTTGAGTTAAAACAATGCCTTTCAGAAGAAATAATTCACCACAGTTCCAAGTGGTGAAGTAAGGACAAGAGTCCATGATTCCTTACAAAAAAAAAGAAAGAAAACTGAGGAGGTATTCATTTATTCAACAAATCTATATTGAATTCCCACTATATGCCAAGCCTTGTTCCAAGAGCTAGAAACATAACAAAGAACAAAACTGACAAAGTGTCTGCCACGTGGAACCTACTTTCTTGTTGAAGCTGGGGAGGGAGACAATAAACAAATAACCATGTGATGTAATTTCGCATTGAAATAAGTGCCCCCAAGAAAACTACAACGGAGTAAAGAGAAAGAGGGCAACAGGAGGTTGTGCAACAGGGGACAGTTAAGCAAACTAAACCAGAGCAGACGCAACTGCTGGGCCAGATCTGATGCTTTAATAGAGAAGATTAATATGGCCTCAGGAACACAGTATGCAGCCACTGAGTTTCCAAGTATGTTCTTTTCTACCCCAGCCAGGAAAGCAGGGCCAGAAATAGTTGGAATTCACATGTACTGTTACCAGACAATAATACACCTTTGCAGTTTTCCCCCCGGGGGTTGTATGAACCCTTAGCCCTCTGCCATTGTATGGTCCAAAGAGATCTGGATCATCTGGCCATCCCACAAAACATCCTATTGTTCCATTACACTGGTGACATTGTGTTGGCTGGACTGGAAAAGCAAGAAATGTCTAGCACACTGGAGGCTTTGGTAAGATGCATGAATTCCAGAGAATGAGAGAAACTCTGTGAAAATTCAGGATTTGTTCATCTATAAAATTTTAAGGGGCAAGAAGGAGATGCTAAGATATCCTTCCAAAGTAAGAGACAAATTATTGCATTTTGGGTTTCTTACCATGAAGAAGGAAGCACAATGCCTGCTGGACTGCTTTAGGTTCTGAAAGCAGCAAATTCCACCCCTAAAGGCATGGCTTTGGTCCATATATTGGGTGTCATCCCAGACTGCCAGCTTTGAGTGAGGCCAGAGTAGGAAAGAGCTCTGCATTAAGTCCAATCTGTGGTGCCAGCAGCCCTGTCACCATGGGATCTGCCAGATAAGCCCCAATGGAGTGTCCTGTCTTCTCAGGGTGTTGCCTCTGAGTTGGTCCTCCAGCTTGGCAATCCTTAGGCTGTCCCAACACTCTCTCAAGGTGGCAGCTTCTGGGTGACCTGGGATTTAATAGGATCTTGGTCATGAAACTCCTCCCACATCTCCTTTGCTATAGAGTCCCTTGTCTGATCCCCAAAGTTACATGGGATCCCCAGGCCAGTGAATTAAACCCTTTGTAAGTTTTCAGAGTGTGGTTCTTCTTGGGGCCCAGAATTCAGGAAGAGGTAAACCCGCACCCAGAATATGTGTCTATCCCTAAGAATGAACTACTGACCCTTCAAGAACCAAAGGGGCTCAGCATAGTCAGCCTCTCCCATAGTCTCCATTGCTGGCAGTTGGACATTTGGCAATGGCAGTCTTAATATGTGAGAGCCCCACAGTGCTTGTTCCCTGCAGGACCTCCACCCTTGCTACTATGTATCCTTCATGCCAGCACTGGAGTGGCCAATGACAGGGGCTGGCTGTCAGAAGATTGGCCAGCTTATTCAATCCTCTTGGTTTTCTGTGCCTCTTCTGTGGTTATTCTCTGGTGGATGTTAACATTCCTGTATATTGATCCACATTCTCTACCTAGACCTCGGATCTGTTTTCCTTCCAGGCCCCTGGCCAACTCACTAGGCCACTTATCCCTGCCCATAAGTATATTGGAAACCCCGGCTACCTCTCTTTCTGCATACTGGGAATAATCAAGTGCACCACTCTACCATTGGGAGAATTTTCCTCTTCCCCTGTCCCAAGGCTACCTCTGAGTGGACTGTAGAGAAGTACCATCCATTTTCAGCCTGCACTCACACACAGGGTAGATCCATCCACAAGGCAAGCTCAGACTTTTTCAGACTCCCCAATCAGCCAAGGGTGTGCCTTGGAGGAGAAGGGCTGGGCAACAGTTGGGAGGTACATTGGGGGTCTGTGCTACTTCTCATGAAGCTTACTTGTTCCCTCTGGTCCTTCTTATGCTCGATCCTGAGTGTAGCTCCTTCATTTTATGAGAGATTACTGCTGGGTCCCCTTCATCTTATGATTTGGTTGATCATGATGAGAAGCTTTACTGCACGGTCATTTGGTGACCCCTGACAGAATTTCTGACTCTATCAGAGCCCTGTAGCATGGTAGGAGTCATTTTCCAAAGGCCTATGAGTCTCCACTGGAGATAGCATACTGTTACTCCCAATTTCCAAAGACCTTAATTGGGGTTCTCCCACTGGGGGCCTGCCACAAAATCACACCTCATCTTTCCCACCACTGATACTTACAACTGCAATGGGTCTGCTGAATCACATGGCCCTAGTGATAGGGCCTGGAACTGCTGGAGAGCCCTTCCCTACACTAGGCCCCATGCAAACCTTGCAGTCTTTCATGTCACCAAGTATATGAGCGGGAGCAGTAACCAAAATATACCATGTGTCTCTAAATGCTCCTTTATTTTTTTGTTAAACATAATGAAAGTGCTTGAAAGTTGGATGACTCAGTAAAAGTGCTTCAGTTTCTGTGTAGGGTTTCAGCCTGAGTATTTAAAAATAATAGAGTAAATCCCTCAAAAAAAAAAAGAAAAAAAACTGAAGGCAATTTTGTTTTGCTTTCTTTCTTTCTTTTTGTTTTTGGGGCATGCAAAACCCAAACTTTCTAATTGGTTAGCCAAGCATGAGGGGTCTACCAGAACAAGAAGGAAGTACCTTCTGTAGTTCTCATGCCTTGATCTCAAATGAGCTCTTGTCAGGTATTAATACACTGCACTTTCTTAAACACGGGAAGTGACTAGGATCAATTTTCTCAAAGGTTCAGGATGGCACAATGCTCCTCCCTGCTCCCCTGCCCCACAGAAGCTGTGTGAGAATATATCTAACTAGTATGCATAAAGTTTTCATTGACTCAAGCCCAGCAGAAGGTCCAAGAAGTAATACAGTATCCTAATTGTTCTAGTGTAAATAAAAGCCCTATACTTGTTTGTGGTTATTTTAAGAGAATTGACTTTGGACCATGTTCAGAAAAGTTCAGGCTTGGTTAATGCTATTTTTCTGTCTCATGTCTTTTAGCTGATGACTCATATTTATCATGTTATCATAAGATAGATAATGTTGCTACCTAGCATTTGGTATGTTATTTGTCCCGTTTATTTTAACAGATGACTCAAATTAATCATGTCATCTCAATAAATAATATTGCTACCTATCATTTATTAGTGTTTTTTTTTAAACTATAAGATAATGCTAAGAATAATCACACATAATACTTAGATAAATCTAACACAAGGGGCTATGTCAGGGCCATTCCCAGATTGCTACAAGGATTACAGGACTCAGGATATAGTACTACTCACGGCTATGATTTAGTCCAGTAAATAGATACAAAGCAAAATCATCAGAACAGGGACTCATGAGGCATCCCTGTAATCACAGCAAATTGGGAGGCTGAGGCACAAAGCCAGCCTCAGCAATTGAGCAAGACCCTGTCTCAAAAAATAAAAAGGACTGGGGATGTAGCTTAGTGCCCGTGGGTTCAATCCCCTGTACTGTGGGGTGGGGGGGAATCAGTCAAGGGGAAAGGCACATGGGTAAACCCAGAAGCATCCAGGCACAAGCTTCCAGGAATCCCCTCCCAGTGGAGTCCCACAGGATGTGCTTAATTCCTCCAGCAATGAGTCATGACATTAGTGTACAGTGCTGTCTACAGGGAGGCTCACGAAAGACTCAGTGCCCAGGATTTTATTGGGAATTGATCACATACACAATATACCTGGTACCTCCGCAAATTCCTAACTCCTAGATGGAAAGCAGATATTTGGCATAAACCATATGTTTGCACAAAAAAATTTAGGTGTAGTGAGATACCTTTACCAGAAAACCTTCCTGAAATCCAGGTTCCCAGGTGCCAGTTAATGGCCGGCCTTGCAAGCAGGCCTTCTGAAAGATGATGCTCTCAGGAGAACAATGCCTTTCTAATCTATGTCTTTAAACTTCTTTCTTCACACAGGCAATATTGCCATTTCTGAAAAAACAAGTATGTTTCTATTTTATATTTGTTCATATTCCATTATATTTTCATTTTATACAAATCTTTTTAAAAATATTTTTGGGGAACTGAACCCAGAGGTGCTCTACAATTGAGCTACAGCCCATACCTTTTTATTTTTTATTTTGAGACAGGTTCTCACTAAATTGCCCAGGTTGACCTTTAACTTGTGATCATCCTACCTCAACCTCTCAGGTCGCCAGAATTACAGGCACACACCACCAGATACATTATATTTTTATAATTTTATATATTATATATAATGTGTGTATATATGTATGTGTGTGTATGTGTGTGTATATACTCATATAGATGTACTCCCTGTTTTGTGAATGTAAAACTGAAACTCAACTAGGTTAAATATTTTGTTCCAGACCAACAGGTCATATGTGACAATATGAGTCTGCTTCCAAAGGCCATATCTTCATCACTATGTTGTAATGTCTCAAATCCTAGCATCTAATATATATGTATAATATACTCCTTTTTTTGTGGGAGGGTAACCAGGGATTGAACTCAGGGGCACTCTACAACTGAGCCACATCCCCAGCCCTTTTTAAAATTTTATTTAGAGACAGGATCTCACTGAGTTGCTTAGCGCCTCACTTTTGCTGAGGCTGGCTTTGAACTTGCAATCCTCCTGCCTCAGCCTCCAGAGCTGCTGAGATTATAGGCATGTGTCACAGCACCCAACTTAATATACTTCTTTTAAAATCAAGATTAAATTACATACTTTGAGATTTTTCTATAAATCCTTTCACTGATAATTGTGGCAGCTATGAATCTACAGATAGAAGAAAAGGAGCAGGGTTTTGCTGAATGGACAGTACTGGGGATTGGACCCATGGTCTCCCACAGGCTGAGCACATGCTCCACCACTGAGTTATACCCTCAGCCCCAAAGAATGGGTTTAACATTATTATTTAGTGTTGTTTGTGTCTTGTGTGATCATTTGTTTTTACTCTGATCTACAAAATGAAATCAAGTCCCCAGTCCAGACACCCAAAAGAAGACTCCAGGTTGGGTCTTCTTTGGAACTGTGCAGCAGAGGAATATAGGAGAGGACGACCGGTGAGTGCCTATGTGTGAGCTGCAACCCCTCCTCTTTCAATGTCTTCCTGGGAAGAAACGGGAAGAAGCTGCCTCTGTAGGAGAGCCTTCCAGGTGTCCACAAGACACACATTATTTCCACTTCGGTCACTTCCTCTGGGGGAGATCTCTGACATAGACGTCAATTGAAATGAATGAAGAAAGAGCATGTGTATTCACAAGCCTCTTAGACAAAAAAAGCAAGGCCACCCATGAAAGCTCTTTATTGACCCTCTTTGCTAAAGTACTGATACCGAAAGATAAACATGTTGTCAATAAATAAATAAATCTGTCCACTCTGACTCGCATCCTTGGGCCCAAAGGAATTACAATGTCATCCAGTCTGAACAGTGTTCTCCTGGCATGGTTTCTTTTTTCTTTTTTTCTTCTTTTTGGTATTAGGGATTGAACCCAGAGTTACTTCACCACTGAGCTACATCTCCAGTTCTTTCTATTGTTTATTTTAAGGCAGGGTCTCACTGAGTTGGGCGGGGCCTCACTGAGTTTCTGAGGCTGATCTCAAACTTGAGATCCTCCTGCCTCAGCCTCCCATGCTGCTGGGATTACTTACAGGTGTGTATCACACTGCCTGGCACAGTTTCTTAAATTTGATTTGCCTAGCAGCAGCGAAAGAAACTCTCACAGAGTATTATTTACATATCCAAACAACATTTGCTTTGATCAACTACCCAATACTAAAAATATCTGGGCCTGTTTATGATTCATCTGACTCTCACTTGTTTGCTTCAAGCCTAGAAACTTGGCATACATAAAATCAGATTTAGGGTTAAGGGATGAAGTCAGTGATTATTTCAATCACCCCTTCACCCATATGCCCTTCTTATTACCTCTCCACCTAATAATTTTTGACCACATGCCTCTCTGAGTTTGGATGAAAATTTTAGCCTATAATTTACAACTAAAGTGAGCTTTGGGCAAGCAACTTAAACTTTCTGGGTCTCAGTTTCCTCATCTATAAAAAAAGGATGATAGAATACCTGGCTCATAAAGTGACTATAAGGATTAAATAATAAAAATGGAATGTATTATTCTAAGTATACTCTCCGGCACATAGTAAATGCTTTATAAATTTGTTTTTCATTATCATAATAAGGGTCATTCAATGATAATTTGCAATCCATTTTGAAAACTCCATACAATCTATTTAGAACAGGAATCCTTTCTTTTCCTCTGTTCTGAGGAAAATCATTTATATGTCGTTGGCATTGTTCTTATCTCTGGGGACTGGGTAATGGGAAAGTCATGCAAAATTCCAGGCGAGAACTTTGTGCCAAATGTTGGGTGGATTGGGGTCCATCTGGGACTGAACAAGAGCTGAATGTCACCAGATGCCAGGAAGCAGGAACACTGAGCACCAGCTGAGACCCTGGAGGTAACTTTGGAACTAGGAATGGAAGCTGAATTTGCTGGCATTTTCTTGTAAACTTTCCCGATAAAAAATTTTGTCTATTTAGCATGTGGGTTGCTATGGTAATGGGATGATGAGAATGAGTTGTGCAACAGATGGTCCTAATCTATTTAAACTTTATTAAAGTTTACTGTTTTGAAGCAAAACTGTGACCCAGCTCTCAAGAAGCCAGTAGGCATCCTGAGTTTAGATTAGCCTCTATCTTCTCTATATTTCCTTTTGACCCAGAAAAGCCACCACATGGGCTGAGGAAGAGGGTATGGTGAGGGCTGGGGACTGCTGCTGGTAGCAGGAAGAGTTGGCTTAAAGGATTTAGACTCCTTACTCCAAGATTTAAAAAGAGGTTGAGATTGGGAGTAACAAGAATTTGAGGTCCAAAGCTTGCCTCTACCACTCAGGAGCTCTGTGTGCTCAGATATGTTAATTGACTTCTAAATTCTTATAAAACAGAAACATAGTGTCTGCTTTCATTACTTGAGGGTTGTAATGAGAATCAAATAAATTACAAACATAAAAATGATTTATGAACTGTTAGATATCATAAAGATATTTCCACACTACCAAAATGACTGCCCTGGAGTGAGGCTTCTGACCTGTTCAAAGAAGCTGCTTCCTGTCTCTCAGAATGAGTTCAAGGAACTGAATGAGCAAGTGACACTCCCCAACGACTCACCAGTTTAGTGAGTGCCACAAGTAAAAACTCTGGAAAAGTACTACATTCAACATAATTTCTTTTAAACCTATTTACCTTCCCTCAAATTTCTCAATAGGACAAACTGCTTCAAACAAAATTATAATTGTAGAATTAAAAGTTCGCCTCATGATTAAAATGCCTCATAGTCTGGTCATTTTTTGTTTATTTGTTTTTAATAAAATAGAGATTGGAAATAGTACAGGCCCTTTCAAAACTTACCTAGGTAGAAAAAAACTAAGCTACAAATTTGATGACAGTTCAACAATATGCTTCAGAA